>NC_143395.1:150707252-151332252 GCF_052110815.1 Crocodylus siamensis | reverse complement strand
TTTAAAATGAGTGAGTGTTCTTGGGTAGGCTTCTTAGTGGGATACAGCAAATTATAGAGAAGATGAAATTGGTAAAGTTCTGCTTTCAAACAACTCAGCTACTCCACAGAAATCATTTGCGGTGACAATTTCCCTCATGCTTTTACTGCATTTTTCTGTTTCAACAGAAAATTAAAGAGGTGTGTGCATTTGCAATGAAATGGGGACCTGGAAGAAGATGGGAAGATGGAATGATTTCAAACTTGCATGGTGAAAAATATAAGTAAAGCCTTAACATGGTTCCTGTTCAAATAGACATATTCATAATGTGCGCTGAAAATACAAATTAACTTCCTGAACTGTTGATAACCATTTGTCTCTAAAATGGAAAGCACCAGAGAATAAATTAAACTGGTTACCATTTCATACCATCTTAGTGATATGAACTGTTCAAACATGTGAAGCTGAAGGTAATTTGACACGACCTATGAAGGCTATGCTAGCCAAAGCAAAGACAGAGGATCATTTTCTTGTCAAAATAGGACTGTAAGGTAACCTCAAATGCCTACTCAGCAGCAAAAGCCCACAGAAATCTCTTTACAAACATTGTGGCATCTACTAATGCCATGAAATCTCACCTTAGCTAAAGAATGTAAGATATTGAGAGCAAGATCTTGAATGCTACCTTCAGCTCTCCTGATGATAACTTTTGGTACACCTAGACAAGCTGAAAGTGTTAATATACCATAACTAGGACACCCGTGCTAGTTTAATCTAGTTAGCATAGGTAACAAGAGCAGTAAGATCCAGTATCAGGAGCTTCTGTTTGTGCTAGCAGATGAAGAACAAAATCTCCAGGGACTCTGGATTCGTGCTGTGGCTGCTAGCACATAAACCCAAGCCTGTGCCACTGTGTCTTCACTGCTAGTGAATATGTCTGCATGGCACAGAGTGATGCAATATGGAGATACCTAAGTAGCTCTGCATATAGACATACCCATATTAGTTACTAGGCCTGTGTGAAATTTCACCAGCCATTTAGTTTTGAAACTTTCAACCAATTTTGAGGTCAAAACAGCAAAATCGGAATGAAACAAAGCCTGTTGAAATAGCCTCGAAACAAAATGAGGCTAGTGGAAATGTTTGGAAAGTCTAAAGATTTTGACTATAAGCTGGGGATGGGAAGTCAGTCCACCTGGGGTGACTTCCCATCCTCACCGCAAGATCTAGCAAGGGACAGGGAGTCAGCCCCAGCTGGGTTCCCTGCACTAAATCTCCATCCCCCATGCTAGATTGTGCAGGGGGTAGAAGGAAGCCCAGCTGGGCTGCTTTCCCATCCCCAGCACTAGATGGTGTGGGTAGCGGGAGACAACCCAGCTGGGCTGCCTTGCTGCCTCTGGCATGATCTAGTGTGGGGGAATGGGAAAGCAGCCCAGCTAGCACGGGGGATGCCGGGGATGGAGAAGCAGCCCAACTGAACTGTCTCCCACCCGCCACGTGATATAGCGTGGGGGATGGGGAACCAGTTCAGCTAGGCTGCCTCCCACCCCCTGCATGATCTAGCACTGGGGTTGAGAAGTCATCCCAGCTGGGCTGACTTCCCATCCCCAGCAAAACATCGAAACAGTGTCAAAACAGCCTTTCTGCTTCAACAGAGTGGAATGGAACAGCTGTTTCGACTCAAAATGAAATTCAAAATGGCATGCTGTTTTGTTGAATTGTCAAGACTCAAGGCAAAATGGCATGGTGCCATTTTGCACAGCCCTATTAGTTACCCATTCCAGCTAGATTAAGCTAGCAGAACCATGCTAGTACCTGGTACACTCACATCTTCATTTGGCTGTGTAGATATTAGGGGTGTGCGAAACAGAATGTATTTGATTTGGATTTGGGCTGAATCAGGGGACAGTGATTAGATTCATTAATTCAGATCACTGTCACAATTAGATCTGGCCGAATCTAAATCTGAAGATTCGATGCTGATTCGGAGAATCAGTGATTTGGCCATGGACACAGTTTTAAATGTTTTTTCTACATACCTCAAGTACCAGGCTTGACTCATGAATGCTGAGATGGTGGGGTGGATGGAGCGTCCCACAGCAGCACAGGGGGCCCCCCCGTGTGCTCAGTGGCAGACCCAGAAGTGGACCAGAAGTACTTGCAGTCCACTTCTGGGTCTGCTGCTGAGCACATAGGGGACACCACCTCTACTTCATGCTCCTCTGACTTGGTGATCACCTATGGGAGGTACCCAAGTGCCCCCCAGACCCAGGAGGCACTAGTTGCCAAGCCAGGGGGCGGGGGAGAGTCCCCCATGCACTCCACAGTGGACCCAGAAGTGGACTGGAAGTGCTTCTGGTCCACTTCTGGGTCCACCACAGAGCGCACTGGGGACCCCTCTTGCGTTCCCATGGGACACTCCATCCACCCCACCATCTCAGCATTCATGAGTCTGGTACCTTGAGGTATGTAGTCTATATCGAATCTCTCTGAATCTCTCTGAATCAGTTCGGAGGGTTCCAATTCAGAGAGATTAAAGGGTCTCTTGATTCGATTCAGATTTGGAGATTCAGCGGCCAAATTCGGCCGAATCTCAACTGAATTGAATCAGTGGCCTAAGTTTTGCACAGCCCTAGTAGATATACTCCTTTTTCAGTAAATGAAAGTAGTTTTCTTTCCAGAACAGAAAAAGAGGTGTGACTTTCATACTCTGGCTAGTGGGAATACTCAGTCAGATGGTATCTGGGACTTTTGCTGCTTCAGCACTACCTTTCCCACTTTATTTATGATGTAGAAACAATACTGTTATATCTGGTGGGTGGCCAGTGCAGTTAGTTGAAATGTAGCTTCCACCCCAAGATGTAGATAAAAAAGAAGAGGAGGAATTGTAAGGTAGATGGATAAGTTGAAACTAAGAAACACCTCATTGTCCCATAAAAATAGTCAAAATTTATTTTGTGGGAAATTCTTTTGCCATGTCGAGTTTAGGGAATCCTCTGGAACACCTGAACTTTGCTATTAGAACTTCATCTGAGCTGGAAAATTCTTCCTTTGGATGCAATTTATTACCCATGTAGTGGATGCTGTTCTGCTGAATGTGTAGCATGCTAAGTTTTGGCTAACAGTTTCCATTTTTCAACACAAAGTGAAAGCATGGAGTTTGTGGGTCTGAAAGAATTTCTTTTATCAATACGGAAAACTGAGAATATACATTTGAAAATGCTTTGATTATCTTGCATGTCTGCGTAGGTAAGGAAATAGCTATTAAGGGTATATATATGCAGATGTTATGTTTAGGTTACCCTACCTAGGGTTAGATTGATTTAAATGCCCATCTGTGCAGACATTTGAGGCATTTAAATTGAGTAAAAAATGGCAGGCCCAATCTAAGTTGCTTCACCTGAGTAGCTGAGCTAACTTTGATTAGGATTGGGTTAATCTGAGCCAGCAAACATCTGCACACATCTGGAGCACAGCCCTGACACTGGGAAAACCCAGTTGTTTGCCCCAGCCCTGGGGCTGCGCTCTTCCTATCCACCTCTGCAACCTTGACCAGGCTATTTTTAGCCCCTCTTTTTCCCCCGCTCTGCTCCCCCAGCCCCAGATAAATAGCCTCCCCCAACAGACCCACTAATCCCTTCATACCCATTATCCAGCCCCTGGTGCTTCCCCTGGGTTCAAGCTGACCTGGTTGCTTTGGGGTCCATGTGGCACACCCTAACTGGTCCAGGACCTCTACTCCAGCTGGTCTGGGACCCATGCTGCACGCAGTGTCCATAGGCACCACATCCAGCACAGGTCCCAGACTGGCTAGACTATATGCTGCATGTGGTGTAGTCCTGGACTAGCTGAGTGGGGGGGTAGTGGGGTGAGCCACATGCAGCACAGATTTTGGAACAGGTGCCTCACTAGATGCAGTGTCCAATCTGGCAAGTCCAGGATCCATGCTACATGTGGTGCCTGCTCTTACAGGACTGCACCACATGCGGCACCTATTCTGACCTTTCTGAGATCCACACTGCAAGCCCCAGCCATCCAGCTATCTGTATCATGTGTGGCATGGACCCTGGATTGGCTGGAATAGATGTTGTTAGAGGTGGGATCTGGCATGTGGGAGTAGCAGAGGTGAGGTCCCTGGGCCCAATCCAGCTAGTGGAATGGCCTCCTGCCACTCATCTGGCTTGCTGGATCAGGTGAGTTTGACACCTCTAGCCCAATCCCATACTAGATGCTACAAGAGCATGTGCATAAAAACTCTGTAATGGACAGTTCTGAAAAAACGAAACACATTCATGAATGTGAAACAGGGCAGTGGAGATATCAAATGCTTTCAAACATTTTACATTTGTTCAGATTCACCTGAAAACGATGACAGCACTTATTCCTCTCTCACAGATACAGTAGTAGTTTGTTAACAACAACAATCAGCATATTTTTTCTTTTCAAACTAATAAACAAACCCAATGGCAAAATATTTGTTAAAATGTGCTTCGATCTAAAAGTCCTTGCACAGGAGGGAGGTTCTGATTGGTTCAGACCTACATGTCACAGCTGGCCCTTTCCTGCCAGACTAAAAAGCCTGAAGACAAACACCCCATTTGTGAGAATCTGGCTCCAACTTTGAATTCAGTGGCTTGGACTTCATTTTTACCATAAAGCAAAACCCAAAACAAATAAACAGAAAACAAGCCCAAACAAATACCTGGATTTAGGGAAAAAAATCCAGGGATTGAAAAACGACAGGAGCAAAATAAACGGATGTTACAAAATGTTTTCATTCTCACAGTTTTCAACACAGTAGTTCTAGGTGGTCTTATTGATTGTACTGTCACGTAAAGTTTGCATAGGCTAAATGTCGACTAATAACCAAGTCTCTGAAGTGCATCAGTTTGATATTTTCCTGCTGTGGTTGAACCTTAAGCAAGTCTTTCAAGCCTGGCATACGTCATACCTAAAGAAAGACTAAGATTTGTGCATTTGTTCCGCCTCCTGCTCCTTCCTATATATACATCTTTGGTTTTTTACTAATGAGAATGTTCTAGGGAAGTGTCACATCTATAAGGACAAAGAACAGGTACTTGCCTTTTTACATACCAGAATTTACATATAAAGAATGCCATATTATATAGTGTAGAGTTCAGTGGTACAAAACCCAGAGTGGAAAGACATATACCACAACTCCTAGATCTAGCCATGCTCAGAAAACAATTACAATGGGTGCTTGAAGCAGGCAGAAATATCCTCAGGACAGTCTGAAGTTAGATTAATTTGCTTTTAGCTAGACATTGCCATATTTACGCAGCTCTTCATCATAAAAAAGACAATTTGGTAATACCAGTACAATCTATAGTACTGGTATTACCAATTTTTTTAACATCACTATTGAGACAAACACTGAGAACACTAATCACCCAAAGGGCTGGGATAACAAGAAAAAAGTAAATCAGAGCCAACTCATTCTGCAAACAAAGTGGCACATTGGCTTCCACAGCATCTGCACTGGAAGTATCCTTTGAACTATGGAAGATAATAAATAATGAGCCACCTCAGTAAGGAAGAGAAAAGTTTTACTTCAAGAATTGTTTATCAGACAAATGACTTTATGTGAGTTGCCAAAAGCGATGGGGGTTTTTTTTCTTAATTTGGTTTGTTTAGCTGTCAGTATTTATTATCTGGGTTTTGTTTCCACTCTCTGGATCCAGTTCAATTCATATTTGGAATATTTGGACTCCTTTTCCAAGGCTGACTGTTAAAGCCTACTGAAACAGCAATTTCAGCAAAGGTACATCTGCCCTCAGTTAACATTAGCTTCAATCAATTAGACTGTTTTTTCCTGCGGTGTTTTTTTGTTGGTTTTTTTGAAGCAGCAGCAGCAGCCAAAAACAAAAACTACAGGCTATAGATAACACAAGAGAAGGAGCCCACAATAAAAACGTCAGGGTTTTTTCTCCTGTCACACAAACCTCCATCTGTTTCCTGATTTAGACTGGAGTGGAGAGAGTTGGGTCTGGTTGGTTTTGGTTTTTTAATTTCCTATTATAGTTTCTCTTTCATCTCAGTTGTTCAACTGGAATCCCTCACCCCCTTCTCCAAAACTCTCAGTAATCACGTGGAGGTGTCAGCGTTCTGAATGCTCTCTGAGCCAAATTAAAAGTTGTATGCTGTAGCAATAGCTTATCTGTCTAGTTTCAAGCTCCATTTTCTTTTCTGACTGTAGGTTCAAAGCTGCTCTTGAAAGGTGGCATTAAGGGTGCTCATACATGTGACGCCATTAACATGTACACGTGATCAAAATGTCACTGTGTGGCTTAATGATGTGACATTGTATACATACAAGACTCCTGGGGGGTTTAAATAATATAACATCATTGCAAACTAAACTGCATCTGGATGCAGTTTGGTATGCAACTTTGCAAATTGCAATGATGCACCTGTCAGCTTCCACCCCCTCCAGAGAGCTGAGAGGCCCCTGAGCTGCAGGGGGCCCTAGTCCTTTCCTTCATGGCAGCACACCACACTGCTCCAGGGGCAAGCCAGCCCATTCCTGGGTGGTCCCAGGTGGCAGGAAGGTGGCAGGGGCAGTGCACAGGGCACTGGACGCCCTGGCAGGCTCAGGGGCGAGTTGGAACAGGCTGGGTGCTGTCTCTGAGCTGGAGCAGCACCCAGCCTGCTAGCAGCCTGCTCGGGCAGCCCCAGGGGGTGCCGCCACTGTGGAGGGAAGGACTGGGGCCTCCTGCAGCTCAGGTGCTGCTCACCCTGCCAGCAGCTCGTCCCCCAGCCACAGGCAGGCTCTGGCTCTGCCAAAAGAAAATAAAAGGGATTGGGCCTCTCACCCTAATGTGACGGGAAAATTTAAATGGTTTAGTTCTCAGGATGTTATTCTATGTTCCACTGTTTCAATTTAGGGGACATAGAATAAAACCTTGGGGATTAAACCCCCATCACGTGTAATAGCGCCCAAGTTGCTCAAGAGGCTGGTTCTGCTCCCAATGGGCTGTGCTGTATTAGGAGGGAAGGGGAAATGAGTGGAGCCACCCAACCGCACTGGAACATGCAAACTCTCCTTGTGCCCAGGTGGACAAAGGGAGATCACACACACACTGAGGAAAAGGCAAGTCCTTTTCTTTGTCACTTAGTGTGGCACAGTGTGTCCCTCTTCATGTTGCTAGGCCAGCTCTGCTCACCTGCCCTCCCATGAGGTGGGGGAAGGAGGCAGACCGTGTTCTTTCTTCAGGCACATATATGGCTCCCAATATTGTTTTGCTCAAGCATCTCCCTGACTTTAATTGATTTATACTAAGAATGCCCCAAGGACTGTTTTTATTTTCCTTTTGCAGATGGAAAACTAAGGCCTGGGAGCACCAAAGGACATACTTAAGGTCACACAGGAAGTCGATGGTACAGGAGGGACCTACACACAGTCCTCAGCTAGGGTCCTTACCGCTGGTGCATCCTCTCTGGGGACACTAACACGGGAGGAATACGTGTGTTTCCTTGAATGCTGAGACTGCTAATTTTTGTGTGGTGAGTCCAAAGACAAAACATTCCTTGAGCTATCTCTGTATAGTCTTACCCAACCCCCATGCTACATCCACCAAGGATATGGTATTTCAGTGTGAAGATTCATATAGGGTGCATCTACATGTGAAATTAATGAACTACAATAAATGCCGGCACAGTTTGTGCCACAGTTAAATGCTTCTGAGTGTAGCATCTACATGTGTGCCCAGGATAGCAACAGTTTGAGCCAGGGCAGAGCAGCCCCTGGCTCAGCAGGCTCAGGGGGACAGCCCTGGGCTCAGGCACTGGTGTTGGGCAGCGGAGGGGCAGGCTCAGGCTGCCAAACGTGTGGAGCCATGTAGCTAGGCAGCAAACAGTGCCTGCACTTTAGCACCCTTGCACGCCAGCCAGCCCCATGTCACCATCTACATATGCATTTCTGTGCAGTAAACTACTCTACCATAAGATAGTACTGTCCCCGACTATTTTACGGTGAAGTTAGCTAATTTACTGTGCTCTAATACCAGCACATATGTAGACTGTGATGCTTTGCTATGGAGCTAATTAGCCAACTAAAGCCCACACGTAGATGCACCCATAATAACCTAAACTGTTCCATGCAATGGCATGAAAGGCATTATACATTTTTCCTCTTACTCCACCTCTAGCATGGGGAAAAATGTAAGGAATATAATATCACATCTATACTACCTCTGTGCCTTACCCAGGGATGCCACTAGGCACATCTACATGAGACGCTGACTGTGCAGTAGCTTATTACTACTGCACAGTAGCCTCGTGTGGCAGGAAGCATGAAGCAATGTTCCTGTGCAGTGGTAATGAGCTACTGCACAGTCAGCATCACCTAAAAGCCATTCAGTGATGCTATTGCCCAGAAACTCTGGTTATTCTGCAGTCATTTAGTACTTGTTTATACAAGTATTAAATGACTGTGCAGACAGTATCTCATGTAGACATGGCCACTGTGAAGGAGAGCCTCCCATTTGCTCCTTCTCTACATCTGCCAAATCTTGGAAATGAGGCAATGGAGTCACCACAAAGCAGCTGTGAATGCGTATCCCAGTACTGGTCTTGGTCCCTCTGGGTGAATCTATATGTGCAATTATAGTGGCTGGATAAACTGTGGAGCTTATTGCTTCAGAGTTAATTGCTCCTGTGTGTGCAGTTTGAATGTGTGCCTGGGAGCAATTAACTCCAGAGCAATAAACTCCACAATTTATTCATGTGCAGCATATGGAGCCTAGGCGGAGCAGCCCTGGGGTTCAGCCTGCCAGCCCAGGGCTGCTCCCCCTGATTTAATGTGCTGCAGAGGGGCTGGCTGGGGAATGAGGGAGCTTCATTGCAGGACTAGCTGGCAGGCAGTTCCTTCACTGAAGCATCCTTGTGCCCCAGCCAGCTGGGAAGTGTCTACACCTGTGCTACTGCACAGTTTTTAATCTGCAGCAGGATAGTACTTGTAAATGCTAGCTATCCTGCTGTATAGTATTACTCTATCCTAATAGGGGGAGCATGTATAGATGCCAAGAGATCTACTGCACAGCTAATTAGTCAATTGCACAATAAACATCTCATGTAGGCATGCCTTTTGTCTCTCTCTCTCTCTGTGGTCTGGCTCCTCTAAGATGGTGACAGTGCCAGGTTTTGGTGCATGTGGAGTAAGAGAGGGAGTGATCAACATCCCTGGGTGTGGTGTGTTGACAGTGTAAACCTGCCTTAAATGCCTTTTAACTAGGATTTACTTAGAGTCTGACTTCCCCCTCTTCAGAAATGCTGGAAGCAAAATATTTTCAGAAGCCTCAAAAAGATAGGTTTTTTCAATTACTTTAATTGTGAAAAGCAGAATTCATAGTTGAGAAGTGTGGCCATTTCAGAATTCAGTAGTCAGAACAAACAGGTCAATATTTTTTTGGCTACATCTTTTGGATATTTTGTTAGGAACTTTTTATTTCAACCTAAAGTGCCAACAAGCTTCTGCCAGTAAATGGGAATGAATTCTCTGTGTAGCACTTCTCCACTGCCAAACTTATCCTTATCCTGTTCTGAAGAAGAAAGGATGAGACATCTGTAGATCTTCTTTGCATCTTTTTCAGCAAGCAAATGTCCCCTTTATCACCAAGAAATGCACAGAGATTCAGCTAAGGTTTAAGCCTCAGAACTGTTGTGTTCAAGCTCAGGTACATAGAAAGCAAGAAAAAAATCAAGCTCCACTGTGGGACCCCTACTGAATACTGAGGAACAGCCCACAGTTGACTCCAGTGAAAAAGCACAGCTTCTCAATGCTTACTTTACATCAGTATTCCGAAAATCAGACAGGAACTGGTCACCTATCCAGAGGCCCAGGTAATACGGGGAAGATAACAGTCCACATGAAATCAGTCCTGAACAAGTAAGGGTATTCTTAGAACACTTGGATGTTTTCAAGTCTGTGGACCAGATGACCTGCATCAGTCCTAAAAGAACTGGCTGAGCTCATAACAGGGCCTCTGGCAAAGCTGTTTGAAGAGTTGTGGAACTGGGAAGTAGTCCCAAATAACTGGAAGAGGGCTAACATGGTACTCATCTTTAAGAAAGGGAAAAGGAATGATCCTGCAAACTATAGACTGGTCAGTCTGACTTCTGTCCTGCGAAAAATCTTTGAAAAAATTGTCAAGAAGGCCATCAACCCACAAGGTCGCAACTGGTGGGGTATTAAGAAGCAACCAGCATGGCTTTGTTGAGGGTAGTTCATGCCTAACAAACCTGGTGTCCTTTTATGAACAGGTAACTAACCAGCTGGACAACGGATATGTGGTTGACATCATTTGCCTAGACTTCAGCAAGGCCTTTGATACTGTTTCCCATGAGATTCTCTAAATTAAGCTGGGGGATACTGGCCTAGACCAGTCTACAGTGAGGTGGTTTGGCAACTGGCTCACAGACCAATCCCAGAAAGTTGTAATTGATGGGATGGTCTCATCCTGGAGGGCCGTCTCCAGTGGTGTCCCCCAGGGATAAGCGCTTGGGCCCATGCTCTTTAACATCTTTATCAATGACTTGGATGAGGGAGTGGAAAATGCAACGATTAAGTTGGCAGATGACACCAAGCTGTGGGGTAAAAATCCAGGATGACTTTGACAGACTGGTCCTATGGGCTGAATGCAATGAGGTGCCATAGGAACAAGTGCTGGGTCCTTCACCTGGGTAGGAAGAGCCTTCATCATAACTATATGATGGGTGGTGGTCCACTGGCTGACACTACATGTGAAAGGGACCTAGGAGTGACAATCAACCAGAAGATGAATATGAGCCAACAATGCAATGAAGTTGCCAGCAGAGCAAACAGAACTCCGATGTGCATCAGCCAATGTGTTGCGAATAGATCCAGAGAGGTGCTCCTCCACCTCTATTTGGCATTGGTGAGGCCACATTTGGAGTACAGTGTCCAGTTTCAGGCACTGCACTTCAGGAAGGATGTGGATAAGCTTGAAAGGGTCTTAGACAGAGAAGGGCCACCCATATGATTAGCAGCCTGTAGGAGAGGCTCTATGAGGACAGACTCTGGGAACTGAGTTTGTTCAGTCTGTGTAAGAGAAGACTGAGAGGTGACTTGATAACTGCCTACAAGTAGGTCAGGGGTGAGTACCAATATCTAGGGGAGCAACTCTTCAGAAAGGCACCCCTTGGGAAGATGAGAACCAATGGGCACAAGTTAATTGAAGAAAAAATTAGGCTAGACATAAGGAAAAACTTCTTTTCTGTAAGGGTATCTGGAATCTGAAACACACTCCCAGCAGAGGTGGTGCAGTTGCCATCCCTGGAGGTGTTCAAGATGAGCTGGACAAGCACCTCGCTGAGCTCGTTTGAGCCCAATAACCTCCTGCCCATGGCAGAGGACCAGACTTAATGATCTTACAGGTCCCTTCCAGTCCTTCTATTCTATGATTCTATGGTCAAAGATCTCGCCTTCACTCCCTGTAGTGGGCAGACTATTGGTGATTGCCAAGCAGTATCCCTGCCACTTGGCAAATTAATGCAGCCACCTGCAAAAGATGATTATGCAGGAACCCAGATGTCTCCCCAGTTCACCAAGGAGTTCATTGTACATCTCTCAGCAGCACAAATTCCTGCCACTAAACAAATTAACTCTTCTCCCACACAAGCAACTTTAAGAGAGGGCACAGCACATACACCCCCATGTAAGATGCCCTCCCCCCGCCTCATTACACTTGGCTTTGGAGCAAAAGCAGAGCTAGATTCACATAAGCCCTGGTTGTCCAAACCAATCTAATGCCCCTTCCCCACAACTTACAAGTGACCCCTTGGGCCTCTCTGGCACTAACATTGATCTTTGGGTCTTTGGAATTTCTGGCATGTCGCACGATTCCAGGGACAGTACCATCATGGAATCTGATGCGTTCTCCTCTGGGTTATTGGGGAGAGTGGGGTTATGGTCAAGACAACTTCATCTTGGCTGTCTCCATCCTCCAGCTGCTGCAAGCACTAGCTCCCCCACCTCTGACTCATTGCCTGAAGGCTACGTGGTGCATAGTGCGCTGTCCACTGCAGTGGCAGGACAGTCTGTAGACTCCTGCGCACTAGGTGATGCTCTGTGGCCTCCTGCACCATCAGCAACACTGTCCGACCTTTCAACTATTCAACCTTTCAATTGCTCAGCTGTGCTCCTGGGGGTCTATTGGTCTGAGGGAAGGAACATTTGGGATTTGTCCATTCAGTCTTCTGCCCAGTGCCTGCCTTTTTTCTGCTGAGTGCTTGATGGACAGGGGGCTGTCTCACGGCTGGTCAAATCATTGGCCCGCCCACCTGTCAAGGGCAGTACGCCCATCTGCCTTACCTGCCATGCCTTTGATGTAACCAATTAGTTGTTGTTAATAAGGTGGGAGGCTGCCCATTTTAATGCTTGATGGCAAGGGCATAATTCACGGCTCTGTACTGCACTACACCATGTCTCATGCCTTGCAGATGGCATCACAATGTGGCTTTGGCCCCACCTGGATCCCAATGTGGCTTCAGCCCCAGTACAGTCCAGTTTGGTGTTTGGACCCCACCTGGATCCCTCCCTCTCAGGTGGTCTACTCCACCCTCATTCTGGGCTGCCAAGCTCCATGAACCCATCTCTCTCTCAGGCATGACCCCCTCTAGGACCTTTGGCCATACAGGCCCTGGCCTCACCTCCAAGCCAGTCAGAACCCCAGGCCTCTGACTCTGGGCATCACTTGCAGTGGGTGCTCTGGTCCTTCAACCAATCTGTTCCTGGCCCCAGCATTGATCAGGCAAGGGTTTCTCTGGTCAGGTTTCAGAGCGGCTAGCCCCCTGCCTCTCATGTGGATCTGTCTAATTGGGTCCCCTCCAAACACCACTCACTCTTTCACTAAGGCTAGCCTATGCACAGTCCTTTAGGCCCACCATACGGACCCTACTCTATGCAGCCCAGGGGGTGCTGATTTGTGTACATATTATAAGCACTTGGAGAATTTCAGTGCCCCATTTGGAGAGGGGGAGGTGATAATGAAGCAGCTCTCTGCTCTTGTTTTCAGGGGCTGGAGACAGGGAAGGGGGTTGGTATGTCCAGCCAGAAGGCCAGGGTCTCTTGTTAGCCTGGGCAGGGGAGCTTGGATGATTGGTATGTGGATTTGAATTTGGCAGGTGGAGCATGGGGGACAGCCTGAGGAAACTGGGACTTGGGGGGCTAGGATGGAAAGGAAACACTGAATGCAAAAATGACCCCCCACGGTGCAGGAATGTGGGTGCAGAAGGGGGGTTCCAGGTGTCTTCTGGGATTGGGACCCCCTGTGAAATAATACAGGGAGCACATTATTAGAGTTCCAATTAGCGCAGCACAACACTCGAATATGTGCATGAAGCATATGTGCATATAAGTGCATATATGTGCATATAAGAAATTTACAGGGTGCAGATTTGTGTACATATTATAAGTGCTCAGAGAATTTCAGCACCCTGTTCACAGGGGTGGTTGTTTGAATGAAATAAGAAGGAGTGGATTTTCCCACAAAATAAATTTTACTTGATGACACAGAAATAGGAAAGAAAAAAATTAGCTAAGAATAAAAATAAAGACAGGAATGAAAAGAATAGGAATAAAATAAGAATAAAAATTTAAAAAAATATTGGTGTAAAATTTCATTTTTAAAGATGTGTAAAAATTAATGACATAAATAAAATGACACTTAAATTAATGAAACTGCACCACTTTCAGTCATCTATACTTATCAGCAAGTTGTGAGCTACAGACATCACCACCTGTATTGGGGATTAGCGGTGTGTGGCGCCCCTGGCTGTAAGTTAGTACGATGAGATCAGTGGGGTAGATTGTTATTCAGTGACCCCTGCAGAAATCTACTATGAATAGCGCACTGAGCATTTCATGAGACTTAACATTGATGATGTGTAAACACTGACAGAAAAATAAAACCTGCCATTTCAATTTAGGGGGTATAGAATGCAACCCTGAAAGACTAAACCCCCGTCATGTGTACAAGAACACACTGGGATTAGTTTACTCCATCTCAAATTGCACCAGAGTTTATTCAGTTGCATTAATTGCATGTGTAGACATGCCCATTCTGTACCGAAACAAAACCGCTGGTAGCGCTACCTCTTGATTTGGTTTTAAACATATTCTTTTTAAATGTAGCAAAAAAATCCAGTTTCAAAATAAAAGTCAACAGGTAACAAATCATCATGTCATTCCTGATGCTCTTTCTTTGATACTTGTTCTGTCTAATTCTTCACACATATCTGTATTGGCACATGATCCAGTCCTTAAGCTGTCATTGACTTCAGCACTAAAGGATCAGTGCCTACTAGAATTCTATTATTTGAGCAGGAAAGAAAATATCCTGAAAGGTGCCCCAGCAAAAGGGAATGGGAGAATGAGTGTAAATAAAGTATGAGGCTAGGCAGACCCAAAAGAAATGTTTAACATTCCATGCTCTCCACAAAGGGCAGGTCAAGGGAAGGAATGAGTGGTTGGGATGGAGCACATGCCACAAATATTTTTCAAGTCCTGTTCAGCACAGTATATCTGGTCACGTAAACATCCACAACAAATAGAAGGAGTCTGTTCTAGAATGTGGCAAACCTTATGGGTAACTGGATATATTCAGAACTGGGTCAAACTATCTTGAGTAGCCACAGACATTGAATTCACAGCTGTACGTGGAATACACAGGCACAAACAACACAGAACTGTGTCCCAAGCACCAGACGTTTTCAGAACCAAGCAGTTACAGCACTTGGTTGCATGAGTCCTAGTCAAAACAATATACATTGCCATGTTATACATGCACAGATATGCCCCAAAGGGGTGAGTTTTCCAGAAGTTTGAACTGAAAAATTTCACAAAGGCTTTCATAGCAAATGAAGATGACAGACATGTTGAGCCAGATTGTGATCTTTCATATGCCAGTGTGAAATCCATAGTAGGTGAATGAACTTCAGAATCCTGATGCATGTAAATAAAGAATAAAAATTCTGATACCGATTTCACTTTGACTCATGCGAATCAGAATTAATGCCCTGGGCAATCTATATTATTTCAGTGTTTTAAAGCTAGTGAGAGACCAGAACCAGTTATTTTCTGTTTATGCTGCAATTCAACTCAGCCAAACATTTGGTAATTGTAATTTGGCCAATGCATGTAGTTTTTAGCAAGCTGAAAAATGGGATTCAACAGAGGTGATCATGTTTTTGTTATTTAATGCCCCCATTGTCGTTCCTATTGCACAAAAAGGCCTCCTTCATGCATTAGTAAGCCTTTCTCTGTCTGCGCAGCAGTGAATGCATTTCAGTTTTGTTCATTTATCATAGGAGGAGTCAGTGCAGTGCTACCTTATCTCAGGAAGCTGATCAGCCAGCAGATGTTCTGTCTTAAAGGGGCAGTATTTAGGACAGAACAATGTATGAGGGGAGAGCACATGCCTTTACACACTCAGAGACTGCAGAATATTTTCTCTCAAATGGCTGGCTATCTTTGCTGGTTGGACCATGGGAGACAGCCATAGTTCTATTTGCTTTGTGCAGACAGGAAGCAGGGAGGGTTTCCCCATACACTTGGATTAGAAATCTTTCCAACTCTGTGTAAGAACAGAGGAGGTTTCTTCCTGTTAGTCCTATTGCACACCTATGCACCTAAAACATATTCTACCTGATCTGGCGTCCTCTACTCGGGCTCTTAAAACACACTGTTCCACAGGATCTCTCACTGCCTTTCAGGAAGTCAATAAATCTATGATACCAACACCAAACCATAGTGCTTTTTTTTTTCTCTAGTGACTACTGCAAGGTTCGTTTCCGCAGACATTTTGCTCTGTGTGCAGCTTAAAGCCACTTGCTGGGTAAGGATGTGAACTCCCTGGAACTCAAAGTTTTTTGAGCCCTGAAAATTATTTTTGAGAATAGCAGGGTTCAAAAATTTAGCTGGAGTTCATGAACCTATTTTTCCTGTAATCAGAACCCATGTTTTAGTCAAGATTGATTCAGTTTTAAAAATAAACATTTTCCTAGCTAAAGGGAAAGTCTGCATTATGTATATGAGATAAAATAACACCCTCCAAAAACTCCATGTGTCAGAAGTGGGTGGCCTGTACACTAGATACACAACCACTTCTAACTGGGTTTTTTCCTTCTGTCCTATTTCTCTTTGTTCCCTCACATTCGTTGTGCGTCTTTCCCCCCTGCTTGTTTTTTGATACATTTGAACATAATTTAAAATTTTTGTTCATTATTTTCTGTTTCCCTAAATGGAAATGAACTAAGGAAAGCTAGCCATGTACATGAAATGAGAGGTGTGTTTGCAAGACACTTTAAAGCAGGCTAAATACTTTTGCAGTGCTTTAATGGTGTCAGTGCTTGCACGCCTTGGCAGCATATTGCACATTAATTCTAGCTGCTGTAGGAAATTTGGCGGCATAATGCACCTTAAATGACTTGGGACACAGCAAACTAAAACTCCTTTGAGGAGTTTTAGTTTGCTGTGCCTACAGCCACGGAGCAAAGCACCAGACTCCATGCAGCTCCACAGCTTTTCAGGAAGCCTTGCAGACAGCCTGACAGCAACCCTGGAAAACACTGAACCTGATCTTTTCTTTTCCTCCCCTGGAGCCTGTCTGCCTGCCTGCCTGAGCTGCACTGGGGCCTGGTGCTTCCCTCCACAGCTGCAGTGCCCCCTGGGACTGCCCAAGCTGGGTGCCTGCAGGCAGGTACTGCAGCTGCTGCAGAGGTAAGCACCAGCCCCCTCCTCCCCGCTGCAGCCCAGGGACCGCTCCACCCACTAGCAGCTCGCCCTCCCCACTGGAGAGGCAGGTAGATCAGCAGGGTGTGTACACAACACAGGGGTTTAATCAGTCCTAAGTTAAAACAGTGTTTTTAAAAACCCACCGCTTTAATTTAGGGCTCCTGTTTCATCTACACACACCCCTAAAGTTCACATCAAATTTCAAACTGATAATCCTTGTGTGGTTTCAAAATTAAGCAGAAAACATTCTCTCCTCCTTAAGGGGTTGCATGTCTGATCTTGAATTGTTGACATAAACATGATGATGAAGGGTTATCATGGCTTTCATCTAAATTATCCCATCCAGCTGATAGCCTGAATTAGTATTAATATCTAGCAGACTAAGTATCAGGTATCTCTACAGAGAGCATGGGGTAGGGGATCCAATCCATCCCAGGCCATAGAGTGACCATGGAGACTCTTTAATATTGAAGTGCTGAATAGCCTCAACAGAACCTTCTTTTTCAGAGACTGTACAGTATTTATTTAAATCTTGCCTAGTACCTGCCAATCCCTCTTCTCTTTGCTCAAATGATTTGCATGGTACTTCACAGCAAAGGGCTCTTTTATCTTCTAAGCAAAAGAAGAGTCAAGGTTTTCTTCTTAAGATGTTCTTATTTCAAAATCCATATGGAATCCCTATTAGCCATAGTGGATGTTGCATCCACTGATCAAGCATACTAGAAAACTAATTGTGCGTGGTCATCAGCCAATGACAGTTTTGCACTGGGTTTGTTTTATAAAGCCACAGAATTATCCATCCTCTAAAGCAGATAAATCATTAAAACATGTTAGGACATTAGGCAGGAAAATGTAAATTACCCATCTATGACAGGGGCTGTTCCAGATCAAATTCTTTCCTTTGATCTTTGAAAAGACGGTTATTAACTAGAAGGGTCAGCTCTCAGACTTTTGCTGGAAACTATGCTCATCTCAGCCACCCACGTAATAAATAGTCACTAAATCATTTTGCTGCCCTAGGCAACCCCATGGACAGAGATCTTCAGAGAAAGGGGGGAACAAAATCAGCTTAGAAGCAAAACAGTCTGCAACCCATGACTCACAGGCCAGATCCAGCCAGGAGAATCATGTGAACCAGTCTGTGGGTCTACCCAAAGGTCCAGAAATTTGATAAGCGGGGAGCAGTGTCAATTAACACTGGGGACTATTCCAGCACATGCCAGATCTGGCCTCAGCCTTATGTACACCCAATGAGGGCCACAGACTGGCTCCGCTCCCCCCTGACCCCAACCCACACTGCACCACTCATCTAGCCCACAGGGCCAAAAAGCTGGGCACTACTAAACTATGCTATGGATGAGGCATTCAGGAATAACCATGAGAGGCCAAGGGCCTTGGTGGAGAAGGCAACCCGGAAGTTATACCCTGGAGTACCCAAGCTGGATGAAGTGCCTGGGCAGGCAGGCCCAGTCACAGGGACTGAGGTCATGGCACAAGGGAGCTGATGATGGGCATGATTGATAACATCTGCGAGGGTGGGTGTCATGTAAGGGGCAGTTGGAGCTATGTTATAAGACCTTAAAGTGAAGTAGAGACATTTCAATACCAACATGGGGTTGGGAATCCCTGGGGCAGCCTCCCTTTCTAAAGAGCTAAGAAGAACAAGACATGGCAGGCGAGGAGAAGGGGAGCAAGCCAGAGAAGTGACAGCAGAGCAAGGGGCTGAGTGGCCATCAGGGGGAGTCATGACCACCCCTGAAATGAGTGCTTGTTACAGAAGTTTAAAACATGTCTTGATCCTATCCATGTGGCAAGAGAAAACTGTATTTGAAACACTGGAGGATACCAATCTGGCAGCACAGCAGTTTCTATAGTAGAAACAGAATTTGGCTCTATCTCTTCTAGTCCAGGAGCAAACCAGTATAGTATATCTGTAAGGGGCCCCAACGAGGGTGAAATGTATGCCGCAGAATTAACAGGCAGCATTTTCTCTTAACATCAGACAACTTGATTGTTTCCATTCTTCAGCCAATGAAAGTAGAAGTAGCCTATACAAAAGGAAACTATCAAAGTAGCAGATTATGAAAAAGGACTACAGTTTTCTGTCAACAGTCTACCCTCTTTGAGATGGCCTATGCTTCTAGAGACACAAAAGAAGAACAGTCCATCACCCAAGACTGCAAGGCTAATATTTATGCCTAACCTTTCTGTAAGAAGCACAAGAGATACAGAAGTCCCTTGTACACTTTTCATTTACACAATGATTTAAAAGAGAGACCCAATCTGACCTAAAGCAATTTGGGAGGAGATTGAGTGCATGCTGCATTGCAGCACAGTTGCTTTGAAAATCTTATCTTTTTAAACAAATAATGCTACAAAACATTGTAGCACTAGAAAAAGCATTATACAATGCAAACCATTGTAACTGATACATTACTAACCTAACAATTTGTTCCTGCCAAACTACATAACAAGTTTGGCTATCTGTTGTTTCTTGGCTGCCTGCTTCTATGGAAACTATCTAGAACTGAAAAATAAAACTTGCCAGATGATTCAGACAAAAGTGTATAGTGAAAATGGCCTGTACAATAGCTGAAAACACTTTAAAAGGCTGACATCTCTGTCCTGGAATTACTTTCCAGTAACTATAAAGAACCAGGTTGCTTGTAATTTGTTGTAGTAGGTTCTGGTTAACCACTATGGTATGTTATGGAATTGCTGGAACATTTGTAAGGAAAAATCTTCAAGCATTTCATCCTTACAAATAAGGTTTAGATGAAGATAATGCATAAAGCTGGTTCAGAAAAACCAGAAACCTGAACCAAAACAAAACCCACACAGACCAAACCATACAAAATCCCTTCATTGATTTTCTTTTTAAATCATGGAGAATGATGTAAATAATTCTTTAAATTGTATTGGGGCAGAGAGGAAATGTATAATTTTAGGTCTTGAGTCAGCAAAGCCTTCAGCATGTTAGATCCAAGGTACCTCAAACAAACTTAGATATAGTTTGGATACCTATATCTAAAACCCAATCCAAAAATCCTCTACTCAGCATTCGCCTAACCTCAACTTACTTGCTACCTTCTTGTATAACCTGAGCTCTCCCTAGGTACCTGCAGCTGGGCTTCTTTGTACTCCCAGAACGGTTTCAGTCTGAACAGGTAGGTGGCTAGCTTCTGCCTAAACCCCACTAAGAGGAAGAAACCAAGCAGAGTGACACCTAAGTCCCCTGAGGGACCTATCTGGTAGGTGTGGCCTGATGGCATGCACTGACAGCATTGAGTTCAGAAAAAAACATGTGATAGAAATCTGACCATTCCATCCCTGATTCTGGGATTATTTCTGACTAGGCAACTGCCCATCAAGAATAATACTGGGGGGGTGGGGCGGGGCGGAGAAAATTGGTTGGTCAGCCAATTAGCATGAATAAAGCATGATAGGCACACAGACAGACAGACTTAGGCTTTTATAATATTACAGTTTTTATCCAATGGCTGTTTTATGTAAAATGCATGAGAAGCAGGAAGGAGACCTTTCACCCTCTCCCAGCTGGTTGCTTTAGTCATTACACTACAGAACCAGACTCCATTGTACTTGTTCTCCTTCTGGCCTCATGAATCTTGCATTCTTTGCTGTATAGTACTTCAAATTCAGCAGGAAGGGTAGCAGGTGCCTGCCTCCCTCCTTCAGCATTAGCCTATATCTTTTATGATTAGGGTATTCTTCTGTGAGATGTGAGGTTTGAACTCACAGGCCATGACCAGATGAGCACAGACGTTTGGTTCCCCCAAGGACAAGTAGCAGTGGTGCACCTTGAGCCTCAGCTACTTGTCTTAGGGGAATGTCCATGCCATGTGTGTTTTGGCACACAGCAAGTTACCTCGGGGGTGGTAGGGGAGGCTGAGGCCAGCACTGGGCTGGCCCCAGTAGCCTTACCTGGAGTCCTGGGGGCCTCCCTGGGCTGCAGTGGTAGTGATCCTGCTGGGCTCCACTTTTCAGGGAGGGATAGGGTTTCAGATACAGGCCCATGCTCAGTATTTTCAACCTGCTACCTCTAAGCAATATGTGTGCTTTTTGGATAGAGGAACAGTAGACAGTTAACACTGGATTTTTGGATTCCACTCTAGAGGCCAGGCACTTATCCCGGAGACTTCATTTTGGTCTAGCCCCAAGTGTATAAATAGACCTATTGAGTTCAGCTGGGATTAGTCACATGCTTAAAGTTAAGCACAATCTGAGGTACCTTGCTATCTCAAGGTCTTAAGGCTAATGTCAGAAGCCATTTGCAACCCCAACTGAAGCTTGGCATTGCTGCATAATAATCAGGTTCCTCACTCACCACTTATCTAATATCTCTTCACTTTTAAAACCAGGCACTTATACATTCCTTCTGGGCATGACTCAACTCTTTACCTTTCTCAGTAAGAAGTTCCTATTGGGCACACTACACTGTACAGTGGTGATAATAATGTCTGCTGTTTAGGATGGATAATTTGGTGGAATTAAGTACACAAATCTCTTTGAGCTTCCCAATTGTATTTTACCTGTTTAATGGATATAGCTGGAAAAAAAAGAAAAAAAAAAGATTTTTTTAATCTGATTTTGCAATGCATAACTACCATAAACTGAAGTTAAAAATTAGGCAGTACTGAGGATGTATTTGCATCTGTCCTACCCATATTGTGCTTTTTGAGTAGTGTGGTGAGATTGCATTAATTTACTAATCCCAAACTACTGAGATTTGTCCCCTTCTGACCCTGTTGGAACTCTCCCCTCTCTACAAGTCTCCTATGAAGCCCCATAAACTACTTGCTTAAAAGTTCAGTAAAGTTTTAGGAACTGATTATAAATAAAGCAGCAACCTACCTACCTTACAGCATGCCTTCACTTGCATCTGAGACTATAGACAGGTAGTTAGCCATGTGGGTCTTAAGGTAGGCAAAAGGCAGGCCAATGTGACACATTATAGACTAATTCATTGAGAGAGGCATAAGTTTTCATGAGTTGGAGCAGGGGCGGGCACTTATTTTGGGTGGAGCCACTTAATGAGTTTTGGTGAGCTGTCAAGGGTTGCAAGGGCAGCTCCACCCCTTGATAGGTGCCAGGGCCCCTGGTTGCCATCTTGGGATGGGAAGTCCCACCCCTAACCCCCTGACCTTTGCCACCGGAAGTGCTTCCCCTTGCCCCCAGAAGTACTCCCTTTGGGAAGGGGATTTGCCATTGTGGAACAGGAAGAAAAAACAAAATTGCATACTAAAAGTCAAACAATCACAATAACATATTTTAATTTTTTTTAAATGGTGTCCTGATTTGCGTGTGTTTGTCTGATGTGTATAGAGTTGATTGCATAATAGTTCAAAATGAGGTCTTACTCTTGTATATTGTAGGGAAGTATGGAGGGGTGGTGGGGTGTGGAAGGGTGGGTATGGGGTTTGTGTGTGGGGGGCAGGGTGTGGGGGTATGTGTGGATGGGGTGGGTGGGTATGAGGGGTTTGTGGGGTGTGTGGAGGGGGAGGGTGGCTGGTGGCCTGTGGGGGGATGGGTGTAGGGTGTGCGGGGGTGTGCTTGGTGGGTTGTCTGCATGTAGCAATGAACAGTGAGCAGGTCACCCCACAGAGGTGTGTGGATGTGTGTGTAGATGGTGCATGTGGGGTTTGTGGTGGGGATGGTGTGGGTGGGTGCAGTATTCTTGGGGTGTTGGTGTGTTGGGGAGGGTGTGGTTGTGGGGTTTGCAGAGGAGGGTTTGAGGGTATGGTGGGGTGTGGATGGGAGCCCCCTGCACACCCCCCCCCAAGCCAGTCAGCATCTGCCCTGCAACAGCCTGGAGCCCCGTCCATCCTGCGATGCTTCCCCACCACTGCCAGCAGCATGCAGCCCCAGCACACCCTGTGCCCACTCAGCCCCACAGGAGCAAAGCAGCCAGAACCCATGCACAGCCTTGACTCAGCCCACTCTGCACCACCTGCCCATGATGCATCCTGCCGCCCCTGGGCAGGCAGCAGGGGTGAGGTGGCTCTGCAGCTGGACTGCCTTTCTAGGCAGCCTGGGTGGTGGCTCCTTCTGCAGCTGCTGGCCCCAGCCCCACAGTACCAGCAGGGACCTGTGCTGCACAGCGCCCACCCCACATGCCCCATGCCTGCCTCAGACTTTCCCACCCAGACTCAGCAGTGGTGGTGCAGGAGAAAAGCTGTTGTTCAGTATGGGGGGAAAGTGGCCCTTGCCCCCCCCCACTGTTGGCAGTTCCCTGCTGTAGCTGCCTGGAGCCTGTGCTGCCCTGAATCTGCTCTTCACTGCCACTGCTGTCCTGCAGGGCAGCCCAGAGATGTCAGTTATACAGTGTAGCTGCAGGGCAGCCCCGCATGGGCTCTAAGCAGCTACACCAGGAAGCACCAACAGAGGTGAGGGGTAGGGGTCACTTTGACCTTGTGCTGAGCAGCAGCTTTTGTCCCACGCTGACACTATTGAGTTTGGCTGGGTGGAGCTGGGGCTGTGTAGCGTGGGTCCTCACCAGTACCATGGGGCTGAGGCTGGTGGCAGTGGCAGCTGGAAGGGGCCACCTTCCAGCTGGGCTGCCTAGAAAGGCAGTCCTGCTGCAGAGCTGCCCCAACACTGTTGTGTGCCCAGGGGATGGCAGGATGCACCATGACTAGACTGTGCCTGGGTGAGGAGGGACTGAGGGACCCACCACAGGTTAGACCAGGGACAGGCAATTATTTCAGGCGGAGGGCCGCTTACTGAATTTTGGCAAGCCATCAAGGACTGCATGACAGGGATCCAGGGGCAGCTAGATATTCATTTTCTAAATTTTTTACGGGCCTTGTGGGCCAGATAGAATGGCCTCGTGGGCTGCATTCAGCCCGGGGGTCCACATTTGGCCCACCCCTGGGCTGGACAAAGACCTGCTGTGGACCAGGTCTGGCCTGCAGGCCATATTTTGCCCACCCCTGGCTAGAACCTACTTCATCAGATACTATGAGTACATTAATAATAACATTGTTGTGAATGGATTATTCATAGCATCTGATGAAGATGGTTGTAGCCTATGAAAGTTTATGTCTCTCTGAACAAGTTAGTTTATAAGGTGCCAGCCTGCCCTGCTTTCTGGGAGTATAAGTAAAGCTATCCCGCCCAAAAAGTGGGTAGATACTGAGTGCATATTCCTACCATTCTGGTTTAGCTTTGTTAGGTTGTAGACAGAGGACCAATCCATATTTCCTTCATTACTTATACTGTGAGAATACAGGGCATGAGTTTCTGGTGAGCGGCTGCACAGCTATGTAAGCTGGGGAATGGTGGCTGAGAAAGGGGCTGAGGTGCTGAGGTGAGGCTGATTGGTTTGTAGTTCTCTAGGTCTTCCTCCCTCCCTTTCTTAAAGATGGGCACTATATTTGCCCTTATCCCGTCATCTGAGTTCTCTCCCAATCAGCATGAGTTTTCAAAGATAAGGGCCAATAGCTCTGCAATCTCATTGGACAATTCCCTCAGTACCCTTAGGTGCACTGCATCTGGCCCCATGGACTTGTATGCTCCAGCTTTTCTAAATAGTCCCTAACCTGTTCTTTAGCCACTGTCAGCTGCTCACCTCCTCCCCAAATTGTGCTGCCAAGTGCAGTAGTCAGGTAGCTGACCTTGCCTGTGAAGACTGAGGTAAAAAAGGCATTGAGTATTTCAGCTTTTTCTCCATCATCCCTCACTAGGTTACCTCCCCCATTCAGTAAGGGACCCACACTTTTCCTGACCTTCCTCTTCCTGCTGACATACTGATGGAAACCCTTCTTGTTACACTTCATGTCCCTTGCTAGCTGCAACTCCAGTTGCCCTTTTGCCTTCCTGATTTCATCCCTGTGTGCCTGAACAATGTCCAAGTTTCCCCTTCTTGCAAGCTTCCTATTCATATTTTAGCTCACTAAAGAGTTCCCTGCTAAGTCAACCTGGTTTTCTGCCATACTTGTTAGTCTTCCTGTGTGTAAGGAAGCAACAAGCATTCCTGTGCCCACAGGAAGGTTTCTTTAAAATACAACCAGCTCTCCTGGACTCCTCTCCCCCTCCGACTGGCCTCCTAGAGGGATCCTGTCCATCTGTTCACTGAGTCTAAGTTTGCTTTTCTGAAGTCCGGGGCCCTTACTCTGCTGCTCTCCTTCCTTCCTTTCCTCAGGATCCTGAACTCGATCATTTCATGGTAAATTTCTGCCCAAGTTGCTGTCCACTTCTACATTCCCGACCAATTCTTCTTTGTTAGTGAGCATCAGGTCAAGAAGAGCATGGCCCCTAGTTATCCTCTCCAGCACTTGCAACAGGAAGTTGTCTCCAACACTCTCCAAAAACTTCCTGGAGTGGAGGAAGCAAACTGAATAAAAGCAAGGCCAGGAACTCAATGTAGTGATCGCAGTAGCTCTACTGACTGTACATTCTCATGCTACTTCCATAAGACTTTAGGAGCAAATTATGGCAGGGATTTCAGCCTCAATTCTGAGACCTAAAAGCAGATGCTAACTGTATGTTTTCAAATAAAAAGAAAAGTGATATGTAGATATGCGCAGATATATCTGTGGTTAACTGAGGCCTTCTGAGGGAAGGGGTGTGTTTGTGTGGACATGCAAAAAATTTGCAAGCACCACCCTGCACTATTTTAAGTCCTGGAAACCAAACTGGTGATTATTGGCTGTCTAAGTTGTCATCAAATGTCTAGCCAATGTGGTGCTGGGACAAACTGAACTCAGTGACAAATACAGGAATGTGATAATGAGCAGAATGTTGCGCAGGTATTCAAAAGCATAAAACTCACTAAAAATGATATATTATTAAAAGGCATAAAAATACAGAGAAAGAGGGGGTTGGAATAAATGAAAAGGGTTGACAAAAATGTAAAGATGAATAAACCATATGCCTGTTTACCTAACTGAATCAAGGAAAACGTTCTAGGCAAGGATTTATTGCCCTACCATTATGTCTTTGAATAGAATCCGAAGTCCCGAATTCCTCTCTCTGCAGCCTAAGTTAGAGAAGAGAATCATAGGGCACTTTTACAAGTGCTCCAGGGGCGAGGGGCATGATGCTTTAATGAGAGTAGCTCCAAGAGGTGCTCTAATTAGAGCACTGCAGCATCTCATGTATCCGTGCCCCCATGCTTCAAAATGGTGGCAGGAGAGCTTGAACTAAAGCTCATCTGTTTAGCTCAAGTGCCCCCGCCGCCATTTTGAAGCATGGGGATGCTGATACACAAGACAAAGGAAGCTTTTGGAGCACAGTAATTACCACACTCCAGCAGACTTGATTAATTGTACTTACAGCATGTCAAAACAGCTTCTGCACTCGTGTACAGGTGCCCACAGTCTTCTCAGTGGTTTGCTGTAAGCACTGACAGATCATTTAGGCTGAAATTTTCCAACTTTTATGCTCCAAATCAGATACCTAAGCTTATGTATTTGGCATATAAATAATTGGCATGGTATTGAGAGGTCATGAGCACTTCAATGACAAGTACCTTTTCACAGCTAGCCAAAGCTGCTTTTTTAGGTGTGTAAATTTAAGCATGCAAGTCTGAAAATATGACCCTACACCACATGTACCTCTGTCTGTCCTGTGTCTCATGGGTAACATGTAACTGCTTCTGCAATTAATATCTTTTAAGTACTTTATAGATTAAGCATAACTTGTTAATAACTGATATTTATATATTCATTTTAATGTTATAGTTACCATATAAGCAACATCAGCTGGGGACAGTAAAATACTTATTTTTTTTACTATTTCCAGTAGAGTTAACAACATAATAGTCTTTTAGTAATAAAAGGAAAAATAACACATTCTAATTCAAGCTTTTATTTTCAACTTGACTATTTCACAGGGCTGTAACTTCACTCTTACAACATTTTTTGCCATGATTGCAGGGATTCTTAGGTAGTCTTTTTACCCTAAATACAATGAAGAGTTGGTGTGGCCTTTTGTAAACCAGAAGCTCTTGGCCCCTGTGGAAGGAGACACTCTGGGAAAGGAGGGAAGCCTGAGGCTGACCCTTCTTTTCCGCTTACTTCACTTGGAAGAGGGAATGCTGCAGAGGACTGGAGCACCATACTGCACTTCTGGAGCCAGTGCTTGGTCCAATTGGCAGCAGTGGATCCCAGAAAAGTACTTCCGGCCCTGGAGAGGGCAGCTGGGGAGAGGCTGCAGTATTGCAGCAGAGATGCCGGAGGACTCTCCTGCTTGAGCTGGTCGACAACAAGCAAGAAATGAGCACAAGCAGGAGGCACAGGCAGTCAGAAGATCATCAGCTAATTAAGGTACTAGTAGGCAGGATGCCAGAGCTCCTGGCCTGACTGTGATGGAGCTCAGGGTGAAGAGGAACTGGATCAGAAGCAGCATGGGGTGAGCTGAGACCTGGGAGAGGGGCTGCCGGGTATGGAAGTCACCAGCAGTTTTTTTTGTTCAAAGACTAAAAGTCAAATAAGAAGGGAAGTGACCTACAGTATATTGAAGGACCTTACAGTCAACCTTAGCTGATAGACAGGGGATGAAATGAAAGTGTTTGTTTTTTTTGTTTTTTGGGGGGTTTACAACTGATTGAGGCCTAAGCTGATGTTTGGATTTGGCCCTTTGTGGGACTGTTAAAAGGGCAATTGGTAGAGGACATTGACCCTGAAGACAATGCATGCCTGCAACAGGGGGCCTTCTTGGGGCTGATTTTTCTGTGTCCCACTCACCTGTTTCTGAGCTAACTGCCCGCCCTCTTGCCCACCACACCTTGTTGTTATTAATTAATTGATGTTAATTAGGCAGGTGGCTGCCCATTTCTTGCCCCATTGCCAGGGGGTGCTATCTGCGGCTCCGTTCCTCACTTACAGTGCAGCCCATGCCTCGCAGATGGCATCCAGATGTTACCAACATCACCGACCCCCACACTGGGCCGCAGAATCCTACTAGTTGAACCCCACTTAAATCCCTCCATTCAGGCAGCCTATTCTGCTTTCATTCCCGGCTGGATAGCTCCATGAGCTGCTCTCCCTTATGGGTGTGGTCACCCTGGGACCTTTGGCTCACTGGCCCTGGCCCATCTTCAGGCCAGTCGGAACCCCAAGCTCGCAGCTCTTGGGCATTCCTTGCGGTGGGCCCCTGGTCCTGGCCCCTTTCACATCCTGTCATCATTTTCCGGGAAGACGCCAGGCCAGAGGGGACTTAGATCTTATAGTACCTAGCCCTGACAGTCCCCCCAAAAATGAAATTACTAGACATACCAGCAGGTCAAGCAAAAACATAAAGACACAGTGTAACCATGCTAGCATTCTATCTTATGTGTTTGTAATCTATTTATAACCCTTGCGGTTAATTAATGTGCAACACCAAAGGCTTGACCCTACTACATGGACTTCTGGGTGGTTTTGGACACATCACCATCCTTAATCAAGAAGCAGTCTAAAATTCTGTAGAAGTTACCCATGTCTGTTATCTGCACCACACCCTGAAGCAAACCTTAATCTAAAGCCCTGTATCTTTATGATACATTTACAAGATAGTCTGAATAGCAACTGCATGGAAGGTCTGGAATGCTTGAGCAAGAGATAGAAAGTTCTTTGTCTGGTATCTTTATATTGTGCTATGGGCTCTGGTCTCATTAGCCATGGAATCTCCTTCACTTTTTGAACTGACTTAATTCTATTACTTACGGTCTCTAACAAGACTGAGTATGGAGGTGTTTGGTAGCTGATGAGAGACATGGGTAGTACCTTTACAGACACCAAACATATAAATTATAGACTTGTGGAAACTGAGCCTCTTAAAGGATACCTTTTTTAAATATAGTCTCTCTGGTTTTAAGGTCTAATTTGTTGTAACAAACTTGATGGCTCATTAATGAGCACTCTGTTACCTTCCTGTCCAACTTTGTGACTCCATAGCCTCTCTAGTACAATAAAAGAAGAGTCAGCAACTGCACGTAAGCAGGAATAACAGACTAGAGGCAACTGACCAGCAGCGTAGGGATGCAGCCGGGTACCCAGGGCAGAGGGACAGTGAAGACTGTCAGTTGCTGTCATAAACACAATTGTGCAGCCTCCAGCAGCAGCCATTTTTTTGTTGTTCCCCCACCCCCAATCAATGTCTGAGATGATTGCCCCTTTTTCCTTCACCCTAGTTATGTAACTAAAGCTGACTGGGAACTGGTGGTGTGAACCTGCTGCTTGGAGCATCCTGTAGTATTCACCTCTGAGCCCGTGGTGGATCCAACTCATTACTGAACAACAGAGGAGGCTGTGGCACACCATGACACTTGGGTTGCCAGCTCTCAAGTGGCTATGATTCTCATGATAGTCATTGATGTTTTGAAAGCCTCAGAGGCTGGAATCACTTAAGAATCAAAGCTTCCATTGATTAAACCACCCCAGGAAAAATAACCTCAACTATCCATGTACAATGTTAGGTTCTGAACTATCTGTTATGACTCAGGGAGAGACCTTAGAGTCACTGCAGATAGTTATTTTAAAATGTCAGCTCAGTGTGCAGTAGCAACCAAAAAAACTAATAAAATGTTGGATGTCATTAAGAAGGTAATTGGGAACAAAACAAGAGAACATCATTGTGCCATTATATAAATTCAGTGTGCGTTTCCCTCCTGAATACTGTATGGAGTTCTACTTCCCACATCTCAAAAATGATTTAGTAGGATTTGAAGAGGTACAGAGAAGGGCAACTAAAATGAACATGGTCCTGGAGCAGCTGACATGCCAGGAGAGACAAAAAAGGCAAGGACTCTACAGTTTGGAAAGAAGAGAAGCCTGAGTAGGGATATGATAGAAGCCTATAAAATCCTGAAGGGTTGAGATCAAGTGAACAAGGAACTGTTGTTCACCAAATCTCAGAATACTAGAACTAGGGGGCACTAACTGAAATTAGTAGATGACAGTTTTAAAACTAACAAGAGAAAGTAATTTTTATGCATCTTATAGTTAACTTGTAGAATTCATTGCAACAGGAGGGGGTGAAGGCAACTAGTGTAGCTAAGTTCTAAAAGGGACTAGATAAATTCATGGGTGATAACTCTGAATAGCTATTGAGAAAAATGGTTGGAGATGTTTCCTCTTGCCTCTATAACTCAGTAAATGATGGATGCCAGAAGGGGTTATTGAATTGGGGATAGATCACTCTAGAGATATCTGGTTCAATACTCTCCCTGTATACCATCCACTTCTACCATAGTCAGGCCTATTTGATATGCCACAAGATCCTGGGTTTAGGCCTATTGTGAATGACTATAATCCCCCCTTAATAAGGGAGACCACTGGGGACACATCAATTAATTGGGGACAAATAAAGAGAAAACAGGAAGGGGAGTGAGGTCATAGGTTAATAATAAAGGATGTGGAAGGGGACACTGAGCAGAGTACACTGGGCAGAACCTACTACCTCTGAATGAGTTGAGAAAGCCTGTGGATACCAACCAGTGAAATGCTGCCTGAAGACATGAGTGGAGGAGTGACAGGAAGATGGCCCCACACTTGCCTGTGTTCCTCCCAGTCAGAGCCTCCTTCCTGGTCTTGTAGATGTCCATCTTGGCCAGAGCCAGGAGAAGGTTGACCAGGAGGCCCCAGGGCTTGGTGGGGCCATGGATGGGGAGTGTATAACTAAAAAAAGTGTGGAAAGAAGTGCAGCCAGAACCTCTGCAGGAGGATTTGGAGGAGGCAGAAGAGGGTCTGAAACCTGGTGCACTCGAGCTAGGCATGCACCAGGGTCTGGGTCTCCCTCTGTTGGCAAAAGGGGCAGATGTTGTTGGTGTCTGTAAAGAGTGTCAGATGCACACCTATGATGCCAGCTCTATGAAGCAGCCACACAGTCAGGGACAGGATACTGGTCTAGAAGGACCACTGATCTGATGCAGTATAGTATTTCTTATGCTCTTATTTTTAAAGGCTGGGAAGTTCGTTCCAATACTTAGGATAGTTGCCTTCTAAAATAATTATTTTGAATATTTTCTGTCAAAATTGGAGACCACCAATTAATACATTTGGCTAGGGGCTTTTCTGTTACTCAGTAAGAATAGGTATGATCTGATTTGAGTTTCAGAGATGAAGTAATGATCTGCTTGTGATTTAACAGATAAAATTTACTTCAGCAAACGGTCATTACCTTCCTTACCAGCTGCAAATAAGGTGTTAACTGTATTTATTTTTTAAAATGAAACCCATGTTTCTGCAGGAACTTGCACTCAGGGATTAAGCTAATTTTTTTGTCCCTTTGGCTATCATCTGGCAAAAATATTATCACTATTTTCTCCCTGCAGCTGCTAGTTCCTCTCTAGGCTTCATTTGATGCTATTTCTTCTTTATAGCTATTAGTTTTTTATAATTTAATCTTCTTCATCTGTGAGAAACTGATCATTTGTAGACCTATATTCCTTCAAGGCTTCTGTTAAGGAGTCCAGCTTTGAAGCAATCTTCATCAAACCATGGTTTGTTCCATCAACCCCTATTCTCTATGAAGACACTCTTTTTTGTGAGAACGTTTTCCAGCTGTTGAACAACTGCTTTGTATCGAGTAATTGCTTCCTAGTGTTCTTTTTCTTGAGAATGCAAGATGACTGGCCTGAGACAGTATCTTTGAAAAGAGCAACATATCTCTTTCTTAATTCATTGTTCATTTCTCTTATTGATTATTTTGACACTGGAAGGTAGTTGTATAGTTTGTAGGAAAGACTCTCCATAAAATTCTAATGGACTTGTTAGGGAAAGGGAGAAGTATTCATTTTCCATATGTGGCAGAATTTCAAATGATTTATACTACATAAATGGTTCTGTGAGTATAGAGTCTATGACACTTGCTCCTTTATTTGTAACAAAGATGAATGTTCCATGTAGGTTTTTTCAAATCTCATGATTTTGGAAGTGGGACTGGCTCATGACTTTTGAATATTTGGAGTCAATAACTTTCAGAGCTACCCTAACATGGAGTCATTTTTGCTATATTAATTGGGCTTCCTTATATCTGGCCCTTTCACTGAGGGGGCAGCCTCTAGCTTTCTTTTCTTCATTAGCATTGCTGAAATAAAGACCATTTGTCTTTTCATAGGTTTCACCAACATTGTCTCTTCCATGGTGTCTTCCTGTGGTTTTCCCTCTCTCTGACCAGCTACTTCACTGCCAGTGAAACTCTTGTCAAAGGTGGCAGGAAGCTCTGAGCAAGGATTATATGATAGAGGAAAAGTGCTCTGGATTAAGGCTGAGAGAGCAGAGCTAAACAAGAGAGAGAGATATTTAGGATAAAGGAATGGGAAAAACCAGCGGATCCAAAAGAGGGAGAAGATGGGCCTTTTGAATGCCATGTGAGGTTGGAATGTATGGTGTTACACTATGGTGCTGTTTTCTTGAAGTTGTTGAGGCATATTTTCAACATTAACTCCAGTTAAACAACATTATTTTTGTCTGGGTTTTATAAACTGATAAACAGGAAATGTAGTATAGCAATAAACCAAGAACAGGAAAAAGGAAACGCTACTAATCGAACAGGAACAAGGTTTCTTAATGCAGAAAGGAACAAACAATAGTTATACACTGTTATCTCTCAGCATTGAGGCAGATAGCTAATTACTTTTAAAGGATTACCACAAGATAATGCAGGACAGGAAAATAAGAGATTGTTACCGTAGGAGAGAAATAAAAGTTAAGGAGCAACATACTGGGGGCGACTTTGTGCCTTGGTGTTGCCCTATGAAAAGGTATGACTAGCAAGACTTCCCACTTGTATTGTTCTTGTGCAGAGTAGTTATTCTGTGAAGCCTTAAGTTTATGTTGAGGGCCAAACATTGAAGCTACCTCATCTGGGACCTGATCCTAGGTTTAAGGGGATTTTTTAAAATTGTTTTAAACTGCACGCTCACACACACACACACACACACACACACGCACGCACACACCATACTTACTCTAAGAAAATGCTGAATTTAAGGCAACCCCCCTAATAATTAGATTCTATACATAGGAAAATTATCATTTTCTTCTAATTTCCTATGTATAAAATCTAATGGTTGGAGATCACCATTGCGGGGGGGGGGAGGGGGTGTGGAGGGGAGGGCAGGTAGTGGGAGGTGGCCACCAGATTATGCCTACTCCTTTGTCTGCTGCTTCTCCCATGCCATAGCCTCAGCCCTGCCACCCTCTCTGTCTCTGCCTCCCTCCTGCCCCTCCTCTTTAGCCCCTGCTCCTCCCTCCCTGTTTGTCTTATCCTCTGTTCCCTCCTCCGCCTCACTTCCAGCTTTTGCTCCCTGCTTTGCCCCCACTTACTCTTGTTCCAAACTGGCAAATTCCATGCACGCTGTAACCTGGGGCATGGAGCAACCCCCCGAACCAGCCCTGAAGTATCTGGGCCAGGCTGGGGCCATGCTCAGTGCCTTAGGCTGGAGTGTGCATGGAATTTGCCAGTGCAGAGCAAGGGTAATTGTGGGGGAGGGAAAGGGGCATGTAGGAGAGCAGAGGCATCATGGAGGGGAGGGGGAGATGGAGGGAAGAGGCTAGAGGGGGAAGATGGCGGCATGCAGAGGTTGTGAGGGGAAAAGCAGCCGCTAAAGCTACTTACCCAACCCTGACGCCAAGTAGGGGCTGAAGCCCAAGCCACAGCAGCTGCCTGTCTCCCCTTCACCTCTCCACTCCCTTATTCTGTCATACTCTATTTTAAGATGAGGGACTTTCCTCCCATGCTAAGTAGGAAAAAACTCACCTTAGAATTAAGTCAATACAGTAAATGCATTAGTAAGATGTTAATGGAACACACCCACCATTGCCAAAGTTAAACGTCACTTGCTGGCAGGGACACTAGTCAAGCAGACTAGGCTGAGCCCAGTGCTGTCAGGGACTCTGAGCAAGCAGGCCAGCCTGAACCAGATACTACACCAGGCACGCCTGCAGCAAGACCCAGCTAATGAACTCTGCCCCAGTTTAGGAGCAGCAAGCATTCTGATGGGCTGCTGGGAGCACCACCTACCCAGTTAGGACCAGGGCCCTGAGTCTGCCAGCCAGTCGACTGTTCTGTTTGTGACCCTGATTTTCAGCTTAGTTCTCTGCTTCAGCTTTGGATTTCCCTGCAGTTCTGTTTCCTGGCTCCTGACCCTGGTTTGACTCTGTTTGGACTCTGCCCAGTAGATTTCCTTCTGGATTGGTACCCAGCATCTGATCCCTTGATCCTGACCCTGGATTCTGTCATGGATGCTACTTCTGGATCTCCCTCTGGCTTGGGTATATGGCTCCTGCCCTTTGACCTAGTCCCAGGGCCTGCTTTCCTTTGGAAGCCTAACCATTAGGCCAGAATGTCTATACCCTGGTCCCTTAACCTAAGACAGGGTTTAGAGCAGAAATATACCAGTGCTCATTTAAACTTTTTGGTTTTTCTTGCACAGGAATGTTCTATTTACAGTGTTCTTTAGTGGGCAAGTGAAGATCCTTTCATGTATCCTTTGTTTTTTTTTTCAGCCTATGTGTTATGCATTTTAGCCACAAATTCCTCCTTAGATGACAGACTCTTTTTCTTTTGGACTGAATCCTTTCTCAAGAATAAACTGTTGTTCCACGAGGTCTTCTGTAAAAACAAAACTACTTCCCTGGAAATTCTTAATCATAAATCTTGTAGAATTAAGAGCCATTTAATAATCCAGTGTTATATCTCATTTAATAATCCTGTTTAATAATCCAAGTTATATCTGAAGGGTAAATGTGTGCTAATGAAGTATTATTTGTACTTACATTTTAAAAATTATTTTTCTGAATACATCATGATCATAATTAAAATGCTGAAGCAGTTTAGACCAGATTGTGGCTCTCTGAAAAAGAACACCTTAAATCTTATCCTGTGTCTCATCTGATTTCTAGGCAATACTGCAAATTTAATTAATTGTATTTTCATTCCCTGTGGTCTTAATTCTTGCTGGCACTGAAGCCTAATCCTGCTAGGCTCTTATCACTGTGGTACCTGAATTTATTATAGTCATTAATGGTTTTCATTCTCAGAACAGTCTAGGAAAAGAGGAAGTGATATCTATATGCTACCTATGGCCAACTGAGGTATGCAGTACTTTGAGGGCTAAGTACAGACAGTCAAAAAGTCTGAGGCTGAATTCAGCTTTTGCAGGTTAGTCTAAGATGCACAGGTTAAACTGAAAAGCAACTAGATAGACATTTACCTTTGATTTAGGAAATTCAGGCACATGCCTGCAGTGGCTCAGGCCAGAAGCCAGGGGGCACTGGACCACAGCTCTCTGGCACATAGCCAGCATACGCTGTGTGTTCACTTCCTCTTTCTGCTACCCCAAGTTCTCTTGGATTTGCAGTCCAGAAACACAGAAGCACGACCCTGCAGGGTTGCTCATCACTTCCTCTTCCTGTTTCCAGGTGCCTCTGGGATTTGTAGTCCACAGTTGCAGCCAGCAGTAAGTTTGAACTGGGGAAGGGGCATAGGTGACGTATGGCGGGACATGGGGAGGCACTAGCTGGCCACTTGGGGACCCCCACCCCTGGTCATGCCCCACTGTTGCCCCCCCTCCCCGACTCAGGAGGCAGCAGTCAACCATGGGAAGGGGTGTTTAACCACCCTCCCTGGCCTGAGACCCTAGCTGGGTTTGCCTGGGGGGCAGTCTTCCACTTCCCACCGACTGGGCTCCATCCCCTGTTGGGCTTACCTCTGTAGTCCCTTGTAAGCCAACCCACACTACTTCAGCTAGGGAGCAGAGGGACAGGGCCAGCCCTGCTCTGCTGGAGCTTACAGTACAGCACAGGACAGCCCAGGGCTGCAAAGCATGCTAAGGGACTGTGATTTAACTTGAAGCAGGAAGGTGTCTGGGACAGAAATTTCGTAAACCAGTTTCACCCAAATCAGTTTGGGTCTAATTTTATGTTCAACCAGGTTTATCTTAAACCAGTTTCAGCCATTTTGAAGCTGGTTTATGTGCACTGAGCTTCTGGTATGTTACTGGTTTAAACCAGTTTCTGATCACTTAAACTGATTTATGTGAAACTTCTGTCCCTGGCCTTAGTGACTTGCCAGCAGTTTTGCAAGAAGCCAGTAGCTGAGATGGAGACTTAACTATGGTGTCTTACAGCATTCTTACATATGCCGCAGGACATGGTGCTTGGCACTTCAATTAGCAAGTCACACTAATTAAAAGTGCCCACATGTCACATGTATCACCGTCCTTGTAAGTCCCTGTGTTAAACAAGCTGTGGAAGGACACTTTGAACTAAAGCTCATTGAACATGTCTTATTTCAAAGCACCCCACTGCCATTTTTCAGTGCAAAAACATACTAGGATGCTGATACACATGACGTGAAAGTCTGTCAGAGTGCATCATTTTCCATGCTCCAGCAGACTCAATTAATCAGGTCTGCTCCAACATACTGGATTTCCTGCATGCCAAAGCAGGCTCTGCACACATGTATAAGAGCCCTTAGTTTCTTGTCCACTAAAACTAACTTATTTTCCACTGGTCAACAATTTCCCTATTAACTTTAGAGGCTAGATCCTCCTCCTACTGCTCAGTAACAACATGATTCAAACACCCATACTCACTGGGCATGACTACATGAAACATTTATTGCGAAGCTGACTAATTAGTTCCACAATAAACATCTCAGCACCTACCCTATTAGGATGCACAAAACTAATAAACTCTGAAGCAGGGGAGAATTTATAAATATAAGCCCTACCCTGCTGCAGAGTTTTTTTCGTGCACAGCAGCTCATGTGTAGATACTGAGTCAGCTGGCTGAGGCACAAGGATGCTTCAGTATGGGGGCTGCCTGCCAGCTAGCCCTGCACTGAAGCACCCTCGTGCCAAGCCAGCCACTCTTCAGCACCTTGAGCCCAGTCAGACCACCCCTGGGCTGGCAGACTGACTCCCCAGGTCTGGAGCTAGCTTTGGAGTTTATTGCTGTGCATTAATGGCACGTATAGAAGCACCAACAGAATAGTATCTTAGTCCTCATTCATTCCAGCAGGGCTACTCCTGCAATAAGGTACTACCAAATCTAAGAATGGCAGAACAGGATACCAAGGTAAATCAATCCCCTTACTCCATTATGCAGTAGAAAATTGCTAAGGAGAGAGGAATGGATGCGTGGAACTAGACTGTATCTACTTGAGTATTCCATGTAGTATCACAAGGGCAGAAGTGGGGCATTGCTTAGCAGCAGATCAGAAAGTACACAGTGTAAGTAGGCTTACTTCCCTGAAGTGCCCCCCATGTCTCTTCAGCAGCCAGCTCAACAGCTGAGGATGGGGTTTGTGCCAATGATCAATACTGCCCTATGAGGGCAATGTGCAGATACATTCTTACAAAATCAGCTTCACTCTGCATTTATAAGAATTTCAAATACTGTACCAGGTCACCAGGCAGAACAGACTCTGACAGGAGGAGCTGTGAGCTGATGTTCCTAGACTTGTCCTTCCTCTGCTGATATTCAAGAGTTCTATGCAAACTAATAACTAGGGCTAAATGGATGTCCACATATGTTGACCGAAGCAGTCACATTTCAGGTCTCAAATACAAGACTTCATACCTTAGTTTCCCTCAATTTAGTTCATTCAGCTGGAATCCCAACTCAAACCTGATGCTGTAGCAACAGGTCAGATTAGCAGATTCAAAAAGGACAACATGTGCTATATGATGGATCTTCCACTTTACAGAAGGCCCAGCTTAAACAGACAAACATGGTATAACAAAGGTTTTCCAAGTCCTTTGGATCACAGGCAACAGTATAAGCCAGAAGAATCCTTAATTACAGTATAACATGTCTTTGTTATGACGAAAGTGAAAAAATCTTCATACAAAGTTATGCTGTGTTCATGAGCAGCAATGTGAAGCATGGCACAAGGAACAAGATTCTGACTTTAGAAATGTATGATAATACACATTACAATGCAGTTCACCAACATGTACTAATAAATATGGTCATTCTGTAAGGGACAGGGTAAATAATTGTTTAGGGTTCACAAAACCTAGGCCCTGTTCCTCAGCTAGTGTAAATTGGCATGACTCTATTGAAGCCAAAGCATTGCAAGGCACCGGGGCATGCCTGCTCCTTTAGGGTGGCAAAAGGGTGTAATTAAGGACTCACCTGGTCAGTAGTAAGCCAGGTTGGAGTGATAAGTCTTGAGCCATTAAGCAGAGACCTCCTGAGTACTGGAAGAGAGCCACTTTGCAATGCAGAGAGCAAGAGAAAGTACCTGGAGCAGACAGGGGCTTAGTTATGTGGGCAGGTGGCCCTGGGTTATGTTAAGCCTAGGAAAGGCTTGAGTGCCTGCCAGAAGGCAGATGTTTGCTATTAAGTTGTACTGGCAGTTTAGCCTGGAGCCCTGCAAGGGCAGGCAGGGCCTACTTAGAAGGTTGGCAGCTCAAGAGTGGCTGAGAGTGGGACCATCAGAAAGTGCAAGGACTTAGAAAGTAAGGTTGTGGAAATCCATGAGCTTTAGACCCAGAAAGGACTGATAGTTGGACTAGAGGGTCTATGGGCCCAGGGATGGGGTGAAAGCTGGACTAGGGTCTGAGTCTAGGGGGAGCTGTGCATGGGACCAGGAGTCTAGAAGCCTAGAGAGAGAAGCTGTGTGTAGGACCAGGGGGTCTGGAGCCCAGAGAGGAGCCAAGCATGTGAAGGTAACATCATAAGTGGTAACACCTGTGAGGCTTGGGTCATGGTGTAGGGGTGGAACAGAGACACACAATTTGCCTTTAGGCTGCAGGTGCCCTGCAGGGGTACAGACAGGCCAAGAGTGACATATCAGGTCTGAGGGTGGGATTTAGACTAGTGGGGTCCAGGAGAGACCTGGTGTAGAAACAGTCTGGATTAAGGCTCATTCTAAGGCCTCCATTACCCAACTTTCAATAAAAACAAGGTGTGGTGGGATAGCAATTGAGTGTGTGTGTGTAGGGGGTGATATTAGAGGCAGAGCTAGGCAGGAGCTGCATGGCCACCTGGGGTGTCATGGCCACCCCTGTGGCCACAAGCCTACTACGCAAAGCTTGAAACCTTTTGCCCAAGGCTCTCCTAAAATCTCATTCATGAGCTGCCTCATTCTTTTATAAGCATTGAGGCTAGATCGTGTGCATATACTTCTGATAATTGGTATTCACACTGACCAAATGCATGGAAAGCATGTTCCTCCCATTTTTCTTCACTGGTATTATTATTTAAGATATTAATTAACCTTGCTGTTCTCAGCTAAGCAGTCATTCTTATTGAGGTCTGATTGAGTGATAATGGAAGGAAAAATCCCCTGCTAATTTCAGACTAAGTAAGGCATGAGCCAGTAGGCAGGTGTAGTCCATCAAACCATTAAGACACATTACAGTCGTTGAAAATCTGAGACATTCATTCTTAAACCCATATTTTAAACCCTTTACAGCTAAAACCTCAGAAGTTACAGTCCAGAGAGTAAAGCAAACCTAAGTCTGCATAAAAGTTAGTTTTGGCAAAATTAGTTAAGAAAATAGGACAAAATGTATGAGCAGGGAAGGGGGAAATCTGCTAACATAAAGGCATTCACACTAAGACTTTTTTTTAAAAGAGGGTTTTCACCAGGATCTTTACATAAACTGAAAACTTCATTAAAACACACAGCTTGAAAGGGCTTAGTGGACATGGCTCTTGTTTATTATGTGAGACTGTGATCTCAGTCCAGGTGGAAGCAGTAATGAAAAGTTATGAGATTTCGATCCAGTTTCTTTGAAGGTTAACCAACATCAGAACCATCATATAATACAGCACTAGTTGGCAAGACTGGCCGGTTCCTTGTGAAAGGCCTTAGGACCGCATGAAGGGTATGTAAACTGAACTACAAATCACTTGTGGGGGAGTGCATCAGTAAATGTAAGTCTACATCTTTTGATGCTTATTATGACTAGTTTGTAGAACATTATGGCCCTTATTTCCAGAAACATGCATGCGTCTGCCTTATGGATGAAAAACACTAACGGAGTGTGACTGAGGTCAGCGTTTGCACACAGGCCTCCCTACTTACACACACAGCCTTGATATGCAGGTAACCCCTGAGAGTCGTGCATTCTCAAACTAGACCATTTAAAAGAAAAGAAACGTAATATTGTTCAGAAGCATTTATAAGCCCTAAGGATAAGAGGCAGCATACCAAAAGGGTGAATTAAACCACAGAAAGTGGAGGCAAGCTAAACAGCCACAGTAGCTGAATTTTAACAAGATGCTGATGAGATCCCCTTTCCAGCATGTCCCTAAATGGACTTATACCAGAATCTAGGACTCAAACACCCCACAAATTTTGGGACAGGTTAGATTTGGCTACAAGGTTCTAAACATGAGATTACTACTTTTCTGTCAAAGAAGGATACTCTTCTCTTGCACTTTTTTCAGCCTGCAGTCAAAACTCTTGTTTCCTACAACTGTTAGAAACAAACTTCTGCTGAGATCTGCAGCCTAAAGAAAGCAAAATGGGGGAGATCCTCAACTAATGCAATCATTAAAATTCTGCTGAAGTCAGTGAAGCAATACAAACTGTGCATCTGGCATGGATCTTTGAGAACTCCTGGCGCTCTGGTGAAGTGCCGGAAGACTAGAAGAAGGCCAATGTGGTGCCTATCTTCAAGAAAGGGAGGAAAGTGGATCCAGCAAACTATAGCTCCATCAGCCTGACTTCCATCCCGGAGAAGGTCCCAGAAAAGTTTATTAAAGAGGCCATCCTTAGGATGTTGGCATTGGCCAGTCCATTGACAGACAGCCAGCATGGGTTTGTTGCACGTAGGTCTTGCTTGACCAATCTCATTACCTTCTATGACCAGGTGACCTATCACCTGGACAATGGAGAAGAGATTGATGTCGTATATCTTGACTTCAAAAAAGCCTTCGATCTGGTATCCCATGATCACCTCTTGGCGAAACTGGCCAATTGTGGCCTTGGGTCCACCACGATCTGCTGACTGGGAAATTGGCTCCGTGGTCGGACCCAGAGGGTTGTAATTGACAGAAGTCAATCGTCATGGTGCCCTGTGACCAGTGGGGTCCCCCAAGGTTCTGTCCTTGGACCCATATTGTTCAACATCTTCATTAATGATGTGGACATTGGAGTCAGGGGCACACTGGCCAAGTTCGCCGATGGCACCAAACTTTGGGGCAAAGCATCCACGCCAGAAGATAGGCGGGTGATCCAGGCTGACCTGGACAAGCTCAGCAAATGGGTGGATGAGAACCTCATGGTGTTTAACACCGAAAAATGCAAGGTTCTCCACCTTGGGAAGAAAAACCTGCAGCATCCTTATAGGCTCGGCAGTGCTACGCTGGCTAGCACTATGGAAGAAAGAGACTTGGGGGTCATCATTGACCACAAGGTGAACATGAGCCTGCAATGCGATGCTGCAGCTAGTAAAGTGACCAAAACACTGGCTTGCATCCATAGATGCTTCTCAAGCAAATCCTGGGACGTTATTCTCCCCTTGTACTCAGCCTTGGTGAGGCCTCAGCTGGAGTACTGTGTCCAGTTTTGGGCTCCACAATTCAAAAAGGATGGGGAGAAGCTTGAGATAGTCCAGGGAAGTGTGACGTGCATGATCAGAGATCAGGAAAACAGACTTTATGATGACAGGCTGAGATCTATGAGGCTCTTTAGCCTGGAAAAGTGCAGGCTCAGGGGTGATCTGATGGCCACCTATAAATTTATCAGGGGTGACCACCAGTATCTGGGGGAATGTTCACCAGAGCACCCCAAGGGATGATGAGGTCAAATGGTTATAAACTACCGCAAGACCATTTCAGGCTGGACATAAGGAAGAATTTTTTTACTGTCCGAGCCCCTAAGGCCTGGAATAGCCTGCCATCAGAAGTGGTTCAAGCACCTACTCTGAACACCTTCAAGAGCAGATTGGATGCTTATCTTGCTGGGATCCTATGACCTCAGCTGACTTTCTTTCCTTTGGGTGGGGGGCTGGACTCAGTGATCTTCTGAGGTCCCTTCCAGCCCTAATGTCTATGAAATCTGTCTCCTCCATGCTTAGCTACCTAATAATAGAATACAAAGGCATGCTAACATAAGTTTGCTAACATACATTAACTGATAGCATTCCAAAACAACTTGCATGAAATGGGATTCTTTGCTAAGAAGGGTCTTGGATTCGGGAATTATCTTGTACAGCGTATTTGCAATGACCACTGCATATGCTTTTCAAATTCCTCACTCAAGATGTCTTAGTCATTGTCAAAGAACATACCTGTTAAGCCCAAATTCTCTCAAATTTCTTTGTTACCTTCATGCAAACAAACAAAAAAAAAACCCTTCACAATTGATAGGTAGCTGGTGTTCCAAACACACAGTCTAGCAGAGTGACTAATAGCATCTCACAGTTTCCTTGTGCCTTTCTTTCTGGTATCTATTAGTTGTGGCCCCATCAACTCTTAAGCTACTTTTGGCCTAAATGAACTTCAGCATTATCCTTTTTGTTGGCACCTCCAGCACATTTCTTGAGCCTAAGCCATCCAGTACTCCTGGGGTCCTGAGGCCCACTGTTTAGGCTTCCAGGGCCAGTGTTGAACCCCACCCCTCACTCCCCCGCTTGCAGCTTACATATTACTTTTCCCCAGAGCACCACCTGTATAGGCATCCTGGGTTCATGAGTTAACTTTTCAGGACCAGATGAGATGTAGCATGTTACTCTTCACTTAGCACAAGAAAAACACAAAACTGCCAAAACTGTAAACCCTACAGGCAGTTCCCTGCCTCAGTTTTCTCATCACTTTGCAGCGTTCTTTGGAGTACCCGGGGATCCTCCTCCTATAGCCCATGCCTTTTAACCATGGAGCCTCTCTCCCCCTGTAGCTGTAGATCAGCAGCATGCTTTGACCTTGACAGGCTTTTCAACCAAATAAACCCTCTCTGAGCACTGACTGATATGTAGCTCCCCTGGGGACAGGGGGAGCCCCAGTTTGGAGCCAATCCAGGAGGAGCTGCATGTCTGCAGCCTCTCTCAAATAGACCCCCTGTCCCCCAACTCCAGTGCTGTCTGCATGATAGGAGGGGGAGAAAGGAACGGATGGAGCTCCGGGTTGAAGTTTGCCCAGCCTGTGCTAGAGGGGTGGTGCTGGCTGAATTGGAGTCCCCCACCTTGGTTACCCCAAAGAATGCTGCCTTGAGGGGGCTCCGATCCACTTGCCTCCACCCTTCCAGCACACACTGGGCAAACCCCAGCCTTAAGCTCCTTCCCCCCTCTTCTCCCCCTCCCATCATGCAGACAGCACCAGGGGCAGGGCTGGGCTGCATCAGCTCAGCTCCAATTAGACAGAAGTTAATGAAGGTGCTCCATTTTAGAGTGCTTTCATCTGAACCCTCGTGAAATGAGGGTTAATTTGTTGTGTGACTGGGCACTTTTAAGGGTGTGGCTATAGAGCACTTCCAAGGGGCCAATCATATGATAAATGGCACTTCTGTCAGCGCCCTCTATTACATAAGGATGCTCCTCTCTTGTTTCTTGCTTCCTTACTTCCTGTGTGATTGAGAGATCCTCTGTCCTAGTCTCTCTACTTTTTAAAAGCCAGGTGTTGGTTTCTTTATTTTGTATTATGGACTTTTCCATTCTCTAAATGCCATTCTTCCCCTTTCCCTCTCTTATCCCCAAAGAGGCAGGGGGAAAAAATCTCTTCTTTGAAGGTTTTGGTTGATCTGTTGTCCCAAGTTGCTTTTCCCTGAAGTCTAATCACTCAGCATTGTATTTGGTTTGAAGGGCTTCAGCAAAGGGTAGTTTACACATACACTGAGGCCTTCCATGATACAGAAACTTCATAAATCCATCCAGAATTGATAAGCTTCACATAGATTCCCCAAAACCTCACACATATGTATGATACTTTCTATTTATGATTTAGATAGTCAACATTTTTGCTTTTTAATGTGTAATTAAATTATTCATTTTTGGAGGCCATATAGTTTACAGCCCTTGCTCTTTTGCAGGTCAGCAATATATGTCTGCAATAAAAGGTAGAATATGGTCCTGAGAATGAAATATTTTGTTAAGGATATGTGCTTGTCATTCTTGGATAACATACAAATAGCACTGTAATAGGGATGTCATTTATATCATGCTTATGTCTGTAGGTAGACAATGAAGAGATTGCACTGGATGCTGTACATCTCAAGGTATGCTAGGAGTGAAATTGCCTATTTTCACCCACTGAAAACATTTATTAATTGTAATTTTTTACTATTGTTTGCTCATTTCTGCTGTATGCCATTAGATAATGTTGAAAGAGCTTATACCCACAGTCCTTGAAGTGAATCACTCCTGTTACAACACAGTTTAAACTAAGCTATTTATAAATTTAAATTCTCCTTTCTCAAGGCAATGTTAACTTTTAATGCAAAAGTAATGCACTTTTTAATATTCATTATTAAGAAGTTTCTAAAATCATTTAATGTTTTCTTCCTTTCATTCAATTGTTTATAACCTTTGCTTTTTTTTCTTTTTTTTTTTTAACATACAGCGAGATTTAATTTTTCTTTTAACTTTTCTCCATAGCAATTGGTAAGTATAAGACAAAGAGGAGCCACACAGTCCTCACACAGTGTTATCTCTTTTTGAATTAGTTTAGGGATTGATGGAGAAGACCTGGTGGAGGGATCATTTCTAGGACTGATGGAAGATTTTTGAGTTCTATTTTTTTTGCTTCACCGTACAGCACCTACCAAAAACTTTAGTATAGCAGTTATTATTGACATTCCTGTAATCAGAAAACTGAAAAGGATATTAAAATTAGTTATTTAATGAAAATAAACTAAAATTTTAATAATCCCTTTGATGATATTTTCTGTAAATATTTCAAAAATAGTTCCATTATATTAAAAAAAAACCTAAATAGGTGAATTTTGGACCCTCAGAAAAAATAGGTTTGACATTTCAAAATTTTTGAATTTTTAAACGGATTCTAAATGTTTTATGAAATCTTCTGAGAAGGGGGTAATGAAACGATCATTACCTTTGTAGTTTGTGCTCATAACTCAGTCATGAGTTTCATCAGCATAACATGCATGACTTTAATTGTTAACCAATACCCACGAGGCTGTCATATACCAGGACCTCATTGTGCCTTTGCATTTAACAAACACAGGACAAAAGATGGAATTTGCAGTGCAATCCATTTCAGACAGTGAAGGCAAATATAACAGGTGGTGAATTCCTAGAACATGATGTGTAGAGCTGATATTTTAAAACTTGTGAAAATTTATCCTTGGAGCACAATAAGATAGTATTTTCTGGAAAAATAAATCAACATTCAAGTGTTTGAGACCAGTTTTATGTTCAAAAATGAAAAAAATTATTGAAGTTACTAAGGCTCATAGTATGGGGAATAAGCAGGAGGAACTTGCCCTCTGGATAGCTAGTACAAACTCGGACATAGTAGGACTCACAGAAACCTAGTAGGATTCATCCCATGACTAGGCGATAAACATTAGGGGCTATAGACTATACAGGTGGGATAGAAAGGGGAGGGAAGGCAGGGGTGTGGTGCTCTATCTCAAAGAGCAATACATGTCCTCAACTAACTGGATGGGGTCAGAGGGGGGGCAGGCTGAAGTGCTCTTAGTCAGAATACAGGGGGGTCATGGGGAAAGGGACTTAATGGTGGGGGTTTACTACAGACCACCCAACCAAGGGGAAGAGCTAGACCGCCAATTTTCAGGTCAGCTTGCAGAGGCACTTAAGGCAAGGAATGTAGTCGCCATGGGTGATTTAAATTACCCAGACATCTGCTGGAAGGAGCAGTCAGCCAGGTCAGACTGCTCATGAAGGTTCCTTGCTGAGATACAGGACCTCCACTTAACCCAGAGGGTGCACAGTCCCACCAGGAGGAATGCCCTCCTGGACCTAGTCCTGGCCACAGGCAATGACCTGGTGAGGGGACTCCCAAGTTCTTGACCACCTGGGCAACAGTTTCATAGTTTCATAGTTTCATAGTAGCTAGAGTCGGAAGGGACCTAGGTAGATCATCTAGTCCGACCCCCTGCCTTGGCAGGAAAGAGCACCGGGGTCAGATGACCCCGGCAAGGTGCTCATCTAACTTCCTTTTAAAAATCCCCAGGCTAGGAGCCTGCACCACTTCCCCTGGAAGCCGGTTCCAGGCCCTAGCCGCCCTGACTGTGAAGTAGCGCCTCCTAATATCTAATCTAAACTTACCCTCCGCCAGCTTGTGACCGTTATTCCTGGTCACTCCTGGCAGCGCACGGAGGAACAGGGACTCCCCCAATACCTGCTGATCCCCCCTGACCAGTCTGTAGCAGGCCACAAGGTCCCCCCTTAACCTTCTCTTGTGGAGGCTAAACAGGTTCAGGTCCCGTAGCCTCTCCTCATAAGGCCTGCCCTGCTGACCCCTGATCATACGAGTGGCCCTCCTCTGAACTCTTTCCATATCGTCCACGTCCCTCTTGAAGTGCGGCGCCCAGAACTGGACGCAGTACTCCAGCTGCGGCCTGACCAGTGCCGCATAGAGGGGGAGGATCACCTCCCTGGACCTGCTCGAGATGCATCTGTGGATGCATGACAGGGTACGGTTGGCCTTCTTGACTGCCTCCCCACACTGCCGGCCCATGTTCATCTTGGAGTCAATGAGGACTCCAAGATCCTTTTCCGTCTCCGTGCTGGCAAGAGGGGAGTTCCCCAACCTGTAAGTGTGGTGCCGGTTCTTCCTCCCCATGTGCAACACCTTGCACTTATCAGTGTTAAACCCCATCCTATTCTCATCCGCCCACCATTGCAACCTGTCAAGGTCAGCTTGTAGCCTATTGCACCCTTCTAGTGCACCCACATCCCCCCACATCTTAGTGTCATCAGCAAACTTGAACAGGGTGCTTTCTACCCCCTCATCCAAGTCACTGATGAAGATGTTGAACAGTGCGGGCCCGAGGACCGAGCCCTGCGGAACCCCACTGCCCACGTCCTTCCAGGTCGAGAAGAACCCATCCACTACCACCCTCTGGGTGCGGCCCTCCAACCAGTTGGCGACCCATTTGACTGTGTGGGCATCGACACCACAGTCTCCCAGCTTTTTGATGAGGACAGGGTGAGAGACAGTGTCGAAAGCCTTCCGGAAGTCCAGAAAGACTACATCCACAGCAACCCCTGCGTCTAATGATTTGGTGACCTGATCATAAAAGGCCACCAGGTTGGTCTGACAAGACCTGCCACTGATGAACCCATGTTGGTTGCCCCTGAGCATGCATTCCCCCGCAAGGCCCTCCTGGATGTGTGCCAGGATAATTTTTTCAAAGAGCTTACCCGGGATTGAGGTCAGACTAACTGGCCTGTAATTTCCCGGGTCCTCTTTTTTTCCCTTTTTGAAGATAGGGACCACATTGGCCCTCTTCCAGTCTTCTGGCACCTCACCAGAGCCCCACGAGTGCTCATAGAGCCACGCCAGGGGTCCCGCAATGACCTCGGCCAGTTCCTGTAGAACCCTAGGGTGAAGATCGTCCGGACCAGCAGACTTGAACACGTCCAGCCTCTCCAGAAGTACCCTAACTAACTCCTCGCTAACCCCTGGCCCAGGCGTGCCTCTCCCGGGGCCCGAGGGGGGCCCAGCAGGGAGGTGGCTGAACTGGTCCCTACTTAGGAAGACAGAGGCAAAGAAATTGTTAAATATGTTAGCTTTGTCATCTGGCGTGACGACTAAGTTGCCCATCGTGTCCTGCAGGGGCCCCACATTACCCGGGACCCTCTTTTTACCCCCTATGTATTTGAAGAAGGACTTCTTATTGTCCTTAATCCGGGAAGCTAGTCCTATCTCCATCTCTGCCTTGGCCTTCCTGACTGCCCCCCTACATCCTCGGGCGACTGTAACATAGTCCTTCTTGGTGATGACCCCATCCCTCCATTGGGTGTATGCCTCCCTTTTAGCAAGGAGACATTCCTGGATGCTCCTAGTGAGCCATGGGGGTTTATGTGCCCTCCTGCTCCCTTTGACCCTTGTTGGCATTACCTCCCTTTGGGCATGGAGGATCGTCTCCTTAAGGAGCAACCACTCACCTTTGACATCTGGTTCCCTTCCCCTCTGGGTCCTCAGCGCTTCCCCAACGATCCTCCTTGTAGCCTATTGCACCCTTCTAGTGTACCCACATCCCCCCACATCTTAGTGTCATCAGCAAACTTGAACAGGGTGCTTTCTACCCCCTCATCCAAGTCACTGATGAAGATGTTGAACAGTGCGGGCCCGAGGACCGAGCCCTGCGGAACCCCACTGCCCACGTCCTTCCAGGTCGAGAAGAACCCATCACTTATTGGAATTCATCACTTATTGGAATTCACCATTCAGTGCAGCCAGTGCAGGGTGTCAATGGCCTGAAGCAAGGTAGTAGCCCTTGATTTCAAGAGGGCCAACTTCAATAAGTTGAAAAGATTGGTAGGAGAGGCACTGGGGTCCTGGAGTGTCCAAGATGAGTGGTCATTCCTCCAAGCCCAAGGGGTGACAGTCCCAATGAGAATCAAAGGGGGCAAGAGTGCTCCAAAGCCCTCCTGGCTCACCAAAGGCATTCAGGAACACCTGAAAGCCAACAAGGAGGTGTCCAAGGATAGCCCCAGTGGAAGGGAGGGGCTATCACCAAAAGGGAGTATTGCTTGGGTCTGTAGGGGGCTGTTAAGAAAGCTAAGGCAGATACGGAACTAGGGCTAGCATCAAGGACAACAAAAAGACATTTTTTAAATACATAAAGAGTATGAAGAACGCACTGGGTAACATGGGGCCCCTGCAGGATACGCTTGGCAATCTGGTGGTTGCACCAGAGGAAAAGGCAGACCTTTTTAACAATTTCTTTGCCTCCATTTTTTGTGTAGGGACTGGGACTCCCCCACCAAGATTCAGGACAGACTCAGGAGTGACTCTGCCAGCCTAGAGTCAGGGTGGACCGAGTTAGGGAACTTCTGGAAGGGTTGGACATGTTCAAATCAGCAGGTCCAGACGCTTTCCACCCCAGGGTGCTGAGGGAATTAGCAGGGGCTATTGCGGGGCCCCGGAACAGCTTTACAAGCAGTTGTGGTGCTATGGCCAGGTGCCAGATGACTGGAAGAAGGCCAATGTTGTCCCCATTTTCAAAAAAGGTAGGAGGGAGAACCTGGGCATATAGGCCTATTAGTCTTACTTCGATCCTGGAGAAGCTTTTTGAGAAGATTATCCAGGAGCATATCTGTGAGGGACCAGCAGGGGGGATGATCCTCATGGGCAACCAGCATGGGTTCATTAGGGGAATGTCCTGTCAAACCAACCTGATTGCCTTCTACAATCAGGTCACAAAATCATTGGACACAGGTGTTGCGGTATATGTAGTCTTCCTGGACTTCAGGAAGGCCTTTGACACTGTCTCCCACCCCATTCTCATTAAAAAGCTAGGTGACTGTGGCATTGATGCCTACACAGTCAGATGGATCACAAATTGGCTGAGGGGCCGCACCCAGAGAGTGGTAGTGGCAGGGTCATATTCGACCTGGAGGGATGTGGGCAGTGGGGTCCCCCAGGGCTAAGTCGTTAGGCCCACACTGTTCAATCTCTTTATTAGCAACTTGGACGAGGGGGTGAAAAGCACCCTGTTCAAATTTGCTGATGACACCAAGATTTGGGGTGAGGTGGGCACGTTAGAAGGGAGGGCAAGTTACAGGGGTGGGCACATGAGACCCTGGACAGGTTACAGGGGTGGGCAAATGAGAATAGAATGGGATTCAATACTGACAAGTGCAGGGTACTGCATTTGGGCAGTAAGAACCAGCAGCATATCTATAGGCTGGGGAACTCCCTTCTCGGAAGCACAGTGGCAGAAAGAGATCTTGGAGTCATTATCAATTCCAAAATGAACATGGGCTGCCAATGTGAGGATGCAGTCAGGAAGGCCAACTGCACCTTGTCATGTATCCACAGATGCATCACAAGCAGGTCCGAGGAGGTGATCCTCCCCCTCTATGCGACACTGGTCAGGCCATAGTTGAAGTAGTGCATCCAATTCTGGGCTCTGCACTTTAGAAGAGATATGGCCAGCATTGAGAGGGTCCAGAGGATGGCCACTCACATGATGCAGGGACAGCAGGGCAGACTCTACAAGGAGAGGCTACAGGACCTGAACCTGTTCAGCCTTCACAAGAGAAGGCTGAGAGGGGACCTGGTGGCCACCTATAAACTTACAGGGGGCGGGGGGCAGCAGGGAATGGGAGAGACCCTGTTCACCCGAGCACCTCCCAGAGTAACATGGAATAACGGCCATAAGCTGTTTGAGAGTAGGTTCAGGCTGGACATTAGAAGGCACTGCTTCACACTCAGGGCGGCTAGGATCTGGAACCATCTTCTAAGGGAAGTGGTGCTGGCTCCTACCTTGGGGGTCTTTAAGAGGAGGCTTGATAATTACCTAGACGGGGTCTATGAGCCCAGTATTCTCTCCTGCCCAGGGCAGGGGGTCAGACTTGTAGGGTTGGAAGGGACCTAAGTAGATCTTCATCTATGAAGCTATGACTCCATGATGTTTTTGCCTTTTCAAGTTTATAAAAAATACAAAATTTCTTCAACCTTTTGTCTTGAATTTGGAAAACGTTGTCATAGAGCTAGTGAACTCAAGCCCCAGCCATAGGGCTATAGGTGATAGGACTATAAACTACCGCAATTGTATATATCACATCATTTCCAGGCTAGGAAATAAAAACTATTTTCTTACCAATAACCTTGTTCCACCATCCCTACATTATAGACTTGCCCAAGCTTACTTGATTTTGTATTTTATTCCTTTTTAATATCAAAAAAGATGAGCAGAAGTAGGCTGCTCTTAAGCACTTAACCCAAGAAAATAGTGTAACGGTAAGGATTAACTTCCCTTTATTCTGTTACTGAAACTGTAATTTGATAGTCATCAAACAAAAGATTTATTCTACATCCTTCCACATTAAATATTAAAGGTCCTGAAATAAAAGTTGTATTTTTTATTACAGAAATATTACAGTATTTTTTGTTTTTCCATGATCTCAGTTCATTTGCTATGGCAGTGGGGGCCAACCTTTTTTTTGGGGGGGGGGGGGGGGGGGGGACAAGTTAGCTCCACACCCTCCCTGGGTGCTATTTTGACCCCCTTTCTTTGCCCAATCTGTTGCTCTTCTCTCTGCTTCCTACTCTGTGTTTCCTGCCCAACATTTTCTTCTACTTTTTGCTTTCTGTCTTGTGGTCAGTGGCATAGCTAGGACAGGGTAAAAGGGACAACCACCTGGGTGCCTACAGGGATTGAACCCCAGCTTTTGCTGCAACTATGTGATTGCAATTGGAGCAGTAGTATCAGCCAGAAGTTGCTGTTGTCCCTGTGTGTGGCAGCTGTCCTGGGCACCTTCCATGTTCTTATCCTACTGCCAGTGCTCCCTGCCTGTTCTGCTGCTCTGCCTTCTGCTTCCTCCTTAGTCTACCTTAGGCCATACACAGAGGCTGCCTGTGCCACTTGTGGCAGTGGTGCTGGAGGCTGGCCAGTCCCTGGGCTATAGCTATTCTCAGGATGAAGTGAAAGTCGCACACAGTCACTTTTGGTTTATGTCCCTGAATGCATATTGTAAAAGGGGCCTGGTATCGACTCCTGTTTTAGGGAAGAAACTGTGGTGGGGAAAATTACCTGAGACAGACACATGGCCCACAGTGAGATCTGATGATGTCATCCCACAGCAGGCTGATTCAAAGCTGTCCTGAGTCTCACACTTGAGAGACATTGCTGATTGGTCATGCTGGCCAGAACAGCCTACAAAAGAAGTAACGCTGGTGAGTGCTGGTGCTCCTGAGAGAGGACAGCCAAGTAACCATGTGGGTTGTGATCAATCTACACGGAGATATAAAAACAGAGGACAAAAAGAACCAAGACACATGGCAGCTGAGAGAACAGGGCCATGATGTATTGAGACAATGGATGTGGTGAATTACTGGAAAACAGGGCAACCCTAGATAGAGAGGGGGAGAGACATGTAAAGTGTTCCTTCTTGGTCCTACCAAGAAGGGCTACAAGAGGGAGAGAGATACTGATTATTGGGCAGCAGGTCCCCTTTAAAGACTGCTAGTAGACACAGCCAATACTATCCTCAAATAGAGAAGGACTGTCCCCACTGAGGGGTAGAGAGGAGATGGAGAGTTGATGGCAAAATAGACCTGCTGAAGAGATAAGCTGGGTGGGGCATTTAAAGCCACCAGAAGATAAGATCTCTGGGCTCTTAGGTTTGTTGGGTACGGGCAGGATATGACGGGTGATGAAGACCTGCAATGGAGAACGGTACACCAAGCACCTACCGTCACATGCAAGTCATTTGTCCCCTTTGGTATACTTCTTTTTTTTCCCCATCAAGGTGTGTCAGATGAGCCAAGGGCAATGACAACCTGAAGGATCACTAGACACATAATGTGCTCTATAACACATATAAACTATTACAAAGCCTAATTCACTCGCAAAAAGCTTGGCTTAGTATATTAAACCTATTTAAAATGTTTATATAATATCTATATTAAAATGAAATTGTTTGCTGCAAGAATCATCTGAGAGATTATAGTGCATTTTGTGTATTAACAATGGTCCAAATCAGGCCCACTAGGACAACTTCTGACTCGTGGTTCCAACTGATGTCTAATAAGGATGCTTATACACATGACAGGGGTTTAATCTCCAAGCTTTTATTCTAGGCCCCCTAAATTGAAATGATATATTGGTGCACCTCTAGAGGGGATGTCCAATTTTGTATTCACCTGTGGCCCCAAGAAATCTTAATCCACCTCTGCTCGGAGGCACCATCTGGCCCGATCCAACTGTTCCCTGAGCCTGCCCAGGGAGCAGTGCCCAGTGCGCTTCCAGTGGTTGAGTTTGGGGAACAGTTAGATTGAGCCAGGTGCTGCCTTTGAGCTGGGGTAGCAGCCAGACCATTAGCAGTCCACTCAGGTTATCCTAGAGGATGCCACTGCCTCAGAGGGAAGGACTGGGCCCCCCTTCCCTCAGCCCACTGGGAGCTTACCCCCTGACCATAGGAGAGGTGAGCAGGCTCCACTGGGGAAAAAAAAAAAGGATTGGGCCCCTCACTACTTCTGCCTTCAGCAGGCTCCTGCAGCCAGCAGGACATCTGGGGCCACCCAGAAATGGGCTGGCTTGCCCTTGGGGCAGTGTGGAAAGGTGGCAGGAGGGTGGCTGGGTTTGTTGGCAGCCAGAGAAAGCAGCAGGGATGGTGCATGGGGTGCTGGAAGCCCAGGCGGGCTTGGGGAAGCATTGGATCAGGTGCTTTCAAGATGGGGCAGCACCTGGCTAAGCTAGCAGCCTGCCCAGCTTCCAGCACCCCATGCACCATCTCTGCCATCTTCTCTCACCACCAGCAAACTCAGCTGCCTTCCTGCTGCCTTCCTGTGCTGCCCTAGGGGCAAGCCAACTCATTCCTGGGAGGCCCCAAGTGTTTTGCTGGCCACAGGAGCCTGCTGAAGGCAGAAGTGGCAAGGGACGCAATCCTTTTTTTCTGTGGAGCCTGCCTGCCTCTCTTGCAACTGGGAGATGAGCTGACAGCTGCATTGTTGCAATTTGCAACATTACAAACTGAATTACATCTGGATGTAGCTTAGTTTGCAATGATGCAAAATCATTTCAAACCCCCAAAGGTCTTGCATGTGTACACTTTGACACCATTAAGCCACACAAAGTGACATTTTCATCACATGTACATGTTAATGGCATCACATGTACAAGCACCCTAAAAGGTAAATGCCAGTGAGGCAATTTAAGTGAAGGAGTTTATTTACTGGATCTGGGATCTCTGGGGAAGAGTTTACTGGGTTATTTGGAGAACTCAGGATGTTTTTGTAGTGTAAAAAACCAAGATGACCTTGGTACAACTCTTCTTGTGCAGAACATCAACTTATTTCTGTGTTTGGTTAAACCCTTATATTTGTGAGTAATTTAAAACATCAACTATGTTTTGTCAAAGATTTGCAATTCAGTCTTCTCAACAGCCCTGTAAATATTAGGTTCTTCTTTAAGCTTGTCTATGAGTAACTCATTTTAGACTACCAGGATTTTGTTAAAGTATCTTTTCAAAGTTGACTGTTCCCTATTATAAATAAGTTTGCATTCAAAAAGGGGGAGGAAAAAAAAGTCAACAACAGATTATATATACCTGCACCTCCAAAATTGTAATATGTCTCATCCAGTACACTAAATGTCCTGATGGAAAATATATAGGAGAAACCAAACAACAATTGCGCACCAGAATGAATGCACACTGAAAATCTATCCAAGACAAAAATGCTCAATTACCTGTGGGTGCAAATTTCTTGCAAGACAACCACTCTCTCAGTTCTAATCCTCAAAGGGAATTTACAAAACACATTTCGCAGATAAGCCTATGAACTTCACTTCATCAATCTACTGGATACTAAAAATCATGGACTAAATGTAGACATTGGATTCATGGCACATTATAAGCTGCCTAACATCTGATAACCCCAGGTAACCTCTCCACAATTTACCAGCTACATTCCACCACCAGGTCACCATTCCTGCTTCTTCCTCACTGCCCCCCATCTATCTCTCACCTATTGTCTCACCCTCCCTGATTCCTCACTGCCAGGCATTTGCATTTTCACTGACCTGCATTCTGTCTTATCCAGGAGAGCACAATACAACTGTAGATTCTCCTTCTGCCTGAAGAAGGGTGTTGGAACCCAAAAGCTTGCAAAGAAAATGTTTTTATGACTATTTAGTTGTTCTAATAAAGGATATCACTTTTATGCTACAAACCTTGTCTGTCTTAACAAGAGATGACATTCAGGACAGTCACTAGCACCCAGGAGTACGATTTTTGGGTTAAGCAGCCTAGGATCTGATCCAAAGTCCACTGAAGCCGATAGAAATTGAATCCATTAATATTTGAATCCAGCCCTTAGCAATTCTATTGCATTCATTATCCTGATAAATGCAAAGAACTGTGATTTAAATATTGTGGTGCGCCACAGATTTTTAGTCATTTGGGTGTATTCTATTCTTTCATGTGTGACTCTGTACTAGAATTTGAAGCCAGTGGGAAGGTCCCACTATAAATATGTAGAGTAATAAACAGGAAGTAAACAATGCCAGTGGGGAGTAGAACAATAGAGGATTCCTGTTTCATTTTGCCCAAACAAAGCCCACAGGAAAAGGGTTCAGGCACAGCAATTCTATACACCATTCCAAACTCATGATCTTTCTCCATTTAGCTCATGTGTGCAGTATGTGAAACAGGTAGAGAAAAACACTGTATACATTGAAGTTTTGTAATTATTATCTTTCCTGTTAAAGCAGGCTGTTTAACACAAATGCAAGTAGACACCTTGATTAGCACTTTCCTAAATGTATGGCAGATGCTTACTAGTAATAAGCTCCTTTATTTCAGCAGGGGCAGGATATTACCCATACTTTATTATCAGCATGGAAGTGCTCCATGCACTAGAGATGCCCGACTGCCTCTCTATGCACTAAATAGAGGAGACCTCAAATCCATTTCCCCATTACAATCTTTGGAGAGAAAGCAGAGTATGTGTTGGTGTGGGGGTGAGGCATGGGGGGTGGGGATAGGCTGGTCTCAAGTAACCTTCAAACCAGTCTATGGTGGGGAAGATGTGGGAACATTTGTGAGTATGACAACATAGCTAAATTTATTCAGGTTCTTAGTGGCTGTTAGTTTTTAAAATACTACCATATTATGACTGCTTTAAAGGAAAATGCATGCTTAGCCTTAACCTTATCATACCTCATATAGGGTAAAAATTTGCAAATCTAAGAGCTAACATTAAGAGAATGCTGAACACCCAGCCGCAATTTTTGAGTATTAACTTAGAAATACACAAAGTAAAACTCTTAGAAGTTTGCCCTTTTATTAGTTTTATGAGTAAATCTGTATTTTATTTTGTGTTATTTTCTTTCTAATGTCCCGATATGAAATATGACCTGTTTCTTTCTTGATCAGAGCAAGACTGGAAATCACACAGGAAATCTATGATATGTCCATAATCAGATCACACACACACACACACACACACAGAACCAGGGTATTGACTTTGATAGAGCTATATTTATACCAGTTAAGCGTACAGCCTGAAAGCAATAAAACATGGATACTACAGTACCACCATAGGCAGTCATACCCAGACTTCTCATTTTTAGTTCATTGGAAATCCACCAGACTCACACTATATATTTTCCCCAACAATCCAATATATTTCTAGCATAAACCCAAACAAAGGAGACACTGCTGCCGCAACAGACAGAAAGCATAACCCAGTGAAAACCAGATGCAAATTCCAGAACCAACAGTATCAATGACAGGAGGAATACATATTTTATAAGGTGTCTTAAAAAAAAAAAAAAAGGCCTTAAGCCTTTTCCTATCAAGAGCTGGGACAGCAGATGGACAGACTCCCACCTGCAAGTTATAAGGGGCTAAAATTGAATTTAAAGGGCAAGTTATTAAATGATTCAGACTACCTATTTGTGACTATCTTGCACTAAAGAGAAAACAGATAATCAGTATTTAATTCAAAACTGTAGAAACAAACAACCTACTCAAGTTGAAGTTGCTTTTCTCTCTCCAGTAAAAATGTACAAACATTTCTTGCCTATTAAGAAAAATGTTGAGACCCACACTTTGATTTGAGGTAAAGATAAGGCCCTTCCTGTGACCCACTGCTAATGTAATGTTTTACAAAGTTTAGGAAGACCAGATTATTATAATGGTACTTTCCAGCCTCAAAAAATTGATGATTCCAGTCTAGGTGGGAGGAGCCCACATGTTGTTCTAACCTGTGACAGAGAGACGGAAGAGATCATCAGAAAATTGTAACAGATGAGGTATTATAGTTGTTTCCCAACTTTTCCCCCTGCTCACTGAACAGAGGTCTGGTGCAGTAGGGAATCTTGGGCAATATTTTTAAATGAGCACGTTCTATCCCCTGGCACATCTTGCCTCACTCAAATCTCTCCTTTCTAGCAGAAACTCTTCGAGGCAGTGATTGCCTTTGTGTCAGTACTAAGACCCTAAACAGTGCTAAGCAATAAAACACCATAAATGTTAGCTCAAGGCTAGTTGTGCAGTACCAGTATTATGAATTCAACCTTTTCTATTTGAGTAGTCTGGTTAATACCTAGATTTCAGTTTCTTGCATCCAAGCTTCCTATCTTGAATTATGGAGAATTTAAACCATGCATTAAACACAAACTCTTCTGCTTCTTCTCCAAATAGAGAAAAGAAAATAATGGACAAAGGGATTAAATATTAAAAGACTAAATAACAGTTAAAATGGTACTGAGGTAAGAAAGGCACAGCAGTACTTTAAAGAGAAATGTACATACAGGGTGTCCCAATTAATTTCAGGGCCCTCACTTCGGTGGCACTAAAACCCCAAAATATTTAGCTACTGTATACTTTAGATACAGAACTGCACCATTCAAATTAATATTTATGAACTTGAGTAATTGTGATGCAAATATAAATTTAAATATCTGAATATTTAATAAGGAAAGCATATACTTCTTGGAGCAAAAATGTCAAGAGAATTCACTTTCTTCTGCAGTTAAAAGACAAAAATTATGAAGTTCTGGGAATTTAATGAAAAATTTATTTTTTTCAAATCAGTAGATTATAGTGTTACACAATGCCCTTGTATAAATTATACTAAAACTACCTGTGTTATTTCACTGGCTGCACCAGATTGAGGGAACATATTTAGGTTTGGCAAGGCAAGAAGCGTAGATAAGACAACCTTGTGCCCAGGCACACTGTCACGCAAAGCCCCTCCTGGTCCCACTCACACAACCCTGCCATGCGTGATGGCCCTGCTTTTCCTTTACCCCACTTGGAGAAGTGGTGGCAACAGAGAACAGAGCTGACTGGAAATTTTCTGATGGACTATTTCCCCACTGAAAAATGTGTTCTGGAGGAACAGAAAACAGGCAGGTTTCCATCTGGTTGCTTTCCTGCCAGCTTGCTCAACTCCCCAGATGTGTAGTTCTTGACAGCTCACTAGGCAGGCTGCTGTGGAGTCATGGAAGCTGAAAGCCCTGGGATGTGGGACTAGAATTATTCAAAGAATTCCACATGGAATTTCACTCAGTTTTGGCATGAACATGTTTTTCAGAAATGTGACATTTTGCACGGGAGGACAATTCCATTTCCTGCACAGCTTTGATGGAGACCTTCTCCTCTCTCCTGGAGAAGCTAGAACAAGAGTAGCAGCCAGGGGCATCCTTCTTGAGCCCAGAACCAGCAACTGGGAACTGTAGTCCTCTCTCACCCTTGGGGAGTCTCTTGGAATTTACTCCAGTAGCAAAATTATTTACCGAAGGGAAGGGGGAGGGAGAAGGTGGCTGTACAACTCTTACTCTTATGGTTCTCTGCTGACATACTGTTTAGGGACTTCTCCAGCCCCAAAACAGTGAGTGTGGGATTAAACACCTCATTGAGATATTATGTGGGGTAGGTCACAGTTCTCCACTGTTGTTTCAGCCTGACTTCAGACTCCCAATGATGGGTAGGCACATTTTTTCTAAATGAGTGCTGAGTTCCTAAAATGTCACACAGCACAAGATGTTTATACCCTATATCAATGGATGCCCTTATGCAGCCTCAGGTATATTAATGTGTCTTTACAGTAAGTGCACTGTAATAAATTAACTGAAGAAGGAAAAATAGCAGTTGCTCTACAGTGAAGTTTAACCATAGTCAAAACCCCCAATGCAGTGTGTAAAATTCAGATTAGGTCAAAGCCTGAAGTTTTTATTCAGGCTATTGTTCAAGACAAAACTTAAGCATGTGTTAAGTCTCATCACCATCTGTGGTTTGCTAAACTGGGCCTGTCCCAGAATCAGGACTCTGCCTCAGGCAAAACTGTCACTGAAGTCAGTGGAAACTTTTCCTTGGTAAACACTGGCTTTCAGCTTTTGATCCATTGTTTGAAATTTCAGGAACTGTACACCTGTTGATAAAGACCATTATCACAACCTCTTTTTATACCATTTAGTTTCTCTTCAATTTTTCACAGTCATTTCTAATTTATTTTGCTAGCTATGGTTATTTATGCAAGCACAAACAGAGCAGTAGAGCCTTGTGAGGCATCTGGTCAAGAGGCAGAATTAAACTTGTCACGACTAAGAGATTTGCCATAAAAACAAGGGAAAAGCTCATTCATCTTTCACTGATTCCATTTTAGGTTGTGAGAAGTGAGGCAAGTATTTTGTTAAAAAATGTGCCTATTGTACACAATACCAGAAGGTTGAATATGATTTTTTGAAAAGCAAGTTCAAGCTTTTGGCAAAAGCCCAAAAGACGTTTTTCTTTGTCCATTAAGATGATCTCCTACGCAGCTTTTCAGGGGAGGATGAAATTCCTTGGGTCGTGCTATAAACATTCATCACTGAAATCACACTCCTAGCAGAAAGAACAGAAGGCCAAATGTAAGACTGCCACATTAAATGGGCTCTACATATGTAGAATAGAAAGTCAGGGCTGACCTGGTAAAGCCAAAGACCAAATAAGCCGCTGTGAAGGGATTAAATAAAACAGTTTGCTGATAGTCAGGAGTCTTGGCTCAGTAAAATTCCATATAAGAGAAACTCCGCTCTATCATTTCAAGCATAAGACAGTGTAATACTAAGATGTTAAGGGGAAGAGTTTGACATATCAACATTGTTTTTTATCTAAACAAACAGAAAAAGTATTCCAATACTTTCCTCTGGATCATTGTACTTAACAGATGAAATCTAGAAGTGTTTTAGAGCTAAAATATAGGTTTTTACATCCTCCATTTGGGCTGGAAGTTCCCTACATTTTTGTAAGAGCTGTGAAAAATCCTCATGTTATCCCATCTCTAACTCTCTCACAAGCTCCCACAACTTGGTTTAAGATGCAAGATACTGGGCATGTAATTAGGACTCTATTTAAAGTCAGTGGCACCAAAGCTATATTGATTTGAGGGTTGGGGGTATATGCATGAAAATGAACCTCATCAGGACAATACTGACAGCAACATCCTTTAGTACTTGGGCAGGACATCAAGGGCCATTTTTTCTTTCTCTTTATTTACTTCTGGCCTTTGCCCTGTCGGTTCCCCATACTTGTTCAGGAGAGTTGTCCCCTGCTGTAATAAATTGAGCTAGTCTCAGCTTTAGTGGTGCAAGAAGCATATCTTTTTTGGGGGGGGGAGGTGGAGAAAAAGAGGAGGGGTTGTATTCCATAACCTCTGGTCTTGCCATTGTCAAATGTGGGGAGGGGAGGGGAGAACAAATTCATATTCCCTGCTGCCTGGAGCCCATGCATCCCTCCCACATTCCACATAAACAGAAGCAAGGTTTGGCTAATGTTTCTTGCCTGTGCATTGTACCCTTCGTTCCCAGCCAGAACCTAAATCAGTGGTTTGGAGAGACGAGCCAGCAGTTCAACACATGCCCCAGAGAAGAGATGTCTGCTGTTTTCTTTGCATTCAAGCTAACCCTCCACCTTTCTTGGTTCCCAGCAAGTCAAAGTACACCTGGCAGTAGGGCACCCTGCATGGCCAAGGGCCACTGCTGCCAATTCATTTTTCATTTCCTATTCATGGAAAAGTCCTATAGACCTGAACAGGGGGAAAACAATAAAGTAGAATAAAAATTTAACAGGGTTTTACAAAAACTATTTTGCAAACTAGTAAAATCAAATAGAAAATGCAAAAGGTTTTTCATACAGGCTTTTTTATTTTGTTTCAAACCAGCCTATACCATTCTATGGAAAGGAAATAGATGTCTATCACCACCTGTAAGATGTTCCACAAAACCCAACAGAGATTATTTTGCTCTGTGGATGCTATGGGGCTTTTCCATACGATCATCAAAATATGACTTGGCTTTTCTCTAAGCAGTGGTTTCTGGCTGTGACTGCCAAGATGCTGCTGGGTTTGTTTTGTTTTTAAATAGGACTGCATTTCCTTCTCCCCTTTCCTTTGTTTTGTTCTGCTTCTGCCTTTACCTTCTCCCTTGATAAAGGTAAGAAAGAACTTTGCTGTTCTCTGAAATCAGTTAACCCATGAAAGTCATTGCTGCTCTGCTCCTATTGCTACTTGGTTCTGGTTTGTGGAAGGATCCGTGGGTCTTATCAGATGACTGTTTCCTCAACTGTCCTGCACCTCTCTTCTGCCATCAGTTTGCTATCCTATTCTGCTACCACATCTTTGTCCCTCTCTCTCCTGTCACTCCATTTTCATTCTTCTTTCCCCTCCCCCTGCTTTATTTTCAGCTTTCTTTCCTCTTTCAGTAACATTGATAACCAAAGTTATAATGGTTTGGCTGTTTAGTTCCACACCAAAAAGCCTTACCTAAATGATCTGAACCTTATGGAACCAAGATTTTAAACAGCTGGGTGCCTAAGTCCTGTTCAGTTTAACAACTTAAACGTCTAAGAACCTGACTAAAGTTCTGAGCACCAGATAGTTACTAGGGAAGTCAGTCAGAACACTAATTTAGGTGCCTAAAGATAGATATTGAAGCTAGATTTCAGGCCTTCTTTAAAAAAAGAAAGCAAACAGAGACCAGCTCTCTAGGCCTGGACTGAGGATCTCTGAGGATCTCACACAAAGAGGCTCTTGCATGAGACTTCCTGTTTATTGCCAGGCTGGAAATCCCATAAGAACACGTAGCAAGAACTTGAAACATTTCAACATTTCCACTTGGAGTCACTAGTATCAGAAGGAAAAAAGACCAAGTGATGAAAAATAGAGGTGATGGAGGGAACTTTATACAATTTGTTTTCAAGGAAGGGAGTGAAAGTTCAGATCAAATTTTGTTCTAGTCCAAAACATGGTCTATTTACCTTTGAAAGAACAAACCTACTGAGAACCAGGACCAAGGACTTCTGGAATTTAACATGTAAGGACAAGTGTTTGTAATTACATTAATAACATGCAAGAGAACAGGCTAAAATGTGCTAAGGTGAGTGCAGCCTGTACACAGAGCCTTCTTTTGACCCCTGAGCTGTTTCTGCCTGTTCTCCTCCTTGTTTCCCTTCCTCTTATTCAAATCAATGTGGATTGGAGAGCTCAGTACCTCCCAGGATCAAGCCCAGAGCCAGTGCTACACCCTGTTTAAAGGAGGGAGTGTTTTGATCAGTGTGACAGACCTAGCACAAAGAGGGATGAGAACTTGCAGCATCAGATAATGACCCCAATGATAGAACTATGCTCCTGTGGTCATCTTGCAGGGACCCACTTCTTAGCAGGTTAGGTGCTGGCTCCCTCTAGTGGATCATTGAAAATGTGAGCTGCACAGAGAAAGGTAGTATGCAGAGTCGTTTAGTGAACAACCTGGATTTTTCTAAAGATAAAATAAATCTAGTTTATTTAAAGAGGGCCCTATGTCCACAGAAATCTATCATGACTCCTTCCTTCCGCAAACATGATCCTAACATCTACTATTAATGAGGCATTTTCACACATGTAGCTTAAAACATGAATTTTTTATTGCCATCTTTTCACCAGTCAGGACATAAGGTGTGCTGCTGGTGCTTCCAGAGAGCAACTTATTCTGCAGGATTGCATGCTAATAACCCTAGGTTTTGTTTAGGAAATGTGTGCAGTTTTATAAAGTGATTTTTATGTTCAGGATGATGTTGATGCTGAACTAGGCTAATAATGCTTGACGGGGTGAAATGCAACCTGTTTAAATTGGCTGATGATACCAAAATTTGGGGTGAGGTGAGCACGCTAGTAGAGAGGGAAAGACTGCAACTAGACCTGGATAGGTTACAGGAGTGGGCTGACATAAACAGGGTGCGTTTCAATACTGACAAGTGCAGGGTGCTGCACTTGGGCAGTAGTAACCAGCAGCACACTTATAGAATGGGAAACTCCCTTCTTGAGAGCACGGAGGCAGAAAGGGATCTTGGAGTCATTATTGACTCCAAGATGAACATGGGCCGACAATGCGAGGTCACGGTTGGCAGGGCTAACCGCACCTTGTTGTGCATCCACAGGTGCATCTCAAGTATAGCCAGGGACGTGATCCTCCCCCTCTATGTGACGCTGGTCAGGACACAGCTGGAGTACTGCGTCCAGTTCTGTGTGCCCCACTTCAGAAGGGGTGTGGACAACATTGAGAGGGTCCAGAGGAGGGCCACCCGCATGATCCGGGGACAACAGGACAGACCCTACAATGAGAGACTGCGGGACCTGAACCTGTTCAGCCTTCACAAGAGAAGGCTGAGGGGGGACCTGGTGACCGTCTATAAACTCACTAGGGGGGACCAGAAGGGTTTAGGGGAGACACTGTTTCCCCTAGTGCCCCCTGGCATGACAAGGAACAATGGACACAAGTTATTAGAGAGTAGGTTTAGATTAGACATCCGCAAGAACTATTTCACAGTTAGGGCAGCTAGGATCTGGAACCAACTTCCAAGGGAAGTGGTGCTGGCTCCTACCCTGGGGATCTTTAAGAAGAGGCTTGATGCCTACCTGGCTGGACTCATTTGAGTCCAGTCTTTTCTCCCGCCCAGGCGGGGGGTCAGACTTGAAGATCTACAAGGTCCCTTCCCACCCTACTTCTATGATTCTATGATAGGATTCTATGATCTATGAATCTATGATACCACCTGTGTTTTTCCAGTGCAGCTGGATGGACTGAGGATCAGCACCCTTTCCAACTACAAAAGCTCCACTCCCTTACCCAAAGATGTAACTGAGATATGCCGTGCTAGCTTTAAATTATCTAGTTCCAGCACCTGTAGAAGACTATCTAGGGCAGCATAGAGAGCAGCAGAGGCATGGGTGTCTGGTGCCTCTTGAGTCAGCAACCAGGGTTGGGGAAAGGGGGTCCCCCAGTGACCAATCTCACTCACTGGAAGCGGCACAGTCAGTTTTGCTGGCAGCCTTGCTCCCCACCTGGTGCTCACAGGGGGTGGGGGTGGGCACTGGTGCTCCTGCTTGCCCCCCTGCTCACCAGCTAAACAGGGAACGTGGCCTGACAGGAGGTGCACCAGCACTCTCAGAGGGTGCACGTGCAACCCCATGCACCCCCTACACATTGCCCTTGAGCACAGTCTTTCTTACCTTGCCTCCCTGATTCAGAGCTTCCTACACTATCTCTACCCTTCACTACTGTATCTGCAGGGTAGACACACCCTTAATGGGAGGACATTCAGCACCTGCTTTCCTTCAAAGGACACCAGATCCCACCTACAGAAAACAGTTTGGCCCTGGAGTGGAATATAGGACATTGGACTGGAAGGTGGGTTCCAGGTTATCAAATCCAACCCCTTGATATCTTGGTGTGGCAAGTGGCAATTCTCAGGGTCAGGTCTCATGTTGGCCTGCCCACCTATGTCTACAGAGCGATCCACCCGATCCCTCCTGCCATGACTTTGTTGCTCTCATATACGGATGGTACGCGGGAGAGACTGCCCATTACTGCCTCAATGCCAGGGGGTACTATCTGCAGCTCCAACTTTCCCTACACCGCAGCCCATACCTCACAGATGACATCCAGTTTAATATTACTTCCAGTCTGAGACCAGAGAAAACTGAGTCCAAAGTTGGGCTACACACACACACACACCTCCCCTCTCACAGGAAGCCTCTTCCACTCCACCCCTGTCTCACCGGGGCCTCTGGCATACTGCCCGTTAGTGGGCCACACTCCACTGCCCTGCTCTTCCTTGTGTGGCCCCACATAGGGCACATCTACCCAAGACACTACTGTGCAGTTGTTATTGCACACTTATTTAGTACTTGTATTAACAAGTACTAAATAGATGTGGAGTAATTGAAGTTACTGTGCTGTAGCTGACAAACTTCTTTTAAGTGATGCTACTGCACAGTAGCTTAATAATGCTGCTCATTAGTGTATTAGCACTGCGCTGTGATGCACTATTGTGTAGTATTATTTGGCTACTGCACAGTCAGCATCTCTTGTATATGTATGTGCCCATAGTGTTGAGCTATATTGTTTATGTTACACTTATCTAGAGGGTGGAATAGACATATATATGTAAATACATTAAAATAAATTAATAACAGAACAATTATTTTGTCATGTGATTCCATCTGTGTTTATGGAAATTTTTACTTGGTCAGGCGGAGGAGGTTACTTTGTTGGCCTTCTAGCTCTGTAGAGTTTCTTCCTCATTAAGTATCTACTTTGGTGCTGGGGTACAACCCAATTGCAAAGTTTCCTAATCTAAAGGAGTTCTCCGATTCTAATCTTTTTTTATAATGTCTGCTGTTCCATCCCTAGAATCCCTCTGTGGTGCTGTCTTGACAAGAAAATCAAGATGCTATCCTGTGGCCCAGATGATTTGGGCCCTGTAGTAGGGGCCCCTATCCTGTTACTAAGGAATAAAGACACAGCCCTTTTAGCACAGACGCATGCAATTAATGTGAAGCAATAAATGCCAGCACATATTGCACTGGAGTTTATTCTTCCTGGGCACCGTGTTTATGTGTGTGCCCAGGACCGCAGCACAGTGAGTTGGAATAGCCCCAGTTGGCAAGGGGTCCAGGGGCTCAGTCTGCCAGCCTGGGGCTGCTGCAACCTGGCTGAACATGCTGCAGAGGGGCTGGCTGGGACATTAAGCTGCTTCATTGCAGGACTAGCCAGCAGGCAGCCCCTGAACTGAAGACCCTCTGCACTGGGGGGAGGGGAGTCAGGTGTCCAAGGAGAGTGGTCGCTCCATAAGGAGACGATCCTCCAAGCCCAAAGCAAGGTAATCCCAATGAGGATCAAAGAGAGCAGGAGAGCACACAAGTCTCTGTGGCTCACCAAAAGCATCCAGGAATGTCTCCTTGCTAAAAAGGAGGCTTATACCCAGTGGAATGAAGGGGTCATCACCAGGGAGGACTATTCTGTAGTTGCTCGGGGATGTAGGGGGGTAGTTAGGAAGGCCAAGGCAGAGATGGAACCGGGGATAGCTTCCCAGATTAAGGACAATAAGAAGTCCTTTCTTAAATACGTAGGGGGTAAAAAGAAGGTCCCGGGTAATGTGGGGCCCTTGCAGGACGACATGGGTAACTTGGTCGTCACACCAGACAGCAAAGCTAACATGTTTAAGGATTTCTTTGCCTCTGTCTTCCTAAGTAGGGACCAGAACAGCCACCTCCCTGCTGGGCCCCCCTCGGGCCCCGGGGGAGGCACACCTGGGCCCCAGGTTAGCGAGGATTTAGTTAGGGAGCTTCTGGAGGGGTTGGATGTATTCAAGTCAGCCGGCCCAGATGATCTCCACCCTAGAGTTCTAAAGGAACTGGCCGAGGTCATTGCAAATCCCCTGGCACGGCTTTACGAGCACTCGTGGTGCTCTGGTGAGGTACCGGAGGACTGGAAGAGGGCCAACGTGGTCCCCATCTTCAAAAAAGGCAGGAAGGAGGACCCAGGAAACTATAGGCTGGTTAGTCTCACCTCGATCCTAGGCAAGCTGTTCGAGAAAGTTATGCTGGCACACATCCAGGAGGGGCCAGCAGGAGACTGCATGCTTAGGGGCAACCAACACGGGTTCATCAGTGGCAGGTCCTGTCAGACCAACCTGGTGGCCTTTTACAATCAGATCACCAGATCGTTAGATGCAGGGATAGCAGTGGATATAGTCTTCCTGGACTTCCGGAAGGCTTTTGACACTGTCTCTCACCCTGTTCTCATTAAGAAACTGGGGGGCTGCGATGTAGACACCCACACAGTCAAATGAGTCGCCAACTGGCTGGAGGGCCGCACCCAGAGGGTGGTAGTGGATGGGTCCTTCTCAACCTGGGAGGACGTGGGCAGTGGGGTTCTGCAGGGCTCGGTCCTCAGGCCCGCGCTGTTCAACATCTTCATCAGTGATTTGGATGAGGGAGTAAAAAGCACCCTGTTCAAATTTGCTGATGACACTAAGATTTGGGGGGACGTGGGTACATTGGAAGAATGCAATAGGCTACAATCAGACCTCGACAGGTTACAAGGGTGGGCGGATGAGAATAGGATGGGTTTCAACACAGACAAGTGCAAGGTGATGCACCTTGGGAGGAACAACCGGCACCATACCTACAGGTTGGGGAACTCCCCTCTTATCGGCACGGAGGTGGAAAGGGATCTGGGGGTCATCATTGACTCCAAGATGAACATGGGCCAGCAGTGTGGAGAGGCAGTCAGGAAGGCCAACCACACCTTGGCATGCATCCACAGATGCATCTCGAGCAGGTCCAGGGAGGTGATCCTCCCCCTCTATGCGGCACTGGTCAGGCTGCTGCTGGAGTACTGCATCCAATTCTGGGCGCCGCACTTCAAGAAGGATGTCGACAGCACAGAGAGGGTCCAGAGGAGGGCCACTCGTATGATCAGGGGACAACAGGGCAGGCCCTATGAGGACTGGCTGCGGGACCTGAACCTGTTCACCCTCCAAAAGAGAAGGCTGAGGGGGGATCTTGTGGCCTGTTATAAAGTAGTCGGGGGGATCAGCAGGCACTGGGGGAGTCACTGTTTCCCCAAGCACCGCCAGGAGTGACCAGGAATAACGGTCACAAGCTGGCAGAGGGTAGGTTTAGGTTAGATATCAGGAGGCGCTACTTCACAGTCAGGGCGGCTAGGGTCTGGAACCAACTTCCAAGAGAAGCGGTGCAGGCTCCTACCCTAGGGGTGTTTAAGAGGAGGTTAGATGAACACCTTGCTGGGGTCATTTGACCCCAGTACTCTTTCCTGCCATGGCAGGGGGTCAGACTAGATGATCTGCTCAGGTCCCTTCCGACCCTACAAACTATGAAACTATGAAGCATCCTTGTACCCCAGTCAGCCCTGTCAGCATCTACACACCTGTTGCAGCACAGCAAATAACACCACTGCAAGATAGTATAAGTACTAACCTACGGCAATGTTTATTACTTTACTGTGATCGAATAGGGCCGCACATGTAGACACGGAGACTTTACTGTGCAGCTAATTAGGCAGCTCCTCATAAACATATCATGTAGACATACCCATGGGTACTAATACTGAAGCAATTCTGAAGTATAATTCAAAACTTCTTCTAAAGTAACATTAGAAGTGCAGTGGATAAATATGAGTTTTCAAATATAGATCAGACAGTGCCATTGATATAAATTTAATTTTATCAAATTGCTGTAAAATCATTATTAATTTTTCAGGTGATGGGTTGAATCCTGAAATCCCTATCCTAGCAAAACTCCCATGAAAGCCCACAGAAATGTTGCCTTCATAAGGCCTGGAGGATTAAACTCTTCAGCCCCAATTCAGTGATTCATGCCTGTTATAAAAAGCAATAAGAATATGCTTGCTAGATAGACATGGATTTAAGAATGTGGTCTTGAGTATGAATATGTGCTAAACATAGATTGTTTGTTTAATATGCCAATTAAAGTGAAAGCAGTATATTGTGTTGATATGAACTTTTGACAACAAAGTGAAATTTTGGTACAAAAAAATCTAAAAATTGTCAACCCATTTTGTTTCTTAGGCTGCTAACCCTAGTTAACAGTATTCATATATGACCTTAAAATTGTTTCACTAAGGTCCAGTATAAAGACACAAGCTAAAGAAAGAAATTCTGAAAATTCAAGTAGCTACCAAGAAACTGCCCTTTCAACAAGTCCAGAGTCTAAACTAATTTTCTAACTTGATGATAGCTTTGCATTTATAATTTTACATTTCAGCAACATTGTAACTGATTCAGAAAAAAACATTTCTATCATTTTCACTGAGGGCATGGGGCTGGGGTGGTGAGAGTGCCAAGGCGTATGGTTGACAGGCCAGAGGTTGCAAATTTGAGTCTACAGCCGAAGTGTTCATGGTATGACCATGTCAGATTCCCGTAAAACTGTGAATTCTGCTAGATACCTTGTCACCAGGACACTTAAAAGGAAAGGCATAAGCACTCTCAGTTCTTCTCCTATGAGTCATGGGGCAAATTTTATTTAAATTTTAAAAATATTTAGGTAGCTAAAACCAAAGTAGGCAAATCTTAAATTAGGCTAACCGGAATTTCCCATATGGGCTTTTCTTTTATTCAGAACATAAGCTATATAAAGTCTCCCTCAGATGTCAATAACTCTTCCATTATAATTATAACAAAGAAAACACCTGGGAGGGAAAAATCATACTGCTTGCGTTACTGACATTTAATTATAATACCACCTTGCACAAAAGGGATTTGAGCAGCTAGTACCACAATTGTTACAACATGTATTCCCACAAGGTGGCAGTGTTAGTGCTATTATTGGTAAGAAAAATATTGCTAAGAGCATTACACAGCTCAAAGGCTCTTCACTTTTTCCATCTTCTGAAAAAGAGCAGGTTTATCTGTACCCAAGATTTACATGGGGAAAAATGTCAAAAAAGATAGAAGCAGCTCAAACAGCAGAGGGAAAAAATAAAAACCAGGATTTGCACTGCATATTGCGCACCTGTCAAAACAAAAACTCAGTATGGAGGTGGGGGTGGACTTACAACACCATTGTCATCAGGTGCCTTCACTTCACAAAGCTGAAATATATTACAGAATTTTGTTTTTGTAAGAAATAACTTGAATCATGGACATAATTGTTATTGTATGTAGATAATATTCTTTAACCTATTTCGAATCCATCCTTCCTTTTTCATCTTGGTTTTTCTGATTTTTCTCCAGTATTTTGAAAAATTAACAGGTCATTGATTAACTAATTGAGCTGATGATCAGACATTGATAAAGAGCACAGTCATACAGTATCCGTCAGCAAATGCTGATTACTTTACATTCTGCTTTGTATTTGTTCTACCAGTGGCTGTGATATTTCTGTATCTGTAAGTTTATTATCCAAATATATAAGATTTCATTTTTCTTCTATGAAAGGATAACTGGCTCAGTGGATAATAGAGAAAGAGTAGGTACTATATATCTTTACGTGCATAACATTTTTAACCGTGTCCCACATGACATTATGTTAAACAAACTTGGAAAATATATGATAAAATTACCATAAAATGGATGCCCAACAAATTCAAATAATAATTAATGGCTCACTGAAAAACTGGAAGGACGTTTCCAGTGTAGTCCCACAGGGGTCTGTTTTGGCCTCAGTTCTATTCATTATTTTCATTAACGACATGGATGACTGAATAGAGAGTAAGCTATAATATTTGCAGATACCACAAAACTAGGAGGGACTGCAAACACTTTGGAGAACAGAATTAGAATTGAAAATGATCTCAAACTAGAGAAATAGTCCAAATTCAACAACATGAAATTCAGTAAAGACAAATTCAAAGTACCATACTGAACAAGGAGAAATCATAAGCACAAATACAAAATGGGGAATAATTGGCTAGTTAGTGGCAGTGCAAAAAAGGCTCTGAGGGTTATAGTAGACCACAAACTACACGAGTCAATAATATGCTGTTGCTGAAAAAGCAAATCTCATTCTGCGACCAAAACAGAAGTGTTATATGCAAGATATCCAGAGTTATTTATTCCTCTATATCTGGTGCTAGTGAAGCCTCACCTGGAACACGGTGTCCATTTTTGAGCCCCACACTTTAAGAAAGATGTAGACCAGTGATTCTCAATCAGGGTGCTGAATCACTGTCCCAAATCAATACAGCCGAATCTCCGAATCGGCCAGGCCCATCCCACCCAGCCCAGCAATGGCTGCCATGCCCACCCCAGCTCCCGGCACTTGTTAAAAAAAAGCCCAGATTCAGCCAGTGCTTCTGGGCAAGGAGGGAATCCCTGCCCCGTTGCCCCCCACTGCCCCCCACTGCATAGGTGGCTCTGCATGAGCCCCCTGACCCTGGTCCTGCTGTCCCAGCCCCCCTCCTCCCTTGGCTGCTCTGCTCGCTGTGGCTCTGGCCCTTCAAAAAAAACCAAAAACACACACACAAAAACTCCCTGGACTCATTGTTCCTTCCATGTGGGGGTCAATCCACATGAGCCCCCGAAGTCCTGAGACCACTGCAGGAGTGGTGAGTCCCCAGAGCTTTTCTCGGGGGGGGGTTCTTAAAAGGGAGCAGCCATGGGGGGGCTGGAGGAGCGACGGGGGTGGTCAGGGGAATTGTGCAGAGCCCCTGATGCAGTAGGAGGCAGCAGGAATCACCCCCACTCCCCCACCAGCACCTGGTGAATGGGGCTTTTTTTTTTTAAAAGCTGGGAGCTGGGACCACCAGGGACTACCCAAATCATCAAAGCACTCCAAATCTTTTCCAAAGATTTGGAGAGCTTTGAATCGATTTGGACCTTTTAATTGGTCCCCTGATTTGATTCGGATTCAGAGATTCGGCCACCAAATCCAGCTGAATTGCCTCCAAATCAAATCACCACCCAAAGCTTCACACAGCCCTACGGGGCACTTCTATGGATGCAAATGTTGCAGGGTGGGTTTACTGTAGAGTAAATTACTCAACAGTAAACCCACCCCAGGTAGTTGTCTATACATGTGGGGAAGTGGAAGCAGATTTGCCGTTCATGGCAACCATCTGCTTCCCCCCATGCCAGCCCAGCAGCGACCCCCTGCAGCATCCAAGGGGAGCTCTAGGCTCCCCTTGTGTGATAGCCCAGGGACTGGCAGGGAGCACAGGGCTAGGAATTAGCTCGTGGGGGCTAGGACATTGCTCTTTGCCCCCAGAAGCTGCCTGCTGCCAAGGCAGGCTCCACCACTGGAGCCTGGAAAGGGACAATGTCCCCCAGCCCCAGCAGCAGGGAACTCCTATCCCCCACTCTGTGATTATGGAGCCGGGGGCTTAGAGATTAGGGGGACATTGTCCTCACCTGTGCTCCAGTGGCACAGCCCACCCTGGCAGCAGGGAGCCTGTGGGGGCAGGGAGCAATCTCGACCCCTCTGCTGCCTGGTTGACTGAGAGCACATGTTCTCCCAGCAGTCTACATGTGCTATACTGTGCAGTAAGTAATTGGGAGTAAATGTGCTGCTTGTATTTAGAATTAGCAAATTTACTTGCAATTAGAGCACATTACTGTGTTGTAAGCATCTGCACATGTAGATAGCGATGCTTACTGCACAGTAATTTGCTCTAATCTCGAGTAACATGTCTCATGTAGATGCACCCAGTGGGGCTTTACTGCAGAGCCAGTCAGTCAGTAAAGCACAAGCATAGATGCACCCAGTGAGAACCAGAGGGTCATTTCTCCTACAGATGCTCACATTTGTACTGCTTTAGCACAACCAAAGGAAAATGATCATGAGAACAGTCCCAGCTGCTCTGAGTCCCTGAAACAGTGACAGGCAGCTGAGACTCAAGGATAAAAGTTCCAGCCAAGTTTTGATTGTTGACTGTTCTGCTTATCTTGAAGAATGGAATCAGTTCACAGCATTTTTTTCTCCTTGGCAAAGAATCCCAGTCAAAGCTTTATTTTGTGCATTTGCCTTCAGGGAAGAGGCAGTAACATTCAACAGTCACTTGTGTACCTCTTCCTTTCCCTGGGGTGCAGGGATCAAGAAAGACCACTGTTTATTTTGCTCCTCTTCACAGGGGATAAAGTGTCCATTAAACAGCTAGGCACAGATCAGATCTCTTAATTCTCTTTTCTCAGAGATTTGAGTACTTCCTGAGAGTAGCCTCTTTTCCCAGTCAAAAGCAAACAAGAAGTGCCCTCAGCACTTCTAAGAAGTTGCATAGTTCTACATAGGCTCAGACCCATGTTAAAGTTGGGCTTCTTTCCTTTTCTTGAGTCAGAGTTGGGGTACGTATACTACTCATTGAGTGTCTACATGAGATACTTTACTGCATACTAATCTACTGCATACATGTGCACTTTTTACTGTGCAGTAAATGAGTCTATTGCGCAGTTAGTGCAGGACTACCTGGTGGGATTACCTGTATTTACAAGTAGTAAACTAATATTGCACAGTAGTGCATGTGTAAACAATGACTGGAAGCAAATTTAGATGCATGTGTAGACCCTGACCAGAAGTGGGGCAGCTTCTGCCCAGGCCTGGGCTGCTCAGAGAAATCCTCACCCCAGCCAGGGGCTGGCCAGGAGCAATCCCACCTCTGGGGCAGCTGGCCAGCCCCTGGCTGTGTGGGGAAGCCCTGCTGGTCATGGGGCTTGTATCCATGTACACAGGACCAAGACAGCTCTGCAGCAGCAAGCTTTCACCGCGTGGGGTGATGAGGCTTCTGGGTGCCTCGGGAGAAAGGTGGATTCCCCCGCAACAGCCCCCGGCTGACGGAGGATCTGGAAAGGCTGAAGGTCAGCTCTACTTACTTGCAGCCAGCTGAGCCCCAGAAGCAGAGGCGCACATGGCTCTGTTGCACCACTTTAAAAGCATGTTCTCCCTGCATGTGGGAGGATGCACTGATGATGATGCCATAAAAAAAGCATCTGGAGCTCCAGCGTGTAGTAGCAGCTGATGAAGAGGGAACAGCTGCAGCATGGGCAGCAAGCAACTCCCACACTGATCCGACAGGCCCCAATGAGGACACCAGAGAACTGCCACCAAGCCAGAGTAGAGGGAACCCTGAGAGGTTCCTGCCCCCAAAGACAGGGATTAGGAGGCATGGGTCTGATTGGTGGGATCCACCTTAGGACTGAGCCCAGATACCAGAGACCGGACATACCTTCTCCCCATGCAATGCCACCTGAAGCGCTCCAGGCTTTCCTTTAGTTCTTTCTTGTGGTGTAAAGGGAAGCCGACACGTGAGAATCTCAGCATGGCCCATGGAGGCCCAGCAAGAAGAGTTGAGCGGCCTCAGATGAATGTGTGAGAGCTGGCATATGAAGGCCCCACCTGGCTGCTCCAACCTTGATTGAGGGGAAGGGTTAAATAATATCCCAGAATGCTTTGCACCTTCCCTGGAAACTACCCCTTGCAGGGTAGGTAGGCTAGATTTGGCCTAACCTGTCTGCTCCAGCCCAGCAGGGAGGCATACTCTAGTACTCCTCCCAGTTTATGGCCTGGACCATTACAGGCATTTGTCTGCATTTCCAGGATCAAAAGTGAATGTCTTTTCACTAGCTTATTGGTTGAGTCCACACAACTTAGATTAACCTGCAAAGATTGAATCAATTCACCCTTGGGCTTTTTTGACTCTCTGTACTTAACCCTGTTGAAGTTCATTTTTTGTTTGTTTGTTTGTATTTGCTGTTCTCAATTTTATCTTTTCAATAAAGAATTCAGAATAAGTCTGTTAATTCAAAGTATTACTGAGTGCATCTACAAACTCCCAAGTTCAGGGACATTTCCTTGTGTACAAGGAAATTAGGCCAGCAGTATAAAATGATCCCTTATGTTGCCTGTGCCTTGTGAACTTACTGTCCTTAATGAGAACATGAAATATAGAAAGACTAGCATCTTGTCAGAACACAGCTCTTATCTTCATGTTCAGTGAAACAGAATCATGCACCTTGGCCCTAAAAGTTAGCATGCCCAGGATAAATATATTTTGACAAAGATGTCCCTGAGTGTCCTGGCAAGACTGAGATATGTGCAGTAGAAGGAACAAAATGTACGTCTTTTTCAAGGTGGCCCTTGCCAGGGTCTTTTATAGATAGGATCAGCAGCATATTTTGAACTATCAGTGAAAAAAAATAAGGAGAAAAGGTCAGTGCTCAATTGTCTGGCCTATTTAAACTTAGAATGTTTTTTAAAAGAAAAAAAGTGTGCTTGATAAGTATTCAGAGCCACTAGCAGCTGGGGTGCATGCTGAATCTGTGAAGAATGCTGCTTTCTCCCCATCAAGGTATGAAATAATGTGTTTATTCTTGATAGCAGAACACTTCTGAAGGAGATGTGCAGAACAGTTAGATGGGGTACTAGGTGTTTTAGGAGGATGGCCTACAAGGTGGATTAATATTTGAAACTTTCACTATATTTGGTAATCCACTAAGGAAACTCACCTATACACAATATTTACTCCACTCCAAAATGAGGTCCCCTCCCACCGCCCATTTGACATGGGAAAACCAAAGCCTTGTCTTAGATAGAGTACTTGTTGAGTCAGCACTGGGTCCTGTGCTGCTCCCTGGCTCCATACTGATTCCAGTGCCACTTTTTTTGCTCTACACTGGGTCCTGCACTACTCCTTGGTTGATTTTGATGTATGTACTGTATTATGATTACAAGATGAAGTCATATTTTGAACTGGGAAACAATGCTACACAATCAGCATATTCCAGACAGTCCCTTTCAGTAGTATATTTATTATACCTGCCAGGATTAACTACTTTAACTACTCAGTCTTGGCCAATAGATATTAAAATACAGCTAAATGTTTGGTTTCCAAGTTTGTATTTGCACTTTGTCCAGGCACTGGCAGGCCTCTAAATCCCTCAGCTCCTCACTGACCTCAGCAGGGTCCCATTTAGGTACACAGTGACATCAGTACACAGCAGCTTGCAGGGTCAGGGCCCCAAGATAGTCTAGAAGTCAAGTCAGTCTTTCTCACCATAAACTTCAAAGTAAAAATCACGTTACAAATATATATACGCTTATAACCTCCCTTGTTGTTAATAACATTATAATTTCCACAATTTATTTTTCAATCACAGTTAAATTCTCTAAATTCTCTCTATTTGGATAATGAAAATCAGCAACGTCTGTTTCAATTTCAGGTCTGCAGTGCTCAAGTATTTCAGCTATAGTCTTTGTAGTGTAAATGTTTATTTAAAAATAACAATGTCTGCTGGATTGAAAAAAGAATGACAAAAAAATGTAAAAACTTGTTGGAGCCAACAATTGAGTTTTCAGCTTAAGGAAAGCTTTTTAATTTGGTGGTTCTGCTTCACCAACTGTTAACTTGACAGTGAACATGTCTTTTCAGAACAGTAGTGTAATCCTTTCTTTTTCAGTGATCTGGCTATGGGAACGCTGAATGGGGGGAAAGCATGTTTATTTTCTTTTGCACCATGGAATCTGATTGCTTTCTTGGTTTCTCATCTGGAAGGAAGGCTGCATGCAGTTACTGCTTTTGGGATACTGTACAGAGATGCCTTCCAGAAAGCTTTCTCCTGCTTGCATCATACCTACATCCTTCCAAAACCTGAAATGAGGCAGATTCAGAAATAAGTATTACAGTAAGGGAGAAAGGATGGGTCCTTCAGCTGAACTGAAGCACTCTGAGTCCAATTACTTGTCTTGCTGTAGGTTCCCTGTGTGACTTTGGGGAAAAGTCATTTAAGACCCACCCAATTTTCTAAACTGCTGTACACTTACAAGTCCCCCTGAAGCAAGAACCTTCGGGTACTCAGCTGCCTGAAAATCAGGCCCTTAAATCTTGATTATGAGCAATGCCCTCTCCCAGTCGCTCCGATTTCAGTTGTGGGTGCTTAGCAATGTTGAAAACCAGCTTCTTAAATGGTCTGATTCTCAATTCCCCACTAGTAAAAATGGGCTAATATTAATATTTATCTCATAGGCATAGAAAGGATACATTGACAGACACCTTAACTGTACTTAAACCATGGAGCGATGGGAGCATATCAAGCATCTGGATAATGTAACTATTCTTGGTAAAAATGAACATGCCAATTTCATTGCAAAATGCAGTGAGCTCTGTGCTAGCAGAGGTCTGCACAAAGAACCTCAAGAGGCATCAGTGTTGACCACTGGTTCTTAACCTTTTTTAAACTCAAGGCACCCCTTGTTAGACTCAAGGCACTCCACACAAAATGCCAGCTCTTATTAGTTTTCATGTTTTTGACTACAGAAAAATAACAGAGCAATTTTTTTCTTGCAGATATCTCAGGATGACCACAATAGGGCAGAATGGTTTTGACATTATGGATTCCTACTTGAAATCTCTGGGTTGATGTTGTGCACCCTGTTTGCACACTCACAGCGGTAACACTGCACAGCAGCCCCCGACACCCTTGGAAGAATCTCCAGGCACCTGGTTGAAAACTGCTTATGTTGACACAAAGGCTGCCTATACATGTACACATTGCTGTAATGTCACATGTTAAGCCCCCATGTATTTTTAAATCGTTGTAGAATGCTTTATCTATACCTTGTCAAAGGAAGTTTAGATAAAGCATCCTGTGGCCATTTTTAAATGCATGGGGGTTTAATACACATGATGCTGTGGCATTTTAATTAGAGCAGCTGCCTGGGAACCACTTTAATTAAAATACCTCCCCCCCCACACTTGTATATAGGCAGCGAAAGGTCATGGTGTGGTGAGCAGGCTACAGAAAGAGAGAGAGCCTGTCTACACAGCTTGAGAGAAGTATTTATTGTGCTGTGCAGCATTTCCCCCCTACTCAGACTGCATGGCATGGGTACTTCATAGCTGGGGTCTCAGGTGCAGCATGTAAGTGCCGGGGTTGGCTGGCAAGGCAGTACCTGCAGCGCATCTCCCTGAGCTGGTGTGAGCTGGTCCCCTCCATACTGAGAGCAGCCCAGCAGCCTGGAGCTCAGCGTGGGCTTAGCCTTCCCCAAGATCTGCTCAGCTTCTCAGACAGGGCTCACAGCCCATGCTCACTAAGGTGCTGCTCAGATACCAGGCTTGTCTGGGTGCCCCTACTCGAGCTGCAGCCAATACTGAACACTGCGGGGTCTTCCCTTCAGATTCACTTTCCTGCCAGGAGGCGGGACCAGGGCCTGGGTAGGCTGTGATGATGTGGAGAGGACAGAGGTCCCACTGGACTCAAGGGTGGGGCACCTGCCACACGACTGGGCCTCTAAAGTTAGACATACATACACAGATGCATGCACACAATGGACACAGATGTGCACAGACACACACACAAATACAGAGGCACACACTGGGACACACACACACAGATGTGCACAGACATGCACACAGACAGCTGTGTACAAACACAGATGCACACACAGCACAGGAACAAACAGATGCACGGATGTTCATACATGCACACAGATGGGCACATACGCATGCACACACACAAAGGTACATACAAGTATGCAGACACACAGACGTGAAGGCACATATGCACAAACACACACAGGCATGCACACGCACACAGAGACGCACAGGCACACACAAGAACAAACAGATGCACAGCCATGCACACGCAGATGTACATACACGTACGCGGATACATGCGCAGACATGCACACATGTACATGCATGTGTGCAGACCCACGCACACACGTGAGCACACGCGTATGCACAAGCACGCACAGATGGGTAGGCACAGACAGACACAGTTGCGACAGGAGCACCCGCCCAGAGGTGCGCGCACACCGCTGTGGGGACACACGAGCACGACCCGGCGGAGCGGCAGCGGGCCAGGCCCGCAGCTCCCGGCCCGGCCCATCCGCATCCGGGTCCCGCGCCAGGCCGCGCCCGCCGCCCCGCGCCGGAGCCCGCGCTCCCGGTACGTAGCGGGCGGGGCCCGGCGCCCCCTGCCCTCGCGGCGGCTGCGGCGGCGCTGAGGTGCTTTCCCGGGCAGCTGGAGCTGGGGGCCGTGTGTGGAGGGAGGGAAGGGAGTCACCCTGTGCCGCCTCCGGAGATTGCCCAGGCAACTCCTGTCACAGCGGCCCGCACAGCCCTGCGGCTGCACCTCAAAGCAGAAGGCAGTGGGAAGACGGGGCTTTTAAATGGAGACAGAAGCAGCAGCTTTAAAATCCAGGCCAAGGGGTGAGGGGCGAGTTCAGTTTTCCTTGAGGCTAGCGACCACACGTTCGTGAATGCGCTTTTGGGAATGGGTGGTGGTTGACTCCTTGGGTAAATCTGATCTCTTGGATTAGATCACCTCAAATAGTTGGGAGACTTCTCTGCAAGCTTTCGGGTTTAAATGCCCTTGGTCAGGCAGAGGACAGGTCTGCAGTTGGTCTGTGCTCTTCCTGGATGGCAATGCCCATTCCATTTTGGTAATATGCATTCAATTTAGGACCTCCAGGGAGTGAGGTATTAGAAAAAGGCATGTTAGCCTGTTTTAATGCACGTTAGCGAAAGTGCGTGGGGTTTTTGTGACGTTTGAATCGGCATTAAAATAGGCAGCTGTGCATTAAAGCGCATGTGGAGGCACACCCGGTGGTGCTGAGGTTGCATGGAAAAAGAGCCCCACCGCTCTGCAGTGCTACGGCTAGGTGTCTGGTATAGGGACAGACGAAAGCAGCTACCTACTGACCAAAGTGGGTGGGTGTGCAGTTCTGTTCATACAGTTTGCCAGTAGGGTCTGGCCCACCATGACCTGATTTGGCAAAAACTGATGCATAAACTAAAGCAAGCAGAATGAGGGCCATGTTAACACCCCTCCGAAAATTTCTGTAGGACTGGAGCCTGCCTTGGTGATAATAAATGGTACATGGGTATGAGGTAGTCATTATCTGAAGGTGTGACAGCTTAAAGCTCAGATAATTGTGGGAAAACAAACAACATGGGTAAAAAAACAGGCACAAAATAACCCATGGAAACAAAATGCAGCATTAAGGTTACAAGCAAGCTTCCCATTGCCAAACACAAGCACATAAATGCAAAAGGACACATATGCAACATTGAAACCATGGATGATAAGGCAACATTGAACTCTTATTGCCTGTCTTCCAGTATTCATGAGTCCACTAGATTTAGGTGGTACCTCATTATGTGTGATGTGCTGGTTGTTATGTTACAACCTTAGATTTTTATGTTTTCAGAAAATAGTTGGGATAGAGATGGGGGGACAGAGTTTTAATTGTACTTTTTTTTTTTGGTGTTTGTGTCTGCAGTTTCAGAAAACCAGAGAAATGTTCCACTCTGAAAACAAAGGACTGGTCCTGGGCATCATGGCAGGGGCTGCTGCTGCAATGAGTTTCTTCTTGATTTGGTATCACAAGGTCCGAAAACCTCGGGCATCTATACATTTGCCTGCGTTTCTGGATTTCGACAATGGGTTTCATTTTGTGGGCTTACAGAATGAAACTCACAGTGAATCAGGAACCTTAATGACCTTACATGGAAGACAGCTACAGGTGCTGGAGAAATTGAATGACCTAGTAATTAGTGTGGAAGAATTGAAGAGAGAGATAAAGTTTCTTAAAGAAGCTATTCCAAAATTGGAAAAGCTTGTTCGAGATGAACTCCAAGGGAAGGCCAGTGCTCACAGAATTAGCCCTTTGCACAGAGCAACAAAAAAGAGAAAAGCAGAGACAGCTCCTGGTATACCAGACAACACGAGCTCTGAGGCAGAAAGTGAAGGAGGGTGAGTCTTTAAAATAATGAATATGCAAAACAACTTAAAATATCTATGCGGACAAAAGAAGTGTCAGTGTCACCACACATGTAAGGTTGTTATGTTCTGTATGCAATAGTCTAATGTACTTATGTGTACTTGTTACACATTCTGTTTCTCAGGATTCAGGAAAAGCTTTCCAAATGATTACTGTGTGATTTGCAAAGCTTGCTTAGTGATTTGCCTGAGGCAGTGTTGCCAACTCTCATGATTTTTGGCATTGTTCTTAAAGTCTGCACCTATATATAAAAGAAAGAGCCACGTTTTTCACATTACTGAAGCATAGACTTTAAGAACAACACCAAAAATCATGAGATTTGGAAATCTGTAGTGGTACTGTACGTACCTCTGACCAGGAGAAAAGAGGTGTGCCTGTAAGCAGAGCCTGTACAAAACCAACCCCCTCTTGCATTCAGGATCTGTCCTTTAATTGTATCTTTGCACAACTGCATTCAAGAACTCATGCCATTTTTACTTCTGCCTGGTCAAAAACTCACCAAGACATTTTTCTGTTGATAAGTTCCATTTTGTCAAAATTGAAATTTTCCATAGGCATGTATGTTGACTTCAACAACATTTCATTTAGGAAAAAGAAAGCCATTTATAGGGATGGAACATTGCATTGTTTTGTTTCAAACTGTATTTTGATTTTGTCAAAACAAAAACTTATGATTGACTCAAAATTCTTTTGAAACATTTCTTTTTAAAATTAAAAAAAATTAATTCTCATGCAGGATAAAAAAATGCTGAAATTGAGGACTTTCCTGTAAAACAGAGATTGTAGTCCCCACTGAACTCTACTCATAATCTTGTTTTGGAAGAATCCTAAAACACCACAATTTCAGCTGGGATGGGTAATATAAACTCTGTCAGAAATTTGTCACTTATTCCTGGATCATTCTTTATGGGCATTTTGTAGTGCCTGGCACTTTATATGTTTTGCATTTCGAGGACTTTACAAATGCTGTTAATTGTGTGCTTCGTTCTCCCTTGCTGGAGAGGTGGTGATGTTGTTTTCTCAGTGCTTCTGCCTTCTTGGAGATACAGAATCTGACCTTTAGTTTATGATCTCAAAATAACCCTTGAAAATACCATTGTCACTGGGATAGCAAAACTTAGAAAAAAGCATTGAAAACCTTTCTCTCTCTGCCTCGTGAGTGGGAAAGATATATCTTGAAGAAATCTATAAATCTTTTCAGGCAAGTATTCTCATGGAGTAATATGCTAAACTTCATACTTTAGTTTTTAAAGGTATTCATTTAGTAAAAGTCAATACAAAGTGATATTCAGCTATATAGGCTATCAGTGGTATGATGGCAAAAGTTCTGGAATTCTGTGTATGGTTTAAAAATGTTTTTAGCATGGAAGCTCTTTAAATCTTGTTTGAGATGCAGAAGAAAATATTGTCACAGAATCTCTAGGAAAGCTTTATTTATGCATTTTTCCTTGATCAGTGACTTAGTGGCATTAAATTTGATTAACTGAGTCATTTTGTTAACAGATATTACATACTTTTGTGTTTATCTGAAGGCTACTAATGCTGAGTTTATAACTTGAATATTGAAAATTACACTATATGTTCCATTATAAAAACTTGTTGGTGTAAGACACCCTTGTTGTTATGGTTAAATACTGATATATTACCCAGTTGTATTTTAAGCCATATGTAGGGTAATTTGGCAATGAAGTTAAACAAGTTCCTAATTTTAATTGCATCAGATCATGCCATTGAAATTAATAAAACTTGACAGGTTGCAACGGTGGGCGGATGAGAATAGGATGGGGTTTAACACTGATAAGTGCAAGGTGTTGCACATGGGGAGGAAGAACCGGCACCACACTTACAGGTTGGGAAACTCCCCTCTTGCCAGCACGGAGACGGAAAAGGATCTTGGAGTCGTCATTGACTCCACGATGAACATGGGCCGGCAGTGTGGGGAGGCAGTCAAGAAGGCCAACCGTACCCTGTCATGCATCTACAGATGCATCTCGAGCAGGTCCAGGGAGGTGATCCTCCCCCTCTATGCGGCACTGGTCAGGCCGCAGCTGGAGTACTGCGTCCAGTTCTGGGCGCCGCACTTCAAGAGGGACGTGGACGATATGGAAAGAGTTCAGAGGAGGGCCACTCATATGATCAGGGGTCAGCAGGGCAGGCCTTATGAGGAGAGGCTATGGGACCTGAACCTGTTTAGCCTCCACAAGAGAAGGTTAAGGGGGGACCTTGTGGCCTGCTACAAACTGGTCAGGGGGGATCAGCAGGTATTGGGGGAGTCCCTGTTCCCCCGTGCGCTGCCAGGAGTGACCAGGAATAACGGTCACAAGCTGGCGGAGGGTAAGTTTAGATTAGATATTAGGAGGCGCTACTTCACAGTCAGGGCGGCTAGGGCCTGGAACCGGCTTCCAGGGGAAGTGGTGCAGGCTCCTAGCCTGGGGATTTTTAAAAGGAAGTTAGATGAGCACCTTGCCGGGGTCATCTGACCCCGGTGCTCTTTCCTGCCAAGGCAGGGGGTCGGACTAGATGATCTACCTAGGTCCCTTCCGACTCTAGCTACTATGAAACTATGAAACTATAATATGACATAAGCACCTATGTATTTAAGTTGGGGCATGTACTAAAGTACATACCTTGCTGAGATGGAGGTTAGGACAGACTGTTTCTTCATTTGTTTCTCTATAGTCTAGCACAGTGGTCTCCAAAGTGGGGTGCGCACAAGACGATCCATTGGGGTGTGGGAAGAAAATATTAGAACTTCTATTTATATGTATATTTATATAAATATACATATATTGGGGGTGCATGCTCAAAAATTTTTTACTGATGGGGTGCACAATCAAAAAAGTTTGGAGATCACTGGTCTAGCACACCATTTGGGAGATGATGTAAAAATTATGAATAATGATGGTGGTAAGGTCAGCAAGATTGTTACAATTGTAACTACAAAGGAGAAAAGATCGTATCAAAAGCAGGATAGAGTAGTAATATGCACAGTGCAACTTTTTTTATGCAAATAACTCAGTATTATGATTACCAATCTCATTTGATATAAATAAATTAAACACAAATACTCAGATCAGACATGGCTACTCTCACATTCTGTCACTGTTTTTGGATTAACTCAGGCTGTCCACAAAATAACTCGTTTGTGTCCTGAGCAATAGCATCCTGATTGTCTTGTTCTTTAGGTTTTTCCTATTGTTGGTGTTGTAGTTATTGTCATTTTATTTAATTTTTATGTATAGATTTTTTTACTCCTGTCAGAATATCTTTGACACCCAACCAACTGTTCAAAGATCTTGGTCTTTGAAATCACAAGCCACTTAAGAAGGATCAGCAGAGGAGGCAGGTTGTGTTATGGAGCTACCTGTCCAAAGGAATGACTGCAAAATCTGTCTTGGATACACTGATGCAGTGTTATTAGAGAGGAGGCAGAGGAATCCCACTGTCAACTCTGTACAGGAAAATCAGAAGAAATCAAATATTTCTGAGGTTGGGTGTTGAAAGATACTCACAGAGAAGTACGTGAGAGCCTGGCTGTTGTAGGCAAACAGCTTGCAAAAATGTTACCCAGGAATATTGTCCATGATCTAAAGAAAGACCAGTTTTATGATCTATTTGGGAGTTTTCTGAATTTCTGAAACTATTTGTGCTTCTTTTGGATGTATTTTTAAAAGCATGTCTATGCTTACCATGGAAAGAAAGTTCACCAACACCAAGTTTTAAGCAAAACCAGTCAACAGGCATCCTAAAACAAAATTCTTACTATACATTTCCAGTTTCTTAGAGGTTTCTTGTTTGATCAAAATACCATGAGCCAGCCCGGACTCTAGCCCTGTTTCCATCCTACGGCTTAATAGTTTGCAAGCTCCAAAAACCAAAACTGTTGCAATATTTCCTTGTTCTCTCCCATCTATATGTATTTAACTATTGCTTCTGATAGATTGTAAGAGGTCTTTCTATTCTTAGTTTATATAGTGAAGTGAAAAATAGCAGGCTGCTCTATACATGAGAATGATTAAAGTTTTATTGCCGTTGTACTTTAATTGTGTCCAACTGATAAGACAGGGTGTAGAGAGAGTCTTTATGTTATCATCATTATCCTCAATCCAACCCCTTGCCTAAATAAGGATCACCCCTATCCAAACCATCCCATATAACCATAACCTAAACTCTATTTAAGACTATGTCCTGCTTCTATAAAATGTTGTCAATATATGCTGCAGAGGTCTGGGGGAGGGGAAAAGCTTGGGGGGCTTGTTTTTTGAGGGGATTTTTTTTCTGCCTTTAACTTTTCAGAGTAAAACTCATCTGAATATTCTGGTTTGAAAGCCTACTCTTTTTCAGCTCCAGTTCAGGTTCTGGTACATCTTTAGATCTTTGAACAGTCCTTTGTGAAGCCAACCAGCATTCTTATTTTTCAGGTGTTTTTCCTCCCTTAAATTAATGGGAAAGTAGTTCTTCCCAAGTACTTGCTGCTCATAGAGAAAGTGGTATCCCTTGTGGAAAAATTAAGATTTCCTGTTTTCATTACTAAATATGATGCTGCATTATATATTTTATTTTGTTTTAAAAACTAATTCCAGTAATTTTTGTTACTGGTATTTTAAAAAGAATCATTGGAACTTTCCCTTCAAGCATTGTAGAATTGTACTTGCATTTTAAATGAGATTTTTCATTTGTGTTGACTTTTTCCTTGAGCTATCCATGATCTTTCTTGTTTGTTTTTTTCCTCTCAGAGAATCCTTCAGTATCACAGTTCATCCTTAGACTGATTCTTATTAGGCAGCATAAGAGATAAGACCCTGCCTACAAAAGCAAACTAATGAATGTATTGATGTTTCACTATATTTAGGAGTGTTACATCTGCTAGTGTATTGCCTAAATGCCCACTGCATTTAAGTCCTTCTGTTGTTTCTCAGAATCTTTTTTTGGTTTTTAATAACCCCCACAAAAGTATTCCCAACCAGCCAACTTTGTTCTTATCAGAAAATGCCATTGGCTCACTGTGTGCTGACTCTTCCAAATAATCAATGTATACATTGTCTCTGATCCCTGACTACCAGGACGTTCTGTTATTACCCTTATTCCACCCTGCAGTTCACAACCAGTTTTTAACTGCTTGTACAAGTAAGCAAAAGTCACATTATACTCCTAGAAATCCTCGTTTATAAAAACCCTTGCAAAGACGTACACTTGAGTGATAATTGCTGTCAAAAACAGGCACAGTTAAAACACATTTTTTCATTTCAAGAGGTACATAAGAAAATATGAATATCGGGTTGCATATATATTTTATTAAAGATTGGTTACTACGTTTATGGCAGGTCTTATACTCAGTTATTTAGTGGTTTTCCTTTTATTGTTTGATACAACCTTTTGCAGGCTAAAATCAAGTAAGTTGCCTAGGAGCTGTCATATTAGTTATGACACTTTCAGAAAACCATAATGAATCTTCATCTTTTTTTTAAGGAGACTTTTCTTTATATTTAGTCTCTTTTGGATCTATTACAACATGTGTATCTACTGTATGCAGTCAAGTTGTAGCATGAAACCTTGTAACATGCATATAATTTTAGAGCAAGTATCCCGCAAAAGCCTGCTAACTTCCATTGTTGAAATCAATTACAGCTAATCTAAGTTTCATGAGAAAATATCTTTATTTATTAGTTCATTTTGAAAATCTGCATTCTCTTCTTGGTGGGTAATGCTTTCATACTGAAAATATTTAATATATAAGAGAGATAGGGAGGAGATTAGCTAATGAGTAAATTCCTAAGTAATTTAAAACAAAAAATAATAGATCTTGGTCCCCAGTCCTGCGATTTGGGGTCATGAGGCAGAGCAGCAGAGGTGGTCTTCTGTGTTCCAGAAAACATTTGAAGCCTCCTTCCAGATTCTTGCCAAAAGCTTGCCAAAAGCTGCTAGTTGATCTAGCTGTAAATGAGTACATAATCTTTTAGGCTTGGGAGTCAGTGGTGGCTGGACATGAGGCTAGCTGTATTGCTCCCTTGTATGCTGTTCGCATAGACACCAAAGTTTCTTAACCAAGCTTGCCTGATGGGCCTTTAGGCTCGGGCGTACTTTTGACTCAAGCCCTGTAAATGATTAAACTGATGCCTAACCAAGTACTCAAGTAACCCTGTGGACATTCATTTTAGTGAGAGCTACTAACATGGATAAAGTTAAATGCACATAACTCTTCATGGGATCAGAACCATAGATTGTGTTCTCTTTGAGATATATGGTTTTGGGACAACTAATTTCTGTGCCTTTATCAGAAAATGATGTAAGCCTCAAGCCAGGAGAAGATTTTAAAAGTTCTATACTTTGGATTGTAGATCAGACTTCCCTTCTGACAGTTGTATAGGTTCCAAGCTCCTTGGTCAATCACCTCATTGCTTCATGACCCCTTTTAAAAAAAACCAGAATAGTCATATAATACCCAAATTTGTGTGTTCCCAAATTGTAGGGAACATACAAATTAGGTCTGGAAGTGTCCTCTAGAAGTTGGCTAGTCCATCCCCTTTTCCCAAAACAGGATCCAGTTATACCTAAACCTTTCCTGACTGGTTTTGTCCAGTATGTTCTTTAAAATCTACTATGATAAAGATTCCACAGCCTCCCTTCATAATCTATTCCAGTCATTAACTCACTTTACAGGTACAAGATTTTCCTACTTCTTTTTTTGCCTATAGCAGACAAGAACTTTTTATAACCTTCATGCCCCACTCTGCCCCAGCTGGGCAGCCCCAGCCCCAGCCCCAACTCCACTCCCATACTAGGTGGGCCTCGATCTGCCCCCCACCCTCACTTTCCCTTATCCCCCCCCCACAAACTTACTGGCTGGACACTGCTCTCCAAGTTACCAGGCTGCATGCTTGCCCATGGCATTTATCAGTGATGTTATTGGCTATACAACTCAAAAAAAGCCAATTGCCAGTAATGTCAATTTTTCTTTTATTGGTGCAGATCTGATATGGACTGATACATCAGTGCACCTCTCCTCTATATATAACTTGTGTAAGGGTGCACAAATGCAAGGAATGGAGATGGAGATATTGTGCATGTCAATATTAATATAGCCTAAGAGAGTGATTTTTTTCTTGACAACTTTTTGAGTCCAAAGGAAATGATGTGCATATTCCTGATTCTTTTCCAGCCTTCTGTATCTTGCCCTCTTCCCCTTCCTCTAACACACACCAGGGAGTGGCATGTGAAAGATGTTATATGGATTCATGCAGTATGCTCCGACTTTAGGACGTTATTCTTCCTTGATGTTTTTATGTTCTTGATGAAATTTATTCAATCTTAGAATAACCACAAGAAAATATTACTCAGCTGTGAAACAGTTATTTCCAAATGAAGCTCTGAATGCATTTATCATATGACCTATCTGCATTTCATATTTAGTAGTGGCAGGTTTATACATCACCCTTTTGGAGTTCTCTGGTGGTACTAGCTTTGAGTGGCTTGCATGCAGCTCAGCACATTTTTCTTGTTACAATTGTCCATGTCTCAGGAAAGACAAAGTTCTTAGAACCAAAAATGTTTTTTAAAGAAGTGAAGACATATTTCCACTTCTTGCCCTTAATTGGGTGACCAGGACCTTGAAAAATCAATTCTTTTTTGTACATAAAACTTATTTAAACTGTAGGACGTATATGATGTCATGCTGAGTAACTCTTAAATCTAGTTTTATTGTTCACAATATTATGCAGGAACTTATAGTTCCAATTACATTTACTGTTCAATTATTTCTGCTTTGACATTTTCTAGCTCCTAACTTTTTCTGCTGCTTGTTATACAAGGTTTTAATAGGTACATGGAAGTACACAGTGGATGTGTTTACACAAGACGCTTTATTGTGCAGTAGACTAATCTACTGCATGGTAAAGTGTCACTATTAAACAGTTCACTAGGCTACTGCACAGTAAAATAGGCTAATGTGAAGTTATCTACTACCTGAAAATACAGGTAGTAAATTAACTGTGCATTAGCTACTGCATAGTAGTGCACATGTAGCTGCTGGCCAGGAGCAATTTGCTCCCAGGCAGCTCAGGCAGCAGGGGGCCCACTGCTGCCTGGCTAAGCCTCATGTGGCAGGAGCTGTCTCCCTGCCACATGGGGATCAGGACTGTCCTAATCCCCACATGGCTGGGAGAGCTGTCCTGGAAGCCAGGACTGCTGCATCCCAGCTGAGCAGGGATCGGGTCGGGACCCAATCCCAGTGTGACTGGGAGGGGATGCTGCCTGGCAGTCGCATGGGAATTGGAAGGGTCCTGATCCCCACATGGCTGGGAGAGGCATACCTACTCAGACCAATCCCCACTTGGCTGCCAGGCAGAGTCCCCCTTGGGGCACCTCTCCTGGCCACATGGGGATTGGGTCTGATCTGCATATAGCTGGGATGCAGCAGTCTCAGCTGCTGGGACAGCTCTCTCCACCCACATGGGGATTGGGGTCTGCCCTAATATCAGAGCAAGGCAGGGAAGCAGGACCATCCCTGATATCATCTGCTTCAGCTGGAAGAACATTTGCTCCCAAGCTAGCACACATGTAGACCCTTCCCCCAGTGGCAATTTAATGCTCCTTTTTTAATGTGCAGTAAGTTTACTGTGCATTAATAGCACATGTAGATGCACCCAGTGTTCATTGAAGAAATAAGTGTTATACTCAAAGTGCTGTCTACACTGCCCGTTGTGGTTTCTACTAATATTTACATAGTCTCTTGTACAATAAATGTTTAAAACATACTTTTGTGCTTTTTCTGCTTGTGGTAATGTTTTGGAGAGTTTTCTGTTTGGTAGCAAATACATTTTAAAGTATTATATCTAAAGATTGTTTCTTAAGCACAAGTTGTTAGTTTTTTCCAAAAAGAGTACAAAATGTTAGATTTTCTTGTTTGTATTTACCCACCTAAGTAAATAGCTACACTGTCAAGGGTTCTGAACATCCATTGGCATCAGTCACTAGTATCTCCTGGGTCCTTAGTACTTCAGTAAATTAAAGTACTTGCTTATCTGTTGCATTCTTCATTAATTATGTTTTGTTCAGGGCTCCTTCAGTAGAATCAACTAACTGGTATAATTAATTTGACCTCTTTTACAGGGTCATATAATCCAATTTTTTGAATGCACAGATATATTAATTGCACTAATCATATTACTTAGCAGGCAAATAGCATTTGTTATCTTTAAAACATTTTGTATTTGTGCAACATTCCTATATGGTTGGTTAGTATTTTCACCTCCTTTTCACAGCCAGGGAACCAGATGATTTGTTCTAGGCCAAACAGCTATTATTAAAAACAGATTTAGAATTCTCAAAATTCCTGGTCTAGTGGATAGTGCTTAGTTAGGAGTTCAGGGGTTGGCAGCATTTTCCAGCAGTAGGTCAGAATGACCCAGCTCATGCCGTAGGCAGGTTGGAGTTAGGACCCAGCCACTGCTGCTTCTCTCTGCTGCCCAGCCATAGCATGGCATGCGTGAAGTGTCCAGCTGCAGTGTGACAGTACATGCAAAGCCTTCTTCCACCAACCATTGCTGAAGCCTGTGCTCTACAGGCTGGATCCAATGACTCTGTGGGCCAGATTGGCTGTAGGTTGCCAACCCCTGCACTAGACTATATCTGTTTCTGATTAGGAATTGTGTTCTGCAGGCTCATAAAAAAAATCCAGCAAGAATCTTTATGAAACTTAACTGTGGTTCTGTGTTAGTGATAGTGTTCAGTTTAGAATATGAACACAAACTTACCCTGAACATAGCCAAATATCTTTAAAGCTGGGAAAGTGACAAAAATTGTTAGTTACAGTGTCCAGTGACATTTTGTTGGTATTTTTAGAATAGGTAATGATTGTTTCTGTGTTTTAGTTATATTACAGCTCACACTGACACTGAAGGAGAATCTGAAGAAGAAAAGGGCAGTGTTATTTCATCTGGAGCCACTGTTGTGAGATCAGAAGAAGAAACAAAATTAGCAAATCTTCTACAGAATGTGGACCGTTTTCATTGTGGTTCAGTTGATGATAAAAAGAAGAGCTTCAGGCTGTTACTTGAGAAAAAGGAACAGGTATTAAGTGATAAGTGTCCCAACACTAGTTTCATAGTGCTGTCTTGGGTTCAGAACTGTACATGTCATCCTTTGAACTCTTTGAAATGTAAGGAGTAGGGACATCTAAAATATAGATTACTTTTTCATATGTCCTTCAAAAGATGTCCTTCAAATTCTTTGAAAGATCTTCAGTCTTTTATTAACGTAGCGGTAAGGCTTAAGTGTTTTCTGTTTTACCCAGGTTAAACTGAATAAAAGCTCTATATAGTAAAAGCTCTTCATGAAGAGACTTGTCACAGACTTTAGAGGGTTGAAACAATTCTTTCTGATTTAAATTTTATCTGCATGGAAAACTCCTATATAGACTTAAATAAGGATCAAACCATCAGAATTGTAAAGGTGTTTAACAAGGGTTTATATAAATGGCACAATGAAAATTTGCAAAGACAAATCCACTGAGGTCTGTGCCTCATGATAGTTTTATAAACTGAGCCTCTCTGTAAAGCTAAATAAAGAGTTGTTATTTTTGTGCAGTTTTTAAAAGCATCATATAAAGTGCAGTAGGAAGTATATGATAATCTCTTAACATTGAGAGGATGGTTTGAAAAATAAAACAAGGAAAGTTAATCATTTTCTGTTCTGTGCTCTAGAACTTCTTTAGTTAAGCTTGACCCTTCAGCCCTTGTGCACAACAAATTTCTGGTGAGCCTTTTCTGTATAGTAATCAATGCTGTGGTTAATAGTTTCTTTTGATCTGACAGATATTAATGGTTCTGATGATATTCTTCATTTAAGTGAAGGAAATATCTTTCTTGCTGGAAATATAGACAGATGAACAACTATGCTGTATTAAAAGCAGGCAGAGGCCTTACCATGGTTCCACTAAATCTACTGTAACTTGTTTGTCTATCTGTTCTGTGGTAACCGAAAACTAAACAGCCATGATTTTTAATTTGGGGTAAATGACCAAAGTTTTACTTCACTTACTCCAGAGATTAAGTAGCCAGACTAAACAGTTACACTAGATCATCTGACATGTACCTGTATGTGGAAAGTACCCCTTACTCTTTATAGCAACATAATTGTTTTGTCTGTCCATGGCAGCAGCTGTGATATTTACTGGTTGTGAGTTAATGCTGCTTGTTTTATGTATAAAAGAAAATAACCTATTAAATGTTTGCATTACGCAATTTATTAGATTAACTTTTTATTTGTAAAAATGAACAGTTCTGAAAGGCTGCTTCATAAAATAAAAGTTTTATATGTGTGTTTTCCACCAAGTTTTCCTATATTTTTCCTATATTTTTAATGTAAATTATGTTTATGGTCAAATTAGTGGTCCAAAATCTAATATATCTGGTTCCTTTCTCTCCTTACAGTATGGGAAACATGCAAGGTTTCTTTGGAGACTGGCACGAGCTTACGGGGATATGTTCGAGATGACTACTGATGTCGAAGAAAAGAAGAAATATGTTGCAAATGGTAGGTGGAGTAGAAAAAAACCTCCTTCAAGAAAATGAATTTTGATGGTGGTAGAAAGGCGTTTACTGTTAGTGGCATTTTCGCCAAAGTCTTTTAGTCCAACCGGTTTTACAATCTGGTTTTATAATGATGGTGCTTTGACCTTAATGCAAATAGTTTGTAGTTTGGCATCAGTTACTTTGTTACCCTCGATTCAGGAGAGGTCCAGAATTTGTTTAGCAGGGTTCTTGCCAGTAATGATTTGAGTACATTGGCTCCAATCAGTGCTGTAGACCTCTTACTTTAATAAGAATCATACTGACATGACATTTTAAAAAACTGTGTGATAACAACTAAATATGAAAACAAAGCCAAGATTTTTTTTCCCTTCAGAGCAAAAGGGAGGGTCCAGTGTTTCCTTCTTCTGACTGAAGCTCCACACCACAGTAACTCCCTCTGTGTGTGATGAAGGTCAAACCTGGTGCTCTCTTGAGCCTGTGAACACTGTACTTCAGAAGCATTCTAAGGAATGACAGAGCTGAACATGCTTCATCTGTTGTGTCTCAGCCTGTCTCTGTAATGTCTTCTTCTTGATGTCCTGTCGTCAGTTTTATCTGAGCATGGTCAGAATTGAATTTCTGATATTTCTTCTCCACATCTCCTTTCCTCTGTCAGTTTGGAAAATTCTGCCATCCCTTTCATCACTGAAGTCTTCACTTTGGGGTCATTCTCATCTGCTCTCTCTCCCGTGTCCTGCACATTCAAGTTATGTCCAGCTCCAGCTGCTACTTGTCCAGTCTCTAGAATCTTCCTTGCCAAGTCTGAAAGTTCTCGCTTAAGCCCTTTTCATCCTGACTACAGCAAAATACTCCTCTTTTGCCTCTGATATTCACATTACTGTCTTCCAATCTCTACAACACACTGCCATTAAAATAACCCCCCTTGGCTGTCTCCTGAAGAACATTTACTCCTTCATCTGACTTTCTTCTTCTCTACAGCAGTGGTTCCCAACCTTTTTTTTTAACGTAGCCCAGCAGGAGTGGGACAGGGCATGCGGACCTAGCTACCTTCTGCCCAGGGCTCCCCTACCACCCAACTTTAGCCCTAGAATCTTAGTTGTGACCCTGGAAGCTGCTCACCGGGGCAGACAGACGGGGGTCTGAGTGAGTGCTTGTGTTATGACCCAGCAGCCAACCCGCCATAGCCCGGTAGCAGGCCGTGGCCTGGTGTTTGGGAACCCCTGCTCTACAGCATCACATTTAAACTTCTGTTTACTGCCTTTATGGCCCTATTTGCTTATTTTTGGACTCTGCCTTTCTCTACTCACCTACCTTTGTTTTGTTCATGGACTTCCATCAAATCCCTCTGCTCTTCCAGTGATGTCAGCTTTGAACACCTGTTTGTCAGTTTCTCACACAAATGCCTTATTTCATGTTCCTTTTATTATGGCATGATCTTCCTGGGAGAGTCCGCAAGGATCTCTCTGTACTTTCAAGTCTTTCTGGAGAATCATCTCTGTCTTAACATCAGTTAGTAACTTTCTTATAGTAATTATTTTGTGTCAAAAGTAATTTGGCTATGACTAATATGACCTTTTCATATAATTATTCTCTTTGTTTCCCTGCTCGTTTGTTGACATAGCTGCGTGTCCACTGTGACCTCCTTGGTGTTAGGGTAATCTCTTCTTTGTATCAGAAGTGACTAGCATACTAGCACACTGTGGAATTTTAGAAATAGATAATACATTTGTAACAATGTGCCCAGGTCATCGTTTCTTTGCTGCTGCTTATGATTAGTTTTCATATTAGTTGATAAGAGATCATAATAAGAACATAAGAAGTGCTGGACTGAGTCAGAAGAGGGTATCCTGCCTCAGTGGCAGAGAGTGTGTACTAAGTGGAAGAATATTTAAGCAGGGCAAAATTAGTATGGCATGGAAATCTCTGAAAGAGCGGAGGAGTACAGAGTGCTTGCTAGATACCCAGGTAATCAGCAGTGTCGCATCATAGTCTTCTGAGTTATTTATGAATCGTGAAACAGCTGGGGGAATTCTGAACCGTAAAGTTTCTTGCAGTATTTTTCATTTTTTTCTTTTGGAAGTGGTGCAGAGAGAATTGCTTTTAAAGGGGATTTGGCAATAACTTGTGTTTTTTCATTCCAGCTGGTTGGAGGGCTATTTATGTTTCCCTTTGTTTTTATAAAGTTAATTTGTAATACAGAAAGGACCATGTGGCTTAATTGGTTACAGATGAACCTCTGGAAACATTAATTTTATCATCTAGACTCCTTACTCAAGAGTGTAAATTTGGTTAACTCCCTTAATTTTTGTATTTTTCAGTCAAAAGCAGAACTTAGTTGAAACTGTCTTGATTGCATCTGAATTGAAATACCTTCTAATAGGGAAAGTATAACAAGTCTATGCAAGTGTTATGAATCCATAATGTTATGAAACCTTTCTTAATGTTTATGTGGAAAGACGAACTTTGCTTTATATCTACAGTATATTATCTAACTGCTTAGTTCTAAGATGAAGAAAAGTACAATAAATCCTTTAGAGTATCTTTTTTACTTTTTACAGGAAAAATTAGTGCTGGAAAAGCTATTCAGTTGGATGCCATGAGTGCTGAAAGTCACCAGTGGTAAGTTTGCATAATGGAAAAATAATGTTTAGATTAGTGTTCTCTGAGAGTTATATCTCTTCACCAATAAATCAAACAACACCCCACCCTCCCACCAGCTAAAATCAGCTGTAGACCCATCACTACAGGCTCCATACTTTACTGTTGTAGATGATTGATTGGATCAATTATCAGTTCATTTTTTGTTATTTGATATGGTTATTTACACAGCGTTATGAAGTTGCAGCTAATAATTACATTAAAATAGTTTGTGAAATACTTAGTATACCACCTGAAACCTCCATGTGTAATGTAATTCTGTTGGTGTAGGACTTAAATTGGGTGAATGCCTATAAAAAATTAAAACTCCTTCCGGATCCCCAAACGAAGACATTTTCACCATTATTCCCAAATGTTAATTTTTCCTCTACAGTATAACAAAAGAAGCTGTGAGGACAGGCAGGTCTTGCAGAATTAACAGAAGGTCAAAACATTTGGATTTTGGTGGAACAAAGGTGGAAGCATACTCTGGATTTAAGAACCCCTCACTTGAAAAGCTGCACTGCCAACCCATTGCTATTTAAAAGAGAGGAATCATTTGTTTTAGTCTTGCACTGATCTCAGCTGTCATCAAATCACACAGAGAGAGTTGATCTCTTAAGTGACTTATTACATCTGTTCTTTGTGGTCAGCACTACTGCCAACTGATTTCCAGGTTCAGTTTAAGTTACTGAATTCAATCAATAAGAGATGTAAGTATTTGTGTTCCTTGTGAGAAGTGCCACACAGGGAATCATCAGCCATTACATTCTGTGTTTGCAGATATTTTCTATAGTTTTATATTTTAAAATGCATTTCTTTTTCCCCTATGACTTTATAAGAGTCCTAGAAATATAGGGCTGGAAAGGATCTTAATAGATCACCAAGTCCAACCCCCTACTTAAGGAAGGATCATTCCTCTCTAAACCATTCCAGTCACTCATGTGTTTTTCTAACCTACTCTTAAAAATATGCAAGAATGTAGATTCCATTACCTCTTTAGGTATCTGTTCCAATGTTTAAGCACCTTCATAAGTAGAAAGTTCTTCCTAATATCCAACCTAAATTTACAACCTTTTTATCATTTTATGAGTATTTCTCATCCTGCCCCCTGTGGCCACAGAGACCAGTTAAATGACAGAGACATGAATGTGGGTAGGAGAACACTTTTCACAGAAGATCTATTTCTGATTTCGCAATCTTCATGTTCCAGGGTAATCTACCCTGGAATGCCTTCAGAAGACAGGCCTGGAAACAAAAATGTATAATCTTATTGGACACTAAATACGAGGGATTAAACAATGACATTGACTTTATGGCTTCTTACACTTTATGTACATTCTCTGCTAATCTTGCAGCACTCCAAAAGGGAAAATGGCTTTCTTCCATCTTGAATGGTCTTGCTTTTCTACTAGTCAGGTTATCCTTTCTACTGCACTTATCTTGTCTTTTAGCTACTTCTGATAATGTCTGTCTGCTTTTATTTTGCATGCCACTTCCATTCCTTTTTTTAAAAAAATTATTTATTTTTTAGTTAAAAAAATAATTTTGCAGCCTGTTTTTATTTACATATGGAGTTTCACACAGGATGGTGTTCTATTTGCTACTTAGCTGAAGCAGTCTGCATCTTCCCCAGACCTGAGGAAGGGTATCTTTTGCCTGAAAGCTTGTCTAAGATATCTGCCAACTACACAGTTGGTGCAATAAAAGATATCACCCTAAAATTCTTGCCTCTGTCATATTTCCTCGATCATCACAGCCATGCCATCATTCCAGCACTACTATGTCATTGACTGGTTTCTACTGACCAAGCTCTAGATTCTAGAGCAGTGGTCTCTAAACTCAGGGTTAGACTTAAGATTCAAGACTTGTTAGATTCAAGGTACTCCTCAGAAAATGCCAGCTCTTAGTTTTCCCTTGTTTTTTTGACTGTGGAAAAATAACAGCAATTTTTATTTTGTAAAGAATTCAACAAGATCACAACAGGTTATATAACCTTCAACATATTTAAAGACTTGTTATTGCATCTTTCTGTCTTTCCTAGACTAAACAAATTCGATACCTTCAATAGGTCGTGTTGGCTAAATCCTTATCATTTTTTTTGTGTTCCTTGGGGACACTCTCTTTCATCTACATCTTTCTTAAAGTGGCATGCCCAAAATCCATGCCATACTCTAGCTAAGTCCTAAATAACATCAGGGAAAGCAGAATAATTAACTTACATATCTCATGCATGACATTTCTGCAAATATGTTTCAGAATGAAATTTCCTGGTTTTTGGCTTGGGCAGTTTCTCATCCATGGTAGCCTTCCGATCCTGTTCAGTAGTACTGCTGCCTAGGACTACAGTGTTCTTTCAAAGTTTTAGAAGCTTATTCCTAATATTTAAGGGCTGCATTCACATCACAAATAAGGTTCAATCACAACCTTCCCTGACATAGTGGTGCCAGAAAGGCACTGGTATGCATTCCATTTTACCAGCAAAAAAAGTTTGTTTTGTCAGTACATTTCCTTTCACTTGGGAAAAGAATGCTTTTGCCCATGGAAGCTCTATTTTTCCTAAGAGCATTTGCTGATGTAGCTTTACCAGCAAAATCTTTCTAATGTAGAAATGCTATAGCATTTTCTCACGTATTTTCCCTTCTTTTTTGCATCTGCTTCTTCAAAAACGTCCTGTGTTTCGCCATCAGGCTGCCTGTAAGAGCCATCTGATATACAAATGGAGAAGATCATTTTTTTAAGACAAAAGAATACCCATACCAGAGTTATTCAGTTTTTTTACCAGCAGCTGGGCCTGTGGCCAGTATTTGTCTTCAAATTAAATTTGTCAGTGGGCACTATGCAGAAGGAATTAAGCAAAAACATCTTTTACCAATAAGTCAGCCTTAGCCACAGACCTGTTTTGCAACTGCTAATAATATCAAGATTAATAGATGCATCCTAACTCTCTGCAGATGGTTTCCAGCCAAATTACAGAGCCTTCAAAGTTGCTTGATTTCTTGTATTTTAAAACGTTGCTTTTCAGGAAACTGTTGACAGTGAAAAATATAGCTGTAACCTTCAGTTGTTTAATTAGTTCGGCCCCTTGTAATGTGGGAGTAGAATCATAATATGTTTTTAGAAAATGATATAAATATTTCAGGTCTGCTTTGTATGAATACAAAATTTTAATTTATGGAGAATTTTCAAACTTTTGAGAGAGTCTGTGGAAAAATTCGCACTCACCAGTTGCAAAGCTTTTTTATTTTTGGGAAATCTTCAACAAAATCTCGCTTGTGATTGCTCTGACTTAATACAAAGAACTGCTAGAAAAACACAGTAAAGTTAAAGAAAAAATTACTTTATTATATTAGAAGTCCCTTTTCCCCAAAACTGACATGTTTTTCTGAAATTAGGAGAAAGCCCATTGCCTAACCTTTTGAAACTTTGCTGTGGATGGGGGAGAATAGGTTACAAACTGCAAAAACCAGAAAAATTTCAATGTACAGTCTGCTGTTGTCAGATTAGTTTACACAACAAGTTTTCTGCCTTGGATGTGCACTATGGTTAGCCACAAAGCCTGCTACAGTTAATATTTGAGGTTAGATTATTGAATGTACCAGATGACAGAAAGTTACACAGCCTGGGTACTCCTTCTAATACAACTTTTTAAAGCAAAATGCCACACAGTAAAACTGTTCCTACTACATTGATCTCTAACAGAGATGAACATTGAACAAAAGTGTAGCGCCATAATATGCAGCAAATCCAGGTTTTTTCAGATAGATCATCCAGACACAAGAATTCCCTGGTTGGCAGTACTCCATAGAGAAGGCCCAGGCCCCAGTATCTTGAGGATGTGGCTCCGCTGAAGAAAACTGCAGTGCTTTTACTAAGGCCAGGGTTTCTCTCTGGTGGTGGTCTGTTTACTTTCCTGTTCTGACTAATACTTATTATGATGACAGCAAATGGAGAAGATGGAGAAAAATGTTGCCAGGGCAGCAAGTTTTATAAGATGTTATACATTAAAATCAACATCTTGAATTACTCTGAGCAGTGTCGAGGAAGCCTATACAGCTGAACAAGACCTATTGTAAATAGGTCAATGGGGCAATCTTCTGTGTGATGTTAAGGGTTAGCTACTGTGGCTTTTATTTGTTGTGCAAAAAAAGAGGTACAGCCATAAACACAGGTAGTGTAGCACACACTGCAGTAATCCAGCCTGAAGGTTACATACAGAGATTTAGATATGAGAGAGATGGTAGAGAACGCTTACCCAGAAGGTACTTGAAGATGTTTTACACTCTGTGGCAGGGCACTGTCGGTGCCTGACACTTTAAGGGCTGAACTAAGTGGCCAGCAGGTACTTAATTGCTGCAGCTATTTTAGATCCATGGCTGCCGATATAAATCGGGCAGTTCGCTGCTGGCAGCCCAGGCCAGTTACCACCCCAGTGAAAGGCAAAGAAGGGGTGCCTTAACCTCAGCCCTCTCCTTTGGGTGGGTCATATACCAACAGAGCAGGGTAGGCCAGGTAAGCTTCTGGAGGCACCTGAGCTTGCTGGGGATGTGACCCTGCAGGGCCAGGCATGCATCCAGAAGCACCTGAGCTGGGAATGGGGGACCCTGATCCCTAAGTGCAGGCAGGAGGTGTAAACCCAACCAAGGGACTTGACTGGTTAATGCTGGGGCCAGGACCGGAAGAGTCAAAAGGGCCAGGGGCCCACCACAAGGGACGTCCATGATGAGCAAAGAAGCTCGGGGTCCCTACTGGCTTGAGACTCGGCCAGGGATTACATGGAAGCCGAAGGTCCCATGGTTGGTGTCACAGCTAATGGGTGAAGGGGATGGTTGAGCCAACTGTCTGAGATGCCATCTACAAGGCTTGGGCCGTGGTGTGGGGGTGGAACGGAACAACAGATAGCCCCCCCCCACCCCCCAATACTGGGGTGTACAGCAGGCAGCCTCCCGCCTTAATTAACAACCTAATTAATTACAACAAGGTGTAGCAGGCGAGACAGGTGGGCAGCATCCCAGAGTCAGGTGGGGAACTAGCTCTCTGGCTAGCCAGGGACTCCCACCTCGCCACACACCCCTTAAACCACTCTGAAATTTAAAAGCAGTTAGGGATCCAAAAGTACCCTCGAAATATCAGTCTTCTGAACAAAACAAATAACTAGGTAATGCGGGTAAGGATGATAACCATCCCCAGTTTCAATTGGGAATCTTCCTATCTCACCATCTTACTTCCACTTCACCAAGATTAACATTTGCTAATATCAGTTAGTGTTCTAGCTCCTAAAGCTAGCAGAAGTTACTTGTGCATGTGCAAGTAACTACGTTTTAAAATGGTTGTTACTGTAGGAGCAAAAAGAAAAAAAAAAGACTTTTTAAAAAAAAATACTTTTGTTGAGATTTTGCACATGTACTTCCCACACCACCACAGGAATAGAAAAATACAAAATTCCAGGTAGTAAAGGGGTGACAAAAATATTTCCCTAGGGGAAAAAGGTTCATCAGAATTGGGAAATATATCTGAAGAGCTTACTATTTCCCAAGGTATCTTTCTAATATGGAAGCAATATTTTATATGCGACAGCCAAGGCTTAAAACCTCTGTGGGCTTTTTCCCCCCTTTTTTTAAAAGTAACTTAGTTACTCGTTTTATAAATAATGCGAAGCTTTATATGTAAATACAGAAAAGATATTTAAAGGGCTGTATTGTTGTCTTTTGGTAAGCAGGTTAAGGGATATATGTACCTTCCTGATTCTTTTTGGATATAAGCATATAATGTTGTATTATCTTAGTTAATTAGGGGAGAGCTACATGGTAAGATAATATAGTCACTGAGATTGGTGACTAGAGCTGATGGGGATTTTTTTTGCTTTAGAAAATGTGATGCTTTCACCAAAAAAAAGTCCAATTTTGAAGTGCCATTGTGATGCCCTGGGGGATTGTAGAACTACAAGGTGGCTTGTGCTCTCATTCTTCTGTATAGGGTGGGCTTCACCTCCCAGCATGCACCACATTGTTTTGAAGAGAAGTGGCACATTATGGCAGTTTCATGACTGACAACTGAGGGAAGAGAGCGTTCAGCTGTGCAAACCAGTCCATTGGGGAGAAACAGAAGTATCAGGCACCTTCTGGGGCAATATCTCCCAGTTGGCACAACCCTGGTAGAAATTCTACAGCAACTTCAGATCAGTGTATGGGAGCTAGGTTGGGACTGTAGGATAAACACATCTCTTGCAATTTATTTCTTTTTGTAATGACAAAGTGACCACAAAGGAAAGAATAACATTGATAATTAAATGAGAGAGTCAGTTAGGCAGAAGGCAGGGTATATTTGTACCTTATGCACTAAACTAAATCTATAGCATAAGCCAGGGCTGCCCAACTTCAAATGGGCTGGGGGCCACCTGAGCTGGGGCCATGGGCCCTGGGAGCCACATGCCCCACCCTTCCACCTAGGTACCCCTGCTGCTGCTCTCTGTGTGCCCCCCACTGTTGCTCTCCACATCAGCTCCCTGCTCCACCTCCTTTCCTGGGAATCCCAACTTACCCTTAGATTCCTGGCTGCAAGCTCCCATATACAGTATTTTGCTGGGGCTGCAGGCTGTGCCATGCTGCACTGCCCCACCCTCTAAGGCAGGGGTAGGAAGGGGAAGCCAGAGGAAGGTGACCCCTGAGCCCCGGCTGCTGGTGGGATGGGGGGAATGATGGCTGGGTAGGAGCTCAGGCACAGCAATATAACTTCTTGGGGGCTACATGTGATGTGTGGTCCACCAGTTGCTCTCATAAGCAGGTGCTTACTGATTAAATAAGCTTGCCACTTATGAAAGCTTATGCTACACACCTCTGATTTAGTCCATGGCTATCCAGTTCGCAAATGGCTATGGGCCACTTGGGTGCAGGCTGAGTACTCCTGCTACACAGATGCACTGCCCTCCTGCACCAAACTGCCTACATACACCCTCCCATTCACCTGCTGTACTTCACGACCCACCTCTCCCTCTGGTGCTGCATGGCACCTCACATGGATACTCCTCCCCCCTCAGCCTCTGCCCCCATCTGCAGTGCTACAGTGAACCCCCATGGGTATTTCCCCTTCTGAGTGTTCTACATGGGTCCTTACCTTCTGAGTTTTCTGGGGTGTGGACTGCGCTGCCATTCTCTGGGTCACCCTGGGGGTGCAGGCAGGAAGGTGAGGGAAGGGAAGCCGGGAGCCTTTGCTTGCTTCTCCTTTGCAGCCAGAGCAGTAGGGGAGCAGTGGCCAGGTGGGAGCCCAGGGGGCTGGGCCACAAATTAACCCATCATGGGCTGAATGTGGCCCACAGGCTGTGAGCTTTACTTAGTCTTTTAGGTGCAAAGCCTTCTGTCTGACAGTTAAATGGACACCTTAAAGTTTCAGAGTTAACTATCAGTGAAGAGCACTGTTTGCACCTCTGAAAACTATTATATACCCTGTGCACAACACTGTATCTAGACTTTTGGGGGCCCCCAGAGAACTTTTAGTATCAGGCCTTCCTTCACCAGAGATAATGTTAACAATAATGTTAAAATGACAATTTTTGGGTCCTCTTTCCATTCGGGCTCCTGACGGCCACCTGGTTCATCCATGCCTGTGTCCAACCCTGCCTGTGCAAACTGAGGAAGCCAATACTACATTGATTTGTACTTTGTTAACATTTTCCAAATTATATTTGCAAATATGTGGATTAGAAACATATATTTTAAAAATTCAAATTTGATGTCTGGAGCAGAACTCTTCTGTATATTCTATGGCCACAGAAATGCAGAACACACAGCATCTGTTACTTTCTGTCAGTGTTGTTTTGTGGGCATTTGTGCATGCGTGTGTGTGTGTATACACATGTACAAATGAATGTGAATTAAGTACTGGTCTGCAGTATCTTTTGCTTTCAGGTGTCCTCCATTCTGATTTATTGTATGCTTTGCCATGTTTTTGTTAAGCCAAAATTCTTAAAGTTAGCTTGCATTCATATGTTTTTACCAATAGCTTGGTTTGTTTCCAGTATGTTTGCAAGTGTTAACTACACAAGTGCCTGCTGCATCTGACATTTCCATGGAACTCAGCTTTATTACTCTCTGGTGGTTTCCCAAGACAAAAACTAATGTTCCTGCCAGTTCCAGCAATATAGGCTCAATTGTATTCCAAGAAAGAAACAAACATATTACTTTGCGCCTTGGCAGGCTTGAAGACTCCAAACCCCCAGCTCCCACACTGTCACCATTGCAAGTACATGAGTATCATGCAGACATGTTTGATTGTGTCCTGGCACTTGAAAAGCAGATGCACTTTTAAAAACAAAACAGTATATTAATCACGCTAGGACAGGATAAAGCTTGTATACTTGGTATACTTCACACCATAGTATACTTGGTATGCTGTAACAATAAAGCCACAGTGTTGCAGATAGTGCTATAAGTCACAGAGCTGGGAGCACATCTCTATGAAATTATTCAAAACCGGGCTCCAAAAGAAGTCTAAGGGTGTAGCTTCACTGCATGCACAGTTAGGATGTGTCAGAGGCTGTGACTCCTCTGTAAGCAGCGTGCTGCATGGCCACGGGAGAGAAGAGAGTGCTGTTTTTCAGAAGTCTCCTCTGACTCAGCTGCTGCAGCGAGCACTGTGGAAAGATTCTGAAGTAAGCATTTAGCCTTTCTTTCTTGGCAGTGAGATCATTGTGACCCAGGTAGGATCTCTGAGAGACAGGCAGTGACAGATTGAAATGAGGGACTGTGGAGAAAGCAGAAACAGCATTTAGCACCATGTGAAAATGAAATATTACCCTTTATATTAAAAGTGTCTCTGTCAGTGAGAGAGATTGTGTTTGTGAAAAATGTCTGCGAACAAAGAAGTGTTGGGCTCTGACAATACCACTAATTACTCTCCCACATTTTAAATTCCAGAGACCATCAGGGTCCAGAATAACCAAGGGATATAAGGCCTCTGTAGTAAAGTCCCAGCTTTCTGCCAGTCCACAGGAATCAATTAGGCAAACCTCAGGAATCTCTCTTCCCTTTCCTCCAACAGCATGTGGTGGCAGGATGATCTGCCTCATTAACATTTAGAAGGTTATCAATTTCCCTTTCCAGGGAAAATTAACAAGAATGTTTTAGGAAATTCTTGTATTTTATTTTCCAAATGAAATGCTAAGGCCTCCAAATATATTTTGCCATTGTTTGGAGGGAAATCATAAATCCTATTCATATGCAGCAAACAGTTTTTGTAATAGTGGTATAGGATACCAAAAACTCCTAAAAACTCACTTTTTTAAAGTTATCTTCCAGTTCCAAATTGAACCATTAGATGGGGTAAGTGACTATGGTGTGTTATACCCTTTAGGTGAAAGTTAGCTAACATTGCACAATTAGGAACTCTGAATATGCAGGAAGAAGGTGAATTTTGGTAAAAGTATAGAGAGTTAACCTGTGTGAAACAAGCAGTTGTTCCAGTTGTTATTCTTACTGGCTACCTTTAATAAGTATTAGACTGTGCAGGCTCTCTGTCCACTCAATGAGGACTCTGTTGTTTAATTCCTTTGCTTTTATTTAATCCAATGATATATTTTACCACATATGGGCATTTTAATTTTATTTAATATTAATTTTTACATTACAGGACCATGCAAAAGGTTGGGAAAAGTGATGATTGGCATAAATCTTGTTAGCCTTAATATGTTGTTTCAGTTTTTGTAGAGGTGCACTGATACATCGGTCCGATATTGGATCAGCACTGATATAAAGAAGATTGTCTGTATCAGAAATCAGCCTGATTTGGCTGATAATTTGGCCGATAAATGGCTCATGCTTGTGCGCAGCTGCAGTGCAGCATGTAGGTGGCGAGGAGCACAGCCCAGCAACATTGAGAGCTGTGTGCAGCTGGTAAGTCTGTTGTCATGGAAGGGGAGGGGGAAGAGAAGGGGCATGGCAGGGGCACGTCAAGGCCCCTGTGGTGAGGGAGGAGCGTGGCTGGGGCAGGCAGCAAAGGATGGAGCTGTGGGCCATCCAAGGGGGGTGGGAAATGGCTCCCACTGCTGTGTGCCAATTGTCTGGGAGAGCATGGGGGTGTGTGTGTACCCCAGATATGTGTGGGGCGAGCTAAGGCTGGGGTTGCGCCAGGATCTTCCCAGTGGGGGGATGAGGCAGGCTGAACTCGGGGCAGGTGGCAGCAGCACTAGGAAGGGGGCTACAGGGGGGACTGCAGCCACCCCAAAATTTGCTGTAGCCCCCCAACCTCCCAGCTCCACTGCCACCCACCCTGAGTGCAATGAAGCCCTGCCCCCCACTAGGAAGAGCCTCCCCCACCCCACACAGATCCGGGGGCACACTCCCCCACCCACGCCCTCTGAGATGAGCAGCAGCAGGAGCCATGAGACACATGGGTTCTGGACTAGCAGCAGTGGGAGCTGCCCCACCCCCCCCACATCCCCTGAATGAACCGTGGCACCATCCCATACCCTCCCTACCCTGGCTGGCCAGCGGTTGCCTCAGCCCCAGCCCCACTCCCTCCTTACTGTGACGGCCTTGATCTGTGTCCCTCCCAATGCCCATTCCCTCCCTCCTCCCCTTCCACCACAACAAGCTTACCAGCTGGACACTGCTCTTCAAGCTGCCAGGCTGGTATTGGAAATTGGATCAGTATTGGCCAATATGCCTCCTTAAAAATCGGCTATAGGTATTGCCCCCAAAATCTCTATTGGTGCACCCCTAAGGTTTTGTTAAGATATCCCTGCAACTAACCAGGGGTGTTAGTTTAGTGAATCCACACAGTATTTGCAGATAAGCTTTTTTTTTTTTCTCACTTGTTATCTGGACTCTTTAAAAACACATTGATTTCTGGAAATGTATTGATTCTGTCAGTAGCCCACTAGGACCCACCAACAATGGTCTAACATGCTATGCAGCTTTAATGCTCCTCAGTTAAATTGCCAGAACTTTTTTAGTCAAATTTTAAAACGTAAAACAGAAAAATGCAGCAAGTGCATGAGAGAGATCCCCAAGTTTAAAACAGTATATCTTTTAAGATGAATGGGTTGACTTGTTTGTTTTTTCACTGTATGATTATTTTATTGGGGTTTATTTTTTACATCACTAATTTATCTATAAATGAAAGGATTGCTCTGAACTTGTTTAAGCTAAGGCCTTTTTTTCTTGTCACGCACAGAGAAGGAAATGCTGCAATATGCTGGATTAGCTTGTTCGCTTTTCATTGTTTTCTTGTGGAGCAGCAATCCGTTTAACTATGGTATGCTGAGTTTATCTGATTAGCGCTAAATGAGTAAAGGGAATAGGGGAAATGTTGCCTGAATCTGAGCAATTTATGCCAGCAAAGTTTTTTTAGTACATTCCCCGTCTTTTTCAATACTTGAACTTTCCTGACCTTTCAAGCTTTTTTCCTCACCATCAGCTCTTTCCCATATGCAGTGCACTCTCTTGGTGTTTTAACTGTCAGGAGTATCAGCATGATTAGCTACGTTCTTTTCACTGCTCATTGATCTCAACAATAAATCCTATCCAACAATGCTTGACAGTTGCAGACTTACAGAAGTTCAGCAGTTGACGTGTTCACTTTAATGCCTTTCTAGGAAACATTTTCATCAAAAGAATTTAAAAATGATCACAATTTTTATAATTGATTTTTAAAGTAAAAGCATTTGCTATATTTATAAGCAATAAAATGATATGTTGTATATCATTTACTTGGATAATTTTTTTAGTATTTACATTTAATGAGGATTCACAGGAGTTTGAACTGTTACATTTTGTAAAGACGTCAATAAATCTGATTTCTAAAGTTGTTTAAAATAGAGAACCACAGAAAATGTTGTTTTGCTGTTGTAATTAACTTAGGGTTTGCATATGTCTCCCTTTTAACTCATACTTCGAACTCATTTTCCTTTTAAGAACACTTTACAGTGTTGTGAAAATATTAATATTATGATTTAATTTAGCAAAATCTAGAAAAAAACCATACGTGTTGTTTTTTCCTGTTTAGTTCTTTCCATACTACTGCTTTATTACTTTTATACAGTATTCTAAGGAGATCTTTTTGCTAGTTAAATTCAGGTGATTGTAGATATTTTTCCCTTGATTTGCATGTAAGATTCCACTTTTGTTGAAGTTCTAGATGCACATAAATGAAGGGATATAAATGTTTGAGTGTCTAAAGATAAAAATATTTGAAAATAGAAACAGAGAGAGAGAGAGAAAGTATGAGTGATCATTAAAATATTTCCAATATGACATATCTTTCCAGTTAAAAATGGAATATTTTTATAGGAATGATACTAAATCACCTTCTAAAATACATAGTAATTTCTTATAATTAATTTAATCTTACATAGTAATTTCTTATAATTTTAAACATCTGTCAACTGGAGGCAAATTGTAACTGAGACCTTGATCCTGCAAACACTTCATGTGCATGCTTAATTTTATGTATGTGAGCAATCCTGTTGAAGTCTGTGAAGCTACTTAGGTTTATAGAGCCATACATTCCAGATCTGGGGCCTAAATGTGTACCTCCATTAGAAACTTAATGCCATAGGGTTAAAATGTTACTGACCTCCAACAACTGATCATCTAGTTATATTAGAAAAGGCTCAAAGGAAACCAAAATGCAATAAAATAGTTTGCTTGTTTGTTTGTTTTTAAAAGGAGCATGGTTTCTATGTGAAATAAAAGCAATACTAAGAAAAATCATCTAAGCACATGTTATAGATGCATTAAGAAACTTGAGAAGTATGATAGAAGACTATAAATGATTTGGCTTAGAACTATTAAATGGAATAACAAAAGCAAAGTTGTGTCTGGTTTGATGTAAAAGAGAGCACGTTTTAGGAAACTTTGGACACTGACTGAACAAAGAATACTACAGATACTAAAGTTACCAACAAACAGAAAAAAGTGGGGAAAAGGAAGAGGAGAAATTCTGAAGTATTGACTAGAACAAGAGCAGGCAAAATACAGCCCGTGGGCCAGATCTGGCCTGCCAGGCCATTCTATCTGGCCCTCAGCACCCCTAAAATATTTAGAAAATGTATATTTATCTGCCCTGGCAGCCTGCCAGAGCTGACGAGAGCCAGGGGCCGTAGGACCCAGAGGGAGCCTCAGCAGGACTGAACAGCCCAGCCCTGCCCACCCCCAGCCATTTCACTCCCTTCCTGCTCCTGCCCTGCTCCAGCACCACCTGGCTGCCGGTTGCATCGACAGACCAGGGAGCATGGGGCCGTGCTGGTATGGGTATGTGTATGTATGCAGACAGGGATAGTGTGTGTGTGTGTGTAGGCAGGGATAGTGTGAATGTGGGTGTGGACAGGGACAGAGACAGAGTGTGTTTGTGTGTTCATAGGTTGAGTCTCACACGCACACCACACCATACACATGCACCCACACACCCCTTGCACTGCCATACACGCAGACCACCCACATCCTGTCACACCTCAAGCACCCAGCCCCCCACAGGCCCCATACCCACCCACACCCCACATATCCACACACACATCCACATGTTCCCTCACCCCACAGCCCCCCACAAACCTAAAACCACAATATACAAGAGTAAGACTTCATTTTAAGCTATTGTGGAGTCACTTCTATGTACACTGCACAGACGCATGTAAATCAGACAAAAATATTTTTTGAAACCAAATTAATGAATGCTGTAGACGTTCACTTTTTAGAATATAATTTCATATATTTTTGGTTCCAAGATGGCAAAACCTCTTGCTGAAACTGGTACTTCTGGGGGCAAAGGGAGGGACTTCTGGTGGCAAAGGTCAAGGGTTAGAGGGCAGGACTTCTGGTCACAAGATGGCATCTGGAGGCAGGGCATCTGTTAAGGGATGGCTACCAATGTGGCCCTCGACAGCTTGCCAAAGCTTGGTAAGCAGCCTTCTGCCTGAAATAATTGCCTGCCCCTGGATTAGAATCTAAAAAAGGGGAAGTGCAGAAAAATCTCAAATTCAGTTGCAGCAGATGAAATAAATAGAAAAACGTAGGACTAAATTGATCATAAATTCATTCTAGCTGTTTTGTTGCTTTTTGCAGGTTTGCAGTTATGTGTGGCTATATGTCTGAATTTGAAAGTATGCAAAACAAAATCAAGAATGGTTATCTCTTTAAGGTATGTTTTAGTAATATTGTTAGCAGCTCTTTATTTACTTTACTTTGCTCTGACCATTTCAAACTCAGGGAAGTAACAAAGCCTTAGGGAGAGTTAAAATGTAAACGTTGTGGTTAAGAAATTATTTGTACATGCATCTACCTTGTATTACTTAATAGCCTTCAAATTAGAAGGATTTAACTGTGGATAACTTAAAAACTACAAGATTTTTGCAGTTGCTTTTTACCTAAGCAATCAAAGTGGGAGGGCGTAGGTAGGGAAAAGGGGAAGGGATTATGTTTTTGTAATTATTTTTAAAAACTGTAGAAAATTAAAACAAATTTAGTAGTAAGTAGAGGGAGTACCTGTAGTATTTCTGTTTCTTCACATTAGCCTTGGAAATGTAATATTTGGGTTAGCATTTCCCATTTGAAAACACTTATACATCTCATATGCAGAAAATTGGGTACAGTACTAACATTTCACTTTGATTTTAATTTATCCTTGTAACATGGAAAATGTGTTCACAAAACTCTGTCCTAAATTACTCCCTCCTCTTGAACTACATCTGTTCTGGGGACCCTCATCTGCTCATATACCTTCTGTTTTAATCCTTACACAGGCGACCTATAAATTTACTTGGGGATCCCCGTTCTGCCATCCAGTCTGGTATTTCAGCTTCTCTCCAACATTTCTTCCTGGATGCCATTCAGGAAAGTTGAAGCCCCTCAGTCACTTGCTGCCTTGCCTTGTGGCCAAGTGGATAGTGGCAGGGGAGAATGCTATGGCAAGCAGCAGTGGTACCCTTTGTTTTACCATTCAGGGTGGGCTTTTGCACAGCATTATCATTGTTTCCTCTGTACCTCCAATGTTTGGGTACCATTAGAGATTTTGTTGTTATTTACTACACAAAACCATGGATGCGCATTGCATTTTGTAAACAAAGAATGAATGGGCACTGAACTTGCCTATACAGTAGGCAAAGTACTTTGCAAAGTTCAGATAAATCAACTGAAGGAAATTCATTCTCAAATGTGCATTCTCTCATTCAGGAATAAAGTGGTCATAGTACGCTGAAATTTAATCCTCCAAGGATTTAACTGGATTGCACTAAAGCCATTCTCCTGCTGAATGAGTGCATCCACATGCTCTCAACATATGCATAAAATCTTCACCCTTTGGGTGATTAATTTGAACATAACAGAATATAACCCTGTATGAAAGCTGTCTTTATATATATGCATTACATTGCAAATAGCAATTCACACCACATACTTTTATGTCAATAAGGTAGATTGTGTCAATGAAGTTGCTTCCTGTAGGCAAAATGACCAATTACCTGCATCAAAAAATGTATTACTTAGGTTTGGATTTGGAATGCCGTGAAATACTGTCATTCTAATACAAATCTCATTCCAGGGGGTTTCCTTTCTAACAGTGGCAAGTAAATTAAGTCCATAATGTTTGGAGACACAGGTAATGGAAAGAGGAAAGGAATAGATTGTAACAAAATGCAGTTTATAAAACAACATTTAAAAGGCAAATAAATACTGCTGTTGTAAACAGAGTTCACGAAGAATATCAAATGTTAGCAGCAAAATTTTCTGTGCTGTTTTTCTTTTGAGGCGTAGTTGGCTAAAATTACATGAATAACACAGAAGTATGGGGATTACCGTAAATAACGGTAATAACAGATTGAAAAATATTTAAATAATTTGCTCACAACTAGATGAAATAATTTGCACACAACTAGATCATAGTTCTACAAGTCCACAAGTTAAAATTAGCATAGTTTATGCCAGTATGTTACTGGTTGCCTTCCTTAAAAAGAAATAGTAGAAAAAAGAAATTTATAGGCTCTCATAATTGGATTATTTTGGGAAGAAAATGATAAATCAGGTCTCAAAAGAATTTAATTAATTAAGACAAAAGAAAGAGAAAAAATGACCTGGGTTTGAAGGAAACATTTATTTATTTATTTATTGTCCTTACACATCCTTACACCACTTCTCACATGAAACACTTCAATGGTTGGTCATAAGTGTATGATAACTATAAAGAAAAAAGGGAGTTTTCTCACTGGGTTGTTATAGTTTAATTTTGTAATACAAATATATCTATAGTTTACATTCAGTAGTTTGTGGTAAGCCCACTTCTTATTTTATTCTGTTATAAAGAACTTGCTATTTGGTAGACATCAGATTGTTTCCTAATTGCACAACCCTAGTAAGTTATATGTAGTCATTAAATTACTGCTTTTGTGACATTATTCTCCAAGCAAAAGCTTTTACCAATTAAAACATTTACATATTATTAGAACAAAACTGTAGTAAAAGCAGTCATGTAAGGGAATTTCAATAAATCTTCCCAATTTGCAAGGCAGTTTTAAAGAATTTGAAGACAACTGCCAAAGAGAAATGAATGGCCAAAGTAACATTATCTTTTGATCTTCTTTTTAATAGGAACATCTGGACAAAGCAATCGAACTTAAGCCTCAAGATCCCTTTTTATATTACCTAAATGGAAGGTGGTGCTATTCCGTAAGTTATTTTGTATATCGGACCTTTGACCTAAGTGTATTGAAACATGATCATGCATTTTAAATGGAATAACTGGACCCGAGACAAATTACACATTTATTGAAGTATAAACTTTTTAACATTTTCAACAGAGTATTGCAGTATGTGCGTCCTGAAATCATTTACATGATTATTACATGAATACAGTCTGTTATTTCTTCCTATCATTATTACATATAATAAATGTAAAGCTTGCACCCCCTATTTTTCTTTTATAGTAGGAATATTGGTGAAATTCCTACTAAGATTTTTTTGCCTTTGTTCCTCATCAGTAAAATGGGAATAATGATATATCTTTATCTCACAAGGGTCTTGTGAAGCACATGAATTAAAGAACCTGAGGCACTAGTGATGGGGCTATAAAAATAAGGCTTTTTAGTAGGGAAAGACAGTTAGCTGTGTTAATCTAAATTCAAGCAGAAGGCAGAGCAAGGCAGCAGCTTAGAGACTAACTGCTTCAGAAAGATATTTAAGCTTCCATAGGTGACCGCCTATTTTGTCAGATGCTATGGACTTCTAGAAAGCAGGGTTTCTATATAGAAGGGAATTTAAATACAAAGGATAGGGGGAGGGAGCAGTCATGGGAGAGAGGAAAGTGGGTTGAGTAGGTCAACAGGGATAAACAAGGCAACAAGGAACTTAGGTGTTAAAAAAGCTAGTTCAGGTAATGGGGTAAAAATCTATCATTTCTGTTGAGATCATGTTTAACACAGTCCAGTCTGTGGATGATTTCTTGTTCCGCAGTTCCATGTTCAAGTCAGTTTTTAAGTTTTGTTCTTTAAGAACGGCTCCTCTGAGGTGAGTAAGCTTTTGGCTATGTACAGTAAAAGCTGTTAGCCAGTATTTTACTAACCAGAATACTCTATTAACTGGTGCCATGCGACTTTCAAAATAGTGGCAGCAGAGGCAGGGAGCAGTACCCAGCCCGCAGCTGCAGCCCACCCTTGCCCCATGCACGGATAAAAGAAAGTAGATGAAAAGAAATTTACCTGTGCTGCAGCAGCCTGTGGCTGGGCTGCCCTGGTGTTTGCGGGGACTTAACCCTGGTAGCCTCCCCACCCTTCTGCCCGCCTATATATATCTGCCATTGGGATTTGTGTTTTCGTGACTGTTCTGTGTTTCATTGCAACATTTAATCCTACTTTTATGGCATCCAATATAGCATCAAAAAGCAAAGGTGAAAAGTGAAAAAGAGTTGTGTTGATATTAACACAGAAAATAGACATTTTTAGAGGTCTGGAAAAAGGTGAGAACCATAATGTTCTGATGAAAGAATTCAATGTTGGATTATCAACCGTATACAATATCAAGGCTCAAAAGGAACAATTGCTCAAATTCATCCTTAGTAGTTCTGAAACAAGTAAAGCTCTTGAAATATGCTGTAGTCTACATAAGCCTAAATTAGAACAGCTTGATAGTGTTTTATATGAATGGTTTTCATTAAAATGGTCGGAGGGTGCCTCTATCTCTGGCCTATGCTCATTGAAAAGGTGAAAAATATCTACAAGCAAATGAATTTGACTACACACACCCACAGGAGGCCTCAAATGCCTCTACACAAACGCTCATAGTATGGGTAACAAGCAGGAGGAACTCACCCTCCTGCTGGCTGACACCAGCCTGGACATAGTGGGGATTACGGAAACGTGGTGGGACGAAACGCATGATTGGGCGGTGAATGTCAAGGGCTATAGGCTGTACAGGAGGGACAGGATAGGAAAGAGAGGTGGGGGCGTGGCACTCTATATTAAGGAGGAATACACATCCTCATCAATTAATAAGGAGTCAGGGGAGGGGCACTCTGAAGTGCTTTGGGTTAGAGTACAAAGCAGTCGAGGGGAAAGAGACTTAAAGGTGGGAGTCTACTACAGACCTCCCAACCAGGGAGAAGAGCTTGACCAGGAATTCTTGGGTCAGCTCACAGAGGTAGTGAAGACTAAGGATGTGGTAGTCATGGGGGACCTGAACTTCCCGGACATCTGCTGGGAAGAACAGTCAGCCAGGTCTGAACGCTCACGTATGTTCTTGGCCAGAGTGCAGGACCCTCCATCTAACCCAGGAGGTGCACAGCCCCACCAGGGGGGACGCCTTGTTGGACCTAGTGCTGGCCACGGGTGATGACCTGGTGAGGGGGCTGAGGGTGCTCGACCACCTGGGCAATAGTGATCATCGCCTGCTGGAATTCACCATCCAGCGCAAGGTGGCAAAGGCATGCAGTAAGGCAGCGGCCCTAGATTTTAGGAGGGCAAACTTCAATGAGCTAAGGAGGATAGTTGGAGAAGCACTGAGGTCCCGGAGGGAAGGGGAGCCAGGTGTCCAAGGAGAGTGGTCGCTCCATAAGGAGACGATCCTCCAAGCCCAAAGGAAGGTAATCCCAACAAGGATCAAAGGGAGCAGGAGAGCACACAAGCCTCCATGGCTCACCAAAAGCATCTGGGAATGTCTCCTTGCTAAAAAGGAGGCTACACCCAATGGAAAGAAGGGGCCATCACCAGGGAGGACTATTTTGTAGTTGCTCGGGGATGTAGGGGGGTAGTTAGGAAGGCCAAGGCAGAGATGGAACTGGGACTAGCTTCCCAGATTAAGGACAATAAGAAATCCTTTTTTAAATACATAGGGAGTAAAAAGAAGGTCCTGGGTAATGTGGGGCCCTTGCAGGATGCATTGGGAAATTTGGTCGTCACACCGGACGGCAAAGCTAACATGTTTAACGATTTCTTTGCCTCCGTCTTCCTAAGTAGGGACCAGAACAGCCGCCTCTCTGCTGGGTCCCCCTCGGGCCCCGGGGGAGGCACACCTGGGCCCTGGGTTAGCGAGGATTTAGTTAGGGAGCTTCTGGAGGGGTTGGACGTATTCAAGTCAGCCGATCCGGATGATCTCCACCCTAGAGTTCTAAAGGAACTGGCCAAGGTCATTGCAAGTCCCCTGGCACAGCTTTACGAGCACTCGTGGTGCTCTGGTGAGGTACCGGAGGACTGGAAGAGGGCCAACGTGGTCCCCATCTTCAAAAAAGGCAGGAAGGAGGACCCAGGAAACTATAGGCCAGTTAGTCTTACCTCGATCCTAGGCAAGCTGTTTGAGAAAATTATGCTGGTACACATCCATGAGGGGCCAGCAGGGGACTGCATGCTTAGGGGCAACCAGCACGGGTTCATCAGTGGCAGGTCCTGTCAGACCAACCTGGTGGCCTTTTACAATCAGATCACCAGATCATTAGATGCAGTGGTAGCAGTGGATATAGTCTTCCTGGACTTCCGGAAGGCTTTTGACACTGTCTCTCACCCTGTTCTCATTAAGAAATTGGGGGACTGTGGTGTTGACACCCACACAGTCAAATGGGTCACCAACTGGCTGGAGGGCCGCACCCAGAGGCTGGTAGTGGATGGGTCCTTCTCAACCTGGAAGGTCGTGGGCAGTGGGGTTCCACAGGACCCACACTGTTCAACATCTTCATCAGTGATTTGGATGAGGGGGTAAAAAGCACCCTGTTCAAATTTGCTGATGACACTAAGATGTGGGGGGATGTGGGCACACTAGAAGGATGCAACAGACTACAATCGGACCTAGACAGGTTACAAGGGTGGGCGGGCAAGAATAGGATGGGCTTCAACATAGACAAGTGCAAGGTGATGCACCTGGGGAGGAAGAACCAGCACCATACCTATAGGTTAGGGAACTCCCCTCTTGTCAGCATGGAGGTGGAAAGGGATCTGGGAGTCATCGTTGACTCCAAGATGAACATGGGCCGGCAGTGTGGGGATGCAGTCAGGAAGGCCATCCGCACCTTGTCATGCATCCACAGATGCATCTTGAGCAGGTCCAAAGAGGTGATCCTCCCCCTCTATGCGGCACTGGTCAGGCCGCAGCTGGAGTACTGCGTCCAGTTCTGGGTGCCGCACTTCAAGAGGGATGTGGACAGCATGGAGAGGGTCCAGAGGAGGGCCACTCGCATGATCAGGGGACAACAGGGCAGACCCTATGAGGAGAGGCTACGGGACCTGAACCTATTCAGCCTCCAAAAGAGAAGGCTGAGGGGGGATCTAGTGGCCTGTTATAAACTAGTCAGGGAGGATCAGCAGGCAGGATCAGCAGGCATTGGGGGAGTCCCTGTTCCCCTGAGCACCGCCAGGAGTGACCAGGAATAACGGTCACAAGCTGGCAGAGGGTAGGTTTAGGTTAGATATCAGGAGGCGCTACTTCACGATCAGGGCAGCTAGGATCTAGAACCAGCTTCCAAGAGAAGTGGTGCAGGCTTCTACCCTTGGGGTGTTTAAGAGGAGGTTAGATGAACATCTTGCTGGAGTCGTTTGACCCCAGTACTCTTTCCTGCCATGGCAGGGGGTCGGACTAGATGATTTGCTCAGGTCCCTTCTGACCCTAGAAACTATGAAACTATGAACCCTACACATTTTTGGCTGGATGGCTTTCATGTTTTAAATTTTGTCATGGCATTAGAAGGCTAGATGTGTCTGGTGAAGTAAAATCAGCTGACCATGAAGCTGCTGAAAAATATTACGATTTTTTTTTTTTAACAAATTAGTTGCTTAGCATGATCTATCCCCTGACCGAATCTACAGCACAAACGAAACTAGCCTATTTTGGCGATGTTTGCCAAATTCTACCCTTGCTAGTGGTGGTGAGTCTAGTGCTTCTGGTTTCAAGCAGAATAAAGACCAAATAAATGTGCTTACATGTGCTAATGCAGGAGGCATACATAAAGTAAACCTATTGGTGGTTGGAAAATTTAATCATCCTAGAACTTTTAAGGGTATTATACGTTTACTAATGCATGGATGGACAAAGATTTTTTTATGACTGGTTTTATCATGGTTTTTGTATCTTGAGTGAAAGAACATTTTAGAAAAATTGGAAAACGTGAAGATAGCAAAGCTATTCTGCTATTAGACAATTGTCAAGCTCACCCTCCTGAATGTGAGTTAGTGTCAGGTAATATAGAGGCTGTGAGCTATGGATCTCTTCAATCTGGAGAAGTGCAGGCCCAAGGGTGATTTGGTGGCAGCCTATAAGTACATTAAGGGATATGCATAAGGATCTGGGGGAACTCCTGTTCACCAGACTGACCCAAGGGATGACAAGGTCAAATGGTCCCAAACTCCTGTAAGACCACTGGACATAAGGAAAAACTTCTTTACTGTCTGAGCCCCCAAGGGCTGGAACAGACTCCCCCATCCCCTCCCCCCCAACTCTGGACACTTTTAAAAAACATTTGGATGCTTATCTTAAAAAACATTTGGATGCTTATCTTGCTTGGGATCCTTTGACCCTAGCTGACTTCCTGCCCCTTGAACAGGGGGGCTGGACCTGATGATCTTATGATGTCCCTTCCAGCCCTAATGTCTATGAAATCTATTAAATCTTCCTGCCTGCCAATGTTACTTCACTAATTCAACCAGTGGACCAGGGCATTATCCAGAATATGAAGTGGTATTACCAAAGAGATTTTCTGAGGAAGTTCATCAATCATGAAGGCACTATCCAGAACTTTCAATCTCTTTATAACATAAAAGATACAATTTTTAATGTGGCTTGTGCCTGGAATTCTGTAAAAAGTGAAACATTAAGGAGGGCTTGGGGAAAATTGTAGCCTTGTGTTTTGTTTGCAGAAGGGTCTTCTGCTGAAGAAGACTTTGAAGGTTTTAATGTGAGACATAGAAAAAATACAATAGCTGAAATTCTTGAAGTGGTGAAGGATGCTCCTGCTACAAACCCAGTCAACAAACTTAAAGTGAGATAGAAGAGTGGGTCAAAGCTGACAAGGAATTTTAAGTTACACATGTTTTTAGTGATGCAGAAATAATAGAGAGTGTTGTGAATCCTGAAAAGTCTGCAGTCACTGAAAAAGATTCTGAAGAAGACGACTTTGGTGAAGAGGAGAAAATAACTTGGGCTAATGCTGCTTCCTGTCTTGACAACTTCATTAAATTTGCTGAAAGGCAAAGTTGTTATTCTGCACAGGAGGTTATGCAGTTACACATTATTCACTCTAATTTCATGCAAAAAAAGCAAGCTGGTATCAGGGATTTATTAAAAAAAGCTTCCAGGGCTTGTCATAAAGCCAATACAGAATCAGTCCCATCACCATAACCTTCTATATCTACAATTTATGTTGATGACTTTGAGGCACTGCAAGATCCCCAAGTGCCTCTTGAATGTCCGAAGAGGCAGTAAATTATGTACAGTACAGTAATGTAAATAGTTTTAGTTATAAGTGTAGTATTAAGTGTACAGTACTTTTCAGTAATCTAGGTGTATGCCATGTTCTGCCAATAGTGTACTACATGTAACTTTAGTGTACTGTACTGTATATTACTGCCTCAGGATTTCTCTTCATTCCAGTGCTGCTTTACTACTACTTGATCGGTGAGTACTTGTATACTGTTTTATTCTTTATACAGTATATTATACTGTCATGTATTGTACACTGATTCTTTGAAAATTTACACTACAAGTGTGGTACTGTCTTCTTTGATAGGTATAACTCTCAGATAAGCAGATTTTTTAGATAACCAGCACCGTCCTTACCCCACTCATGCCAGATAACAAAGCTTTTACTGTACTAGTTCAGTGGTGCTCCACCTTTTCACCCCATGGACTGGATGGACAGTGTCCTATCGGCCCATGGGCCAAATCCAACCATTGGTCCCCATCTGATGTCTGGGGTGGATGTGATGGGCACCGTTCAGCCACATGGAGAGGGATGAGAGGCAGCCAGTCCCAAGCTAGCCCTTCAGGGGAAAAGGGTGTTGCTCAGCCCCATGGGAAAAGGGGAGTGACCTTCCCTGCAGAGGGGTAAGGGGAGCAGTCCAGCTCTGACAGGCTATGCGGGGCTTGAGATTTGGGAATTGGGTGGGGTGGAGAGGGTGGCCATATTAATGGCAATTGCTTTTCTGCCACCAAATTTCCTAACATAGGAGGAGCCCCACAGGCCAGATGCTAAGACTGCAGGCTACATTTGGCCTGTGGGGTGGAACTTGCGCATCCGTGGACTTGTTAGTCTCTAAGGTGCTCCCCTGCCTGTCTTATGCCATATTCTTACTAAGCTCCATGGCAGAAATTGCACAAGGGAAGGGAAAAAACAATTCATGGAAAGTTTGCTAAATGCTCCAGTTTTCATACATCAACATAATTAAGAGTTTCTAAATAATGAGTAACTTGTTACTAAGATCCTGACCAGTGCTTATACATATAAAGTTCAAATAACTGCCTACTAGCAAATTGAGTATTAATTTATTACTAATTTATTTTATGCAACAGAGGATGGTGACATTTGCAATTAGAGTTTTCTTTGATTATGTAACATTTTTATATAGCAAGGTTGGCATCCTTGATTTCAAGCCTGGTGTCTTTATGTTTAAAAAAAAATAAAAATAGCCCCTCTGCGTGTGCCTATACATTCATTAATATGCTGTAATTACGGCACATTAAGCTTAGTACCTGTTACAACAGCTACTAAGCTTAATGTGCCATAATCAGCACTACTGCTCATTAGCACAGATGAACACTTTTTATGTGACACTTAATGCCCATTGGACTGATCTACTGCACATTAGTACAGTTTTTGCCAGCTGCCCTAAAGCACAGTCCAATGGGCTAATTAAGCATCTCATGTAGACGCACCTTCTCAGTGTGCTCTAAAAATAATTGTGACAGGTTGATCAAAGTTCATAGCATCGTGCATGAAAGTTTCAATTTCTTGTTGCATCAGTAAGAGCTTTCTTGATTAACACATTTTTGTTTATTTGACTGTAAAATTTATTAATGTTTACAAATGCTTTTCTCCATATGCCATCAACTAAACTGATCAAATATGCTGTGTAGTTATGTGCATTGCTGTCTGAAACAGTGCTTCATGACTTTGTTGTCATGCTTTTGTCATGCATACCAAGTTTCTGAAATCTTTCCATCACACTAGACTCACTGTTTTCATGTTTGCAGTTTCTAAAAAAATGCAGTCTTGTAGAAGAGATTTTGTTTCAAACTCTCCTTCCTTAGTTAAGGATCTGAATGTGAATAACATGACAGTTCTACAGTTCTTAGGTCTTCGATGCTGAAGACTGATAGTGGTTTTCAACATCTGTTGTTTTATCTGTAACACTGATGCTGCACAACATGCTGCCCCTTTTTCAAGGTGAATCTCCACTGAATAAGTTTTATAGTTCTGTTTAGCACTGACAGTTTCTCACTTGGTTCAAACTTGTTATAGCCATTCTTTCTATCTCCTTTTTTCTTCAGTGGCATTTTTTAGTTTCCTTTTCAGCAGCAAATCTTACTGACTAAATAGATTGCTACACATGCATATTGCATGCTTGCAACAGCTAACTAGTTATTTTTTATTGAGTGGTAGGTCCACTGCCTGGAATTGACATCAACACATCGCAGGGCTGGGCCTTTTTAAAAATGCATCCTATGTATTTTAGAACATAACGTAAGTGCCATACTAGGTCAGACCAATGGTCCATGTAGCCCAGTATCCTGTCTCTGAGAGTGGCAGAAGTAGATGCTATACAGGGAGAGCATTGAACCATATATATAGAGAGAGTGATCTATCCCCTATTCAATACCCATCTTGGCATCCACAGTTACTGGTTTAGTGATGCCAGAGGAAGCATCTCCAACCATTCTGTTCAATAGCCATTAATAGATCTATCATCCATGAATGTATTCAGTCCCTTTTTGAACATGGCTATGCTGTCTGCTACCACAAACTCCTGTGGCAATGAATTTGACAAGCTAACTACAGATCGCATAAAGATGTACTTTCTATGGCCACAGAGTTTCCTTTCACTATTATGTAGGGTTACGGGACTCTATCATTATCTTATAGCGGTACTTTTCTGGCCAGCAAACTGAACAAATTATCAGTGGACTAAGAAAATGTAGTCATAAAATTCAGTGTTTCCAGTGTTGCAATTTTATTTTTAGTTTATTTTTTGAATGAGAGTTTCCTTTGCCTCTTATATTGTTTTCCCAGTTAAGTTGTTTCAAAATGCAAATGTAATACAAAATGAAGTCACACGGTGAGGATTTTTGATGCCTGAATTTTACACTCAAACACCTGTACACAGCTTCAGCAAAGTCACATGGAGTTGCGGGGTTGTTCAGCCAGCTGTGAGGTTAGATTTTGGTTCTGAATACCACTTCTTGTTTTCTGTACTTTAAATGTGGGTCTACTGTGAAAGGCATCTATGTGCTTATGCCAGCTTCTTACACAGCATTTGTGCTCTCTGAGCCAGATATTCAGTTTAGTTCCCTTGACTTAAGTGGGGCTATACTGATTTATATCAGCTTGAGGACCTGGCTGTCTGTGGGTGTATTCAGTAATAGCAACTCACTTCACTGACCAAAAATCAGTTTTTGTTCCATTTTACTTGTTACCACTGCAGATACAACAGAGTTGTATGTAAGTGAGTTGGATTCTGTTCTGGCTCACACATCATCATCGGCAGCAGCAGTTTTGTTAAGAGTTGCACATGCAGAGTTACTTTTTCAATGACCTTTCAGAATGTAAGTATAACTAAAGATCAGTGGGAAGTGAGATAATGTGAGTCTTATAGGTATGAGTACAAGCCAAATGTTGCTTGTAAGATGTCTTCTGACTCTGTTTTTCCTAACTCCATCCTTTTTAATTGACATATGCTTGCGCTGCATTGAAAGAGAATTTGAGAGATTTATGCTTATGACTCCAAGAGTAAAAAATGTACATTTCAGATCATTTAATTTTCAACTTCTTTGTTTTCATGTTGTGACAATGGCTGTGTACACATGTTCAAATGATCTGGGAGAATCTTCTTCTTTTGTATGGCTTTAAGAGCAAGACCTACATGGGAGAATCACCCCAGGTTTGTTTTCATGATAGAAAAACTTACCGGTGGAGTCCTGAACAGGCATTTGACTGCTGAGCCCCTGAAGAACAGAGAGCTTGCAGTACTGATGCTGCACAACCAGAGGGCTCTTGTGCACACATTTTAATATACTCTATAAGCTCTGTCCATCTACCTGGAAACAGATGGCAGCAGTGCACAGGGAAGCCCTGATTGGCTGACCCAGACTGCTCAGGGTCAGCCTGTGTCTCCTTGCAGAATAATGTAGGGTTTTTGAAGGGGGCAGGTTCTACTCCCTACTGAGCTGGAGCAATAGGCTGTGTCCAGACAAGGGAGCACATGCTTGTTTCAGCATCTCAAAGGAGTTTGAGATGCCGGAAGAGGCATGCTAGGAATGAAAAAATGTTCCCTAAATTTGATAGTGGGAAATCCCTGTATAAAAAAAAACATGGGGGGGAAGCAGCACAAGGCACCCTAAAGCAGCTGGAGGCTGGTTGCTCCATAGAACGGTGCTAGCACCTGCCAGGGTATCTCTATGGCTGTCCTATGCCCCTGCTGCTCCAACATGCTGTCTAGCATGCTGGGGGAAATAGGAGCGCAGCAAGGCTGCAGCAGTGAATTGACCCAGGCACTGTCCCAGGTAAGTAAGGATCTGGGGGTGCTGTGTGGTTTCTGGCGTGGGGTTTTGGGCAGTGTTATGGGGTTTATTTAATAGATTTCATAGACATTAGGGCTGGATGGGACCTTGGAAGATCATTGAGTCCCGCCCCCTGCCCAAAGGGCAGGAAGTCAGCTGGGGTCAGAGGGTCCCAGCAAGATAAGCATCCAGTTTGCTCTTGAAGGTGTTCAGTGTAGGTGCTTGAACCACCTCTGATGGGAGGCTATTCCAGACCTTGGGGGCTTGGACAGTAAAGAAATTCTTCCTTATGTCCAGCCTGAAATGGTCTTGTAGTAGTTTATGACTGTTCGACCTCGTCATTCCTTGGGGTGCTCTGGTGAACAAACGTTCCCCCAGATACTGGTGGTCACCCCGATAAACTTATAGGTGGCCATCAGATCACCCCTGAGCCTGTGCTTTTCCAGGCTAAAGAGCCCCATGGCTCTCAGCCTGTCATCGTAAGATCTAGTTTCCTGACCTCTGATATGTGCGTGGCTCTTCTCTGGACTCTCTCAAGCTTCTCCACATCCTTTTTGAATTGTGGAGCCCAAAACTGGACGCAGTACTCCAGCTGTGGCCTCACCAAGGCCGAATACAAGGGGAGAATGATGTCCCAGGATTTGCTTGAGAAGCATCTATGGATGCAAGCCAGCATTTTGCTCGCTTTACTAGCCGCAGCATCACATTGCAGGCTCATGTTCATCTTGTGGTCAATGATGCCTCCCAAGTCTCTTTCTTCTGTGGTGCTAGCCAGCGTAGCACTGCAGAGCCTGTAAGGATGCTGCAGGTTTTTCTTCCCAAGGTGGAGAACCTTGCATTTTTCAGTGTTAAACACCATCAGGTTCTCGTCTGCCCATTTGCTGAGCCTGTCCAGGTCAGCCTGGATCACCCACCTGTCTTCTGGTATGGATGCTTTGCCCCAAAGTTTGGTGTCATCGGCGAACTTGGCCAGTCCACTTCTGACTCCCAATGTCCACATCATTAATGAAGATGTTGAACAATATGGGTCCAAGGACAGAGCCTTGGGGGACCCCCAAGGCTGGTCACAGGACACCATGATGAGTGACTTCCATCAATTACTACCCTCTGGGTTCGACCATTTATGGGGGGATTAGAAGGGAACTACCACATGCCCATCCCATGTGGCGCATAACCCCTGGGCACTGGCAGTAGCAGCCAGCCAAGCTGTCACGGCATTCATGACTCGCTGAAGGCACAGCCCCATGGCCATGCCATACTGTGCCATCTGACTTGGAGTCTGCACATGGTGAATGCAACTGGCCCGGCCCACCCTGCTAGCATGTGCCTTTGTACAGGAGCAACAGGTGGTGGTAGGAGCTGTGCGCCTTTGGACAGGACCAGGATGGAAGCAGGGCAAGCCAGGCCAGGCCAGGTCAGGATGGCTCCATTTGCCATGTGCAGACCCTGGGCCAGGTGGTGCTGCGCCACTGCAGGGCTGTGCCTGCAATGGGCCATGAATGCCACGACTTCCCAGCTGACCGCTGCTGCCAGCATCTGGGGGCTGTGCACTGGAGGAGGGGAGGGGCAGGTGTGTGGCTGCCCCCCCCAAGCCTCCCCCACAAACTACACAACCACAACCCCCCCAGGAACTCCATACACCCCCAGACCCTCCCACATAACTCACATCCGCACACAACCCACACACCCCACATCCTCCTATACCTACACCCCCACACACTCACCCATGAACCCCCTCCACACAAACACACACCCAAGAACCCCACCCCCACACTCCTTCCTACCTCCCTCCTGCAAACCCCACATCCCACCCCATATCTCACACCCTGGGTGCCCAGCTACCAGACACGAACCTGCTGGCAGGAGCTGTGACTGCAGGGGCAGCTGTCCCCACATCTTGGCTAGTGAAGGGGTCAGGGCCAGCTCTGATTTTTTTTCTATGATAAAAAAAAAAAAGTAAACACCACAGCATATAGGTATTTAGAATTTATTTGATGATGATGATGATGACAGAGGCACTGGTAGGCTTCCAAATTGCTTTAAATGTATTAATAAAACATTGCCCAACTGATATCTCTCTCTCTCTCTCTCTGTATATATATATATAGTGCCATTTCATTTTAATCATGGAAGAACATGGATATTTTGGTATTTTAATGAGTGATTTTGGGGATTTTTTTATCAAAGGATTTGAAATTTTTAAACCAGGACCACCAGGATCTTTGCTAGTGAAGCAAGTGGCAGGACTCAGGCAGAGGAGCCTGCCCAGGGCTGGCACTGGGGACCCAGCTGGAGGGCCAGTGAGGTGGCAGACCTCCTGGCCATTTCAGGCCAGGAAAACATGCTTTGACAGTTTAAAGCATTCCACCACAATGAGCACATCTTCCAGGCAATAGCTGGCCAGATGTCAGGGCAAGGGAGCAGTGCTGCACAAAGGCCAACTGTGCAGCCACCGCCCACTGGCAGCTGGCCAAGAGGTGCAGACAGCTCTGCTACAGGGCCCATGCCACAGCCCAGGTTGCTGTGTGGTCCCCATCCAGGTCTGGCAGGCATGCAGATGTGTGGCTGCAGGTCCAAGGGGAAGATGCTGTCCCAGCTGGCAGCAGGACACAGCCAGGCAGCATCCCTTGCTGCCAGGCTGCTGCAGTGGGTAGAGGGTACAGGGGCTACTCTAGCAGTCCAGCTGGCACAGGGGCCAGTGTCCCCATATATCAACTGGCTGGGCCTCGGAAGCTCCTGAGAGCAATATCTGCCATGGGGTTAGGGGTGAAAGCATAGTACCCTGGGATGCTGGAGGACTAAACTGTAGCTTCTCTCAGAAGGGAATACATATAGACACTTATTCTCCCAGGAGAGTTTCTCCTAGGAGGAATGTAACCTTTGTTGTACCTGGGTAGTTTTTTCTCTGGGAGTGGCCACTGCTGTGGGAGAAAACTCCTGAACAGCTGTACACTCATGGTTTCTACTAGAGGAGCAGCAACTCTCCCAGGAGAAGCTGAATGTCTGTATGAAAACTCTTTGGCCCCTCAGAGTAGTAAAAAAATATATATTTTTACACAAATGATTTTGGTTTATGATTGATTATACTAGTATTGTATTCTTATACAAGTATTCTTGTTATGTTCTTTGGAAGATAAGCACACAGTACATGGTGCTTTTTCATAGTTTTTCAGCACTCCAGTGAAGCAAAGCAGCTATAAATCTGGCCAAGTATCTCATTAAGATGTCTGTTTTGGCTGCATGGCCTTACAGGACTGATGTACAACAGTCAGAGCAGACCAGTACAACAACTGTGATGTTAAAATTTAAAATGTTTTGTTTTTTATATTTGCAAAATTTATACTGTGTAACAGATTCACTGGTGGTTACATTGACTGATTTCAGTGGACCTATGTCAGGGCTGACTTAGTTACTTTGCCTATAGTCTGTAAGCCTCTTCCCCTTATTCAGTGGTAAGTAAAAGCCTGGGGAGTTTAGTCAAATAAATAGGTAAATACATATGCAGACTATGGCATTTTCTCAACTCATAGGCTGGCAAAAGTGAGAGTATTTGGTTTGGAAGCTTGTTGGTTTAAAACCAGGCGGCTGTCCAGTTCCTTAATTTCTGCCAGGAGTCCCAAAGCATTACACAATTACATGATTTCACTTCATATTGATTTACTTCAGTTTAAAAAAAAAATCCTCTAAGGATATTTAAGTGGGTCACATGACAATTTGCTGAAATTGGATTTGTTTTAAATTTATGGAAGATGCATCTTTATTGTGTGTAGTTAGCTATTACAAAGGAGGCATGAGGGGGAGAAAATTCTTTAAAGATGCAAATCACTTCTGCACTGAATTTTCAAATGGAATGGTTTTGTTGCCTTAGTACCCATTACCTAGTATTTGAAAAAGAATGTTAACAGACACTGTTTCCATTTCATTTAAAACAATAACAACCAAAAAAACATAATATCCCCTAGCATGTTAATATTTTAACTTATATCGCTAAATTTGGCTACTCCTGGACCTTTTGTTTTTCTTATATAGGCACAAAATCTCTAACAGAAAGCCAGGGTCTATTCCCCTTTTCCATGAGTTTGTTGGCTGCCAGCTTCTCTGACAGTAGCAGCAGTAATGCATGGGTGACTCTGACAGTAACAGATCTTAGTATCCTGAATGTCCTCCTGAAAGCACTCTGCCATTTCATCTGGTATAGAAGGGATCTTGAGAGAGAAGAAAGTGATAGTCCTGTTCTCTCCATTAATGCCAAGGTTCCTGAAAGTGAGCACTCCTGATTTTTCCCATCTTTGTTGGTAGTACAGATATGTGGCTGACATGCTGCCCTCTGGCATTAATGAAGTTAATAAGAGATTTGATGATTTCTTGGGTCTCTGTCTCAAACAGGAGAAAGAAAATAAGCATATAGGAAGAAGTCATGCCTAAATTCTCTTCATTCTCTGAAGCCAAGGAACAGTCCTCCTCTTTAGACTCCCTAGTGCGTGATAGACAATAATTGGGGAAGCTGGCTTTTAAAAACACATGACCTTCAGGAATGTGAAGTTCATCTTAAAAATCGATCCCGAAGGTTTCTAATCTTCCAAGATAGCATAAAACAGTAGCATCTCAGGGATGGTGCCTTGTCCCAAGTATCTTTCTTCCTTGCAATTGATTTTGATTAAAAAGAGAAAGCATCATGGTCCTTCTCAGTTCTCCACTTCTAAATAATTCACTTGCTAGGGTCCAAGGGAGAATAAGCATGTGTTCTTCTAGAACTGAGTTCACAATACTTCCTCCCCTGCCCTTTACATTGCCCTCAGGGTAACTTCCAAGATGTCAGGTCTGCTCCCAGCAGCCCTTCATAGCATCAGATGAAGTAAGCGATTGCATGTGAGAGCTTAAGCAAGTATGATTTAATCTTTGAGGTACAATTCTACCTTGTATTCTGCCTGACTTCAGACTAACATGGCTAACTAACTCTCTCTACTGAGTTGAAATAGAGCAAGGTTCAAACATCCAAAGCTAAGCACATGAGAAAGGTTCAGGTCAGCCACCAACCTGAAGACTATTGTCTTTCTTTAATATGTTTCCAGCAATATCAACAAGCCATGCCATAACATTTGTGGCTCTTTATGCCGCTGACATAAAGAACCATAAACTGTGGTTCTTTATGCCACAGTTTTAAATGCCAGATGTTTCAGCAATGGAAGCACTTGCTCCAGTAGAAGTTTTGCTATTAATGGTAATGAAGCAATCATTTCATTTGGTCTCCCTGGTCCCATCTTCTACAGGCCTCCAAAACTGCCTCACATTCTTTGGGACAGTTCTAAATACAGTAATTAAAGAGTCATTAGACTGCCCAACTGTGGAAAAAATAATATTTCAAAATAATATTTAATTGAGTGAGAAACTAATTGAAATAACAAAGGTAATGTTTGGGTTTTTTCTGAGACTGGCAAAGAGTGTAATATAAAAAGGAGTTATTCTATCTTTATGTGTATTTACAGCCTGGAAATAAGATGTACATGGTTCTTTCCTTGCGGTTATTGCTCTGAACCATTCTGTGTACTAAAAAAGTACCTGGTGTGAGCAGCTGTGCTTCAGTAACACATAGTGGATAAAGAATAACTCTTTATAGGTCTTATGTATAATTTGTCTGTCTGTAGGTAAATCTGAACACTTTAAACTCTTTCAAAAGCATGAGGATGGTTGTGAATTATCCATATTCCAGATCATCAAACCCAGTGAGCATTAAGGATTGTAAGAAACTTAATATTGCCCATGTATGCCAACTCATTTTTAAAATAGTGGTAACTGTGTTGCTTTAAGTTGTGGGGTTTTACATACAAAAGTGGCCAAGAAAAGCTTTTTATTTAGTTTGAACAGTGCAAAACAGCACCCACCAGCCAAAAAAAAAAAACTTCAGTAAATCAATTTTGATTAAATCTTTAAGAAAACATAACATCTGCCAGACAAAAAATGTTTTTAAGTTTTAGCCTGTGGAAATAGAGTGGCTTATTATAAACTCCACAGTGGAAAAACTGAAAGTCCTTTCACTGTTGCATCAGAGCAGAGGGGTGTGTGTGTGTGTGTGTGTGTGTGTGTGTGTGTGTGTGTGTGTGTGTAACGATAACATATATGTTGTGTGTCTTCTGTGTGTACCCAGGGAATTTAATTTTGGGTGGTGGTCCAGAGAAGTACCATATAAGCAGATTATCTCCCTTCCTTCCTTTTTTCTTCCTTCCCCTGCCAATGAGCTCACTCCATATGGGTATGATGCATCTAAAAATATTAGAAAATCATCTTTCTCTTCAAAGAAAACAAAATGCATCCCAACAGTGGATCATTCTGAAGAGAGCGAGACACTTAATTTTAAAACCAATGTAACCTCCCACTTGATGCCTTTTAGAAAATAAAGCGCAAGTGAAAAGTGTACTGTGAGGAGTCAATTTATATGTAGACATGCAGTTATATGTATAAACCCCCATGCTGCACATTATAGCACATAATTAGCACTGTGCTGTACAGGGGTGAAGCAGCATGCTTTTTAATGAACAGGGAACAGCTAGCTTGTCAAATAATATTTTTCTCAAAAATAGGACTTTTGAAGAGGCTCTTGGACTGGGAAATTTAAGAAAGATAATGAAAATAACTATAGTGTCTCAAGATTTTTTATCTGTGAAACATTATTTTAATGATTTTGAGTGAAAGACTTACTGACGACACTTAGCAAATAACAATTTGACCTTTGCCAGGCAAACATTGAGACTTGGCTAGGATGCTTGCTTTCTCCAAGCAGTGCTATTTTTACATGGCCAAAGAAGTAGAAGCCAGGCAAGAAAATAGTTTGTGTATACTTAATTGTTGTGTGCTGGCTACCTTAATACTTTGTAAAGATATATTTTGTAACAGCTTGCAGCAAGAAATTGTGAAAGGTTTGCCTTCAATAAAAGTGGAAAAACTGTGGTCAGTGGCAGTGGCTAGGTATCTCTTATGACCTTTACTTCTGGATGGATTCTTATATTTTACAATAAATTTACTTGCATGCTTTTCTAGACTTTGTGAATAATGCTGACTGCTGCAGAAGAAAAACTGATGCTCTGATGAAGGTTAGGGAGCAACTGAATAAGAGTATCAAGGTGTTGCAGAGCACTTAGGTGCCCTGCTCCTTTTAAAGAGGAGAAACTGCTAGGAAAGATCCCTAGCAGTGAGCGAGAAGCCCCAGCTGCTGGTTGCCAGGGCAACCAGAGTTAGCTGGTGACTCATACCTGCCAGCGGTCAGCTGACAGGAAAGGGCAGGGCCTGGTTCACATTTAAGCCCCAGGGCTGAGGCCAGGCTGGCAGTTCCCCGCCCAGCGAGAAGACCCAGCGAGGGGGGGGCAGCGAGACGGGGCTGCAGAGAGCCCAGGGTGGACAAGGGGGCCAGAGTAGAATAAGGCCCAGACCAAACTATGTGAGTACCATCTGGCTCGGGCTGTGGTGTAGGGGAGCAAAGGAGCCGCAGATAGTGCCCCCTTTGCATCAGGGCAGTAAAACAGGCAGCCTCCCGCTTAATTAACATATTCTAATTAATTAACAACAATGCATGGCAGGTGAGAAGGTGGGTGGTTGGCCCATGACAGGTGTGTGGGGTCACCAGTAGACGGACCCCGAAGAGGTACACCTGTCACACAAGGTTATTAAGCTTTACATTCCCTAGGCACAGCTACATGAGGCACTGACTGTGCAGTAGTCTGATACTACTGTGTAGCATCGTGTGGCAAAAACCATGCCAAGATACTACCGCACAGTATTATTAGGCTACTGCACGGTAGCATCATCTAAAAGGCATTCACTGGGACTACTGTGCAGTAACTTGGGTTACTGTGCATTTATTTAGTACTTGTATAAGCAAGCCAAATAAACCATAGCTATTTTCATTTTTTTCTTGTATAAGCAAGCACTAAATAAATGCCCAGTAACCAGCGCGCAGTAGCAACATAGCTAGACACACCCCCTGTCTAGCTATTTTTATCCACCATTAGCAACCTGCAGTGCAGCAAGGCAGCATTTTTAAATACCCAAGCCTTTGGTTACAGTAGGGCTTTCTCCGTAAGTGCATGATCTGACTGACACCCCTCATTTTTCACATCCTGGTTCTCATATGACTTTTTGACATTGCTTTATACTTTGTTTGTCTCTCCTGTCTGCCCACTTTATGTAGGTTAGGCCAGCAATTACCAAGAAACCGTAGTGCTTCAGTCCTTATACAAATGTAGAGTTAGGCCTAATCTATTTCAGTAAGCATATGGTGCTGGGGTTGAAATCCTTCTGTATAGGAGCAGGTTTCTGATTTTTTCTACAGAGGCACCAGATAGCCTCCACTTGAAAGAAAAACGGTGGTTCCTCCAATAATTTAAGATTCATCTCATTTAAGCAAACACATTTTCATCTCTTCATTGCCATTTTGGTGCTGTTCTTGCTTTGACTGGGGAGTTGTTCACTCATTGTGCTAAATGGTGGAACTGAAAATATACCAGTAACCCATTCAGTCTCAGGATTCCCTTGTGGCTTCAGGCATGTGTCTAGATAGGTAAAGGAAAAAGTGGTAAAAGACAATGAGAAACCATAATGAAGACAATTTCAGAAAGCCCCTTTATGTCAGACTGCCATCCTGACAAGTGACAAGCTCGCTGGCATGCACTATTTGTCAGCATTAAACTGGACACCTGTGTAACAATATCAGTGTCTCACCACCATAGGAAAAGAAAAGATGCACCTTTCACAGAGGTGCACCAGCAACATGCATAATGACAATAGCTGCCTTCTAATGGGCATCACTCCAGAGGATGATAATGGTTCTGCTCTTTCTTAGCAGGGAGGTCCCAGAGGGTAGTGATGGATGAGTGTTTGTCATCCCTTTGGGACCTTTTCTGTGGGGTCCTCCAGAGCATTATCTTACTGCCCCTTCTGTGCAATGTGTATATGAAGCTAATGACACCCAGCTCTTATATCTCCTTCTTTTCGGACCCTGGCCCTGCAGTCTCAGTTCTTTCCCAGTGGCTGCAGTTGGAACTGGATGCAGGTGAACCAACTGCAGCTGACGAGACAGAAGTGATGGTCGGGGGACAGGCCTTGTGACTTGGAGGGAAAGGGCTAGGAGTGTCTTTCACCATCTCCACCTGGTGAGAAGCCTGCGACCTTTTCTTTCAGATTCTGATCCAGCCATAATCATCCATGCCTTTGTAACCTCAAGGCTGGTTTACTGCAGTGTATTCTTCTTAGGGCTGCTCTTGAAGACTATCCAGAAGCTAGTGCAGAAATAGAAATCATCATAGGAAAGTAGGGCTGGAAGGGACCTCTCTAGGTCATCTAGACCAGCTCCCTGTCTGAGGCAGGATCATCCCTATCCAAATCATCTTATACAAATCCAGAATCTAAGCTTTTAGTAAAACTACCATCAACCTTGACAGGCATGAGTCACCAGGAACACATAACTCCAGTGCTCCAGAGTCTGAACTGGCTCCCAATAGCTTACCAGGCACATTTAATTACCATCAGTACACAGTCTGCTTGTCAAAAAACATAAGGAAGGCTGTTCTTTGCAATTACTCCTCAGCTCTGGAACACCATCCCTCTTGAGGCCCACTACGACTAAATATAGACATTGGATTTATGGCACATTATAACCTGCCTAACATCTGACTCCCCAGGTACCGCCCACTATTTACCAGCTACATTCATTCCCCTCCTCCCCACAACCTGTCTCTCACCCACTGACTCCTCAGTTTACATCTTCACTGACTGCTTTTCTTGCATGCATACCAGCCTCTGGCTTCTTTACAATTCATTTCGTCCAGGAACAGCACAGACCAACTCGGATGCTTCCTCAGCCTGACAAAGGGTATTTGTACCCAAAAGCTTGCAAAGAAGAATTTTTCCAACTATTTGAGTTGGTCTACTAAAAGATATCCTACTTGGGTAGGCATTCACTAAATAAAACTAGGGTGAGATATAGTTTGGGTGGCAGGGGTGTGGAGAAGCTTTTTTTTTACCTTGTTATTCTAGTTCTGTTTTAAACTGTTTTGGTCCTCTTGTCACTGAAGTTATTCTGTTTTCTTATTGTAAGCTACCCTCAGCCTTTGCTGGGAAGGATGGCATATACATTGAATAAATAAACAAATTAATCATAATGTTCAGAATCATTCACTAGATGGGTTACCATAATGCAGTGTCTTATCTATCCTTTCAGAAACCTTAATAGAGAAAAGAGTTAACCCTTCAGTGTTAAAAATGTATATAGTTTTTTGATGTTTGCACTTAAAACTTCCCACACTGTGATAAGCTCATAGCAGCTCAGTTGGTATTTTGCACTATGTTCCTTGTGATAGCACTATTTTTTACCATAAAATGGATTATACTTTTAAAATCTGGTAAGGTTGTGTGTCATCAGTCTCTGCATAAGAGATGATACTTTGAGTAGTGAACCAAAAGTCTTTTATTAAGACTCCTTTATATATTCTTTTGCATAATCAACTGTATAAGAATCAGTAGTGTAATGTGGGGTGGGTGAGCGAGTCATGTACCCTGGAAGCTGCCTTAAAGTGTCCTTCTCCAGAAAGACAGAGAGGTGGAGTGCCTCACCTCGCTGTTACTCACCACAGCTTACTTTGCTATTGTGTGCCTGCTGCCTTGCCTCACTCTGCTGGCACTTTTCAGCTCTAGGAAGCAGTAACTTAGGTGTGGACAATAAGCATCACAGAGCATAGTGTTCAGGGGATTGTGGTTTTGTGGAGCAGGAGTGCAGTTTGCTGCTGGGTGGAGGTGGAGAGAACTGACCCCCATTTTTTACTGCAGAATTCAGCTCTTTTTGTTGCTCACTGGACATGGGCTTTGGCAGAAAAAAAATGGGGTGAAAGCTTCCCCCCAACCTTCTGGCAGCAGCAAACTCTGCCGCCAGTTTAGAGAACTAAGATCCGCAACACACCTTGCACTCCATGAACAAGCCTAAGAAGGTAGGAGAGGATGGGGGAAGAGTAAAGAGTAAACAGGTTGTGTTTTTTCCATGCTATAGCCCTGATGAGAATACAGCAATAGAAGGCAGCATTTTGCATTCAGAACTGAAAAGTAGGTCTTGAGTGTATTATCTGTCTTTGCTTTTATTGTAGGTATCTCAGTTGTCTTGGATTGAGAAAAAAGTAGCTGCAGCTCTTTTTGGAACTCCACCAACTTCAACAGTAGAGGAAGCCTTGCAGAATTTCTTAAAGGTAGATCCTATCCAAGAGTTTTCTTGAACAGTTGTTTTTCAAATGATCTCTGTAACTGTTTTGAAGAGATTTGCTCAACAAATGATGTTTGACAGTTATACATTCAAGGCTTCTCTAAATACTACAAATTCCTGTAATAGAAGATTTTCCTTCTTTTTTTCAAAATTAAATGACACAGGATGACCAATCTCACTTATTCCCTATTCTCTTTTAACTAAACTACAACATCTTGCTAGATTAGTTGCTATCAGACTGAATGTCACATCTGTAGTGCAAAAGTAGTAATGATTCCAAGTTTTAATCTTTTTTTTGGGGGGGGGGGGGGGGAGAATAGCATATGTGGGGAAAACGTTGATGTTCTTCAAGTGGAAAAATCAGAGACCTTGCCCCTTTTAGCATCCAACTGTAACCTGAGAATAGAAAGTTTAGATGCTCTAAGGGGGCAATGTCTCGATTAGTACAATCCTATTCTACCCCACACGAGTCCCTGAAAATCCATTAAGATAAAAGGCAGGTAGGTGACCCTCTTCCTTCAGCCACTTTTTGTGACTTAGTCTTAGGGCTACTTTTTTCTCAATCCAAGACTAGGGCTAAAATGAATAGGTGTTATAATAGGTGTTATAAGAGTAGATGCATTAATTGTTTTTCAGGTACTTGAGCAGGGTGAAACAGCCAAAGCGTTTACCTGCCTGATGTAAGCAAGTTGCTTTGGCTTGAATCCTGTTCCACCTATTAGAAGTTAAAGTGGCACTAAAGTGTGTGACACTGTTTCACCCTGCTCAAGTACCTGAAAAACAATTAATGCATCTACTTTTATAACACCTATTCATTTTAGCCCTAGTCTTGGATTGAGAGAAAAGTAGCCCTAAGACTAAGTCACGAAAAGTGGCAAGGAAGAGGGTCACCTACCTGCCTTTTACGTTAATGGATTTTCAGGGACTCAAGTGGAGTAGAATAGGATTGTACTAAGATAATTAATAAGTGGAATTGATCCTGGTTCTAAAATAAGCACTTAAAATGCAATTGTGTTAATTGTACAGTTTCAAGAAAAGTGTATGCATGGATTTTCTTGTTATTCAACTTAATTCAAAGGTATAGATGTTTATCAACATGAACATTGTGGACAGTTGAACAGTTTCTCACATTTTTCTACAGTATCAGGCTTGCCTTTTCATGTCCCTCCTCTGTTTAAAAATAGATTTTTTTTAAATCTTCTGTTGTATAACAATTATTTATCTTGTTACGGCTTGATTTGAAAGCCCACTGAAGTCATTAGAAAGACTCCCATTGACTTTAGTGGGCTTTGGCACAGGGTCTCTGTCATTGATGCTGTAAAGTAGATCTTCTGCACCAAAATTATTTTTCTCATTTTAGGCTGATGATACATACTTTGCCACCAAAAGCAGCAACTCATGGGGCATAAGTATATCATCATCAGTAAATTCTTAGTTCCTGTGTTGTGGTTATTGACTGAAATAGCCCGTTGCTTAAGAGAAATTTTGTAAAATGTACAATCATCATTCTAATTTGCATGTCTTGTGTATGTTTAAAAAGGGTGAATATTTTTTATTTATATTTCAGGAACATGTATTAAAAATATTCTGTTGACCATAAGTCATTAAGGGATAAGAGGATTATTAATTAAAGCATAATTCATTATAATCTCTCATCTCATGATAAAATAAGGGAATACAGTTGACTTTGTACCTAGAATGACAAACTTTTTGGTGGTGTGCAGGATTTTAAGGGAGATAGGATCAGTGACTTGAGAAGAATCTCAAAGTACTACTTTTTTCCAGATTTTGCGTATTAACCATCATAATTTCAGGCATATATGTGTTAAGCAAGTCTTAAGAATAATGAAGCATACAGTTGGAGATGATTTAGACAGCAAAAAAACCCCCAGCCTAGTCTTTGAGGAAGCGTTGTGCATTATTGAAAACTGTATGTTGACCACATAAGTCTTATTGTGCTATTTTTTTGTCTCTCTTGTTTCCTGTATTTCATTACCCAGGCTGAAGAAATGCATCCTGGATATTCCAAATATAATTATGTCTATTTGGCAAAGGTAGTTAAAATGATTTGCTTGTTAAAAAAACAATTCATATATTCTTTTGTTAGTTTGGCAGCTGTCTATAATTACTTTAACACTTCTTTTTTCCTTCTTAGTGCTACAACAAACTTGGCCAGAAAAGCAATGCACTGAAGTACTGTGATTCTGCACTGTCAGTTTTATCAGTTACCAATGAGGTGGGTTCTAAAAGTGCTAAAACTTTTCTAGTGTAACTACTGCACTCATTAATGTTGTATCAAAGTAATAAAGTACAGTAATAAAGCTATATCATTTAGCCTTTTAACAGTGGAACCTTCTTTCTCTCTCTCACCTTCACTTGAGCTGTTCTAATAGATGTCTGTCTAACAGCTCTGGATATCTATCCCACAATTTATATTTCTGCTCTTGAAAGCCTAATATTCTACAATTACTTTTTAAGGCCACCAGTACACAGGGACCAGTAGCATAGGACATTGTTTCAGTTTGCCTTCATTTTCTTCAGGCACACTGCCATTAACCTGATACAATTTGAACTAGATTAGCATTGATTGGTTACAGCAGTGAATGCAACATGTTCTTCAGCCATTTGAAAGTCTTGAAATGGTTTATTTCGTTTTATGTAGAACAGGCAGTACTGCTAGGATTAGCATTCACTCTCTGATCTCCCATGGAAACAAGTTTCATAATTACTGATCTACAGCTGAAAATATTCTGATGTTCTAGAGTGTCAAAAGACAATCATGCATTTTGTCAGTTGAGGACCCCGCTTTTAGCACAGGTTATGTGCTAAGGAGAAGAAAGAGAGAGAAGTAGTCCAACTGGCATTATTCCATTCAGTTCTTTGAAGTGCAGGAGAAAGACATTAACATAGAACTATAATTTGATTGACAAGTATAGAATGTACAGTATTAACATGTTCCGACACTGTCTTGGGTGGGCCTTAATATCAACCCAGCTTGGTATATCACAATAGTTAACTAGGCAAGCGTTGCTTAAGTGTGATATCATCTTGTGTTATTATTGGTACAGATATGAACATGAATAATCTTAGTGTGGTGTTCTTTTTTTTTACTTTGTTGCAATATGCTTTCTGTTTTCCTTTTTTTTTACTGATATTAAAAGTCTGCTATCAATTAGTGATAATTTTTTTGCAGCACTTTGTTGTAGAAAAAATAAAAAATAGTAATTTAAGGGGAACCATTTGTAACTGAACCAGTGTGTAAGCATGGATAGTTCTGTATGCTTGTACAAGCTTTCCTGAATAGATTTATGTTTTCCTTCAAATACACCCTAATGCTGTCCAAATGGGGTTGCAGTTAATCAGTTCAGACACTATGCAGTAATTACATACCAAGACAGAACACCTGGTTATGGTGGACACTACATGCCCTACACATAGCAAAACAAAAGGATCTGTTCTCTTCATTGTGTGCATGCTTGAAGACGTCTTGAGATACCATAGACTCTGTTCAGTGTTAAAAAAAAAAAACTTCTGTTAAACAGTCTATTAGTTCTCCATCATCATCAGGTTTTCTGGTGTTTAAAAATGCTAACTGGATGCAGATGAATAGTGATAATCAGAACTGTGGAGGTTTATATAAGATTAAGCAATGAGCATTCAAACGCCCCTGTTCAACTAAACAATGTAACAATTTGCCCCTTTCTGCTGTGGCTGATTGTATAGATTTTACAGTGTTTTTGGACCAGAATTATTGTTTGCTTGACTTGGCCTCTTATGTATGATATATTTTGGATTAGATTTAGAAGAAATCCAGGGAAGAAAAGGCATTGGGGTAATAGTGAGTAATGCAGTAAAACCAATCTGTATGATGAAAAACAAGCAAAGAGCAAATATAATGTAGAGATTTGGAATGTGAATTGTGCCAGTTGTGCTGATGCTAAATTTCAGCACTAGTCACATCTGAATCAGAATATTGTGTACTGAACTGATTATTGTATTAGAGGAAGACTGTTACCAAAATTGGAAAAATATGTTGGAAAAACTACTGAAATGTTATGGGTTTGGAGTTTAGGGTAGGAAGAATGATTAATCAGTTAAGGGAGAGAAGAGACTGTTCTAAGACTGAGGAGACTCATGGAAAGAAAATGGTAAATGGATACCAGGGAAGTGTGTAAAGTAGCAACAGATTTGAAAATACATAGCTCACAGATTGAAGCATAAGAAATAGGTCAGACAGCTATAAGAAGCAAGTCTGTAGATTGCTTCATCTTATAGTCATGCACAGTCTCAAGGTTATCATCTGACACATCGCTTTGGATACTGTCACAGTCATGCTAGAAATCTGTCAGTCTTTCCAACTGTAATCATACACAGCATCTCAAATGATTAAAAATGTCTCTTCTGGTAGGAATTCCTTGATTATAATGTGTTTAAAGTACTGTTGCTGATTGAGGTACATGTGTACATCAACAAATATTTTCAGAAACTCAATTATCAATAATAGACTAAATAATAAAGTCCTTGGCCTGGTTGGTTTTAAGGAACAAGAAATAAAGAATATGTCATGGTACAATTAGCCGTTCTGCACAAACCCAAGAAGAGAAACATAGTTAGTGATGGCTTCATCCTTCAGAACTGGTGCTTAGCATCTTTGGCTCAGGCTATATTATATTCATAATGTTGATCCTAGAAAACAAAAGGTTTAATCAACAAAGTTCTTTGACCTTAGTGTTAACTTATTCTTAGATACCTTCTCTGCTTTCCCAGCTACAGGATGTATTTCTTCCTGTGGCGAAGCTGCAGGAGAAGGTGTTGATGGGAGCAGCTCCCCCATGAACAGGAGGAAAAAAATCATCAATTGCAGATTATAAATAAGTCTCCAAACAGAACAGCTAAAAATTCTCAAGTGAAATGACAAACTTCTTAAAGAAGTCTCCAAGTATTTGAGTTGGTCTAATAAAAGATACCAGATTTACACGAAGAAACTTGTCTGCCAGTGCCTGTGTCCCTAGACTGGAGTGGGCGATTATTTCAGGCAAGGGTCACTTATCCAGTTTTGGCAAGCTGTTGAGGGCTGCATGGGTAGCCCCGCCCCTTGACAGGTACCCCGCCCCTGTTCATGATCTTGGGACTAATGTGCCAATGTCTTGGGACCAATGTCCCAGGGTCTGCACTGGTGGTGCCCAGAGCAGGGCATAGGCTGGCAGGGGTCTGTGGAGCCAGGCTGGGCTGCACCAGCAGGGAAAGCGGGGAGCTGCTCCGGCTCCATAGAGCCCCTGCCAGCTGGGCCCCCTATACTCCTGCCACCCTGCTCTGGGCCCTGCTGGCGCTGGCCCCAGGACATGGGTGCAGGCTCTGTGCACCCACACCCACTCACTCCCAGTGCCCCCCCAGCCCCATGGTACAGGTGGGTGACAGCACACAGCCTCAACCCCCTGCTCGCTGGCAGGGAAGGAGCTGGTGCAGAGTGCAGGGAAAAGTGGCCCCTTGCCTGCCCCATGGCCGGCGCTCCCTGCTGCAGCTACTCGTAGCCTCCACAGGGCTGTCCTGAGCAGGCACAGGCAGCCACAGGTGGGCTGCAAGCAGCTGCGGCACAGTGTGAGGGAGGGGCCACCTTTCCCCGTGCTCAGCACCAGCTTGTAACCCACCCCTGCTGCCAGCCTGGGCCCCATGCTGACTCCGGGCCCGCCCCCTGCTTGCCATGCTGGGCTGTGTTTGCTGCTACTGCCTGCCCAGAGCTCATGCACTGGACAGCACAGAGGCGGCAGTGGCCCTGCCCTAAATCAACACTGGTACAACCTATACCCCTGAAACTTCTTAAAGATAATTCCTATAAATCAGCTTGGCAGCTCTTAAATAAACAACCTCCACAGTAGCATGCATATTTTTTTTTTACATAAAGGAATGCAGGAGTCACAATACAGATTCGATTTGGAAGATTAAACTGATGCCACAGAACTATATTGGAGTCCTTTCTTTTTTTCACCATACTGAACTGAAGGCTTTGAGTCATGATCATCCCTTGATCATAAATCTTCTCATATTGTAAAGCACTGTTTAGCACTTTTGAGGTGCATAAGATATTAAATTGTCCTGCTTGCCTCTGGTTGCTGTCCAGGTGGATAAGCTTAAGGTCCTGGGAAACATTTGTCTCAAGAAAATATTTTTTTTATGTTCAAGGCTATGTGTGACCCATTGTTGAGTATATAATGGCTACTCTGTCTACTAGTCATTGCAGTCCCATTTCTAAAACTCATTACTTTATAATGGAATTTTGAGAGACCTCAAATATGAAAAGCATTACATTAAATTCTGTTCAAACTAGATATGGTGGAATAACATGATAAAAAATTTTGTGAATTTTTGAGAGAAAAAGTGTTGTAATTTGAAGTGAAAATATGAGCACGTATTTGAAATGTAAAAACAGCAAAGGGCTAAGTTTTTACAGTTCCAGCCTGAAAACACTGATTCCTTGTTTTCAGCAAAGAATCTTACATGCTCTCAGGAGTGACACTTGTAGCAAGAAACCCTAAAAAAAAGACTTTATCATGACTAAGAGAAAAAAAAAGCAAAATAGAAGGAAAAACCTGAGTTTTTATCTCCTGCATCTGAGCCTCTGGGAACATGACACACTTACCTCCTGGGAGTGCTAAACTTACTGTTAGGAAAAAGGATAATAAAGGGGGAAATAGTGAATTTCTTTGAAAAAACTGAGCAGTTCCAATAATCCAAGGCTTTTTAGAAAAATAAATAGGAAGAATAAGGGTTATTAAAAAAATAAAGAGAAAATATTAGGCTTAGAAGACCTGAAAAAAAAGCAAAGTAGGAGTTGTTTAAGTGTAGTGGGGATATAGCAGCGTCTTATTGAAAATTCAGACAATAGCTGTATTGAACTGGCATTAAGATTGAGACTATATTACAGCATTGTGTTGATGGTAAAAAATTACAACTGTTAAAAGCACTGGGAATTCAGAGCTAAAGGTAAACAGTTAAAAAATACAAACATTTAAAAAGTTTTAGCAATGTACAGTAAATGTCTTGGTAACCTTCGTAAGTTAGCAGGGACCATGAGTCTTGCATGGATTCTTTTAAGGGCTAGAGTGGCTCTTGCAGATTTTATAAAGTCTATAAGGAGGCAAATATGCACCCAGAAACAAGCATTAATATTGTGGGATTTGGGGAAAGGGGGCAGAAAAGTCAGAGTAGTCAGCTGAGAAACCTAGAGATCAGCAGGATCCCTGAACAGAGACAAAAATGCAGCAGTTGGAAGGAATGTAGATATAAGGGGTTTTTTATATGTATGTATAAGTCACCACACTATCCCTAATGTGGTCCACTCTCATCTTGAATACTGTGTGCAGTTCTGCTTCCCACATCTCAAAAAGGAGGTGGTAGAACTAGAAAAGGCACAGAGCAGGGCAACCAAAATGATCAGGAGTACTGAGCAGTTGCTATACAAAGAGAGACAAAAAAGAAGAAGAGGTCTCTTCAGTCTGGAAAGGAGAAAAAGCTAAGCGGGGATGTGATAGACATCTATGCAGTCATGAAGGGTGTAGACCAAGTGAACAGGGAACTGTTGTTCACCAACTCCCAGAATACTAGAACTAGGAGGCACCCACTGAGATTAGTAGGTGACAGGTTTAAAACTAGAGAAAGTACTTTTTAATGCAATGTGTAGTTAACTTGTAGGAACATGTAGTTAAGAGGAGGTAGTAGAGGCAGATAGCATAGCCAAATTCAACAAGGGACTAGACATTTGTGGATGATAGATCTATTAATAGCTGTTAAACAGAACAGTTGGAGATGTTTTCTCTGGCATCTCTAAACCAGTAATGGTGGGTGCCAGGAAAGGTAATGGTTAGGGGAGAGATCACTCTAGATGTATCTGATTCATTGCTCTCTCTCTAGCATCCACTTCTGGCACTGTCACAGATAGGATATGGGTTCAATAGGCCATTCATCTCACCCAGTGTGGTACTTATTATGTTCCTAATGATAGGTTCATATTTTGAATATTTTCACTGCAAAGAAAAGGGCTAAAAACATTGGGTCAGATCCCATTCACCTATTAGGTGTCTAAATACCATTTAAGCATCTATATATGATCCTATTTTACCCTGCTTAAGTCCCAGAAAAACCATTACTGCATCTACTTTTGTTACATGCCTTCACCTTAGCCCTAACAATAAGTCACACAGAGCAGCAAGGAGGACCCACCCACCTTTTGATTTATGGATTTTTCAAGCACTTGAACAGGGTGTAATAGAATTGATGCCTAACAGGTAGAACAAGATATGGCTTATCATTCATGTGCATGTGTGTGTATTAGAGCCCTGAACTCCATCCTTGATGGATTTTACGACCCAGCTAGACAAAGCCTTGGCTGGAATGATATAGATAGGGGTGGATGGTTCTGCTTTGAGCCAGGGGTCCCTTCCTGAGTTTCTTTCTTTCCTGAGGTCCCTTCCAACCCTAATTTTTCTATGATTTTATGATTTTAATTAATGGTGTGATGGGCTCTGATCCCAAAAAATCATGGGCCCTGCTATGCCACATGTGCATGCTAAGATGCTTGATATTGGGATCAGATCTCAGTTGTGCCCTTTCTACTTGCCAGTATAGGTGGAGCTCTGGATCATAATTTCAGACTCCAGCTGCACTGACAGGTTCAAAGCAACATGCCCACAACCCTGCATGTCAGGCTGCAGGTGCTTAGTTTTGAATTTGCTGTGTTATGTGGAGTTGATTGAGTCCCCCAGCTTAGCACTTAAATAGCTGTGTGCCCACATCCTCCCATGTGGGGCTGCCACCATATGGCTTTGAATCTGCTGTGTGTGAGGGGAGCCAGCTGACTTCTCTCACTATCAACACTTGTGTTATTCATGCCATAACTGTAATGTCTGCCAGGGACCTTAGAAAGAGAGTGAGTGCAAATAAGAATTGCAGACTTTAGTCATTTGTCTTCCTTTGAAAGTGTGTTGTGCCACAACAGGTCATTTTGATGTTTGTAACTCTTTGGCTAGCATCTTCCAAAACATGTCTTTTCCCATCTCAAAACTGGATCTATTTACTAGACTTTGCAAGGTCAAATACTCTGCTGTATCTAATTTGAAGTCCCTTTGCTAGGCAATAAATCTAATTTGAGGTCTAGGCTAGGATATTTTTAAGGTAAGACATGGCAGAGAATAATTAAAACAAGATTACAATACTACAAAATTTTGAATAGAAATTTTATTCATTTAGGGACCACAGGAGAATCAGATTTATGGGTAAAAGTAAGTCTCTTGGTAAGTCCTGTTAAGGCTGCCTCTTCTCAATAACTTGTTGTGGGAAGGAGCTAAAAGTCCTGGTAAACCACCACCATCAAGAATATCAACATTTGTACAGAAACAAGAAAGGGGCATAGTTGGGTATTTTTCTGAAGAAATTACTTGTAAAGTAGAACTCTGTGAATAATGTCAGTCAACCTGAAACGAAAATGTGCAGTTTTCTTACTGAAACTTCACCCACCCTAAACTTATTTCAGGTTGAAAAAGTAATTTATGCATCAGTTCATGTATAAATTCAGATTGCAACATAAGCTAGGGGTTGGAGTGGGGAGGAAGCTAGTTTTATTTTGTGGAAGGTTGGTGCTTAGCTGTCACAAGTTCAGGATGTGTTGACTACCTGTACCTAGGTTGCCACACTGTGGCCTTCTTCAGGCAGGCTTGTGTTCCCTGAACAGTGCCTCAGCCAGCCCCAGTATTAAACAGCATCTTTTCCAGGCTGGTTTTTGTTCCCTTGAACAGTCCCTCAGCAATAGAGTCTTTAAACAAGCATAGCAAATTTACAAAACCTTGACACTGGGAAATGTCCCCCTTGGTTCTTATCTTCACAGCTGTCTTGTCTTCCATGCAGTTCAGCGCACCATTGCTTCTTCTGTGTTTGCACTCTCTGGGCACAGATGAGCGCAGTAGTACAGTACATGGTGCTGCAAACACGTTTGCAGCACCACATTCTGCACAGTATGGTGTTCTGGGCACTGCTTGAGGGTGGGGCGTGTTCTGCAGGTTTTTGTTGGGTTTTTTTTGACTCCTGGATATCCAGCATGCACTGCTGAAAAACAGCACGCTGTCTGGAGCTGTGCTGTGGCTGCCAGCCAGGCTTCACCCAGCAGGATCACTGTGGCTGCAGCCCCAGGAGGCCCCCAGGACCCCAGGTAAGACTGCTGGGGTCAGCCCAGTGCTGGCCGAAGCCTCCCCCTACCACCCCCGAGGTAACTTGCTGCACACCAAAGTGCGTGTGGCACAGGCATTCCCTAGGGACAAGTAGCTGCCTTGCAAGGTGCACTGCTGCTGCTTGTCCCTGGGGAACCAAATGTCCATGCACGTCTGGACGTGCCCTCTGTGCCTCTGCTTTCTAGGGTTTTTAGCACCAGCAAGCCACTCCCTTATTAGCCGCCTTTTGACAGCTGTAGCTCCTCAGCCAGGCTGGCAGATTCCTATTAAGAGGGCAGGCCACCCTTTTATATTACCATATTAAAATGTAACCAAATGGTGGTGAGATTTGGTTTTTGAGGTTAGACACAGAACAATAAGGATATTAAAATTTATGTAATTTAACTGGGAGAAACTGAGTTTAAGTCTTTTGTAGAAGACATAACTATGCAACACAAACCATAAAGATAGTTGAAATGTCTGTTTTTGTGACATTTTGAAAAAGTATTTTTGCATATAAAGTGCACTTAGAGCATGAGGAGTTGCCAAAAGTCTCATACTTAATTTTTCAGCCTTGGTGGTATTAATTTTGAGAAGCTTGAGAAATCATGGCATATTTCCACAGGAAGAACATGAGAGAATGTAAAACACCCTATCTTGTGGCGTGCAGCAATTTCATAACATGTTGCAAGTGGGGGACTTGATTGATTGAAATATCTTAAAGGGAAAACAATATTATGAAATTATATATTAGTTAATGGCTGTTTGAGTCAGGCACATTATTTATGAAATGGTATCAAGAAACTGAGGACAAGCAGTACTTAGTTTATAGTTAGTACTAGGCTGTTCTGAGCCTTTCTGGATAGAGTGGGATATCCCATAAGTGAAAAGGCTGTGTTCTGTTACCAGCCTCTCCTTTACAAGAGTTCTTAGAAACAATCACATTTTTATTCCTGTTTTTAATAGCAGAGAAAGATGCAGAACAATTGCCCAGCCTTTGGCCTGGAGTAATGTGCAGTTTTCTTTTTTTTCTTTAAACAAAAAGGTTGGCCAATGTATTTCCTTTCCTTTATTGCCTGTTCTGAAGAGAAGAGGTATTTATGTATGACTGTACTGAAGACCTATTTTAAAATGATGTAATTTGTAGAGTGAATAAAAGAATATTGTGTAACTTTGACATACTGATCAGAAATATACCAGAGCCTGGGACATCATTGCTTTTGGCTGAGAAATGTGAGACTAGGATTAAATAGAATTAAATCTTCCTTTTTGAAACTGTTGAAAACAATGTCTGGACACTTATGTCTTAGCTTAGTCCTGAAAATTATTTCTAAGTTCCATAGAACCGTCATAACTAGATAAACATATGTGTATTCATTCTGAACCAAATCATGGCAATCTCTTGATGCAAAGATTGTATGTTTTCGAAATCTTCTTTTAAGAGCCTTGGACCTGACACTCTAAGAGAGGTTAATTGAGATGGAATTTAAGGGGCATTGAATTTGTTGTGACATTTCTTCCCATTACTGAGAATACTCTGGCAGGAGTGCGCAGGCTGCACAACGCACGCTTTTCAAGGCTCTGAGAAATGAATAGGTAGATAGTTTAGCCTATGGTTGCCAGTGACAACATATTCTGGAGGGAGAAGCTCTGGCAGTGGAGGAGGTCCCAGGGATTACAACCACCCCACACTTACCTCAGGTGGAAGAAGCAGCACTGCTGGAGCCTGAAGCACCTTGCCGTCTTTCCTCAGTGAATGCTCTGTGCAGATTGGTAGTCAGGGAGCTCAGAGCAGTACTTCCAGCCCTGAATGAAGGAAGGGACTGTAGCTGATTCACAGTTAGTTAATTGAGTGAATTGATTTAAGTTGCTTTACTGTTGAAGGCTGTTAGCCAGTTGATGGAAGGAGCTGAACCCTGAATGAACAGCGGACCAAATAGCTGACCCACTGATTGGCTTCTATCGAATCAATTAAAAGGGCCTAACCAGGACCCCAGTGGCGTAGAAAAGACTGCTATACTTGTAACCAGGGGTCATGCCCGAGTAGAAGAATTTGGATAATATCTAGGGTGTGGTAAGGGAGGCAGAGTGCCACAAAGAAATTCTTCCAACGGGCCCAGACTTATCAGCCAGCATAACCAGCTCCCACCTCAGAAAAAGATCAAAAACATGGTAGGCGAGAAAGGCAACACAGGAGACCAGCTGTGATAGCATTAATACTCCATCCTGGAGGCCGTCCTCCAGTAAGACGCTGGGCCAGAGAAGGCCTAGGCCATACAGTACCTACCCCCAACGCAGGTATCCAAGGGAGGTATTCAGCTACAATAATAATGTGTCAATCTGGACTGATAGTATAATATTGCTTGTTATATCTTGCATTTGCTTTCTATCATTTTCAGTTATTTCCATTTATTCTTTCCTCATTATTAGAGACAATTTAGGCAAACAAAGAGGAACAGGAGTTTCTTTGCCTATAAATGATGATTTAAAATGTGTTGTATTTTCTGAGTCCTTTAACTCAGCTGACTTTTTCACTTTTTTCATCACATGAAGAAGACTGCCATCTGGCTTTGTTTTGTGATCACTGATAAAGACAAATTAACTTAGTATACAGTCTGTAGTTTTGCACATTCCATGGCTATTAAAACTGTGTTGTCTGTTGTTAATAAAAATTTTAAAACTGTGTAAGTACGTTAGCATGACAAAACAATGCAACACAAGGGGTATATCACATCTAACTGCATATTTGTTTGTTTCTCTCTCTCAGGATAGAGAGGCCCAGAAAGATTTAGAAACTTTACTTCTGACACTGAAGCCATGATTAAAAGCACTTTTAAGTCTTCCTACTGTGAAGGTACTGTAGAAGATCAGTAAGAAACTAGTCACAGGAGACTTTCAAAACTTGTTGAAGCCATGAAATAACACTCATTGATTTCAGCGGGATATGGTTCAGGTCTTTAAGCAGTTAGGATATGCAAATAATGTTTTCTGACTTTTTGAATCATAGCTTTATTTTTAATTTTTGGACCTAAGATTTGTTTTAAATGGTTGTTGCTGGAAGTTTATTTTTCTTACCATGAAGTCCACTGCTGGCAATGGACACCACAGAGGCTTGAATACAAAATGCATTAATCTGTGTTCTTTGAAGGATCAGTTAATCTGCAGCATTAGCACAGGATTGTGTGCAGCATTAGCTGCTTTGTTTTTACATTAAATTATATTCTTGTCAACTGATCTATATAAATATTTGTGAATATAAATCATGAAACATATTGTTATATGTGTGTTCCTCTGCTTTTACTCACAAAAATATGTAATCTTAATGAAATTAAGAAAAAAACTAGTCCTAAAAAATATTTTTTACATTTAACCTATTGGTGGCTTTACCTAGAAATGTGAAAAAATTACAAATCAGGTATTACGTTTGTATATTATGTTACTTGAAACCTCTGCCAGTAAAATATTAAAACCAGACGAGTGAACTGAAGCATTTTGGCTAAATCTGTTACAATTTTGACATCAGTCTGGGGAAAAAAAAAAGTTTGAGGCCTATCAGGTATATGAATCCTGGGCAAGTCTCTTTACCTTCTAAGGGTGGTGTCAGATGGTCTTTTGCAACCTTTCTTACAACTATTATAGATCTTTTATGTGAGCTCTGTCCAACTGGTTGCAGCGCTAGGGGATGAAAGTGAGAAGTGATCCAGGGAAGTGATTCTTCTGTTCTATTTCGTACTGGTGAGGCTTCATTTGAAGTAGTGATTATGAATGAGAGTGGTTAAGCAGAGCATTGGAACAAGCTATTCAGAGAAATTACAGATTGTGCACCCTTTGAAACTTTCAGAAGCAGTTTGGAAAGACACGTGGCTGGGATGGTTTAGTCAGAGACGATACTGCTTTGAGCAGGGGACGGGACTATGAGACCCCTTCCAGCCTTACCTTCCTATATGGTGCCTATGTATAGCCCTGGGGCCATGCACCATGCAGGCTGCATAAACAATCCCCCACTCCCAGCACGTGCCCTGCCCCCCCCGCAGCCTAGGCAATAGCACACTGTTCCCCTGCTCCCCCCCCACATGCCCCCCCACAGCATCCAACACGTGGCAGCAAAAGGGGTGGCCACTGGGGCCCATGAGCCGCATATTAAATGCAAGCCTCCAGTTGGACAGTCCTGTTTTATTTCATGTTATCAAACCAAGAGTTTATGGAGCAGCAGGTATCTCAGACTTGTGTTCATTTGGAAACTGAATTGAGGCTCACTGAAGTTAGTAAATTCCAAATGCATTCAAAAAAGCTTTAGATCAGGAGTTCAATCTGGATTAAAGCATATAACCAGAACAAAGAAACAGTTTTTATAAATGTTAATTGAAACAAGACAGGGGAATGTATAAATCTTCTTGTATCCTTTGTTTGGTTGGAAAATGAGGTAATGAGTACCAATTGACTGATAACAAAAGCATCTAGAACTCTATTGCTTTTAAAACCAATGGCAGACCCCACTCTGTTTCTGAAGTCTGTGGTATTGCACATAAAACTGCTGTGATTTTGGCCCTCAGTTTAGGACTGAATCCAGACCACACACCAGACTCACTAGTGCAGAACATTTACTATCATGTCACAAAACCAGCCCTCTAGAGAGTTTAGAAATGCACATTACCGCTACCTTCAACAACTTGGCTTATTTTGTCATGCATGTGGATTAAATCTGTTCTTTAAATTAAAACCATTTCTTATGAAATTTTCACTTAAAATTACATTACCAAACTTCTTCAGAGCAGCTTTTGTAAACTAAATCACTGTGCCGTTTTAATTTTTTCACCAATATTATTTGTCTGTATGTAGGAAAAAAAGGTTTCAAAACTACAGTTGAATACAGCTTATTTAAGTAATTGTTTGTGAACTATAAACTATGGAAGTCCTTTGCACATCATTTTATTAAATAGTAATTTCCTCCTTAATAAATTCAGAAGTGTTCTCTCAATTCTTTCTTTGTTTTTTTTTACCAGCGACGATAGTGAGTCCATTAAGTACACAGAACTTTCTCTGATTTTATTTTCTGTTTTGCCAATTTCGTGACATTTGAAACTACCAATTTTTTTCCTCAAACTTTTGTTTATTAGTTCTCTGGTTACAACTTTTAGTTAGACTTCAGTCCTGAAGCTCTGTTCCTCAGACAATAAAAGCTTGGTAGTTCAGGAACGCTGAACTACCATCCCTAGATAACTTTTACTCTGGTATTTCAGTGGAAGGAGTAGTAAATGGCCGTATACTTCCCTTCGCTTGTGAAAACATCCAGGAGAGGAGCAAGGACTTCCTGAGGCCCACCGACAGTGGAGAGATGCTGATTAACGTCTTTAACCCCATGGGGACCTGGAGACGGCATGGAAGAGTTAGGGGCACTACCAATATGCAGCTATGACTTCTTGATGTGATGACTAATATAGTGTCACTAGTCAATTGTCCATTAAGAATGATGGGGGTGGGTGGGGATGGAGCCCCACCCCACCCCTGTCTGAACCCACTCCCCCCTTCCCTCCTGCTGCTTGGAGTCTGGCCCATTCCCCAAACCCCCTGCCACTGTGGCAGGGTAAAGGGAGGAACAGGCCTGAGCCCGATGCAGAGGAGGACTGGACCCGAGGGTGGGGAGAAGCCAGGCCGCCACAGCAGAGGGAGCAGTAGGCCTGGGCTGACCCGGTGGCAGGGGGGCTGGAGGAGCGGGTTTAGGGCCAATGTGGGAGAGAGGGCAGGGGCATTGGGGGAGGAGTGGGATGGGGCCCAAGGTGGGGAGGAGGCCCGCTTCTCCCCCCCCCAGCTGCTGCCGCATAGGGCTGTGTCGGCTGCTCCCCGCACACCACTGTGGCAGGCCGGATTCTCCCCCAGTTTGGGCTCAGTCCTCCTCCCACTTGGCCCACTCCTCCTGTCCCCCACACTGTTGCCAGGCCGGCCTGGGCCCACTGCTTCCCGAGCTGCAGCGACCCAGCTTCTCCTTCACATCGGGCCTGGGCCCACTCCTGCCCTCCCCACACTGCCACCATCATGGTGCGCCTGCTATTCCCCCCACCACTGCCGTGTCGGGTCTTGCAGGTAGTGGGGGGAATAGCAGTGTGCCTGCTATTCCTTCCATCCCTCCACTCCATTGTTGCAACCTGCAAGGAGCATGGCAGGGTGGGCGAGCTCTGTAAACCCTATGTGCAGTTACTTTTTTTTAAATTCTTTGATTTTTAACACCCATTTGACTTTGCTTCGATTGCAGTCTTAAGAAATCCTTGGTGCAGATACCCAGTTTTGTTTCCGTCTCAGTCTCTTTCTGATGCACAGAAGCTGATCACTTAAAACTGTTGTTGGGATGCAGGATACAAGCTCTGTGCCAGCCAAATAAGGTTTAAGGAAGCATTGGGGGGCTAAGGCAAGGCTAATGCCCCATTTTGCCATGCTTCCTCCCTGTCAGGTCTGCAGGGAAAACCTTAGAAGGGAGAAACTCAAGCTCAGTTAAACAGCAGCCCTGAGTGGCATGGAAACTCCCCAGTCCTGTGAGTGGGGCTTGGGCTAGAATAGGAACAGGTCATGGAACTGCCTGTCGCAGCTCTGAAGGTGAAGGCAAGCTACATCCCTGGGGGCTGGTTGTCTGAAGCTTTGTGAAAGTGACTCATCTGAGGGTCCTGAATTGGACTCTGGCTTAACAGAAGTTCCTTGAAAGCAGGTTTACCTGCTGCGAGGAGTCAGCCTGCTTTTTCCTTTGCAAGACTTGTGGTGGTTTCACAAAGTAGTAGACTTCTTTGGGACTCATGGGGAAGGTGAGATCTCGACTGCATTGCTGTTAACCTGGAGGCAGAAGGAATTGGGGTGGAGGTGAGCTCTGGGGGAGAGCAAGCCTGGGGCAGTCTTAAGCAAAAAGCATTTATAGTGGAGGTCTCATGACATCTGTGGACCAGATTGCTACCTGAAAGTAGAGCTCCAAGGGGAGATAGCACACTCTGCTGTTCCTGACCCGCTCAGCTTCTGAAAAGGAGGTCCCCTGTTTGTGCCATGCATACCCCATGCAAGGGGATCAGTTTGAAAAGCCACTTCTGCAGAAGAAACTCTTTGAAAGTTCCTCATTCTGAACAGCTCACGGTCTGCAGAATCAAAGCTGCCTGCTGTGCAGGCAGAGCGAAGGGGAAGAAACACAAAACTGCCCCTTGCACCAGATATGGCTTTGGTGGATTAATCTCAGAAATCAGAGCTCTAAAATAGAGGCCCAGTTTGATAAGAATAAAGTGGAGATAAATGAAAGAGGGGTAGAGTCAGAGACCTGGAGATAAAGGTGGAGAGGTATTAATAGCACACACCGTGCTACAGTCACTGAATCAGTATTTTCAAATGTAGTCATCTAACGTCAGTACCCTAAATCCATATTTGAACCCTTAAGTGAACTATTTAAGAAAAAAGACTGAAACAGTCTCTAAGGATATAACCCAGAGACTTAAAGGATTTGAGAAAGCAAACATTATGAACTAAACAGTAGTGATATGAGGCCCAGATTCTCCAGTTGGCTTCCTTCAGGAAGTGATGCAACTAGGGTAGAGGAAATGGGACCACTTCCCCAGATGCTGGCTTGAGGGGGAGAGGAAAGTGAAAAAAGTGGCTGCTGGTGGTAGCCATGTGATCATGATTGCAATTGGGGCAGCAACTGGAAGTCACCACTGTCCTGGGTACCTGGCTGCATCCCTATGCTGCTGGCCCACTAGCTCCAATTAAGGCCTAAAATGAGGCTCTTGTGAGGTGTTTTTTTTTGTCTCTCTCCAGTGAGTCTGTGTGCAGCAAGTTGCAGCCTCAGGGCCCTCATTTGATGGGTGGTGGGTGTGTGGCGGGGGGGGGGGGGGGGTGTCACATGCAGATATCAACCGGTTAACAGAAGAACCTTGATTTTTCCAATCCTTTTCTTTTTCTTGTCATTAAACATATCTTTTTTGTCTTCATTTTTTTTTAACATACCTGTATATACACTATTTTTTAGGGGGGAAATGAGGGAAAAGCATGAGGGAACAGATCTTTAGGACTTAAAAATGTTTGACAACTGGTTGCTACCTACCAGTGGGAATAGATAATTAGCAACAAGCAAATATATGGGTTGAGATCTAAAACATTAATAAGGAAAATATTGCACGTTATCGTTTTGTTAGTTTTGTAGTATTTTTAACTTGTATTATTATTTTGGGTTTTTTTTTCTCATAATAGTTTCATAGATTTCATAGACATCAGGGCTGGAAGGGACCTCGGGAGATCGAGTCCAGCCGCCCACCCAAAGGGCAGGAAGTCAGCTGGGGTCATAGGATCCCAGCAAGATAAGCATCCAATTTGCTCTTGAAGGCGTTCAAAGTGGGTGCTTGAATCACCTCCGATGGCAGGCTGTTCCAGACCTTGGGGGCTTGGACAGTAAAGAAACTTTTCCTTATGTCCAGCCTGAAATGGTCTTGGAGGAGTTTGTGACTGTTTGACCTCGTCATCCCTTGGGGCGCTCTGGTGAACAGTCGTTCCCCCAGATCCTGGTGAGCACCCTGATAAACTTATATGTGGCCACCAGATCACCCCTGAGCCTGTGCTTTTCCAGGCTGAAGAGTCCCATGGCCCTCAGCTTCTCATCATATGGTCTGTTTTCACATCATAAGGTAAGTTCTCTGTCCCTGGGTTAAATCTGATTCATTACAATTGGCACTGATGGATCTTTAAACAGTACTGTAACTAGATTGGGTCAGTTCCTCAACTTACGGATTTCCCCTAGCTAAACTGCAGTAGAATATGGGACCTGCTGCCATTTTAACTGGAAGCTACTTTATTTTTAAAAAGTTTTGACAAATCCAATAAATCTATCTTTGTTTCTCATGAGGGAGAAGGCTGTGCAGCTGAACACTAGCATGCAGGTTTTGCGTGTGTGGTAGTACTGAAGAAAAGCCAAGGACCTGGGTGATTTTATTTACATAAATGTAACTACATTGACTTGTGTGCCCTTATTCCTGATTCCCCATCTCTGCTTTAGCTTTGAATACTTAAATTAGTGCACGTGTGCAAAAAATGGATGGTAACTGTGGGCTGAAATCTATTTTCCTTTACGCATTTAAATGGCAGTTTTCTAGCCTTCTGCCTAGTTGGCTTCAGCCCTGGCTTTATGCTGTGGATGCATAAATGTACGTATGTAGGCTGAGAATATGCAGGAGGGCACATATATGGCTATGGGAGAAGGCCTCTCCCATTAGTGGTTCTGGCAGTATCTCCTGTTGTAAGTGACAACAAATATTTATTCTTTTACAGTTAGGTATGTTTCATAGTTTCATAGTTGTTAGGGGCTGGAAGGGACTTTGAAATGCCACATGTGGGGGAGCATTTCCCCCTGTGAGATGCATCAATGCCACTCACAGAGAGGGCTGTGGGCATAGGACCCTGGCTATGCCCTGCAGGGGAGATGCTCCCTGCACACAACATGTCAAAGCTAGTACCCACAGCCGCATGTATGGGACTGCAGGTGTGGGGCTCTGGGTATGCCACTCAGGGGAGGTGATCCCCCCTCTTGGCACTTTAAAGGCAATCTCTGCAGCTCTGTGGTTGGGGTCATGGATGCAGGGCTCTGACATGCTATGTTGTAGGGGGGAAATATGCCCCGCAGGACGTATACAAGTCAATGCCTACAGCCCCTGAAAAATGGAGGGAACAGGGAGCAAAGCCTAGCCTGTTCCCCAGAGCAGACAGTCCCTGCTCTGGGGAAGAGGCAGGGAGAATTACCCTGTGTTTCCCTCCCCTTCCTTCTCAGACTGGTTGGGGAAACTGGAGCAGTGGGGCAAAGCCCTTGTCCACTCCTCACATTGGGAACTCTGGTCTAGGGAGAGGCCAGGGACGACTTCCCCGCCCTGGCTCCAGGCCTCGGCTTTAGATACCAGGACTGTCAGCTGTGGGACTGTGGAGAGGAGGTGGGTTTTCAAGCTCCGAAGCTGACAGGGGAAGGGGTTTGCTCTGTGACTTGGTTGGAGCAGTGGAGACTAGCCAAATCCCAGAGTGTATCTCTCGAGTGGAGGGGGCTGAGTGGAGTACAGCATGCTGGGATGCCAGAGGACAGCACAGGAGCTTCTATTGATCTGGTAAGTGACTGTACAAGCATTCGTTCCAGCAGTAAAAGTTTTACTAGAGGTGGCTTCTACTTTGTCAAATGAGGTAAAAGTTTCTACTGGGCCCACCATTTTTGGTCTAGTAGAAATTGCTTGGACGCTGGTTCATTGGCAGAAACACTGAAGTGTTTTTCCTGGTGGAACTGTGGTTCCAGTAGCAGAATTGTTGTGTTTATACACACCCTCAAGTCTGCATTTAATTGAGATAGTTTTGCTTTTCACAGCAAAGATATAGTAGCTGAGAACTAAATTGTGGCAGTGCAGATTGTGCAGTGCTCAACACCTGCCTCTGCTCTGCCTGGCTTCCTGCATTTTCTTAAACTCTAAATTCATTCACAAATCTCTTTTTTTAATACAAAAAAATAAGTACAGAAAAACAGTGCAGAAAAGAGTATGATCCAAGACCCATCTGTCCAAAATTTGCACCACTGGTAATGATTAACAGCTGTCCTCCTGGATTTCCTGTTGGAGTTGCTAATTTACAGTTTTTGGAGTAAGAAGATAGCTGAAACAGAGCATATTTTGTACTCTTGGGAAACTGTGAAAACTCAAAAGTGTCTTGCATATTTCCATCTTGCATGCAAGGCATTAGATACAAGCAGATTAAAATGCCAGCCTGTTTTCTTAATTTTTGTTCCATTTTTGCTGAGTTCTCTTCCTTGCAGGAGATTATTTCTAATCTTTTAAACAATAAAAACAAAAGACGACTCTCTTCTACCAACTGTGCAGACGATCTAAGGGCCTGTTTAAAAATACTGGCACAAGCAAGCACAGGGACAACTATTTCCCCACTGGTGAGTGGAACCCCAGAAAAGGCAAGTGAGACTATGGATCAACCCCTGTCCTATCCACCACCAGAGCAGACTTGCATGGCGAGAGAGAAACGTCCTGCATCACACGAAGGGGTATAACAGTGTGCAGGCTTCCTCTGTACACCGGGGAGATGTGGGAAGGCAGTTTGCCAGTGTTTCTCAGCCTGCTGGTGTTCCCTGTGGGTGGTGTGTTTCTGCCACAAACATTTCCTAAATCAAAAACTAGTCTGCTGTGTCTGCTTAGGATGAGGTGAATAGAGTGGTGTCGGTACCTCACTCCCCCCCGATAAACAAATAATTCCAAGATTCTAATCGCCCACCAATACTGTTGAATCCTCTCCAGCTATCTTGCCAGACCAAACGGTGTTTTCAGTTGCATTCCAATTATAGAGGAGCCAAAATATAATCTTAAACCAGTGTGCCTTAGAGCCAGCATTTCAAGGACTGTTAAGTGATTTTTGGGGCCAAGTAGACAGGCGGGGCCATGCAACGATAATCACAAGCCTGTTAGTTCATTTGACCTGAGACAGATGGGCCCCAGGGTCAGAAAGAAAGATATCCATAAAAATTAAGCCCTAGGCAGAACTCAATGAGTAAAACTCAATGGGTCCAGTTGGCAAGGCATCAGCAAGCTTCTAGAGCCTTGCTGTAGGTTTGCAACTTTGCATGGGTCTCCCTGCTCCCTATTTGACTTAGATTTTTTTCCTCTCATCCTCCTGACCCAAAAAAATCAAGAAATGCAGGAGTTAAGATGCATAATATGTATGAATAGTAGTTTGATTACTAGTCAGATCAGTCCATTTATAAAGTACTTAATATATACAACATGTGTAACATGGCAAGTAATGATGCCCTTCCTGACTTCCCTACTTGCATTTGCAACTTTAATATGGTGAAACCCAGCTTTGCATGTTTGCAGGTATATTTTGATAACAAGTAGGGGTGCACCGATAAAGACTTTCTTGGCCGATACCAATGGACTCCAAGCTCTCCCCCCCAGCAATATCAGCCAATACCATTCTGATAGTTGATTTACAGGAATGCAGCCTGGCAGCTTGGAGAGCCAGCACCCTACCAGTAAGTCCGTGGTGGGTAATGGGAATGGGGGAAGGAAGGGGCATGGGGCGGGCGCAAATCGAAGCCCCATGGTGAGGGAGGGAGTGGGTAAGGGGCAGTCAATGCCCAGCCAGGATGGTAAATGGGACCCCAGGGCCAGGAGTGGGATGGACGCAGGAGCAGGTCAACCAGACGGTGGAGAGGGAGGCAGCCCCCAGGCCCTGCACACACCCCCAGGAGAGGTATGGGGGTGGGGAGCATGCGCCCTGTCCCCACAGATCTGTGCATGGAATCATAGAAAGAAGGACCAGAAGGGACCTGTAAGATCAAGTCCAGCCCCCTGCCATGGGCAGGAGCTAATTGGGCTCAAACGAGCTCAACGAGGTACTTGTCCAGCTTCCTCTTGAACATCACTAGGGATGGCAACTGCATCACTTCTGCTGGAATCGTGTTCCAGATTTTGGTTACTCTTACAGAAAAACTTCCTTTCTGCACAGCTAGCCTAAACTTTTCCTGGACTAGCTTGTGCCTATCGGTCTTCGTCCTCCCAGGAGGTGCTTTTCTGAAAAGTTGCTCTCCCAGATCCTGGTGTTCTCTCTTGATATTTGTAAGTGGCTATCAAGTCACCCCTCAGCCTTCTTTTACTCATACTGAACAAACCCAGGTCCTAAAGTCTCTCCTCATAAAATCCCCCAGGCCCCGATCATGCAGGTGGCCCTTCTCTGCACTCTTTCGAGCTTGTCCACATCCTTCTTGAAGTGTGGTGCCCAGAACTGGACACAGTACTCCAGCTGTCGCCTCACAAATGCTGAATAGAGGGGAGGAGCATCTCTCTGGATCTACTGACTACATCTGCTGATGCACGCCAGAATTCTGTTTGCTCTGTTGGCAACTTCATTGCACTGGTGGCTCATATTCATCCTCTGGTCAGTTGTCACCCCAGGTCCTTTTTGGATGCAGTGCCAGCGAGTGGACCACCACCCATCATATAGATAAGGGCAGTCCATCCTTGCATGGGGCAAGGGTGGACTGCCTCTTGTGGGCTCAGGGCCAGGGCAGTGCCAGCCTCTTCCCAGCTTGCAGGCTGGGCCAGGGCTGGTAGGCAGCAGTGGTGGCAGTGCTGGGAGGGATGGCTATGAGAGGGCTACAGGGAATTTTGGGGTGGCTATAGCCCCTACAAGCTCCCCCACCAGTGCTACCTCTGCTTAGGGCCCTCTGCTCTGCTGCCTTTCCCTCAGGAGCTCCAGGCTGCGGGACAGACAGGGGGTACATAGTCAGCAAAAGGGTCCTAAGGGAAAAGCCGTGGAGTGGAGTGGCCTAAGCAGGGGCAGCACTAGGAGGGCTTGGGGGACTATAGCCATCCCAAAACTCCCTGTACCCCCCCTCATAGCCACCCCTCCCAGTGCCACCACCACCACCCACCCTGCTCCCAGCCCTGGCCCAGCCCCCCCCGGGAGGAGGCTGGTGCTGCTCCTGGCCCCAAGTCACAGCAAGCAGCCTGCCCTCACCCCATTTACAAATCCAGTGGGGCACATGCCCCTATGACTCCCCCGGGGGTGCAGGCAGTGGTGGGGACCACCCCACTTCCCACCCCACTGCACCCCCTGGATGAGCCACCTGCAGCTTTATCCCACTCCTGGCCCCAGGGTCCCATTCAGCATCCTGGCTATGCTACCCCTTCCCCTGCTGCACTCCCTCCCCCATGTCCCATCCTCCCCACAGACTTACCAGCAGGATGCTGCTTTCCAAGCTGCCCAGCTGCATTCCTGGCTGCAGGCATCTATCAGTGACATTATCAACTACGCTGGCCAAAAACAGTTGATAGCCAACAATGTTAATTTTCCTTTTATTGGTGCTGATCTGATATGCAACCAATATATTGGTGCACCTCTAATAAAAAGCTATTTCACCAGGAGGGATCTCTCTGACATCTTGGGTATGGAGCGGCATAGATTTTTACTTTTGGTTGCCCAGAGTGCTTTTTTTTTTCTAGCAGAAAAAGTCCTTTTTAAGTTATTGGAGTCCTGGAGAAGCTGCTGCTGGCTGATCACATTGTTCCAGATAGCTTGCTGTAACACTCCAGAATGCAAAGCACTTCAGAGGGAGGTAGTCAAAAAACAACATTTTGGGGTGAAGGGCTTCATGTTCAAGGCCCTGCACTGAGGTATCATTGTCTACAGCTGGCTCACAACTTTTATTTGGAAATGGTACAAATGTGAAAACTACCCCCCTTATTTGCCATAAAACACTTCTTGTATGGGGTTGGAGAAGAAAATAGGCTGTGTATTACTGTCACTGCTCTCTGAGGCTGTTTGGGCTGTCAGGCCCTTTTTAAGTAGCTCACAATGCAGCCAAAGTAATGAAGCTGAACTATTTTGCCTCTCTTCCCTTTCCCGGAACTAGGAGGATACAACAAAATTGTAACAGCCTAGCAGAAAAGAAACTTGAAGGAACAGACTTCCCCTCAAGATTTCCAGCACTTAGTAGTTGGAGTGTTTGCACTTTGTTTTAAGCTTCAGAAGTACAGAAGCACTGGAAAGATTTAAAGACATGAAAAAATAAAGTAAATGAATCCAACCAGACCAGCCCTTTTGCTTACTCAGCAAGCTATCTTTTGGTTAGCAACTTAGAGAAACTAAGTCTGCATTATTACACCAATAATTACAATGGAAGTCATCACAATGCCACATGCTACTTCTGTGTGTGTTACCCTCTGAAACTATGGGGTTTTTTAATCACATTTTATCGATTTTTTCACTAAAGGCTTGATCCAGAGCCCAGTAAAGCTAAAATAAAAACTGTCCAGCCTCTGAATCATTCCCATTGTCTTTGTTTATACGTTTTAAATACCTTGATTAATTGGAATAAGTATCTGTTCTTCTTTTTAACTATCCATCAGAGTATTTCTGATAGTAGGAGCAGCGAGGAAATAGACAAGGGGCTGGAAAATGAAATCATGAAGTCCTTAGTTCAGGAAGGGACTACCTGGTGGGAACACTGGGGTCAAAAGGAGTGAAGTACATGCCTAAGTTCTGTCCTCAACCAAGACTTACTGCTTTTGCTCTTTTGTCACATTTTTCTGCTGAGAGCCTTGCTCAAACAGCTTCCAGACTGAGCTTACTTTACCTGTTGACATTTAACTTGATCAAAAGAGAAGCCAGTGACAAACGGTGTTGTGCAGCCTTATTTCCCCCCATGCAGTCTGTCTCATTTCTAACTTAATCTGAGGCAAAGTGGTAGGCCAGTAAATAGATCAGGCTTTGGGTATGGCTCCAGCAGAAACTATTGAGATGAGGAAAAGGTAGTAAAAATAAGTTTGCTGCAGCAACAACCTGTAAAACTGCTTTCATCCATTGTGGGACAGTAAAGTGCAGGTGCCATTTAGTGCCAATTTAACCTCATAAGAACTGTCACACTGTAGAGGAGTTCTTGGGTGGTATGAAATGGTGCAGCTGGTTCCTATGCCAATATTCCCTCTCATATCTTGATGTAGGAGATAAGGTGTGTTGGAGAAGGATGGGGGGAGGCAGAATATGCCCATGGTAATCTAATCCACAACTGATATAGGGACTCACACAACATCAGTAAATTAGAGCCATCCCTAAACTGATTGCAATTCAAGCCAGCTGTGCTGGACCTGGTGCCAGTCAACCATGAAGATCAGGGAGCCGGCCCTGCCCACCACCATCACCACCTGTCCTAAGCACACTTCACCTTGGGAAAGAACGTAGGCCTAGGTACATGACAAGATAATAGTGAGATATAAATAACCACATTAGCGGCTAGTAAAGCGACCAAAATGCTGGCGTGCATCCATAGATGCTTCTCGAGCAAATCCTGGGACGTTATTCTCCCCTTGTACTCGGCCTTGGTGAGGCCGCAGCTGGAGTACTGCGTCCAGTTTTGGGCTCCACAATTCAAAAAGGATGTGGAGAAGCTTGAGAGAGTCCAGAGGAGAGCCATGCGCATGATCAGAGGTCAGGAAAACAGATCTTACGATGACAGGCTGAGAGCCATGGGACTCTTTAGCCTGGAAAAGCGCAGGCTCAGGGGTGATCTGATGGCCACCTGTAAGTTTATCAGAGGTGACCACCAGGATCTGGGGGAACGTCTGTTCACCAGAGCGCCCCAAGGGATGACAAGGTCGAATAGTCACAAACTCCTGCAAGACCGTTTTAGGCTGGACATAAGGAAGAATTTCTTTACTGTCCGAGCCCCAAGGTCTGGAACAGTCTGCCGGCGGAGGTGGTTCAAGCACCTACACTGAACACCTTCAAGAGTAAATTGGATGCTTATCTTGCTGGGATCCTATGACCCCAGCTGACTTCCTGCCCTTTGGGCAGGGGGCTGGACTCGATGATCTCCCGAGGTCGCTTCCAGCCCTAATGTCTATGAAATCTATGAAATCATTCTACATAAAAGAGAGAGGATTTCTGGTTAAAAATATATTTTAGTGATATTTATTAAAGATAATAAGAGTGTTAATCTTCTACTGTGCTTACATTTTTTTTCTTAGCTCCTGGCAGTAATAGCAACATGTAACTGATGTGAAGGTTGGTACCAGAGAACAAATTTGCCAAAGTGCAAGATTATTTTCTTTTTTCCCAGCAAAATTAATGGATTTCCTGTCTGCAGTGTTCTAAGTAAACCTGACAAATTATTCCTTCTGCTTCCAAAAGGCAAATAGCTTTTACATAGAGAAAGATCAAGTAATTTTCTTCACTGCAAGCATCTCAGAAGTTTTAACAAAGTTATACTCTACACAGCAGTGATGGAATTCTCTATTAATTTTTTTAGCGTAGTTCAGAAAAGTTGCCTTTTTCTACTAACGCCTCTAAGGCTTATCCAGAGGTGTGCGCTTAAGACCCTTCACTACCCTCCCAGCTTCCAGTCGTTAGTCCTGCTTCTAATTTCCAAAGCGATTGAGTCCCACCCTGACTACATCAAGGGCTGTATTTTGATCTAGGAATCAGCATGGCGCAATGCAAGTCAGACAGTGTCCAAGGGACAGTGCAGACCCAGAAGCCCAAGCTACAGTATGTAAGAGTCGGGGCCAAAGCATTTTCTGTCTCCAGGTTCAGCTATGCAACAAAATTCTAGGGAAGAGCAGGTGAATCTGGAGTCTGACCACTTTTAGAAAATATTGGAAAACCTTCCTCCCTGCGAGTGCCTTGCTACTGAAGTGCCATAGTTTGCAAACTTCTCCCAGCTATTCCACCCCCAAGAGAAGCAAACATAACCAAAGTAAAACCCTGACCTGTAAAAGAAATGCCTTTTGGGATTTGGTATTACTGTAAATTTTACAAGGAACATGCCCAGTTGCTCTGGTATAAATATTTTAAGATAGACAATAAATCCAAATGTAGTTTAGAGAAACAACTGAGCTAAATGTCAATTTAATGTCAGCCACATGCTCTCTGGTTAGCTCCTAGGTTTCACAAGATCCCTGAAAGTGACAATACATTCAGATTAGAAGATGTCACTAGGAAGCTTATTGCCATTAAAGTATTTTCAGCCCTAGTGCTGCTTTTTTAGTTTCTAAAACTTTATTTTCTAAACTAAACTTCATGGGGGTCACACCGTTTGTAAAGTATCTACAATGTTTACCTAAATACACTATATGCATCTAGCTAGAAGAGAAAATGGCAGGCTCCTAAGTCTTTACCAATCCATGCTTTTGGCAACAAAGGGGGAAAAAGTTGAAAAAAATTCTAAGTACAGGTTCAGAACTTTGATCAATTAATTTTGCTAATTCTTCTGAAATGCTTGTTTTGTTGAATATGTTAGAGATTTTCCTTTCCATGCTCCTATTTTTTATGCTTTATCCTTATATAGAGTCAGTTAGTGGTTTAAATCCACTTTCTCTACACTTTTTCATTGATCGGAGGTTCTCATCTTTTTTATTTTAGTATCCTCCTTTATTATTCAATCTTACCATGTTCTCTTGGATCTTCTTCTTAGTCTGTCATCTGATATTTCCATACTCACAATTTGTCTTCAGTGGATGCATCTACACAAGACGCTATATCACTGTAGCTATGAGCTATGGTGATGTAGTGTCACTATAGTAACGTAGCGTTGGCGGGCACTGACTGTGACGTCACTACTACTGTGCAGTAGGATTGAAAACTACCTATGCACCACCAGGACTGCACAGTACCAACCTAAGCAAGTACTAAATGACTTTGCAGTACTAACTTCAAAGTCGGGCACATGTAGATGCGCCCACTATGATCATCTTCTCTCCCAAGATGTGCATGATATCTCAAGCACATTGTTTATAAATATTCAACAATAGCTGTTATTGGTGATACTGTTTTCATTTCCTCATTCTTTTTTCCTTTGTATTTTGTCAAACCATTTAACCATTTTAGCAGGCACTTTTTTAGTGGTGTTTAATCCTCCTTTATCTTTTATTATAAAGAACACACCTTCCAAGCCATACTTTAAGGTAGGCCTTATCACTATCCTGTACATCTAGTGCTTTAACTTCCATAGCATGCTTCTATCCTATATCATCCCTGATCACAACTTTTCACTTCAAAAGTATCTGTATTTCCAGGGCTTGCTCTGACTTGTGTGGTGGTTCATTATATGTATATTTTACTAGTCAGACATACTTTTCTGGGGCTTTTATTATTTTTCTCAGGCTTTACTATACAGCTTCTTTTGGAATCCAAGTAAGTGTTTTTTCTAGATCTATGAAGTCCATATAAATAATGTTTTCTTCTTTTTCTTCTTTTCTTGGAGGAAAGAGAATATAGGGTCTCTTTCCCTTTCCTAAAACTGAACTGATAATCACTGATCTCTGTGGTTCTTCTGAGTCTACCTTGAATAACCTTTACATATATTTAGAAAGAATAGCTAAGTAACTCTATTCCCCTGTAGCTGGAACATTTCTATTTACTACCTTTCTGTTTAAAGATGAATGTTATTGAATTTTGCCATCATTTATGTGGAATCTTTTATCAGGAACAATTTTATGAACTAAATGGAATAGCTCCCATTCACCTTCACCTAAAAACTTCCGTTGTTAGGGAATCAGGCCCTGTTGCTTCAATTGACCTAGTGCTTTCCTAATTTCTTTTGCACTAACTGCTGAAATTTCTTCTTCGTTTCTTCGTTGTTCCTGTTGTGATATTCTCTCACATTACTGAGCAGTGATGCTAATAAATTTAGTAAAGACCAGTTTTCTGAGAAATAGTGACCACGTAAAAGTCTGTAACGTGATTCCAATAGATTTAGCTATTTAGTTATTCTAATAGAATAGATAGTATAAACAGATTTTAAAAAATAGAGAGATTATTGTGTGGGAAATTAATACCGATATTTTGCTGCTGTCTCTGAGAACTGGTAGGCAAGCAGTTTACTGTCTTTGACTACTAAACAATAAAGTATGTTATGTTAGCTTTCATAGGTACAACCTTTGGCATTTAGATTATGTGCGAGACAGGAAAGAGAACCCAAAAAAATTAACAAATTGCTGTTGAAAGGTAATGAATCTGACAAGAACCAAATCAGTTCTAGGAAACAGCTGCTAGAGATTCAGAAGTGTATATTACCCCTCTGAAATAAAATGTTCAGGTATTTCCAAAGTGAAAAATGGAAATTCAGCTCTAAGATACTACTAAAGTAACCACTGCTCAGTAGCATCTTGTGTAGATGCACCCACTGGCAAACTATCCTGAGGACATTTCATTGTTTAAGGTACCAAACTGAAATAGAGGCAAACCTGAGTTCAATTCATTGTTCTAAAGTATATATCCCAACATCATTCTCAAGACCCTCTAAACAGTGGTGCTTGATGGGTGGCCCATGTCAATGGCCCAACACTGGTATGAGCTCACTGCCTGTCAGTGCTGTTCCTGCCAGAGCACCGCATGCACAGGAAGCTCTGAGCTCCCCAGTTCATCAGTACAGGTTCTGGCTGTAACCACCACCAGTTTTGGGCAGCTCTGGAGCCCAGCGGGTGAATGCCACCACTGCTCATGCCCTCTTTTCAGAGGAATTCAGCAGCAAGGGAAAAGAGAGTGAAAGTGGTGGTTTCAGCCAGAGTCCACACTGGTAACTGGTAAGTTCAGGCAGCTCACTGCATATGTGGAGCTCTGGCAATGCAATTGGCCCAATAAAAGATATCGCCCACAAGAATTCTTGCCTCTCACATATATCTTGGGTCAGGTTGTTGACAACTAAATTGTCTCCCTGACCTGGGCTAGCCTGGGTGAGGAGGGTGTGTGGACACCCAGCAGGACTAAAAACAAGACCTATCAAAGGGCGGATGAGCTCCCTGTGAGCCAATGGCCATCCATACCTGGAGAGGAGATGGGTGCCCACAGGTCACTCTGCCCAAGTGCTGCTCTACTTAAAGCGCCTGAAGCATCACATGTATCAGCATCCCCATGCTTAAAAATGGTCATGGGGCGCTTTAACTAAAGCTGGTCAAATGTACATTATTTAATGCGCCCCCACCACCATTTTTCAGCATGGGGACACTGATGCACATGACACTGGAGTCTGCTGGAGTGCAGTAATTAGCGTGCTCCTGCAGACTCGATTAACTTGAGTCTGCTCTGACAAGCTGCAGTTACAGCACATCAGAGCAGCCTTGGTGCATGTGTGTAGGTGCCCTTCATGATCAATCCAAATTATATTTCCCCTTCCTCAAAAGAAATGATCACTTTTTGGTGGCTAGGTCTGTCTTTGCTTAACTCATTTAAAATCTGCAGGGCTGGCAATGAGCAGAAACAGCTTTTTACATATGATCGAGCTCATTAGACCTGAAAGTCCTTGTGAGACTACAAGTACAGAAGCCAACTTTGCCATGATTGCAGATTCACTTCAACAACTAGGTGAGATGAAGCAGATGTGTATTCTAATGTCACGCTTGGCTCATGATATAAAAGAACCACATTTCAGCAGTACGCCTTTTTGTTAACTAGATGGTATACTATCTTGTAGCTGAGGTTAAGAGGCAGTAGGCTAAGAGCCCGCAGACATTCTGTTCAACACTTTTTCTCACTGGCTGCTTACCAAGCAATGTGGTCGGCACTGAATTAATGTGATCCACTCCCCAGACAACTGCTCTGGCTCTGATCTTACAGCACTACCCACGTAGGTTGGTCCTAGATGTTATCCAGGGCCAGGTTCAGACGTTACACATCACAAATTAAGCAAGCAGAAAGCACTCTGAAGCAATAACTGAACAGATGTCCACACTTCTTAGAACATTTAAAAAATGGCAGATCATGCTCTAAGTTAACCCTTGATGAATGTATACTAACCTAAAGCACCTTTTGTTAGCGTGCTTTATCAAACATCTGCGTCAGATCTCATTGAGGGTTACCTTAAAGTGCAATTGCCCAATTGCCACCTTTCCAGGCACTGTTGTGCGGGGCTGTGCTCTAGCCTCGGACAGAGCTCGTTTTCTGGGCCCCAGCCTGGGCCAGCCCCACTCCCTTGACTGCCACTAATCCAAGTCAGTGACCGCCTCTGATTCCAGCCTCACATGCAGCCGTGTCAAGGAGGTGAGGGAAAGGGAGTTTCTGTCCCCGCAGTGTTCCCCAGCCTGGGCATGTGTGGGTGGACACCACCGAGTGTCCTGGACACTGACCACCTGTGAGAAAACTAAGGGGCGGAGGGTTGTTGGGCCTCCTCAGACAGCCGGGGCCTTTCGTGTATTATCTAGGGGTGGATCTTGGGGTCAGGGATATACATAGAGCTACAGCCCACCTCATATACATACACAGAGGATCCAATAAAGTTCAAAAGTATATTATAAACTCACAATCACAATCCTGGAGTTTGTGACTGTTAGACCTTGTTATCCCTTGGGGAGCTCTGGTGAACAGCTGTTCTCCCAGGTCCTGATGTACCCCTCTTATGTAATTGTAGGCTCCTACCAAGTCCCACCCCCGGAGCCTTCTCTTTTCCACACTGAAGAGTCCCAGATCCCTCAGCCTCTCCTTGTACGGCCTGCCCTCCAGGCCTAGGATCATACAAGTGGCTCTTCTCTGGACTCTCTCAAGCTTTTCCACATCCTTCCTGAAGTGGGGCAGCCCAAAACTGGATACAGTACTCCAGCTTCGACCTTACCAAGGCCGAGTAAAGCAGAAGGATGACATCCCTGGTTTTCCTGAAGATGCATCAGTAGACGCATGCCAGAGTTTGGCTTTTCCAGTTATAGCATCACATTGGTTTGAGGTTTTCTTTACAGCCATGAGGCCTATTCACTTACTTTTCCTTAAAATTAAAGCCTAGTTTCTTATGTAATCACATCCAGAAGCTGGATGGTAAGTTTTCTATCATTAGATGTATCCAAATTAAGAGGATAATGTCTATTCTTTATTAAACATTTTACAAGCTGAAAACATACATGGTTGCAAACTATTAGTTAGTACAGGCCTTCATTTGTTTGAGTTCTTAAATAAAGCAAGTAAAAGAGCTTCTGAAAATCAGATTCCTTCTATCTGTTGAAAGCCATAATTCTTTTCCTGGGTTGTGATCCAAAACCCATTAAAATCCATGTGAGTCTTGCAATTGATATTAATGGGCTTTGGATCAGACTCTAGTTGACTGTGAATATTAACTTCTTTCTCTTTTAACCTGAGGGAAGATCAAGAAGGGAATTGATCATGTTTCATTGTTTCACAGTTTCATAGTTTGTAGGGTTGGAAGGGACCTGAGCAGATCATCAAGTCCAAACCCCTGCCTCGGCAGAAAAAAGCAAGGTGTTCATCTAGCCTTCTTTTAAAGACCCCCAGGGTAGAAGCCAGCACCACTTTGCTTGGAAGTTGGTTCCAGATCCTAGCCACCCTGACAGTGATGTAGCACCTCCTGATATCTAGTCTGAATCACTCTCTGGCAGCTTGTGACCGTTATTTCTAGTCACTCCTGGTAGTGCTCGGGGGAACAGGGACTCCCCCAGTGCCTGCTGGTCCCCTCAGACTAGTTTGTTACAGGCCACTAGATCCCCACTCAGCCTTCTCTTGTGGAGGCTGAACAGGTTCAGGTCTCGTAGCCTCTCCTCATAGGGCCTGCCCTGCTGTCCCCTGATCATGCGAGTGGCCCTCCTCTGGACCCTCTCCATGTTGTCCACATCCTTCTTGAAGTGTGGCACCCAGAACTGGACGCAGTACTCCAGCTATGGCCTGACCAGTGCCGCATAGAGGGGGAGGATCACCTCTTTGGACCTGCTCGAGATGCATCTGTGGATGCATGACAACGTACGGTTGGCCTTCCTGACTGCCTCCCCACACTGCCGGCCCATGTTCATCTTGGAGTCAATGATGACTCCAAGATCCTTTTCCGCCTCTGTGCTGACAAGAGGGGAGTTCCCCAACTGGTAGGTATGGTGCCGGTTGTTCCTCCCCAGGTGCATCACCTTGCACTTGTCAGTGTTGAAACCCATCCTGTTCTCATCCACCCACTCCTGTAACCTGTCTTGGTCTGATTGCAGCCTATTCCTCCCTTCTGACGTACCCACATCCCCCCACATCTTAGTGTCATCAACAAATTTGAACAGGGTGCTTTAGTTAGTTCTGTTAGTACCTACATGGGTAGACAATTTCCAATACTAGAAAGGATCAATGACCACTGGAGTGAGTTATGTAGTAGTAGGGTGGATTTTCTGTTTGGCAAAGGGCATATCTAATCTTGAGCTTATGCATCAGGTCAAATGAGACTGTTTCAAAAACTTTCAAAGGTAAAGATTTGAATTGCCATGGGAAGTCTATGCTTAGTGAGGCACTCATTCTACCATGTGCTAGAGATACACTAAAGGAAGGGAAAATTCCCATGAGTCTGCACAGGCCATTGATTTATTTTTAGTCCTTAATTTTATTTTAGCTACACTGAGATAAACAAGTGGAATCTGATATGCATAGCTTGTAGTTAGATAGAAGTTTATATTTTCTAATGTTTTGGGCATTAGGAAATATAATTTACTGCTTGCCTTTAATAATTCAATATTGCTTTTATTAAAATAACATGGCAAAGCTTAGTTGGAGGTGTTGTAGGGCTTCATTTAGCATGACTTAGAAATATTATATTGAGCACGTAATAGTATTCCTGAGCAACATAGTATGAATCAAGAAAAACTTCAACAGAGGACATTTTATAAACATATTTTCTATTTCTTATTTCATCTCTATGCTTTTATCAGATCTGAAACTTTCCTTCCCAAATTTGCAGTGTATCTAAATGTTATAATTGTTTGTCTCTAATGGATACTGTGAGAGTTCCATAGTTGGTGGAAACTCCTCAGCCACCCCTCTCCTTCACTTTGGGTTGCCTCTCTTAATACTTTTCTGCCATGCCTTGATGTTCAAAATATAAAAAAAGAGAAAAAGGGAAGTGAGATTTTTCCAAACACCCATAGTGATCAGGATGAAAGTAAGGGTTGTCTCCACAGGGCTCCACCTTCCTTACACCCTGTACTTATCAGATCTATGCAGGTATGCATGTTCTCCCCTGGACTTGCCCTTTCAGTAAGTATGATGTGACAACTGATTACTATCCAGTTATTCAGTCTCTTATTCTCAGGAACTGGCCATTAACAGGCCAATACTTATGGGTTCCCAACCCTGCTAGATCTTTTCTTCAATAGACAATAGGCTAATCCCCACGGGGTCTATCCATAATAGGTCCTTGTTTCCCTGGGCCACCAGTTAAGTATCAATATTCAATTGATTTGTCTTTACTTTGTTCATCAATTAACAAACGTTTCTACACTCAAATCTATTCTCACCCCAGATCTATTAGCTAACGGGTGCTAAATATTAATTAATTCATATTTACAGTCCTTCCATTTCCACACATAGCAACCTTATATTTCACCAACTAACAAGTTTACCAGCATCTTGTCAATCACTCTTCCTATATTTTCTTAACCTGCTCAGGGTTCACTTAATATATACACCAACCCTCAATCAATCAATTCATATACATTCCATCCTTTGACCAGCTGGCCCATCAAAAAGCTTTTCCACTCTGACTATAATAGATTTTTCTACATCTTACTAATTGACAAAGTTCATTTAGATTATGCTTCTCATTTAAACTCACTGGAAGTGAGTTCACTCAATTCTGGACTAACTAGCAGCAGTAACTCTCTCACCCTGGCTGCAGATTCTTGTGCTGCCTCCCCTGTAGAGGCCTTTTTTCTCCTCTTACCCTGTTCTGGGTCTGTCTCCAGCTCAATGTCCCAGCTCCTCTTATAGTTCCTATGCCTCTGCATGGTGCGCATGAGCTCTAGCACACTCATGCTTCCCCTGTCTGGGGAAAATCTTCCTTCCAGCCAGCCTGGCTTTACCTTTCAGCTTGGTCTCCCTTGGCCAATGGGGCCCAGCTCTGGGACCTCACATGCATCTTTCACCTCTTGCCAGACACATGGGTCACCGTGTTCACCCCAGACACTGTCAGCACATCACTCTCTGCTGCTTGATTGGCTCCGCATCTCCTGGTAAGTCCTCTGCTCTGTCTGGACCTGGAGGAGCACTCTGAATTGTAATAGGGCCTGGGGCCAGTGCCCTGTTACAGATACCCAAATTCAGATTGTAGTCTGGTGAATTACTTAAAATACTGCTTAAGAGTCAAATAAAGAGGAGGTAAAAGAGGATAAATTCCAGAGCAGCTTCCATTTCTCATAGGAACATGCTGATGCACATGGGAACACGTGCTCATGATGGCTTCTTTTGTAATGGCGAGAGGAGGAAAACCTGAAATCCTTGACAAATCACCACCAAAATTTCTAAACCAGATTATTGATTTCCTATGCCTGGCCAGGTAATCACAGCCCTCTTTTAATCCCTGCTAAAACAGAATGGCCACTCTTCTTACTGAGAGTACTGTAAAGGCTCTGGGAGCAAAACTTAGTATCGACAATTCTTTGTTACTCACAAGGGAACTGCCTCACAATTCAAAATGTTAATAGTGCTAAATACCATTAAAAGATGATGGAACTCGTACAGGTGGAGATGTGTTCAGGCCTGAGTGTTCCAGCCCTATTGGCTCATATCAGCTCAGGAATGGTTCTGTGCAATAGCTCTTATGCCTCTGAAGAATCTCGTACAGATGTTAAGCCTGTGGGCAAGCCAGCTCTTAGCTCCCCATGTCAAGTGGAGATTTTTTTCTCTTGATTGAGCTGGCATTGGTCTTTAGGGAGAGCAGGCAATGCAGAAGGTTCCTATTAGTTCAGAAAACAGAAACATCTGTGGAAGTCATGAATGACTTGCTGGCGCAGTTTAACAGCAGGAAAGCCTGAAACAGCATTCAGGGCCAACACTGTTACGCACTGCAGAAGGGAGCAAATATCTTGGCCCCCTCAACAGTATAAATTCCTTTCTACTGGTATAACTTCATGCACCCAAGGAGTTATATTGCACTAACTATATCTTTTTCTAAATTTTTCAGAGGCCAGAGATGGTTTAGACCACCCCTAAACTGAAGTCAAGAAAAAAAATACAAAGGAAGAGTAAACAGTAATGAGTAATGAGAGTAATCTCAGAGTACTGAGAGACTTTCACTTTTACCTAGAGAATTGTTCAAGATTCCCCTAGGATAGTGGAGCCTGCAGCCTACAAGCTGTGGACTGTTTAGAAATGTTATGAACCAAGGTGGTGGTTTCAGTGCAGTTGAGGGTTGATAAAGATTCTTATGTTTGAGGAAAGGACTGCAGATATACTGAAATAGCTTACAAATCTAAGTGTCTTGACCTGACATTTGCATTCTCGAGAGACCATCCCTTATAAGCTGTGAAACAGAGCTGAGGAATTTATTTCCACACCAGTTTCATATTATGAAGGTTTCTGTACATGCATTTCCTTTAATTAACTATGTGATTATTCTAAATTAAATATTTAACCCTGTATAAGACAACCCAGCTTCTTGGCTGCCAATGAAGGTCATCTAGCACAGCTGAGGAGGAGGGGCATAGCAATGACTTCAGTTGCATCTGGAAAACTTGTTCAAGTTCAAGTCCCATTTTGGGTGTCATTTTGGAATCAGCTATAGTTGTGCATGCATACGATCCTCAGTGGGAACTGAACCTAGTACCAGGAAGCAGATCTCCTTTAAATCAAGTAGCAGACCTGTGATTTTTGATGCTAAAGAGTCTGTCTTCTATGCCCCTGAATTTCTACAAGGTGTGTGATTGTGGAAGCATGCCCAGGGGGATCTTAGGAGTTCTGAGACAGCAACTCTCTTCTCCTGTGCATTTTTAAGGTCTACAGAGAGTTCTGGCTCTTTCATTCTCTAGTGTACATGCAGTGATATTCAGGAATTCATCTTCAAATGCTTACTGTGATTTCTTTAAATGGTAAGCAAGTTGTTTTTTGAGTTTATGCCAGCTCTTTTTTTCAAGTGTTTTCCCAATGAAGATGAGACTCTCCAGTGACAATGTCTTCTAGGCATTGCATTGAAGCTGTATCATTTGCAATTTTTTTTGTTATTGGTATATTCCTGTCTTTGATCAATTCACAGAGTGATTCTCATGCAGGCTTTTCATAAGAATAACATCTTTTGTCACGAAAGCTGTTGAGGCTGACTATTGGCAGGGAATAGAAAGTATAAGAAAAATGGGGTAATAAGAGAAGGAAAAATAGAGGAAGTTAGGAAATGGGAGGGAAGAAAGACAGTAAAGAGAGGAAATATATGAAAATAAGGAGAGAGGGAATGAGAAGGAGAAAAAAGGATGAGTGGAAAGAGAGACCAAAAGAACAAGCAAGAACAAAGGATGAAAGAAAATGTAGAAGGTGCCTTTACCAGTAGAGTGACTCCTTGTGTCTCCACCTCTGGACACTGCAGTTTCTTGCTGTTAAATTTTCACTGTAAAAATCTATGGAAGGTGCTCCTGGAAAGTGCTTGGTTGGAAGTACAGAACACTGAACTTGTCTGCAACCAGAAAGCCTTCTTGCAAGCTCCCTCATGTTACTTGTATAATGGCAGTGTGACTAGAAGGCCTAATCACAAACTGAGATTCTGCAGATTGATCTGGAGGGGTAATTTTAGATGTTCACCCTGGATGACTATTCACACTTTGACCTGTTTCTTGGAAAACTGGCAGATAGTAAAACAATTACCTGTGACACTTCCATGGCCAGTTAAAGAATTCAGCTCTCTATCTTCAATCCATTCCAGGCTTTTCTTTTTTTTTTTTTTTTCCCTTGGAGAGGGAAATGTGCCGCAAACCCCAAGATTTATATGGCTCTGATGTAGGGTTCCATTAGGCAGATCCTTATTGGAAAAGTTGACTTTGACAAATCGAGATACAATCCTGACATCATAGAAGATTTAAGGAGCTCCAACCTGAATGAAAGTTGTGCCTCATGAACTTCTTGCTATAAACCATCTGGAAAACTGGATACTTCCGTTGTGTTCAGAAAGGTGTAACTGACCACCTAAGACCCCAATTTTTGCATGCAAATATTTTGCAATAGCTTCATTCTGCTTCCAGATGTTTGGTGATTTAAACAATTGATGAACATGTGCTCCAGTTTCCTGAGAGGACATTCTGTTTTGCCATACAGAGCTCTTTCAACAGCACCCATAGCAAGCATCATCTCAAGAGACTGATGAAAATAATAGTTGCTTACTTCTAGTAGTGCTATAATAAGAGTAGATATGGGAAAAAGTGATAAGACAACAGCAGACTTGCATAGTTCCTTGTGGTATTTTGAAGCCTGCTCCTTCCCCCCTTCCACCAACCCCTGTAGGACTTGCAGGTTGGACAAACTGCCAAAGCCCTACAGCTCAGCATTATGTTGGTAACTGGATCACCAATGATTTCCTGAACCAGGGAATTCATACATGTAGATACCCTCCTCTCTCTCTCTCTCTCTCCCCCTCCCTCCTCTCTTCCTGCTGTTTGATGGAGATGCCTCCAACAGGCCCCTCTGAATATGTTTCATTGGATGGGACATACCCAGCAATCATGTTATGCATGTTCTTGCTGGGGATAGAACACACCTGTTTGTTCATGTGTAAGTTCTTCTTAACCCAGATGTAACACTTTTCATCGATGACCCAGGCATCTTCTTGCATGGTTCTTTTTCATACATGTCTCATATTAGCTGCAACTAGCAGGATTATATTCAAAATGTGGATAATTCAAGATGTTCTTATAGCTGCCAGAGGCCATGTGGTACAGTGCATCAGCCTAAGAGTCAAGCAATTTGAATTCTGTTCTTGGCTGTACCACTGAATTTGCAGAAGGAGGTTTTTGTGTGTCACTTTCCCCACTTGTAAAAGAGGAACAGTGATTCTTACCAATTCATGTAAGGTGCTTTGGGATCTGTGTGCAAAAGCTCTGGTTATTGGCTTTATTTTAATGCCAATGAAAACAATTGCTTATCTAACTCTTGCTGGAACTGGCTGCTTAAACAGAAGATTTGCCTTGCCGTTCTAATTTTACCACATCCTTTTTAACAAATAAAGGTAGCAAGATTTGCTTCAAGTTATGTTTCCCCCTATTTCTGAGATTTAACCTTGTTTAATTTTCTTGCATTTATTTCCTGTAGTGCTTTTGCTTACAATTTATGAGCTACTTTGTATTCAGCTCACTGTAGTAGGAGTATTTGTCACACACTTGGAAGACTGTTAGCTTGGCAGTGAGATACAGGCTATTAGAGAGAGACACCTGAGAGAAAGAATGCATCACACAGAGAGAGAGCTCATGGAAAACGCTTCTCTTTTGTTCTTGTGCCACTTGGAAAGGTTACCCAGAAAGCTTCCCTGCAGGGCATACTGTTCTGGAGTGTAGGTACAGCTCTATCTCGCTTCTGCCAGAAATGGAAAGATGAACCCAGTTATGTCTTGGAACAAGTTACAGCATGATGCTGTGTTCCAGCAGCTACTAGACTGTGTCTCACCAAGGGAAGAAAAAGTAGCTTTGCGGTAGTGATAAAAACAAAGATTCCTTTAAAAGAATCTTATTTTTCATTAGAGAGAGCAATTGTGAAATCATTTGGTTTAATCTTCAGTGGCACTTTTTGCGTGAATTGAGCCAATCATCTTTCTTAAACAAAGAGAGGATTGATCTAAGGTTCAGAACTTTTATGATGTTCTAAGCAGAGTGGGAAAACATTAATAAATAATTAATTAAAATACAAAATACAATTAAATATATAAACTGCAGCAAGAGGCTCCTTTCATCCAGGAACTGCACTGTGCCATTTCTGGGGTTCTACCCTGCAGTGCACATCATACTTAATTTACACTATCAGAATCTGACACGCAAGCTGTTCAGAACCTAATTGCCTAACTAAAGAGACACTGCATCTTCTTCACTTCAGATGCATTGTTATGAATATGCATGTTCTTCATCATCCCCTTCCCTCTACTGTGGGAATAATCTAGACATGCTTTTAGTTTGGGGTTAGATGACAGACTTCTACCTGCATTTAATGAACATGTACCTCACTATCAAGACTGGAAAGAAAAAATAAGTGGTGGTACCTGTTAAAGCTCTGCCCCTCACCTCCCACTGAAGTGCCATCAGTTATTAAAATAGGCCATTGCTTCTGGCACTCAACTCCAATGGCTTCTGACATTCTCATGATACAGACCATTTAATTCAGTCCTTCAGCTGATACAGATATGTAGATCTCCATGGGATGCACAGATCCTTGCCACCTCTGCTGGAAACCCATGCAGAACTACACATACAATGCTAACTGCCACATTTTGGTAGATTTCATATTCATTAACCACCACCCCCTGCCCCTACAGATTCCTTCACAAATTGTACAGAGCCATGCAAATGATAAAGATGGACCATACATACACATGGGCTTTGACACCTCCCCTCCCATATAGCCTTATCCAGAAGATCTCCACAGTTCATTCATCCTTCAAATGCATATAGTCTCAACAGCTTCTTCCACAATTGATACCACCTTACAGGCCACACACTTGATTCACTCCACCTACCCAAGACCCCATTCCTCAACTACAATAGAGACACCCTAGGCACTGGGGAATGGGCATCAGCATCCTAAATCAGGTAAATATTAGTGGATCTTCTCACTGTCCCCCTGCTCCCAAGTTTGGATGGACTGTGAAGAGGCAGGACACCCCTGCTTCATTGTCTGGCTGGAACTGGCTCTGCCCATAGACAGATCCAGGATATGAAAAATGGGGATGCGGGAGCAGTGACCAGCACTGTAGGGGTGGCTGCACCCTCTGCTCTCAGCCTCCCCCCATACTGGGGCAGACAGACCCTGCCATGGGAACAGCAGCCAGGGACTTTTTTAAAGCCCCCAAGTCAGGTAAGAATCCCTTACCTTTTCTGCTCTCAGCATCATCTCCCTCCCCCATGTGCTCATTAAAACCTTCCCTCTCCCACACCCAATTTATTTGTGCCTCTGAGCACAGAAGAGAGAACCCACCTACTGCTGTTCCTGGGCTGGTGGGGAAAACCTGGGAGGAATAGGGAGGAAAGGGGAACCTGCCTATCATCACTGCTACTGTCCCTAGCTGAGCCCAGCTCCCCACATAGCTGTTCTCTGCAGCCCTGGCTGGAGAGGCAAGAATAACTCTGAAGCTTCCCCTGTTCCTGGGGTAACTGGAGACAGTGGGGAAAGCTGAAACAGTGGGTAGGGGAGGGAGGTATGGGAGAAGAGGGGACATGACACTGAGCACATAGGGGAAGGGAGGAGGTGCCAAGAGTAGGGTGGGTGTATTCTTACCTGCTTTGGAGACCAAAAAGTTGCAGGCTGCTGTTCCCACAGTACAGTCTGAAAAGGATGTACAAATGCACCCTCTGAATCCACCCCTGGTTCTTCTCCTTGCTTTCAAGAGAGAGTGTGTTAATGCCTTCTACATGTTGAGAGGTTAGTTATCCATAAGCACAAGGAACAGCTTTGACTGGCCAGCAGAGCTATCACATGCAGGAAGAGATGGCAGCAGGCTCTTAACAGTGATGATAGTATGTATGGGCCCATCCAAGGTGTTTCTGAGTCCTGAATGTCTTATTTTCTGCATGTGCGATGTAACATACTTTCCATTCAACTTTTGTTCAGACCATCTGATGATGATGAAGTAGGCTGCAGCCTACAAAAGCTCATGCCTGTGTGAACCAGTTAGCCTACAAAGTGCCACCCCACCCTGCCTTCACTATAACAGTCAGCCAGGTTAACCCAGCTCAAGTGACAGTGACCATGTTGCAAAACAGCTCTTCTATCCAGAATGACTGAATTAGATACTGATGAGTAGTAACTCAAGTTAGTAGCTCAAGCTTCTTTAACTTCACTCCATACTAGCTGGAAACATCGCTGGTAGTCAAGTTTCAAACCAACCTGCTGGAGAGCTTGAACTATCACTCCTGAAGCTAGAGATTGTCATGTGTAGATAACAGATGGATTACATGTAAAATTTGAATTATAGTTTGAACTAACAGTGTGGTGAGGATAAGCTATAGTCCCTCACATCCTACATAAGACTCTCTTCATTTATCTTAAGCACACTTTATTTTCTCGGTCCCCTCTCCCTTTCAAGGTCTCAGTCTGCATAGCTGTTCTACTTAGGTGATCCTTTTTGATATCTTAAAAGTTGGTGTACTGTTACCAGTATAGTTATGGGAGCATGGAGCTTTGTTTCTTAGGCAAGTTATGCACCCCATGCATGGCTCTGTGTCTATATTGTTAGTAGTACCCAAGCTTCCTAGCTTAGGTGCATCTAAACATGGTGCAGCCACTTCTGTGACAGCAGTATTGCTACACTCTAAGTCATTTTTAACCAAGTCTGTCTGTCATCATTCCTTCTATATGATTTCCTAAGCTAATCTATTTGCTTCCCTGTCCTCTTAACCAAGATTATTCTCCTATCCCTGCTGACTGTCATGCCCATGTATAGGATGGTTTGAACAGAGATGATCCTGCCTCAGGCAGGTGTTAGACTAGATGACCATCAATGACTGAGTGGTTGAGAAATGACCAGAGCATTTTCTGGTCCTTGGCCTTTTGTCATTTGCTCTTTTCATTCTGATCTTGTTACTCTTGAAGTTAATGGATGTTTTACTATTCATTGGGAACATGATTACACCCTTGGTCAGTAGAAGTGTCCCTAGCCTCTGCTATATGTATTGTTCCAATTTACATGACTCCATCTTTTGCTTGTATATTGACATAGTTGTGAATCTACTGGTCTTCCAAGAAACTCATGACAGTGCCGTATTCAACATGAGTTAGCAGTATGATGCTGTTGCAGAAAAGGCAAATGAAGTTTTGGGTTGCATTAGTGGAAACATCATTTACAAGACACAAGAGCTGATAGTTCCATTTTGGGTAGGCCTTGGCTGGAGTCCTATGGCCAATTTAGGGCACCACATTTTAAGCCAGTGGTAGAAGAACTGGAGAGAGTCCAGAGGCAAATAAGAACTATGACAGAGGGGTTGGAAAACAAACTATATGGGGAAAGGTTGAAGGAACTTGGCACGTTTGGTTTCGGAAAAAAATGGAGATTAAGGGGAAACTATGATAGTCTTCAAATCTTTGGAGGGCTGCCATGGAGAAAAATTGTTCTTCATTGCCATAGAGGGGAGGATATCAGGCAAAGCAGATACAGATCCATTTGCAGGAAAAACTTTGTAACTATAAAAGCTACCTCAGTAAGTGGTGCCACTGTCTGAACCTGAAGTTTTCCAGACTGGGTTAATTTGTAAATCCTGCATTTGTGCAGAGGGTTGGACCTGATGGTCCTGAAGATCGCTTCCAGCCTTATGATTCTGGGGGAGAGGTGGGGAGTATGAGAATGTCCCTTTTCTTGAGAACTCTTCCCATAAGAAGATATGAATGTGCTGGTATCTGACTTCATGGTTTCTGTGAAATCACTGGGCTCTTGAGATCTGTATTTAAAAAATGGATTTGAATAAAATGCTTCTGCCATTTTTTTTTATTTGATTCACTTTCTGTCTCTTTCTATCCTGATACAGTTCCCAGGAAGAGCACATATTTTTGTGATGTTACCATAGGGACATCAAGTCACAGTTTAGGAAGGAAGTGACAGGGCAAAGAGGGAATCTGATGAGGTGTGACATGTCTGTTCTTGGACATAGTTTTGCCCAATCTAGCAGTTACTCCAGAAGCTGCCATTTTCAACTGGGAGGTGGTCTGGTCGGGAGGAGAAAAGGGGGGAGAAAGTTGGAACACAGGACAAAAAAAGAGAGAGAAATGAATTGAAGGTACTTTGTCATAGAAGCCTTCATTTTATCCCACTTCTCTAACTACCGATTTTTGGCCATGATGGTACAATTTAGAAGCCTGAGTCGCCTGCTCAGCAGTTACAAATCCTAGCAAGAATCTAATAACTTCATGCTAGCTGAGAACTGCAAATAAGGAACAGTTACAGATGTCCTACTAAAGCCAATGTTCCCTGGCTGCGTCAGGACAAGAAACTGTTCAGACAGAAAAGATTACTGTCTAGCAGAGAAAAGGCAACTCTTTGGCCTGCCTATAGCTGAAGAGTGCAGAAAAAGTGTTTGAACAACTAAATTTTTCCAGTTTATGCATAATATTGAAAGAACAAAGCCAGCAAATACAAAGAATGCAGGTGCTGTATGATTTATAGTTAATAATTTGGTAATACAATCATCCATCTTAAACATGTCCACAAATATTAGCTTAAGAACTGTATACATTCTAAATTAATGTTAATGAATTTAAACTTTTTTACAGTGCATATATTTGACCATAAAGTATATTGCATATTATCTGTTCATAAACATCAGTTTCAGCTGTATGAATGAAAGTCAATGTTAGCAGCCACTTATGTACTTTAAAGCTTTCGGGTAACATATAAAATTACAAAAAGTTATTTTATTTGTTAAAATACAGAAAAAATGATCTGGGAGTTAGCACAGCTATTCTGTTGTGATTCATATATTTTTTAATACGTGAGATATTTATGTAAGAAGAAGAGAAAAAATGTGTTGCTGGCATCTGATCTAATGTAGATCTGAATATGAAACTGTAGAGTATGTTATAAAGCATTTCACAGGTATAGGCTAAGTTCTGGGATATCATAGATTTTGTCATCCATACAATACCTGAGTATACCCCGTTATACTGAAAAGGCCATTTAATGTTTATTGTTGCTGTTTTGAAATCCATGAAGATGCGCTCTTGTGCAAAGCCAAAAAGATATGAGATAGCAGAGTTGGGTTTGCTATTACCATGTGGAGAGCAAAGAGTTCTTTTAGGTGTAGGCAACCCCTGGCACAGGTGCCAGAACATGGCATGTGAAAGCATTTTGCTTGGCACGCACCTCAGGACAGATAGTGGGGAATGGCCCAGGGCTGCGCTGCCACAAGTCAAGGTTTTCGGTGTTTTGGGCACTCTGCCCAAAAACACTGCTGACCTCCTGTAGACCCTGATATGGCCCTCCTTTGAAGTCAATGGCAACGCTCCAATCTGTTTCAAAAGGGTCAGGATCAGGCCTTAATCCTTCTCCTGTAAGTGTCAATGTGAATTTTGCCATACTATGGACTTTCTATATAAGTTAAGGATCAATCCTGCAAATCCTTATTCATGCTAATAGTCCTTATTCAGACAAATTGCTCCATTGATTTCAACAGGTTATGAATATTTATAGGATCAGGCCCATATTTTACTGGATACCAGATGGTCTGACTATACAACAGTCAAATAATAGGCCAAGTGCCTTTAACTCCCATTGATTTCACTTGGAACTGATGGTGGTTTGTACCTCACAAGACTTTGCAAGGTCATTGACTTACAAATAATGCGTTTGTGCCATATCTATAATGAATATCATTTATTTCCTACTGAATACATCGGGACAGAGGGACAAAGCTATAAATATTTTTCAGATAAACTCTGAACTGAAGGATATCATAAGGCTCTTTATCTATTTATTATTTTTTAAAAGTGTTTTCTGAGTAAAGCAAAAGACATTTTCGAGTTACAATTAATGGACCCAATCTGTTTCTGTATCCCAGCTTCCCATTAGTTTTTGTTTCACATCCTTTTTTGAAAGCGTAGTGCATTAATCCATGATGAACCATCATATGCGTAATTTTAACTCAAGCTAATAGAAAGACTATGTGATAACCATCAATACTGTATACATTATTCAGTCTTTGTAGCACAGAAGTTCCAACCCAAAAGCCCATTACAGGAAAAACGTTACCCACACAAATTTCAGCTGGACAACTCGTGATTAAGGATCACTCCTGTGCCTAAGAGTTGGTAAACTTGGGGCATAAGCTTTTAACTGAGAAAACAAAGTTCATAATGGAAGGCCACTAGTAAGTTTTCCTAATTAAAAACAATTGCTATTTTCTTTTGATTGAGTCTTTTCTTTCTTTTTATGAATATGTTCATGGATTATATAGCGCATCTGCCATTTGGTGATAAACCATTTTTTTTCTTTCCTTTCAAGATGTAATGAAAGTCCATGTGGCAGTACATTCCATTTGTTCATATATGTAATTTACAGACAAAATATGAACTACATTTCAAAATATTGTGCTTATAACTGAGTCTAGTTTTTTTGTCATACTTGTAAACACTTTGGAATGTTAAAGGCAAGACTTCTTACTACAAATTAATTTAAAAAAATTGAAGGTTCTTTTGTTTAAATCAAAGAACAGATATACATCCCAGTAGTTATTATACAGGACATACCAGTTCCCTGCAGTGTATCCTTGCAGAATTGAGCTCTAATATTCTGGGCACCTCTCTTTCTACAACAGATGTCACTTTAGGATGTAGAATCAGGGAAGGCAAAATCAGGGCTTGGAGCGTTTCATAGAAACAGAGAATGGATTGTGCAAAACTGTGTGTGTGAGGATACTCCAAACAGGCAGTAAGAAAAGCATGCTACAATAACTGTTTTCTTCCTGCCCATTCACAGACAAGTCAATGTACTTTCCAATCCTGTCCTTGTCCTTGCTTCATCACTTCATATAAAGGGTCCATTGGTTCTCTCTTTCGGAAATTCAAATAAACAAACAAAAAGAACTTGCTTACTGCTACTCCCTACTCTTGTGCCTTCTGTGCCTCCAGCTTGCTTTCTTCCAAAAAGCCCACCAGAGTATATTATAATTTATTTAATTTATGTCTAAAGAGAGAGAGAGAAGAAGGAACATCCTTACACACTCAAATGTCAATGTTCAGAAATTTTCTGAGAGGTGATTTTCACTGGCTGTCTTCTCTGTTTGCAGTCTTTGAACAGCACTGTCTAGCAAATCTAGGGAGTCCCTAAGTGTGACATTAACTGTAAAAGGCTTAGGTTTAATGGTCAATCCGTAAGTAAAATCCATTTTAGGGTCCTCATTTGGATTAGCAGTAAAATTGCACTGGTGCACAAGTATGGAAGTAAAGAGAAAGAGTTGCATCTTAGATAACTCCTCTCCAATGCACCGACGTTTACCTAACGAAAAAATCATCACACTGCTTGTAAGATCTTTGTTGAGAAATCCTTTCTCATCCAGGAATCTCGATGGGTCAAAGTCCTCTGGGTTGGACCACTTTGCTGGGTCATGATTCACTGACCACTGATTAACAAATATCACTGTATCTTTGGGAATGAGGTAGCCCATTAGGCAGGTGTCAGCTGTGGTAGCATGTGGAATAGTGACCGGCACAAAGCTGCTGAAACGCAAAGATTCATACAGGAAAGCCATGACGTAGGGCAGGTGTGGCTGGTCTTCAGCGGAGGGCAGGCGATCTCTACCAACAATCTTATCTATTTCTTCTTGCATCTTAGCTTGCACTTTTGGATACCTGTTTAAATATAAGTGTGTAGATATAAACTATCTATGCAAGCAGAATATTAACTTTCAGCCAGCTAATTTTTAATATAATTCTGTGCTACTAGAGCTGGTCTGAAATCACTGACAGAACATTGAAAAATGCAGTTTTATCCAAATCAAAATGTTTGGTGAGAATTGGTAGATTTTGACCAAAATTTGTTGGGGAGAAGCCAAAATATTTCATTTTGATAGTGTTGTTTTGGTTCATTTCCACTTTTATAATATTGTATATGCATTCTATTTAATGTTAACTTTATTTATTAATGGAATATGAAATAGGAAATTCATTAATAAACTATCAAGATAGGTAGACACTTACATTTGAATAGAAATGACATGTTTAAAACATGGAATGAAAATTCTGCTTCCAACTAGCTCTCTCTATGATTTTAAGTCCATTAGCACTGGTGCTTAAATTAACAAATATTAAAAAATTCTATTATAGATTGTTGAGAGCTATATGCTTATTAAGCTAAAAATAAATTCCCTAAACTTAAAATATTATCCAAAGAAAATAGTTCACGAGCATTTTAACCCATCAATTTGTGAATACTTACCATAAATGATATCAAACTAAACTTTCTTAATACTATATTTTAGGATCACTAGCAAAAAATTATCCTATATTATAGACTTGTCACATAGAAAGAAAGATTATAAAATAACTTCATAAAATAACTCTTCAGAATTGGCTTTTCATGTCTCTGTTTCCCCTCCCAACATATTTCTGTAAGAGAATTTACATGTAAAAAAAATATATAATTTCAAGTTCCAAGCCGGGTATGGATACATGAAATTATATCCTATCCTTAAGGTGTGAAATATTTGTCTGATTTTTAAGCAGCAGTGGAGTAGATGAGCCTAAGGAAAATCTCATAAAATACCCCCAGAAGGCATAAATGATTAAGGAAAAAAAATGGGAGCTAAAAACTTCTTCCAGCTGTAAGATTCCACCCTCCCACCGCTGCACTCTGCTGAGTCCAATCTGTTCTAGGAAACCTTGCATCATAAACATGTTATTCTCATAGGTCCCCAACAGATCTGCTTATTCAAAAGTTTTGAGGTGGTTTTCCACAAGTCACACAACAATAATAAAGGTACATATTATAGGAGCATTAATAAAACAGGACAATTTTTTTATCTAGCTCAAGTAGATGTTATCTTACGATCTCCTTGATCTTGACCTGGGAAAATCTATTATTTCTAGGTTTGGTTTTGTTGCCTTTTTGCCAGCTTCACTCTATATGCAACTCCAACAGCAGAACGGGTTTTTTTCTCCAATATCTTTATTTCTGGCAGATTTCCCGGAGCTTCCGTGTTAGTTAATCACAACAACCCTAGTACTTCACTGCCTACAGTTACAGGATTGTTACCTTACCTTTACTTTCCATTAGAAACCAAGAGCTAATAACCAGCTTGCTTTGGTTTAGAGCATGTACATCACTGCAACTCTAAGCTTAGGCCAATTTGTTCATGGACTGCATTGGATTTCAGTTGCAGGATTTGTTCCAACTTGTCTTTTTAATGTCAGGGAAAGTGTTCCGGACAGCTAGACCTATTAGCTTATAAGTGTTGTTTATTTGAGTTGGCTTTGATCTGTGGATCGTTTCCAACAGCTGCATCTTGTTGGCTTCGAAGATGCAGAGCTGTTGGGCAGTGGTCCCCAGCTTTGCTTTGTGATGGGTGACACCAACGCATACACTTGACACTTGGGGAAGGCAGGAAATTGCCCTCTTGACTGAAAATTAGTCAGAGCAGTTCTCGTGGGGCTGAGATGCAAAACTGGAGGGTGAGGAGGGGGAGATCCTTGGCCTTCCACCCCTGAAGCTAAAAACAAACAGCAGTTTTAATCTAGGGCTGATGGGCAGGTGCTGGATGTCTGCTCTAAACATGTGCTAATTAGGATACATCGGAGCAGACTCGATTAATGCAGTCAGCTGTTCTGTCACAAATCTACTAGTGCTCGTATTACATGGCCCCCCAGAAAAGTTCTTGAGGCACCCCAAGCTGTCACCGTCCCCTGGTTGAGACTCCCTGGTGTGTATGCATGTGTCGGAGGGGTGTTTAGTGAACGCACCTGATGAGGAAGAGGAGGAGCCACTGCAAGGCCGTGGAGAGCGTGTCCTGACTGGCACCGAAGATGTCAGTGACTGTGGCAGGCACATGCTCAAGGGGCAGACAGGGCTGCTCCTGCTGCAGGCGGATAAAGGCATCCATCATGTCGCGGGGGGCAGCACCTGGGCGGAGGCTGCCATGGTGCTGCACAAACTTGGCACGCACAAAGCCATAGAAGTCACGGTTGAGCTCGCGGAAGGCGGCATAAGCAGCTCGCACAGGGCTGGGGAAGCAGCGCAGCCAGGGCAGCACATCCACCAAGCTGCCGGCACCCACAGCTTGGCTGAACTGCTCATTGCGCCCCACCAGATGCAGGAACTCACTGTCACTGTGGCTGTAGCGACGTCCGAAGCACAGCGCACTCATCACGTTGGCTACTGCCACCACCAGGCTTCGCGCTGGGTCCACAAAGGCACCACCTGAGCTGCCCCATGCCAGTAGCTGCAGCAGTGCCTGGGCCTCAGCCAGCAGGTGCCGCTCGAGGCGGCGGCGGGCCCCAGCACCACCTGTGGAGAAGGAGCGCACCATGCCCTGCGCCACCCGCCGGTGCAACTGCCACAGCTCAGAGTAGGTACTGAAAGCCAGGCTGCGTCCACCTGATACCAGCTGGAAGGATGGGAAGGGAGGGCGCCCTGCAAAGGTGGCAGCCTGGCGCACCAGTGCCTGCCGGATGGCTTGCTCACCATTCAGAACCACAACGTGCCAGGCACCCAGGCGCAGCTGGAAAATATCACCGTAGGCTTGGGCCAGGCGAGTGAAGGCCAGGTGTGGCGTGCTGCCCAGCTGTGCCGCATTGCCAATCAAAGGCCATGCGAAGGGGCCCGGTGGCTCCCGGTATCTCTGCTGCTGCCGTTGCAGCAGTAAGTGCTTGCCTAAGTGTAGCACAGCCAGCAGGGACAGCAACAGCAGCAGGCAGCATTGTGGCACTGGGAGGCTCCACACCACTGCCACCAGTCGCCGCAGGGCTTCACTGCAAGGAGAAGGGGGATATCAGAGTGGGATGCACGGCCCTCGCATCTGCCCAACCACGGGAAAAGGAAAGTGATAAGGATATGGTGGCAGCACCTCCCTGGGCAGCCTATCAGGGTTGGTGTGGCAGCCAAACCCCAGGCACAGCTGGGATTGATGGGGATAGAGACATGGCAGAATCTGTATCCACACACACATAAAAATCTATCTATCTATCCATCTATGTGTGTGTGTGTGTGTGTGTGTGTGTGTAAGGTACTGGGGTGGGCATAAATAGATAGATGGATATTGATATCTATATGTTATTCTCATAGATGCCCAACAGACCTATGATTGATAAATAAAGATATATAGATAGATATAGATAAAAAACACTACAGCAGAGCCATTTGCCATGTGTGTAACTTGAATTAGCCCACCATTGTTCACAATAAATACTATGATATATATAAAGTATTCTCGTATATACTAAGTACTCTATAAATATATATGTATATGCATATTCTGTTTGGGCCCAAAAGCTTGCAAAGAACACATTTTTCCAACTATTTAGTTCGTCTAATAAAAGAGATCTCATTTACCCAAAGAACCTTGTCTGCCTATGTATACACACACACACACACACACACACACACAGTGGCGCTGCTGTAGCTTTATATATACACATGCAAACACATACATACAATATGTATATATGCTATATATACTTCTATATGCTGCTGTAGCGTTATATCGATGTCTATAGATAGATACATACGTGTGTATATCCACCTCTCGATTGATCGGTGGAACTACCTCTCGATTGGATATGATTGGATCGATATCCGCACACCCACTACATACATCCACACCACAGGTACATCTGTAGACACACACACGGAGCGCAGGCACTCATGCCCCTGCCCCACTGGCCGCGCCCACCCCTGGCTCCAGCCCCGCGCCTGGTCGCCGGGCCCCGGTGCGGTGCGGTGCGGCGGAGCGCCGCGCGCTGCCCGAGGAAGGGGACAGCTGCCTCGGCTCCTGCAGCCCTGCGCGGGGCCGCACTGACCTGTCCGGGAGGGCCTCCATCGCGGTGGGTCCCGGCGGGTCTCCGCAGCCCGGGGCAGCGGCCGCTCAGGAGCGCCCGCGCTCGCGGCCCCGGGCGCGGCGGGGCCCGGGCGGGCAGACGCCTCCCGCCATCGCCTGCCCCGGGATGTCCAGCTCTGCTTCGCCCGCTCCCGCGTGTCACCCGCTGCTCCGCGGAGCCGGGGCTCGCGGCGTCCCGCGGCAGGCGGGGAAGCGCCTTCATCTTCGGCGCTTATGAAGGTGCCGGCCCGCCCCGCCCCGGCCCGCCCCGTCGCCTCCCCGTTGCGTGCGGGAGCCGGCGCCTCCGCCTCCGGCACCTGACACGGGCGGCGGGGACACGCGGCCGCGGGCGGGCGGCTCGGCTCGGCTCGGCTCGGCGGCTGCGGGCAGCCCGCGGTGCTGCAGGGCCCGCTCCAGGCGCCCCCCGGGGCTCCTGCTCCTCCCGCCCTTTCCCCAGCCCCACAGGGCGCCCGCCCATCCTGTGCCGCCGGCTTCCCAGTGCCCTCTCCTGCCCTTCCGGCGAGGCGGCCCGGGCCGACCTGCGCGCCCTTGGCTTTCCTCTCACTGAAGCCACGGGGGCCTGAGCGGGCCCTGCTGGAGCCAGCGCACTGAGCCCTGCCTCAGCACCTCTGTTTTGTCACCCTGAGAGAGAAGAACAGCCCCCATCTCCCATCCCTGTTCTCTCCCAGAGATAGAGGCAACTAGGAAGAAAAGCCTGGCTATGGAGCTCTGCTGTTGTCCAAGGACTGGGGAAAGCCAGGGCAAGTTTGGTAGGTTGAGCTGGGAAAACAAGTTTGCCACACACACTGAAGTCTCTCCACATACACCCTACACACACACATACACACCCACTGAAGTCCTTACATATACATACCCCTACACACACTGAAGTCTCTACACACCCTATACACACACATCCCAAAGTCCCTACACACAGTTCCTACCCCCTACTGAAGTCCCTACACATGCACACACACAAAGTCCCTAACACACACATACACACCCCAAAGTCCCTACACATGCATACACACACACTGAAGTCTCTACATACACCCCCACCCCCCAATGTCTCTACACACCCCCACTGAAGTCCCTACACCCCCCTACATACACACATACCCTACACACCCCCCCACTGAAGTTCCCATACACACACAGACACACACACACTGAAGTCCCTGCCCAGGGCACCTGCAGTCTAAACAGTACAATCTGAACCTTATTTCCAGCTTTCTAGCATGGCACAAAGGCTGGGGGAGGCATTGTTTGGCCTTTGGTGTCTTAGCAGGGTCCTGGCAGTCAGGAATGAGACCCTTAGCTCGTGCTACGTTCTGGAAAGGGAAGAGCCATTAGGAAATGTCTTCTCATGTCCTTGTGCTCTTGGCCTTGAAACCAAGGCCAGTGTCTCTGACAGACTCCACATCCAAAGCCATCAGCTGGTACCCAGACTCAGCATTATTAAGGAATGCAAAGGTTCCTTGAAACTGAGATAATGACATAAAATAATGGCATTACTAAGGACCAGATCCAAAACCCACTAGTGTCAATGGAACAATTCCTGTCATCCTCAGTGTGCTTTTGATCAGGTCCTAAGTCATTTCCACTCAGTTTTAACACCCTTCCCCCACCTAATTTCCTTTTTCTTACTTCCCATTGTGACACTCATCCCCAGTCAAATATATCTGAACCTCACTTAGATGCTTGTTTCTTCATGTCTGGTTAAGGCATATTTCCCCAGTTCTGGGTGGAGACCTTACTCCAGACAATACTTGTGGTGAATCCATTCCATGACGGTAGTCAAAGTGGATTTTGTTCGACTGGTGATTTAAGACTGCATCCATCAGGCGTGTTCTCCAAAAGGAATACCATTCTCGTTTAAGGCTTAAAAATATAGCTGATGCAGGATGGGAAAGAGAAAATTTGCTGGGAGAGAGGCAAATAAGGGTGTCTGGTGAGGTATGTGGGAATTTTGAGGTGAAAGGAAAGGAGTTTGGATCCATTAACTCTCCTTAAACAAAGCTCATGATATAAGTCAGCGGGGATTCAAAATTAGTCCAATAGCAGAGACTCCAGAGAGGTCAAAGAGCCTTGCAATTCATTGTTAAGGGAAGTGACAGCTGGCTAAGGAAGAAGAGTTCCTAAGGACTAAGTGTAATTGCCTGCTTGGAGACTAAAGAGGTTTTCTTTACCCTTTGGGGGAAAGTTGGGAGCCTTACACTAAAGTTCTCTTGCTCAAGTAGCTCTGCTTATATCTACTTGAACTTTTGCATGAATAGGAATTACTTATGTTAGTAAAGGTACATACAGTCAACTCTGAGCTTGTCTCAAGTGGTGGCAGCAGTTCTCTCTTTTTGGTGCTGACCGTACTGAGCCATTACATAGTTTTGAAAGCATCAGCTTCCTTTCATTGAACTGACTGCTGCACACAGGGACTCATGCAATCAGCAACTGAAACTGCACAAAGGCTTGAGTCAAGAAGTTGCTGAATTCTTCCCATCCTACTTAGCCTCCCTGTTCTGAGGGTAACACTGTCCCTCTTCATTTTCACACAAACCTAGAAGGTTTTCAAGAAGTGCCTGGAGAGGCATCTATCTGGGGTGGTTATGGATAGGGGTGGGCAGTTATTTCTGCTGGAGGGCTGCTCAATGAATTTTTGTGAGAAGTTGAGGGCCACAAGGGTAGCCCCGCCCCTTGACAGGTGCCCCTCCCCCAGTCACCATCTTGGGACTGGAAGTCCCACCACCCTAGCCCCCAATCTTTGCCACTGGATGTCTCTCCCCTTGCCCCAGAAATATTCCTTTTGTGGGGGGGGGGGTTGCCATCTTAAAACCAGAGAAAAAACATATATGCTAAAAAATAATTTACTATAACTTATTTTAATTTTATTTTTTAAATATTTTGTCCTGAGTTGTGTGTGGTTGCATGGTATATCTAGAGGTGATTGCAGTCTTACTCTTGTATATTGTGTGGGGGGTAAGGGGGTGTATGTGGGGGGATGGTTGGGGAGTGGGGGGTGTCAGGTGTGGGTATGGTGGGTGGGATGTGGAGGGAGGGTGTGGAGGGGTGAGAGTATGGGGTGTGTGGTTGGGATGTGTGGGACGTGTGTGGATGTGTGTTGGGGGTATGGTGGGTGGTGGGGCTGTGGGATGGTGCAGGGGTGTGTGTGTGTGTGGGGGGGGTGTCCTCAGAGTCCCCAGAGTGTGCAAGTCCTTGAGCCACATGCGGTAGCAAATGAGGCCAGCCCCACACAACCCCATAGCATGCAGCTCGCCGTGCTTCCACCCCAGACCCCAGCCATAGGTGGTAGCACCATGCAGGGCCAGCCCTACCCTGCCCCATAATATACAGCTCCCGCCCAAGTCCCTGGTTGCACATAGCAGCAGCACGTGGGGCCAGCCCCACCCAGCCCGTAGCGCGCAGCTTGTGCACTCCTGCAGCATGCAGGGCCAGCCTAACCTGGCCCCACAGAGGTGCTGGCTTGCAGAGGGGCAACAAAGGCCAAGGTTTACAGAGGGCTTACAGGGGGGCATGAATGATGCATGCCTCTGGAGGCTGGGGGGCAAGGCAACCACCCACAGGTGGAAGCAGCGGGGGTGTGGCAGTGGCAAGCAGAGAGCTTCCACAGGCAACTGTGGCAGCAGCAGCAGTGGAGGGTGGTGTGGCAAGTGCTGATTAGCAGTTGGTGACCACCCACAGACGCCGTTGGCAGCAGTCAGTGGCAATCGGCAGCTGCCTGCAGATGCTACTGGCGGTGTCAGCGGTGAGGGAGGGGTGGGGCTGGCGAGTGGCGACTGCCTACAGGCGCCACCGGCAGCATGGGCAACGCTTCTCTCAGGGGGTGCACCGCCAATCTCAGGGGGTGCATGTGCTTCCGAGTGCTCCCCCTACGCATCACCAATGCAGAGTGGTTCCACGGGCTAGGTGGAATTGCCTGGTGGGATGCTGCCCACAGGCAGTATTTTTCCTGCCCTAATTTAGGAGCAGCACAGCCAGTATTTCTGCAATAGCCTAGACTCACTAGGTGAACCCTGTGGTCCCTTCTAGCCCTGTGAGTCTAAGTTCTCTCCAAACCTATGCTCTCTTGTGTCTTTCCTTTATTGGGATCATGGGATCTCTCAGTGAAGTTTTTGTGGACCAGTGATCACTCTTTTATCCTTGGGTGACTTCAGAATGGAGTTTGTACAAAATATTTACAGCTTATAGAAGATTCCAACCTATGACTCAAAAGGCTTTGAATGTATTTTTTCTGATCGTGTGCTTCTGAATTGTGTGCAAAAATATACACGGTTAAGAAATACATGCAGTAGCATAAGTGCAAAATCGAGATAGTATGAAACTCCTGGGCAGCTTAAAACAAACAGTATAAACAGAAGCATACCTTATTTTTTTGTACTATTTAATCTCACAGGCATTTTGTAAACATATGGGGCCCGATTCTGATCCTGGGGATACTGGTGTAAACAAAAAGTAGCCCCGTAAGAAGAGTTATACCGGTTTAAGATCAGACTTAACTCTTAGATATTTACAAGGACACCAGATGACTGCAGCTAAGAATTTGGCTCCTAGGCTTTGTTCTGTTGCTGGGCTTGTGTTTTGTTTTTTAGATTTCAGGCACTTCAGTCACAGTAAGACAGACAACTTAAAGAAAAGGTCTTATGTACTCTGGGAATCTACCTCAGAAAAATCCACACTACCAAACTGTTGCCAGGAGATTTCTCTTTTTCTTTTCTGTTTGCTTGCTTAAATCTTACAATTGCAGGGGAAATTAAATAAAATACAAAAAGAAAAAAATCTATTAAATAACTTAAAAGGCCTGATTCTGATCTTATATCAGAAGTAAATATGAGATGTATATAGTTATGTATGATGTATAAAGCCAGTCCTGGACACTTATGCTTATTAAAGAGCTATGACATTATCAGGGATTAGGCAGGTGTGTTCACTGCCTGCACTTCACTATAACTGGAATAATTATGTTTTGCCTACCACCATTTCAAATGAATAGGCCAAAAGTTGCTCCAATTATCAGTCATTGGGCATGTGATGACTTCTTGGTGGGGAATGTTCAGAGTCCAAATGATTAGTATTTTAAGTGGGTAAACTGTCAGTGTTTTCAACCAGCAACTTTCTAGTAATTCATCAGCCACCAACATATGGTAACCTTTGTGCCCTGGAAGATGAACGCATACTATTCATGGAGATGGTCTGTGAGAAAAAATAATTAGCACTTGTGAAGCTGACAGCTGAATCAAGCAGGGACACAGAAGTATGAACATCACAAAAGTTCTCCTAAGCAAAAATGCCTTCTTCTCTAACCTGCAGGGTCTCAGCTGCTGTTCTGTTGTAGCTAATGGAGTTAAGACAATTTATACTAGCTGAGAATTTGCTTCTAGTTGTTAAGGGTCTTCCCCTAATGACTCTCTCTCAATCAGCAGAAGACTCTTCCACATTAGTAATCACAATCTAGTCATCCCTTTTCTTCTCATTGTTAGACACCAACAAGTAAAAAATTAATCTAAAAAACAGAGATTGGGGGTTGAGGGTGGAGGGAAATAGAGCAATATGGGTTACTTTGCAGAAGGGCTGAAATCTTCTGTGAGAATATGGGTGTGTCTGTACCATCTTTTCTGAATTTGAAATGTATTGTTACATATAAAGATAAGAATCCAGCACCTTTTCTATTAGAAGAAGGAGTTAGACAAAATGAGTTCAAGCCATGGAGAAAATGGCAACTCTGTAACGGTATCTAACTGCTTTGTGTGCTTCTCTTTACTTCCTAGGTGTTCAGCTTTATCAGTCAGGCAAAATCAAAGATGACAAGAAGAATACTCAAGAAGGTAGTGTTGCCTTGTGCTAAGGGCACTGGTGAGTATCAGCAGACCTGGGTACTTTTCCTCTGTCTATTATCTCTCCTTTCTGTTTTCCTTGGTCTGCCTTTGATTTAAGGTGGTGCATGTAAACTATTTAGGATAGTAACCACCTTTTTAGTTCTGTGTCTGGTACAGCATTTGGTACAGTTGGGTCTTGGTCCCTGATTAGGGTCCCTAAGCTCTCCAGTAATACAAACAATAATAGTAATTATACCAACTGTATGATGTGGCTTTTCAGCACCCAGCACAGTGGGGCCATGGCTTTGGTTGAGACCACAAGACACTTTTGTAATGCAAGTTTGACCCTGATCCTTTTTGTAAATTCAGCAGACTTAGAAGGAAAAAATACACCCCTTGGCATGGGTATTTCTTCTGGCAATTGAGAACAAACCCAAGGGAAGCTTGTGCTTGTCTCTGAGCCATACTGTTATTCTAGCCTTCAGCAGTAGCAGATCAAAGACCACAAAGCAAAGAGGCTGCAGGTGCCAGTCGGGACAGGTTCAGTCTTTTCACAACATCGCAGTAATACACCTTCACTAATGCCTGTTAATCTCATGGCATGCCAGTGAGGAAAGAGAGAGACAATACAAGAAATCCTTCTCCCAAACACCCACCAGACTCAGATGGACTGCAAAGAGTCCTGTCAGCTCCCTCCATAGCAGCAGCAGTGCTGGACTCGTGCTCTAGGTTTCATAGATGTGGTAGAGATGGAAAAAGTGATATTTGGGGTCACAACAGCAGGGGCTGACTTTTGAGGTGAAAGCAGGGATGTCTAGTTAAGGCATCAGAAGATATCCTTTGTGAAAGTAGTAACAGCAGCAACACCAAGGACAGAGAGGGCAGGTGCATTCCAGAAGCAGGGCAGGGCTCAGGTGAGCTCCTTCTGGAGGGGTATCAGTAATATGGGGGCTACACAAGTGAGCTGGCACCCTCTCATGGAGATAACAAGTGGTGTCCAGCTCTGGCAGGTGGTTTCCAATGGCAAAGGTGGCAGGAGCAGCATTACTGGAACAGGATGCAACATTCCTCCCTTGAGCAGATAGGCACATCAAGCTTCCTACTGTCATCCTGTGCTCCTTCCACTTCCTGAGCTAGTTCAGCTTTCTTTACTCTATACTGCAGTGTGTGGGGTAAACATACCAGGAATTGCTATTACTATATGATTTAGGGAAAGTGTAAAACGTCCTTCATGGACAATTATGTAGGACTGTGGGACTGAGGCGGCAGACACTGCATATTTGGGCTTATACCAGTTTCCTCAGTGTGAGGTGGGGGTTAGGAGCAGCACCAGGCCCTTGAGGGACTGCTTTGGCTGCAAGCCAGACCTGCTTCTTCTCTTCCTTTCTGAGGTATACATGATATGCAAGCCAAGTCCAATCAGTGGCTGTCCCAAGAAGATAGATAACATGATCCCTTGGCTGTTTGCATTGCACCCCCTCCCCCTGCACACCTCCCCTTCTCCCTGAGTGACTTTGATTACTGTACTTTACATGAGCTTTTAATTTGTGTGCAGGCAAGTACAAAGGCACAACCGGATATACCTGTTATTTGCCAATGACCTGAAAGAGAATAGTTTATGTGAAGCCTTGGGTTATGGTAATGCTTGCACGCGATTCCTCAGTATACTGTAGGCTGCAGGCAAGTGATGGATAGAAGTGATGAAGGGTGGAGGGAAGCTTTAAAGCAACAGACCCTTATTTAATTCCTTTTTAACTTTCCAATTATGTAACCCTCCTGGCTTTATATTGTTTGGGGAGCCAGGCTTTTGCCTTGTCTACAGGCAAGAAATGCATTGTTCACACCACATTTATCCAGGTGAGTATTTGCCATACTTTGCTAGGAATCGTCACTGCAGCTTCTAAGAGTTAAGTTTTTCACCCATCACTTTTCAGTTGTTCAGCAAGCCACCCATATATTCATTGATACCTTATCAGAGGGAAATCTGTCTAGAGCAGAAGACTGGGAATCAGGGGAACTGGCTTCTATTCTTTGGTCTAACACTGACTTATTGAATACCTCTGTAAGTAGCTATACAAAAGGAGAAAGTAATATATTTACTGTATTTCGATGATTCCACCTCAGATCAGTTAAGTTGTGAAGCTCCTGTACATGGCCAGCTAGCTCAACCTGAGTGGTTTTATTTCTGACATGTATATTATCTGCAAAGATTTTTTTGAAAGGAATTCAGTCAACATTATGAAGAAGTATGAGCTGGAAGGAAATCCAGCTTGTTGCTGGCTTTTCTTCAGAGTGCTTGCAGGTCTGAAATGTAGGAGGATTAAAATTTGGGCACCATGGGGCTGATTCTGATAGTCTTATTCACAAAGGATATAGGCTCAGAGACAATGGCACAAGGACAAGTGTAAAGTGCTATTCAGCATGAATCGGAGTATTGTAATACAGCCATTGAAGAATATGTGATATATCACAAAGCCAATCTGTTAGGTAAGAAAGCATTGCTTTGCCTTGCTTTCTGAGAATAACCACACTTCATCTTTTCTGTGCCTCTTTCTCAGGAATATTGTAACAAACTGCCTGATGGATAGAAACTATCATTGACCCAGCTGTCGATACCTAGGAAGACTCTTAAAGTTTAAGTGGCAGAGAGCTGTGTTTCTGAAGTAAGAGGATTTTAGTTCTTTCCTCCTTTTGGGGAGTCAGACATATGAGAAGGGCCAGTATATCCCTGATACCCACAGTATATCAGTTAACCACATTTCTCAAAAAAAGGCACTCCCAAGAAATGGATCTGTACCTGCAGGCAGTATACATGCATAGAATTTTGTTCCATCCTATCCTTTTTTTCCTGTCCCAAACTTTCCAATTTTTATCTTTTTCTATTTCCCATCACCTTTTGTGTTATAAAAATTACAAACTTAGATTATATTTAATTTATCTATTTTGCGATGCCCCATTTGTGTCAGTACTTGGGGTGAACATGAAAAAATTGCTACGTGGTAGTAAGTTTGTCAATTCTAATTAGAACACGTGGCATGTCTTCCTATGGTGGGAATGTTTCCCTAAGCCGGTACTTGTTCTCCCTTCTAATTACATGTTCAAGCTTGGACTTGTTTAAGGAAGTCTGGTTTGTTTGTTTTTTTAAATTTCACATAGGATCATGCATAGTACAAGCTCCCAAGTCTAAGTATTAAATGTGTTTAATAAACTTAAAGTAGCATAATGAAATTGTATGTAGCATACTTTCAGAGTATTACACTTATGAAAACAGTCTTTATGGTCCTTAAGTTATCTAAGGCCAGACCATACATAAGTATGACCTGGAGTACACTGTATTGTTATGGAGTACACTGTATTATTATAAAGTTTACAGAAGACACAAAGCCGGGAGAGCAAACACTTTGGAGGACAGGATTACAATTCAAAATGACCTTGATAGATTGGAGAAATGGCCAAATGAAGAAGATAAAATGAACTAAAGACCGTTGCAAACTGCTACACTAGGAAGCAAAAAACAAATGTTAAGATACAAAATGGGGACTCAGTAGCTAGGTAGTAGTATAGCAAGAGGGTATCTGGGAATTAAAGAGCACAAACTGAATATAAGTCAGCAGTGCTGTTGCAAAAAATACAACTCATTTTAGGAGGTATTAACATAAGCGTGTAATTTAGGTTCAGAAAGTGATTATTCCACTCTATGTAGCATTGGTGAGGTTTCATTTGGTATGGTCTAACTCTGTGTCTAGTTTGCAATACTGCATTTTCACATTGATTGTTATAAAGAAGATGGTAATCCGTTATTACCAGGGATCCAGGTTTTCCATTTCCCATGGAAAAACGGAGTAAACCACAGATTTCACCTTTTACCAGAGGCAAACACAGATTTCTCATTTTACCAGAGGACCCCATTGATTTTGAAGTTTTGCGATTAGCCCTCTGAAGGCTGGCAAGAGTTCCAGCCTTCAGTGGGTTGTGGGGGAGCAGGAAGAGGGTGATCAGGCAGGAGACGCCATGTGCATATAGATGCACATGGCCCCAGGCAGTCTGTAGAGTAGCTCCCCAGGTAAGTAGGTGGGTAGGGTGGAAATTGAGCCCTCGTAGGGAGGGAAGGGGGGAACTGGGCCAGGCTGGGGCTGCTGTCCAGCTAGGCAGTGCTTGGGGCCTAGGGCCACAATGCGTGGCTGCAGAGCCCCACCAGAGTAAAGGATGGGGCCACAGGCATCTCGTCCAGGGGCAAGGAAAAGGGCCAGCTCTCTACCACTGCACACATTCCCCAGAGGGGAAGAGGGACCCATGCCACCCAGATCTATACATGGGATGGGGGTGGGGGCAGATGTAGGCTGTAGGCTTGGGCTTCCGCCCTGCTGCCCTACTCCAGGGCTTCTGCAGCCCAGCACATGTGACCCAGTGCAGCAGGGGACCATGGGGCTGCGCAGAAAAGCCGCTTGTTGCTACGAGCTCCAAACGGCCCTGAAAACATGTATCCTATGTACACAGCAGCTTTGATTAGTGCAACCCTGTGCTGCTGTCCTCTCTGCAGGAGACATGTCACCAGGGCAGCACGTAGCTCACAGCTTTTCCACTTGGCCCTGCTGTTCCCTGCTGCACCAGATTACACTCACCAGACTGCAGAGGGCAGCAGAGCAGGGTGGGAGCCTGTGCCTGGAGCCTACACCCACCCCTACCCCACCCCCAGATCTGGGGGCCACGGGTCCCCCTGCCTGCGGGGAGTGCATGCAGCACCAGGGAGCTGGCCGCATGCCCCTGCCCAAGCCCACAGCATGAAGCCTGCTGCACCCTCACCCCATGCACAGATCTGTGGGGTATGGGTTCCCTCTGCTCCCTGAGGAGTGCATGCAGTAGCGGGGAGACAACCCTACTCCCCACCCACCTGAGCCTGCAGCAGGTAGGCAGGCAGCAGGGGGGGACTGGGCTTTGCTGCAGCAGCCACCACCTCCTGCCAGGGGCAGGGGGCTGCTGACCCAGGTCCCTGGACCTGTAGCCCTGGCAGCTGGGGCCCCCTCCGCAGGGCTGGGGAGGGTTGGGGGGGCTGTGCAGGGGTGGGGAGTGAGAGGCACTTTAATTAAGGTTTTAGGGGTTTTATCAGAGAATTTGTGATTTTCTATATTTATTTATTTTAATCAGGGAGAACCAGGATCCCTGGTTATTACCCATGGACGGGGTGGGGGAATAAAAGTAATCATATTAATTGGCAGCAAAGATTTAGGTTGGATATTAGGAAAAATCTTCCTAAATTGTAGGGCGATGAAACACTGGAACAGGCAGCCCTGGGGATGTTGTGGAATATAGTGGAGCCTAATGGAATATAATGGAGACTAAAATCCTAGCTCAACTGGGGTAGAGTGGGAGAGAGCCAAAAAATCTCTGCAGCTGTAACCCAGTGGTTAGTTAACTGACTGGCCAAACTCCTGGGTTTAAGACCCTTGGCTCCATAAGGTTTGGGGGGTTTTTTTTGGGGGGGGGTGTTAACGTTGGGGCAGCTGTGACCAGTTGGGCTATGCCATATAAATTGCCTGTGGGCACATCTATATGTGCAATTACAGCGCCTGAATAAACTGCAGAGCTTATTGCTTCAGAACTGATTGCTCCTGGGTGCACCATTGGAACATGTGCCCAGGAGCAACTACCTCTGGATCAATAAGCTCTGCAGTTTATTCAGGCACGACACATGGAATTTGGGAGTAGCAGCCCCAGCTGGCAGGGGGTCCTGAGGCTCAGCCTGCCAGCCCAGGTCTGCTCCCCCTGCCTCATTGTGCTGCCGAGGGCCTGGCTGGGGCATGAGGGAGCTTCAGTGCAGGGCTAGCCAGCAGGTTAGCTGCACTTGCACTAAAGCATCCTCGTACCCCAGCCAGTTGAGCAGTGTCTACACATGCCTGCTGTGGAGTTTTTTACACTGCAGCAGGATAATACTTGTAAATACAAGTAAAATAAATTACTTTACTCCAGCCTAATAAATGTCTTGTGTAGATGTGCCCAGTGAAAAGAGGATATGCAGCTTTGGTACTTGGTAACTTAGGGTCTGAGCTTAGAGCAGCCTACAAAACACGTTGGCCTACATGCTTTGGCTGGGTGCTTTTAGCACTGCAGGCTATCTGCAAGGCATGAAGGTAGCACTTTGCACGCTTGTAAAGTTTTCAGCAGTTTGAATTTCAAATGGCTTAAACTTAGTGGCTGAACTTTACCCAGTTGAACTAAACTCTTGTACCCAATTGCATTTACACAAGCAATAAATGGGCATTGAGTAAAACTCTGGAGCTTATTGTTCTGGAATGTACTGCTCTCAGGTGCGCTGGTTGAATGTGTGCCTGGGAGCAATAAACTCTGGAGCAATAAGCTCCAGAGTTTATTCATGCATAGCCCATTGAGCCAGGTTGCAATAGCCCTGGCTGGCAAGGGACCCTGTTGGGGAACGGAGCCCACCTACCAGTCTGGAGCTGCTCCCCCAACCTCAACATGCTGTGGAGGGGCTGGCTGGAGCACAAAGGTGCTTCAGCATGGAACTAGTTGGCAGTCAACCCCCTCACTGAAGCACCCTCATGCCCTAGCAGCTGGGGCAGCATCTACACGTGCTGCTGCTGTTTTTTACTCCCTAGCAGGATTTACAGGTACTATCCTGCTGAGGAATAAATTAAATTACTTGGGCCTAATAGGGGTGCACGTGTAGATGCCAAGACATTTACTGTGCAGCTAATTAGTCAACTATGAAGTAAATATCTTGTGTAGATATGTCCAAAGAGTCTGAAAAAGAAGGTCCTTCAGCCTCTGTGCTTTGGGCCTGTAACGTCAGAGGTCATGAGTTTGAGGCTGCCCATACCCTGCTCTTGCTGACCAGAGGTTCTTCTTGGGTGCACATGACTGCTTTTTTTAAATTTAGGGGTGGCCATGGCCCCCTGGACCCTACCACATAAGGTATCCTGCAGGAGGGTGCTCAGCCTGGGTGCTTGCTAGCTCAAGGGCTGGGCTTTGGGGTGAAGGCTGCGTATTTCATAGTTTCATAGTTGTTAGGGGCTGGAAGGGATCTTACAGGTCCAGCCCCCCTGCACTTGGGCAGGAAAGACTGCTGGGATCAGATGACCCTAGCAAGTTGGGCGTCAAGACACTTTTTAAAGATTGCCAGGGTGGGTAAACGTACTACCACTGTGGGGAACCTGTTCCAAACCCTCAACACTAGACATGTAAATAAGTTATGTCTAGCCTGAAGTGATCTTCAATCAGTTTGTGCCCATTATTTCTTGTCCTTCCGGGGGGGGGGCCTTGGTGAATAGATTCTCCCCCTGATGTATGCCCCCCAGATACTTATAGGCTGCTACCAAGTACCCTCTGAGGCTTCTGTTCTCCAGGCTGAACAGTCCTAAGTCTTTCAGCATCTCCTCATATGACCTGGTTTCTAGGCCTCTAATCATGCATGTGGCCCTCCTTTGGATTCTCTTGAGCTTCTCCACATCCTTCCTGAAGTGTGCTGCCCAGAACTGGATGCAGTACTCCAGTTATGTTCTCACCAAGGCTAAGTAGAGCAGGAGGATGACATCCTTTGCCTTGCTCAGAATGCCTCAGTGGATGTATGCAGCTGAAGGGAGCCTACTTTTGCTTATAGAATTACAGACAATTAGGGTTGGAATGGACGTCAGGAGGCCATCTTGTCCAACCCCCTGCTCAAAGAAGGACCATCCCCAACTATATCATTCCAGCCAAGGCTTTGAATGGCCGGGTCTTAAAAACCTCCAAGGATGGAGATTCCATACCCTCTTTGGGTAACCTGTTCCAGCACTTTACTACCCTCTTAGCGAGAGAATATTTCCTAATATCTAACCTAGATTTCCATTGCTGAAACTTGCTGGGTAGAAGGCCCTTTGGCTGCATGTGGCTTTAAAAAATACCCTGAGGTAGCCACAGCCCTTCTGGCCACATCATATAAGGTGTCCAATAGATTAGGGTGCCCAGTTGTTCCTGGGCTTGGTGTTGGGACTGGGAGGAGAAACATCAGTATCTGAGGCTTGGGCTGTTTTCTTGTAAGGCTGGCACTACAGCAAGGGCTGGTGCAGGAGAGACTCTAAAAGTCTGTGGCTGTAGCTTGGTGGTTATCTTGCTGGCTTCCCAAGACCAAGGCCTTGTGTTCAAGGGCCTTAGCCACGGTCCTTTTTACATGCATATGACTTTTTAAATATTTAATTTACAACCCCTTGGGCCATACTACGTAAGATGGTTGAGAGAGGTATGAAGCTTTTGGTAGCTTGGGGGCTGGAATGACTCTGGGGAATGGCAAGGGTATGAGTTGTAGGCTACTTGTGTCTACCTGCTGCTGAGCAGAATGTCCTCTTGGCTGCATGTGTCTGTCTTTTTTAATTTTGGTGCATTTCTGTCCAGTGTAAAGATACCACATGGAATATGATATTAATTTTAAACCAGTGTGAATTACACTAGTGTAGGTGTTCTGTGTCCACAGCTGTAATCAATCATCACAGAAAGTGCCTGGGTAAGATAGCTTTGCTTATCCTAGTGCTAAAGTGTTTTAATAGCAGCCTACAGTCTACCCCTCCTTGATGAACTACTGTAATTCTGTTCCCATTCTGAAATAAGGTGGCTTATATAATTTAGTTAGTTGTACTAAACCTATATACATTAAACCTGCTGTTGTGGTTCAGTGGTAGAATCCTTATCTACCACAAGAGAGACCTGGGTTTGATTCCTGAATGCATATAAATACAGCCATTAAGGCAATGAATGTCCAGGCTTGGTCCAGCCTTTGGATTCTGTCTTAAGTGGTCTAAAGGAGAGATGCAAGGTCTTGGCAGCTTCCACTCCTGCCTAGGTATACATATAAAAAATCCTGGTGATCATACACCATGATCCAGAAGGATCAACAACTGCCTACTATATAAGCTGCAGCAAAATAACATGTGGTCCACAAACTAAGCATTTTTTTGGTCAAAGTGATGTAACACTCAGTGAGCATGGAACTGTCCTTGTTACAGAGTTTCTTTTCTGTTACTAATTTCATTTGCATTAAAATCTGCAGATTTCAGACTCTTGGAGACTCCAAATAAAAGGCAGGCATCAATGATCTTTGTTCTCACTCTTTCTCAGTTGCACACTAATAAACACACTCCTGCTGACCATTACTCTACATCCTTAGTAAAGCCTTCCTGGCTTTGGTCTGCTGGCATGGTTCGCCAGCACTTCAGATGAACTCTACTCAGAACAGGAGAACAGCAGGGCTTCACTAGCACCCACAGACAAGGGGGGGCTAACAATAGCCAGAGCTTGCTAATGCCTTTCGTATTTTTTTGTTCAAACAAAGGCTTAGGAAGTAGAGTGCGGGGGCCAGCTTTCTGTAAACTGACATCACACTGAAGATGAGGTAGGGCTGACCATGGCCCATTGATAATTTTCCCCCAGGTTCTGGGTTGGGGAGTGGTGTTAATGAGGCCAGGTTGTATATTAAATCAACACTAGAGAATAAGCTTTTTTCCTTGATGAGGGTCAAAAGTCAAATCCAACTCTTTAAAAGGTGCAAAATATATAATATTAAGAGTAGATGGGGTGTCTCAAATCAATACCTTTTTATAGTGGTTCCTCATGCAGAGCACCTCTTTCCATCAAGCTTGAAAAAAGCAAAATAATGTTAAGACCAGAGAAGAAAGACTTTTTACTAACTCTTTTCATTGCTACTATAACTATGGAACTTTGTTGATCAACAGTTACAACACTAAAAGTGACTGTTCTGGTCTTAAAAGACAAGTTTTAATGTAACAGAAACGTTGGTTGTTAATTAATGCGTCTTTTATTTAATTTTTTGTAAGCCTAGCAGCCCAATCTGCAATCACCTCTCTCACCTTGTGCTGGTCAGAAAAAATTCAGACATTCTCAAATAGTATAGAGTTTTCATTCCTAATTTGAGAAATTAGACACCTGCAGGATTGGATTTAGAATGAGCAGGGACAATCTTTAAAGCTTCCCTGCTCAAGCAGATTAAACTCTATCCATACAGCTGTTGTACGAAAAGAAAGGATTGGGAGGGGCTTCTTTAATGACTGCATTTGTCAATCGTATATACAGTCACAGGCATGTATGGCAATACTGTCAAACTCCTGGCCTTCCCTCTTAAAAAACCCTGATTTATTCATGTATTTTTTGAAACAAGCATGGTCTAAAACAGAAGTGAATGTTAGACTGAAATTGTAGAGCAGCAATTCTCAGCCAACATGTCAAAGTATCCTGGAGTGCTGCAAGCTCTTTCTAGAGTGCCACAGGGTGCCATACTTTATTAGGACTATTAGGTGTGCGAATTCCTACACATGATTCACAAGAGAAAAGCAGCTTTCTGTAAACAGGAATCCAGTGTCCAAAAGGCTGCTCATACATGCTATGGGGGTTTACTTCAGTTTAATTCTCCCTAAATTGAAGAGGTGGGTTTTTAAAAACACCACTTCAGATTAGGGCAAAGTAAACCTCCGTGGCGTGTACACAAAGATCGGACCCAATTCTTACCTGCCTCTCTGAAGGCAGTGGGGGGAGGGAGAGGGAAGGCAAGCTACCGGAGAGCTGAGTGGTCCCTGAGCTGCAGGGGAAGGGAGGGTGGGGTGCTTCCCTCCGCAACAGTGGCAGTGCCCCCCAGGCAGCACCTGCCCACCGGCACCCAGCCCGGGCAGTCCCAGGTAGCACTGCAGCTGTAGAGAGAAACACCAGGCCCCCTCACAGGTCAGGCAGGAAGGTCTGGCTCTGGGGAGGAAAAAAGAAAAATCAAGCTTGCTGCTTGCTTTTCTTTTTTTTCCTAGGGGCCTGGAGCTTCCCTCCATGACTGTAAGGTAGCAAACTAAAATACCCTGGACATGTTTTATTTTGCTGTATCCCAAAGTCATTTAATGCTCAATATGCCACTGACAGTGTAAACGGCCAGCAGTGCAAAAGGGGATTTAAGCTAATTTTGTGTCATGTACAAAGGTCCAAAATCACTCTGACCAGTTGTGTCTTTCAGAGTAAACTGTAGCAGAAGAATTGCTCTATTATTTTTCCATAGTCAAAACCCAAATAAAAGCAAAGCGTTGGCATTTTCTAAGACATGCCTTGAGCCTAATGAGGGGTGCCTTGAGTTTAAAACCCACTTGTGTAGAGAGTCTATAGGTCTAGGAAGGGATGAGCCACGGCACACCTGATTCAAACAATTAAGAACTGAAACTTCTGGGGCAGGGAGTTGCTTTTGGAGGCCTGGGTGGTGGCAGTACTTGGAGGCAGATTCCAGCCTGACATGGTCCTTGTCCCTGTGCTTGTGTTGTCTAGGTCCAGCTTGTACCTTATTCCAGCTATCCAGCATATGGCTGTGAGACTCCCCTTTCCTCCTCCCAGTTCCCTGTTTGCACTTACACTTATCCATTTGGACAAATCCTTCTAGACATTAAATCTATTCTGGTTTTGTTTTGGGACCAGACTGCTCGGAGGGTTTGGGAATGGTGAAGGATGCACTGGAGCTCTTTGCTCGGCAGTAGATGAGTGGTTAGTCCACCCTTAGCTAGGCCCTTGAAGAGGACAATTGCTAGGCAATGAAGAGCTGTGTAGTGATGCGATCACTGGAAAGTGCAGAGGCCTTGGCAGGTCCTGTCTAGGTGAAATCTAACAACTCAGTCAATTTCCCATCTTGATCCCTTCTCCCTGCTGCTGCATGCTGCAAAAGTGTCCCACTCAGCTCCTTGCTGGATGTTGTCCCCAGGCAAGTTGTACTGAGTGTGGCGAGCAGAATGATCTTGATGTGGCATGAAACCAAAAGCTAAAGAAAGGAGCCCCCCAAGACAGGCAGGGTGACTCAGCAATGGTTTGCATTGCTTTGATGTGCACATGGAGTATACAGGGGAGTTTCTGGATTGCAACTATCTATGGATTAACAGCTGCATGAAATAGTGTTCAATGTTTCAGAGCCAGTCTTATACCCTTCCTCACTGGGATCACTACAGTAATCCAGGAGGTGTCCTGTGGAAGTTAGCAGGGCTAATGTTGAAACCTGTTGTTGTTCAAGCTGCCACCGGGGGATTAGAGTCTGTATTGGGGTCTGGTAGGATTTGTGAATGCACCCAGGGTGAGGCGGGGAAATGTTAACACATGAACCTAGGCAACTTTCTTTCAGCCTCCTCCTACCCTCAGTCTGTGTAGTTGCAGTGCACTTCTCCCAAAGCAGAACCAGGAATTTTGCTATATGACCTCTGAAAATTAAATGGAGCCTATAGTCCATACTCAGGGACAAAATGCCATTTTAGGCACTGGGAGCTTTGTATAAAGCTGCTGGATTTACTCTTTGTGATGTTCAGCACATTTTAAGGACTGAATTCTACAACCAACACTTAACCAGTGTAAGGCTCATTTCAGTGATGAAACTCATAGATGCATAGAAGTAGGGTCGGAGGGGACCTGAGCAGATCATCTAGTCTGAACCCCTGCCCTGGGAAGGAATGAATACAGGGCTTTTATATACCCTGACCCCTACTAAGTTTAAGCTCAAATGACCCCAGCTAGGTAGTTATCAAGCCTCCTTTTAAAGACCCCTAAGGTAGGAGCCAGCACCACTTCCCTTGGAAGCTGGTTCCAGATCCTGGCCACCCTGACTGTGAAGTAGTGCCTCCTGATGTCTAGCCTGAACCTACCCTCAATCAACTTGTGGCCGTTGTTCCTTGTTACTCCAGGGAGGTGCTCAGGGGGAACAGGGTCTCACCCAATCCCCTCTGGTCCCCCTGGTAAGTTTATAGATGGCCACTAGATCCCCTCTCAGCCTTCTCTTGTGAAGGCTGAACAGGTTCAGGTCCCTTAGCCTCTCCTCGTAGGGCCTGCCCTGCTGCCCCCTGATCATGAGAGTGGCCCTCCTCTGGACCCTCTCGATGCTGTCCACATCCCTCCTGAAGTGCTGTGCCCAGAACTGGACACAGTACTCCAACTGTAGCCTGACCAGTGTTGCATAGAGGGGGAGGATCACCTCCTTGGACCTGCTCGTGATGCATCTGTGGATACATGACAAGGTGTGGTTAGCCTTGCTGACCGTGTCCTCACATTGGCAGCCCATATTCATTTTGGAATCGATAATGACTCCAAGATCTCTTTCTGCCACTGTGCTTTCAAGAAGGGAGTTCCCCAGCCTATAGGTATGCTGCTGGTTCTTCCTGCCCAAGTGCAGTACCCTGCACTTGTCAGTATTGAATCCCATCCTATTCACATTTGCCCACCCCTGTAACCTGTTCAGGTCCAGTTGTATCCTGTCCCTCCCTTCTAGCATGCCCACCTTGCCCCAAATCTTGGTGTTGTCAGCAAATTTGAACAGGGTGCTTTTCACCCCCTCGTCCAAGTCACTGATAAAGAAATTGAACAGTGTGGGCCCGAGGACTGAGCCCTGAAGGGACTCCACTGCCCACATCCCTCCAGGTCGAATATGACCCATCCACCACCACTCTCTGGGTGCAGCCCCCTAGCCAATTTGTGACCTATCTGACTGTGTAGGCATCAGTGCCACAGTCACCTAGCTTTTTAATGAGAATGCGTGTAGGAGACCAGTGTTGAAGGCCTTCCTGAAGTCCAGAAAGACTACATCCACTGTGACACCTGCGTATCTAAGGATTTTGTGACCTGATCATAGAAGGCAATCAGGTTGGTCTGATAGGACCTGCCCTTAATGAAACCGTGTTGGTTGCCCTTGAGCATCCTCCCCCTTGCTGGTCCCTCTCAAGATGTGCTCCTGGATAATTTTTTCAAAGAGCTTCCCAGGACCAAAGTAAGACTAACAGGCCTATAGTTGCCTGGGTCCTCCCTCCTCCCTTTTTTGAAAATGGGGACCACATTGGCCTTCTTCCAGTCTTCTGGCACCTGGCCAGAGCACCATGAGTGCTCGTAAAGCCGTGCCAGGGGCCCCACGAATGACTCCTGCTAATTCCCTCAGCACCCTGGGGTGGAGAGTGTCTGGACCTGCTGATTTGAACACGTCCAGCCCCTCCAGAAGTTCCCTAACTCGGTCCTCCCTGACCCTAGGCCTGGTGGAGTCACTCCTGAGTCCGTCCTGTATCCTGGTGGGGGAGAAGTCCCCCTCCTCAGAAAAATGGAGGCAAAGAATTTGTTAAAAAGGTCTGCTTTTTCATCTGGTGCAACCACCAGATTGCCAAGCATATCCTGCAGGGGCCCCACGTTGCCTGATGCTTCTTTTTGCTCCCTATGTATTTAAAAAAGGACTTTTTGTTGTCCTTGATCCTTGTTGCTAGCCCTAGTTCCATCTGCATCTTAGCCTTCCTAACAGCCTCCCTACATACTCTTGCTATGGAGGTATAATCCTCTTTAATGATAGCCCCCATTTCCACTGGATGTACGCCTCCTTTTTGGCTTTCAGATGTTCCTGAATGCCTTTGGTGAGTCCAAGGGGGCTTTTGAGCACTCTTGCCCTTTGACTCACATTGGGACTGTCACCCCTTGGGCTCGGAGGATCGTCTCCTTAAGGAACGACCACTTGTCTTGGACACCTAGTTCCCCTACTCTCTGGAAGTGCATTGCCTCTCCTACCAATCTCGTCAACTCATTGAAGTTGGCCCTCCTGAAGTCAAGGGCTTTACTACATTTATTATCTTAATCTTGAAATTAAGACCCTGCAGGTTGCAAAATATTGCACTGTAACTATAAGTATACTGTTATTCTCCAAAGCAAATCCAAGCTGTCTGCTACAGGCCTTTTTAATTATTAACACAATTAAAGTTCTTCTTTTCTTTGAAGACTGCATGGGTAAAAATGGCAATAAGGAAAATGATGATTGACACTTCTCTTTTTGCCTATTCCAACGTTTTATATCCATTTAGAGTCTTAATGTTGGACTGGATTTAAGAAGGAAAGCTAGGTATGAATCAATCAAATTTACAGCTAGTAAATGTTGTTAGACCTCAACAAGATGTCATTTGGTATTGCCTTTTGGAACACCAACTTAAAACTAGTGGTTCAAGTAGATGAAAATGGGTGGGCAGTCTCATCAGTTTTGGTGGTTTTTATTACAGGCTGTGACATGGTGTCTTTTTGTAGGGATACCAACATAAACTGGAATGAGAGCCATATAGTTGTTACCTGGAGGGATTACTATGGCTTTAATGATCGATTTGCATTACCTGCTGCTTGGGCTTCCAAATAGGAAGTGAGAGTGGGGGAAACTGCCACGGAAAGAAGTATCTCTCCTACTTCATCCCTTTCCAGGTTCCTGACAATGTGACTCTCTTGGGCCTTGCTACTAGGCCTGCTTCACTATAGCAGCTACCTAAAAAATCAATTTCAAAGGGATATCCCTGCAGCAAGGTGGCATGAATGGCAGCAGTGTCCCAAGTTGAATATTCCAGATAGTTTTGGCTGAATGCCGCGGAACTGTTAGATTCCCCTTCGGCCCACTTACAACTCATCCAGATCTTCATGAAGAGAAGGCTGATCCACGAGACACATTTTGTAGGACAAGGAGAAAGAGTGATGGGGCAGGTGGGTGAGCCCCCACCCCTTTCAAGCATGTAGGCCTGAAATTCAGGCAAGGAGGCCTTCTTCACATGTGGACTGGGCAGGCCTGATCCCCAGTCATTTCTAGGATTATTTTGTTTAACAGTTTTATTTTCCCTTGACTGCCCCATGTTTCTAGAGGCTGCAGACTCATATATGCTGTTGCAGTTTGTAACAGGGAGCCAGAAGCTCATGTTACTTTAAGGGGATGCTGCAGCAGGCTAAGCTTGCTGTGTGGGACTAGCAGCTGTGCTAGGGCTAGCTGCAGGGAAACAAACAGGCCAGTATTAGAATAGGATCTACTCCTGGGGGAGGGCCTATCCCAGGAGCTTCCCATGTGGAGCCAGCAGCTGGGCTAAGCTGCAGCAGGGAGTTTGGGACATGTATTGTCCAGGACAAGTATGATCCTACAGTAGAGTAGGTACACTCACCAAAACGTGTAGGTCGACAGTTACCAGGCCTGACTGGAGCATGAGGGTGTTACAGTGGAGGGACTTCCTGCTGGCTAGCCCCACATTGTAGCAACCTTGTGCCCCAGCCAGCCCCTCAGCAGCACATTGAGCCAGGTCGGAGCAGCCCTGAGTTAGAAGGCTGACATCCCACCCCACTGCCAGTCCGGAGGTGCTCTGCCCCAGCAAAATGTGCTACAGTCCTGGGAGCATGTATAAATGCTGAGCCCGGGAGAAAAACTCTGATGCAAATTGCGCTGGAGTTTATTACTACATGCTAATTACATGAGTATATACACCCCCTGGGGAGAGGATTTATCCAAAATTAGTTCTATTTGTTGTTAGTCAGCTCTTGCAGTGCACATCCTGATCTAAATTCAACCCTGATCTCTGAGGGTACAACTCTCTTGCCTTCATCTGTACTCTTTTATTCCAGACTCTAAGAGATCTGGTCTGGGAAGCAGACATAGTAGCAGAAATTTCCACCTGAAAATGAGAATCATTACTAAAGAGGGTAATGTTAACTGGGCTATGCTGAGAAGCATAAATAATAAAAAAAATTGAGATATTTGTCATTTCTCTTCAGTCTACCCAGCATTTATTTCCTACATCCCATGTTACAAGCAAGTATGAACTGAGGGCTTATTGTATTACTACCAAGGAAGTGTGATATCATCTTCCCCACAGGTGCTAAGTCAGTTTTCCAAGGTGATGGTACGTGATTTACCCTATGCTTTTCAGAATAAGAGCACACACGGAATATTTAAATAACATCTATAATTACTGGAAAGCTTGTAGAATAAATACTGTCTAGCCTGATGAGTTATAAAACACTTTATGGCAAAGTACAGCAATATCATTTATCTTCATCTTGATAAATACCTGTTATGGTTTGAATTAGATTGAAATTAAATGAAGCTGATAGCCACATATATAAATGCTCTGCACATAGCTCTTATGTAATGCTGGTTCTTAATAAAATTAATGATATAGTCCATATTACTGCAGAAGCAAATTTGCTTCTATTTTGACATTTATAAGTCTGTATTTCAGAACTTTAGCCTGTTTTATCTCAGATGAAAACCACAAACACAATAAATGTTATGAGATTACTGCAGGAAAAGTGAACACCAGCTTCTGTAACAAATGCAATAACCTGATGCTTTTTTCCTCTTAGATCATCACTTGACTGAAAAAACAGAGAAATGTTAACGCTGTCTAAATATTATCTCCTATTTATACTCCCCATGTCTGTGTTTATTGAAACAGTTTGGTGTAGTTGCATTAGTGTATTTAAACAGGGTGGAAATTGCACTTGCTTTCTAAGCCTATTTGCTATTCATTATCTTTCTGTATTTGAAGAGACGCATGGTTTGAAGCTGCAAAATGGGATGAAAAAATAAATGTGTTCCTGCTTGGTCACTTTTGTGCTAATTTACAGTTCCAAATTGGGGGACCACTGTCCTTCTAGAGCTCTGGATATTTTGGTAAGAAAAACAAGTTTGTAATTTTGGACAAATTTACAAGTGTAATACTTTTTAGATTATTTTAACTTAGATTCTGCAAGCCCACAGTTGAAATTAGGTACTGTATTCACTCAAATCCAAGATGAGAGGTTCCCCCCCCTCCATTTTAACATGAGGGGGAACCTCTCATCTTAGATTCAAGTATGAGGTATAGCAGGAAGCTGCTGTGGCTTGGGCTCAGGCTCCAGCCCCAACTCAGAGTTAGGGCTGGAGCTACATCTGCTGTCTGTCCCCATCACCTTTTCCTGCTCCCCCCAAAGCCTCTGCTCTATGCCCTCAGCTTCTGTGGCAATAGCTTGGGCCAGGCCCTGGAACAGGGCCAGAGCTGGAGCAAGAGTAAGCAGCAGCAGGGAGGGGCAGAGGATGTAAAGGAGAGGAAAGATACAGGGAGACAGGAGGAAGGGGGACCAAGGCTGTGGGGAGGCAAGCATTGAGGTGGTGGGGTGGCAGGCAAAAGGAAGCAGGCACATGGGGGTAGGGGTGGAGGCAGATGGGCAGTAAAGGACAAGATGCCAGGGGCAAGGGGCAGGGATCAAGCTTCTTGCCCCCACCCCCCACCTGTCTTATTGTCTCCCTCCAATAATTAGTTTCTATACATGGAAGATTACATCAAATTTATATATTTCCCTTGTAGAGAATCTAATTATTGGAGGGCATCTTCAATTCAGGGTTGTCTTTGGATTTGGGTAAATACAGAATCACCATTAAACTTCATCATAATTATAAACACAAAGGCCTCCATTATGTCCATCCAGTTTTACCGGGGTAAATTGGCCAATTATCTATAACAAATCTTCAACTGTGATTTTTTTTTTTTTTTTATAGCAGCACCAGTGAACAGAGAAGCAGCATCCCAACAGATAGTTTTGGGATTCTGTTTAATTGAAAAGCAGAAGTATTACCTTTCACTCCTCTTTCAATAAGCCAGCTGACTACAGAGCCCTATTGTTACTGGGAGAGTTTTGCAAAGGCATTAGAAAGCTGCTAGTGAGATTAGGGGAGAGGACGAAGGGAAACAAAGTCTCTTCCAGAAGTTCTGGAAGCTGAGCTAGATAAAACATCCCGTAAAATGTATCTCTGTTCCACAAGTAAAATGCTATTGATCAAAGCCACTACCTTTATACAGAAGCATGATATAACAGGTAAATCTAGGATCATATTCCAAAGGTCAACAAACTGGTCTTGTTGCATTAATGGAAGAATAGAATTTCAGAGCTCTGATAATCTGACACCTGGGGCACTCACAGATGTGTAGCTCCCTGTTGTAGCTCATGGCACTTCACAGAAGGAGCCATGAGTTACAGCAACCCTCCCCACACACACACCCTCTGACCCAGCTTGCAGTAGGGGAGGGGGGCTCCAATCCACCCCTTCCCTCTCCAGTAGAAGCTTGGCAAACCTCAGACTGGAGCTCTTTCCCCTTCCCCATCCCTCCTCCTATCCTGCAGACAGCACTAGGGTTGGGGTTTTTCACGCAGGGGCAAACAGAAGTTAATGAAGGTACTCCACTTTGGAATGCCTTCGTCTGTACTTTCATTAAATGAGGGTTAACTTGTTGCACAATTGGGCACTTTCAAAGCAGTCTGCAGCCAGGCACTTCTGTCAGGGCATGACTGTAGAGTGCTTTCAAGGGGCCGATTCTGTGACAAATATCAATTCTGTCAGCGCCCCTGGAGACAAAAAACCCCTGTGATTACATTGCATCATATCCTTCTGTGGTCACCTTGCTTAAGCACATGTTGGGCTGGAAAGGACCTCAAGACTTAAGTTCATCCCCCTGCTGTGAGGCAGGTTTGAATACTTCTAGACCATCCTCTACAGATGTCTATCTACCATGTTCTTAGAAACTTCCAATGAAGGAGATTCCATAACATGTTTTATGTTTCCAAACAGCTGGAAAGTTTTCCTCAGTCTCCAAATGAAACTTTGTTTGTTGCAAATCCTTGTGATTCAGCTGATTTCTTCTTGTCCTTTTCCCTACGGGCCTCAGGAATATGATTTCATAGATTTCACAAACATTAGGGCTGGAAGGGACCTCAGAAGATCATCGAGTCCAGCCCCCTGCCCCAGGGGCAGGAAGTCAGCTGGGGTCACAGCATCCCAGCAAGATAAGCATCCAATTGACTCTTAAAGGAATCCAGAGTAGGTGCTTGCACCACTTCTGGCAGCAGCCTGTTCCAGGCCTTGGGGGCTCGGACTGTAAAGAAGTTCTTCCTAATGTCCAGCCTGAAATGGTCTTGAAGAAGTTTGTGATCGTTTGACCTTGTCATCCCTTGGGGCACTCTGGTGAACAGGTGTTCCCCCAGATCCTGATGCCCATCCCTTAAAAACTTATAGGCAGCCACAGGTCCCTCATGAGCCTGCGCTTTTGCAGGCTGAAGAGTCCTGTAGCTCTCAGCCTCTCTTCATAAGGTCTGTTTTCCTGCCCTCTGATCATGTGCATGGCTCTCCTCTGGACTCTCTCAAGCTTCTCCACATCCTTTTTAAATTGTGGAGCTCAGAATTGGATACAGTAGTCCAACTGTGGCCTCACCAAGGCCAAGCACAGTGAGAGGATGACATCCTGGGATTTGCTAGAGAAGCATCTATGGATGCAAGCCAGAGTTTTGCTCACTTTGCCAGTTGCAACATCACATTGGTGGCTCATATTCATCTTGTGGTCAATCATGACCCCCAAATCCCTTTCAGCCATGGTGCTAGCAAGTGTAGCACTGCTGAGTCTATAGGCATGCTGCAGGTTTTTCTTCCCAAGGTGGAATACCTTGCATTTTTTGGAGTTGAAGGCCATCAGGTTTTCATCCGCTCATTTTCCAAGCCTGTCAAGGTTGGCTTGGATCACTATCCTGTCCTCAGGTATGGACACTTTACCCCAAAGTTTGGTGTCATCAGCGAACTTGGCCAGTCTGCTCCTGACACCAGTGTCACATCATTAATGAAGAAGTTGAATAAATGATGAATGTCTAATTTGTGACCATTTGTGTATTGAAATATGTATTCATTGGACTGTTACCATTTCTTCTCTCAGTCTTCTTGCTTCTAGACCAGTGGTTCTCAACCTTGTCAGACTCAAGGCACCACTCGTTAGACTCCAGGCATTCTTTCATAACTTTTGTGAATGGCCCCATTTCAAAAACTAATTTATTTTTTTACAGTGTTTACCTTTTTGCAGAGAAGCTGGGCACCACAGCACGTGGTTAAGAATCACTGTTCTAGACTAAACAGAACCAATCACTTCTTCCTCTCCACATGGGTCATGAGTCATATCTTCTAATTATTTTTATAATTCTTGTTACTCTCCTTTAGATTCCCTGCAGTTTGTCATTAGTTTTCTTAAAGTGTGGTGCCTAAGACTGAGCAATTACTGCAGCTGAGTTCTTAAGGTCTAGCTAAGAAAAACACTTTATAATAGTCATCCTTATTTGTTGGAGGAGATAGGTTTCAAGGGGTAACAATATTTGCAGTTCCACAGTGGTAGTTGCCAAAAGTTGTCCATACCTTTGCTGGTTACATCACGAGCAGGTCCAAGGAGGTGATACTCTCCCTCTGTATGACACTGGTCAGGCTACAGTTGGAGTACCACATCCAGTTCTGGGCACCGCACTTCAGGGGGAATGTGGACAGCATTAAGAGGGGCCAGAGGAGGGCCACTCTCATGATCGGGGGCAGCAGGGCAGGCCCTACGAGGACAGGCTATGGGACCTGAACCTGTTCAGCCTCCACAAGAGAAGGCTGAGAGGGGATCTTGTGGCTACCTATAAACTTACCAAGGTGGACCAGCAGGTAATGAGAGAGTCCCTGTTCCCCGGAGCACTACTGGGGGTAACAAGGAACAGTGGCCGTAAGTTGACTGAGAGTAGATTCAGACTAGATATCAGGAAGCACTACTTCACTGTCAGGGTGGCTAGGAGCTGGAACCGACTTCCAAGGGAAGTGGTGCTGGCTTCTACCCTGGGGGTCTTTAAAAGGAGGCTAGACAGCCACCTAGCCAGGTTTGTTTGACCCCAGCATTCTTTCCTGCCCATAGCAGGGGGTTGCACTTGATGATCTGCTTAGGTCCCTTCTGACCCTACCAACTATGAAACTATGGTATGGTAGGCTACAATGCAGTGGGAAACTGTGAAAATAAAAAAAATCCCCTCACAATACGCATATGAACCAATGGCAGAGCATTGACTATGCATATGCTGATGACACTGGGTCACCTTGGTCCACAATGTGGACAGGAAGAAAAGACAGCAACCAAGAGCAGTAGCTGATTCTGGTCCCTATGTAGGTGTAGTTTCCTAATACCACTTACAATACGTATGGGTCAGATTCTCACCAGGTACAAATCTGTCTAGCTCCATTAAATTTAGTGCATCAGAGGCTCAGCTGCTGTCAATTAGCGCAGAGATACTGGTATAGTCAACTCTTCCCTGCTGAAGCAGGATGTAGTAATTAAGTTGACTTCCATGCTCTTCAGCCTCCCTTTAACTGCCATTGACACAAATAAAATCATTGCTTTCAACTTCAGTGAGGTTTGAATTAAGCCCCATGTGCTGGAACAGCTTCATTGCAATATGCAAGGTGCCAAGTAGGCCTGTGCGAAGGTATTCAGTTTAGATTCAGCCAATTCAGAGGACAGTGATTTGATTTGGAGATTTAGATCACTATCCCAAATGTATTTGGCCGAATCAGCTTCGGAAGATTATGCACTGAATTGGAGAGACTTGGTAATTCAGCCATAGACTACAGTGGGCAATCACTAAAATACCTATTACTTTGTCATTTTTTGGCAGATTTAGATGAAAACAGCAGGGATGGTAGCCCCTTCTGAGGTCATGAAGTCTGCCAGGTTTCACATAGATAGGTGCAGGGGTTTCTGGGAACCTGGACCCCAAGGTACTGACAAGCAAAACTTGTGATATGTGACTGTGTGTGTATGTTAAGGCGCAGTGGGGTGAAAACAGAAGACATGGTAGCCCCTTCTGACGCCATGAAGCCTTCCAGGTTTCAAGGAGATAGGTGCAGGGATTTCTGGGAAACTGCACCTCAAGCTTCTGAAAGCAAAACGTGTGACACATGTGACTTTGTGTGTATGTTAAGGCACAGCAGGATGAAAACAGCAGGGATGGTAGCCTGTAACAGGGGGCCAGAACTGGCCATCACTGTCATAGTAACTAAGGAGTAATTGAAATGAGAATAAGGTCTGAGAACATCTATATCAAAGGTAGCAGACCAGAGCTTATTATAATATTCTTTCCTTCAAGCTGTCAATTAAAGATCTGTTGTACCAGTTCCAGTTGCCTCCAAAGGCAAACCAATGAGAGTTTACAGCACTGTCACAAGCCTGGGCTAAATTCATCTCTGATTAAGTTCTAGAGTTATAGTAGGAATGAATGCATCTTCTAGTGACTAACACAATTATTTAAAACTCAGACCCCAAACACTGAATAGAGGAACTCAGTTACCATTTTTGGAGATTTTGATTTAAATGCTCAGTTCTCCATTTTTTATCCAGCTGCTAGTCACTTCTGAAAACATGAGTACATGGCCTAAACTGACCACCCTAATCCCTTTACCAAATTTTAGCATGTACAGCTCTAGCTACCTCCAGCTACAACTGGCATCAGGAACCACCACTCTCTTCCTTCCTTCTTCACCTACTTTCCTTGGTGGGAAAAAGAAGCAGTACTGGCTCAAGGAAAACTACTTGCTAGTGGAAGGTGCAGGACTTGCACAGGGGCAGATGAAGAAGCAGTTTCCCTGATCTGCCTCCACTGGCCCAGGGGTTCCCAAACTGTGGTACATGTACCCCTGGGGATAGGCAAGAGAAATTTTGTAACGGTGGATTTAATTTTCATTATAATAACAATTGGCATTTAAGGGGTTAAAATATAAAATGTATGCTGATAGGAGTATGCAGGCAGCTGGTAAATCTGGAAGGGGGTACACAATAAGAAAAAGTTTGGAAACCTCTGCATTAGCCCTCACAGAAGAGGTTAGCTGGAGGGAAAACACACCAAACACTGAGTTATGTCCAGGTGGACACATCCTGTGCACATTTCCTTTTTCATGGAAGATGTTCCTTACTGACAACTCTTCTCTCTGCAGTGGGGAGCCCTTACTACTGTCTCATGTGCTCTTTGGGTCCTGAACAAGAGCAAATGGCACAGAGGGCATATGGCAAACTGCTTCGGCAGAGGCAGTGCTTTCAGAAAGAGAAACATTGAGTACCCTGCTACCAATCACACTGTTAAGCCAAGTCAGCCCTGGTATTTGCTGAAGAGTCTCAACAGATGTGCTTGGCCACCCACTGCCTCCTTGGACTCCTTCCCTTCATGGTTCAGATATTTGTACAATCCTAAGTATGTGTTGCTCTCTGGGGCTATTCCAGTTTCCCCAGATGCACTATTATAAAAAAAAAAGCAGGTGATAAGTCTGAAAAATATTTGTCCAAACTCTTCCTGGCTACTGTCCCTAAAAGTGCTCAAGAGAAAAGTTTTCAATGTTGTTTAGTTCAAAACAAAGTATGTACAGGCAATGGCTTAGTTCTCTTGGCTGAGCAGGGCAGTGTATTTGTTAGTGCTTGTTCTAAAGTCTTAGACCTGCAGTTTTCAGTGGAGTTTTTACGTGGTATTTATCCTGTATTTCAGATCATCCTCTCGGTGTGTCTGTTGTTTTATGCTCAGCTTGTGTATTATTGAGCCCCGTGGGGCTTTATACTGCACCTATTTTTTACATGTGCTTATGTAGTCCCTTGATTTGATTGTCCACCATTGGAATATAGTGTCTTTCTGTGATAGCAATCACACTGTGTGCTTCCTCTCACCGTTGATTCCTGCTCTGTGCTAGAAGTTTAAGATTGGTAGGATCCAAGTGTTCAATGGAAAAACCTCACTCTGAACGACACTGAAATAAAAGTGATTTGCACTTTACATGCAATATTTTTCTTTAGCTTCTATTTAACTGTAGCATCACAGCTTTCTTCTGTCAACTGTTCTCCATGGAAAATTATCTAAATGTTAATTTAAATGTAGACCGTGTTTTTAAAGCTGCATCAGGTCTAATTATGCCTTTCTTTGGCAGTGTATAGTACATCACTTACATAATCTTCTCTACCTTTTTTGTGGTGAAAGAGCTTCAGGTATTCCTGTCTCCATGCAGTGGAAGCATTGGTTCCATTTATGGTCCAATACCCACACAGTGGGACATTTTGAGATGCTGAGGATCTGAGCCTGTGAAAGAGATAGAATTGGAGTGGGCTGCTTGGGAAAAGGACAGAACAGATGCATGTGTAGATCACCTGCATGGAAAAGTCAGTTAAAAGTTAATGCAACCTAAGTTTTAGGGCTAGGTCACTGATACCAACAACTGGCTGGTGTATTGTGGAGGTAGGGCTTCAGAGCTTTCCCTAGCTTTCAGAGTCAGGATGTAGTGATATATAAGTGAATAATTACAATTTAGACCTATGACAGGGACACGTTTTTACATGCCTCCAAAAACCTGATGAAACCATGGGGTAATATGTCATAGAATTAAAGAAACTCAGTAAGATCTGTGACTTTGGTGAGTTGACAGAGTCTCTGATCAGAGAGAGAATAATTTGTGGCATTAAAAACAATGTGTTGACAGAAATGGCTTCATGCAAGGAAAATACACCACAAATAAACAACATACTCCAGATATCAAGGGCAGCCAAAACATTGAAAGCTCAAGTTAAAGTTCTGCATCTATCGTAAGAGGTTAACTTTGTCCTTAGAGCTATACACAGGAGACTGTAGATAGAAAAGTTTACATGAAAAACCAAAACTACTTGCAATGAATGCAGCGTCCAGGAGAGATACTGCATACCAGATATCAGGAGGTGTAGGTTGTGGCTAAGCCCCAAACCATGTTTAACTTTTGGGAAGTCTTGTTATAAATGTGGCAAAATATATACTTTGCAAAATACTGCAGCTCTCAGATGCAGAAAAGTCAAGTGCATGCCACTGATGACAGCTTTGTTGAGAAGTTCTATGTAGATGTATTACAGGGATGAGCAAAATACGGACCACAGACTGGATGTGGCCTGCCAGGCAATTCTGTGTGGCCCATGGTACCCCCCCATTAGCTGCCTGTAAGCCCTTCCCCTTGCTGCCTCTGCAAGCTGGCAAGTCCCTGCAGGAAGTGCAGCTCTGGTTGCTAAGCACTCGCCACCCCAGCCTGGCCTGACGTGGCCTCAGCCCCAGCCCCAGCCCCAGCTAGAGGGTTCTAGAGGCAAGAAGCCTCAGCCTGGCAGAGGCTTTTGCTGGCCATGTGGTGGCTGTTCCCACCCTCCCTGCCTGCAAGCCTGGGAATTCAAGTACGGGGCCCACTGGGCTGGGGTCAGGGACTCCAGCTGGAGGGAAGGCGTGGGAGTGCAGGAAGCTGTTTGCTATGCAGCTGAGTCTGGCTGGCCGTGCACACTGCCACTATGTGCAGCTAGGGACTTGGCCAGGCATGCAGGAGCTGCACGCTTTGGGGCTGGGTGCAGCTGGCCCCACACCCTGCTACCACATGTGGCCGGGGTCTCAGATGGGAGTGTGGGAGCTGCATGTTATGGGGTTGGGAGGGGCTGGCCCTGCACGCTGCTACTATGTCCAGTCGGGGACTTGGGTAGGAGTGCTGTGGGCCTGGATGCGGTGGCCCTGCATGTTGCTGCCATGTGAAGCCAGGGACTCAGGTGGGAACACTATGAGGCTGGGTGGGGCTGACCTTGCTCACTGCCATCACATGCAGATCCACAAACTGGCACACTCCAGGGACTCCAAGCCACCCCACCACACACACACACAAACACCCTCCCATAGGCCTCACACACAATCCCACCCCCCCACCATAACTCCACATACACCCACACCCTCACATACCCCATGCCCACCCCCTTCCACACCCACCTCCACACACCCCACCAATCATACTCACACCACACCCACTTCCCAACCACACCCCATGTACACCCCTTCCCCCTCACATAATATACAAAAGTAAGACTGTATTTTGAGCTACTATGGAATCTCCTCTAGATACACTACATAAATACACATAAATCAGGACAAAAATATATTTTTCAATAGCATTAAAGTAAGTTATAGTAGGTGTTTGATTTTGTTAGTGTATAACCTTTTTTCTGGTTTCAAGATGGTAGCACCCTCGCTCACAAATGGAGTACTTCCAGGGCAAGAGGAAGGACATTCGGTGGCAAAGATCAGGGGTTACAGGATGAGGGCGGGGCACTCGTTAAGCAGCCCTTCCCCTGAAATAATTGCCTGCCTCTAATGTATTAGTGTCCAGCAAACCATGGAAAAGGATTGGTTAATGAAAAAAATATTCTGCTCCAACTGGATACAGGGATGCAGGTTAAAATTCCGCCTTAAAATGATTATAATAGGCTGAAAGTAAGGCCAAAGTTGGAACCAGGGCCAGATCCAGGAGGTATGGGGTAGGGTGTGGTCTCATTTCCCTTTGGCTGTGTAGCGTATGCACAGGGAGGTCTCTAAACTCACCAGCTTGGTGGTGCTGGACCCACCACTTTGGCTCACGTCTGGAACCTAGCAGGTGAACACAGCAGCTGGTCACTGCCCACTTTTCCTGTGCCAGCAGGGGTGGGCAAAAGGTGTGTGCAGGGTTAGAGGCAAGTGGAAATATTGAACAGCACCAAAACCAGGATGAATTGCTGGGGTACTTTATTTGATGCTTTTTCCCAGTGTGACACTGAATCATTGATAAGCATGATTATCCAGTCATTTAATTTATACAATTTACAGTCATTTCATCTGGACTGTATTTCCTTCCTATGTGAAATAAAAGAACTTAACTCTAGGCTGGTAAATTATACTATGTGGGTAAATATTCCATATCTACCATGTGTTTGTGCAGCACTTAGTACATTGGAACCCCATCCTAGCTGGTCTCTATTTTTGTCACAACTTGCCTCAGATAGAGAAATCTTGTGGATTTTTTCTTTTATGGGTTCAGCAAAAGAAAAAACGTGAAAGCTGAACCTCTACGTAGTCTAGAGGAAACCTTAAACATATCCTTCCTTTAGCTCATCCTTTTTGTATAGCTGCCATTCTTCTCAACAACCCATGTATATCTATAAGCATTTAAAAAGGTAACATTTGAGCCTAGAAGTGACTAAAAAATCTACTTGAAAGAGGATTTGCGCTCTGCAACACCTTGCCGTCAGCAACATTTTCAATGAGGAGTGAAGTTTCCAACATGAAAGAAAAGAAGTCAGTGTTGGATTTAGAAGCTTCTTGAGGTGAGTAAATAAATTGCTCATGTTTCATCCACTGACATCTGAAGTAGTAACTGCTTCTTAATATTGATTGACAGCACAGATGTGGAGTCACCCAGGAAAGCATCTGATATACAGATTCACCTCTAGCTTTCCACAGCAGAGAACTGAGAAGTGTAAAATTAAATGATTTTCTAATGCTGCCTCGGGCTGTTGTACTAAACAGTTTGCTTTCTCTGGAGCATATTACCTTTCCGTCTCTTAAAAACAGAAAATATTAAACAATCACAGAGTCATTAAGCCCCAGCAATGGATGCTTATGCTCTTTTTATAATATTTAATCAAAAACATTAATAAGGCAAATATGTAGCTGAAATTGCTACCTCCCCAGCACAGGTCCTGCCCATTTCAGACTCCTGCAGGAGTGTGCAGTCACAAGTACTATATGGAGCAAATGCCATTGTCTTTATTCCCCACCCCTATGGAAGGACTATCATGTGTCCCTGCATCTAGGTTGGCCTCCACTTTCTTGTTTCCAAGTCCAGAATTTAGATCACCTCCTAGACAGTCCTCATCAGTCAAGGTTTAATCATCTATCTTAAAAGCAGTATAAATGCATCAGTTTTTCATTGTATAACCTAGAAATTATTAATGGACCCCATGGGCTCTCCAACATTCTGTGATTTATTTTTTCAATACAAGCCAGGAAAATTCTTCCCACTCAAACCCTCTCATTTGTCTGTAAACACTGAATGACTTGCCATCTTTCACAATATATATCTCTCATATAGATATATATTATTGATATGATATATATAACTATAGATATAAATAAATGAATAGATGCACACAGAATATTTGTTATTTTAAATTTATACGTAGCATATATAATATAAACACAACATATATATGTTTGCACTATAATTTTCTGTGTAGGACTCTTATCTGGAGAGGACATGAACAAAAGGGGACATGTTAAAAAGAGACAAAATAATAAATGGCCTAGAGAAGACAGGTTTGTTGCTTCTATTTACCTTTCTCATAACCTAAGAACAAGGGGACCTTCAGGAAAAATGAAAAGCAGCAAATTCAAAACGGATTAAAGCACTATTTACAAAATGCACTATTAGTCCTGAGACCTCTTTGGCATAAAATGCCACTGGTGCTTGCATAGCACTCAGACTGTTTCCCCACAGAATTAACCCTCCAAAATTGGGGTGCATGGCTTAAGCAGGCTGTTTCTACACTGGGACAGAAGCATGGCGATGCTGTAATGGCTGCTGCTTTTCTCTCTTCTCCCTAAGGCAGCCATCAGCACTGAGCAGAGCCTACTGTTCAGTGTTAGAGCTAAAGATAACCCTCTCACAAAAATTATGCCAATTCTGCAGTGGCTATGAGAGGTTAATTCTAGCTTTTGCCTGAGCAGGAGAGGGAGGATGAGTGAACCAAGAGCAGGCTCTGACCCTTCTCCATGATGTCAGCTTTCAGCTATGACTGGAAAAAATATTGTTTCTTCATTTTGCCTTCCCCAAAAGATGCATGTATTATTTGGGGGCACATGGTATGTTAGAAAATACAAAAACAAATCTATGAGGCCCCCTATTAGCAAGATTAAGAAAAGGTCTTTTTACTTGCAAGACTATCCAGAGAAACCTTAGAAAACTTTAAAAGCATGTGGGAAAGAGTTGTAAAGAGATTCTTGGGGTATTATTTGTCTGACTCAAGCCTTATCCGTAGCCCGCTTAAGTCTTACAACATTAATGTTCTCTAAGGTCTTTACCTTGTTTGACATTCTTTACATTGCTTGACATTTCTAGGCCATAGATAAAAGTGTCTATCAAAACTTCTTTGGTCTGGGCAAGACACTGATTTCTTTTTGTCTCAAGACGACTCTTAGCTGTTCTCCATGATGCAGCCACATGGGCCATACTCTTTAAGTTTATTACTTTTTGTTTTCATTTCTTTTGAATAGTCCTCCTATATCCTACCCAAAGAATTCAAACTCCTGGAGACTTTCTTTGTTTCAGATGTCCCAATTTACAGGTCAAAAAAGTTTGGTGAGGGGATGGACTTGCCAAAGGGTTGTGTGCTTACCCCAAATGTGTTTTGAACCCATTTAGGATTTCATGGCCAATGGTTACTGATATTTCTGCTTGTGAGACATCTCCCAAGCTGCTGTTCTCCAGGGCTGAGACTTGTGCAGATTTGATATTTAGGGAGGAGAACATCACCTTGCAAAATTCTCACTCTCCCACACTTTTCACTTCTGGGTCTGGCTTCTTGGATGAAGTTGTGATATATTTGTGGCATAACTTTTGGGCAACCATGTGCTCATTTCTTGTGTCTCTCCTGGGAAGTTCATCTTTGAAAGGAATTATATTCTGAATTTGGAGCATTTATCAAGAAATGAAGGCAATCTCCTGCTTCCTGGTTATGAAAGACCTAATCTGACCCGCCTTGAGCACGTATAACAATGTCCAACAAATCAAAGAAATAGAAATAGACAGTTGTTGACCTAGCAATGATCTGACCTCTGTGCACTTCCAGAATGAAGCCAAGAAAGAGGCCTGCAAGCCCATGCTTCTGTCATTTCAAGACAAGCTGTGTTATCTGTGGATTCTTCAGGTCATAGCTGTAGTCAAACTTTTAGGAACAGATTAAACTTTATTAATATATTAAACTACAGGACAGCATAGGCCATGGAACAGGGTGGGCCACCCGGGCCATGGCCCAAACAACTTTTAGCATGTTCATTTATATAACTCACAAATGAGCAATTGTCATTCTGTTTAAAACTGTGTAGCTATTTTTTTAACTGCATAACTAGCTAAATTAATGTGCTAAAAGTTGGTTGGGCCGTGGCCTGGGTGGCCCACCTCATTCCACAGCCTATGGAGAGGGATATAACAGGGAGACAACTCTGTTATCCAGCTCCTTGCTTCAGACCAGCTGTCCCCAGGCAGTTCTATACAACCAGCATGGATAGCACCAGCCTCTTAAAGAGTCACCATCCTTACATCTCCCTTTTTTCCCATAAAAATACTGAAATGACCACATCTGTTTACATTCATAGCATTTTCACCCCACCAGCTCTTAACTAGCCTTTCACTAGGCTTTCTTATTCTTGTAAACCTCCCAATGTTTGCTGAGATTTAGCCTCACTTTGATGCCTCTGATTCTCACAGATTCACAGAAGTTTAGGGCTGGAAGGGACCTTGTGAGATCATTGGGTCCAGCCCCCGTGCTCTGGGCAGGAAGCACTGCTGGGGTCAAATAAGCTGAGCAAAGTGAGCATCCAGTCTCCAGTCACCTTCTGCAACTTGTTCAGATTGAACTCCTGAAGCTTCTGTGCATTGCTCTGTTAAAACAAGCCAGAAAACAACGTAAAACCTTGACCTATTATGTCCACAGGAGAGCATCTCCCAAACTTCACTGAGGCATATCAGAACGGAGTCTATGGCACTGTTCATTCTTCAGCTACTTTGCATTCCTCTAACCTTAACAGCAGAACAAAGTGTTTCAAGGTTTTCAAGGTGCAGTTACTCTTTACTTTGTAAACAAGTACCTAACCTATTCAACTGTAGCTGTCTCTAAGATCCGGGTTTTGATTCAATAGAAAAGTGCTGACAGGTGTTGTCATGCAGAAATTAATTCTTTCAGCATAACTGTCTTTGGCTTAGGTGGCTTACCGTGATTTATTCTGTGTAAAATATTTGGCAAAAATAACATCCACATGTCCTGTTTAAATGTTAAAACAAAATTGTTAAACCAGGAATTCCATTCAGATCAGCCTCTAAGACACTAGTTTAAAACTAATACTTTCACAATGATAATGTTTTAGTTTAGGGAAAATTAAACTGATATCCAACAGGTCATCATAATTTGGAAAGATCTTTTCAGCAAAAAGAAGAATGCCGGTTCTTGTTTTAGGCTGGCACCAAAATCTTTTTCTAGTATTTCATTGCATAAAACCAGACTATAACGTTAAAAACAAAGTTCTCCATTTCCCAAATCTGTTGCTTTTTTCTCATGAGAAGAAGTCTGCATCTGTCCATTACCATAAATCAAGGTGGCAGACTATGCTGAAATTAATCAAACCTGACAATGTAATAAGGGTGATTGCAACTTAAATTGAAATATATGAGTTTAATCCAAAATCTCATCTCAAAACAACAAGAGTTCTTTAAACCTAGTAGATCTCACACTGAACTTCTTCATTAAACTGTGCTTTACCCCATGGTAAGAAAACTATAGCTTTATTTCTTTTGAAATACTTGACAGATGAGCATTCTTTTCATCTACATTTCAAGCTAGTGTAAAAATCATTTCCATGTGACAGTGTTGCCATCTCTCAAGTGTAAATCCCACAGTATATGTTGCTTAAAGACCTAGTTCCTGAATATATGAGATACATGAGATTCAAAGCTTTCATTTTTAAAGTAAATTTTTAGCACTTCTGATTCAAAGTAAAAGCTTGAAAATATAATCCCAAGGGCTATTAACCCCCAGACAGACACAGACACACATGCACTACACACACACACATATGTAGACAAATATATGAGAGAATATATATGTTATATATAGATGTATATATGCACCTATATACATACTTCCACACATGTATGTATATTTAAGAATATACATCCATGCATATAAAAAGACACACACGTATATAATAATGTTTAAGTCAGAAATCATGCCTTGCGTGATTTATGTCATGATTTTTCAATTATTGGGGTTGGAAATATTGATGTTATTTCTCATACTTAAATAGTGCCTGCTGAGACTATCAGTGTCTAGAGGTTCTGGATTTGACCTGTAATTTACAACTCAACAGCAAGAAAGTTACTGTTATCATTTTTTCTCATTGAGCACCAATGTGCCAAACATCTATGCATCTTTTAGGTGAAGTCATTTCAGTTATGAGCAGACTGAAAAATAGATAAGGAAAACACTGTAACCAGAATTTTAGTATTATAGTGTTTTAGTATCCCAGAAAAGATATTCCTTTTTTTAAATTAAAAGACAGATCAGTGTGCATATATCTCAACTCACCACTGCATTTTATACTGCTTTAATTTCACTGAAATTATCTGTATCATGTAATTCATGACCCTAGATCAGAAATCCCTCAAATTTGTAAGGCTAGATGCAGGCCTCATCTTTGTAGCTGGACTTTGTCTACTTTGGGGTGATATAAGGCTGTTAATTTAGATGTTCCCTAGTGCTGAAAAAATGTGCATATAGATGTGGATTTAATTTTTTCAACTTAGGCCCACTTTGACACAGTAAGATGGAAGAACCAAACTGGAGTTTCTCATATGCATCATCATTCTTTAATAAATTATTTTAAAATATTTTAAACAAGCATATATGTTCTAATGACTAAAATCTTAAGTTGTCTAACTACAACCCGTCCCCACCCCACCCCGCCAGGACTTTTTGCATAATATAGGTAAGAAAATGTAGAATTACATTAACACCATATGCCGTGGCATAATATGATCTCCTCCTCTCAGTAAAAAAATACTGTCCCTAACTTATAAAAAGCAATACAATTTTGCAGTTTGATAAGAACACATTATATAGAAGAAGAGAGTATAGGCAGAATTATAAACAGGCCTAGGGTACAGAAAGGTAATTTGTAAAGCTGTAATTTAGACTGGATCTCTGAGTCCAGCGCCCTGCTATTGCAGGCAACCATGTTGTATACTTGGGTCACACTCCATTGTAAAAGTATTTCGTTATTTCCCCCCAACTACTCCCCTTGGGAGGCTTGCATACCCAAGTACTAAATGACTGTACAGTAACTGGCATTATTGCACAGTAACATCCCCGCACAGCTTCCTGGTGAGGCTGACTGCTCAGTGTCTTGTTACTACTGTGCAGTAGCGTTGCATCACAGCTCATGCCCTGCAATGCTACTGCATAGTAGTAACTAGCTACTGAACAGTAAGTGTCTTGTATAGATGTGGCCTGGGATTAGTACTTTCTTAATTCTGCTGGAAATATTACAGTGGGAGTGTCCACATGTGACACTATGTCACCGTAGTAATGCACTGTGGCACCTAGCATTGGTGGCCACAAACTGTGACACCACAGCTATGTTACTGTAGCTACCTGCTCCCTTGATATAGTGCATTGCTACAGTGACATAGGGGCTAAAAGTAATTGTGCAGTGCTGGTACAGTGCAGTACAGGCTGTTACTGCACCATCGTTTAGTACTTCCAAAAGGGAGTACTAAATGACAGCGCAGTACCAATGGCACCATAGGGGCATGTATAGACACACCCAGTATTCCTCAATATGCAATAGTAATAAATGTCTCGCTGGGTTCAATTTAGGAACATGGCATTAATCAGTATAAACTTGCATGCCTACTTTAGACAGTATAGTGTCATCACCATTTAGAATCACTAAAAACCTTAATCTGGGCATGCTTTCCTTTTATTAATTCTGTGTTGTCGTTATTTGAAGATTTGCTGAATTTGAACAAGATGGAAAGCGTAATTTTGTGGTTACAGCCTGAAGTATAGAAACTTTTCAATGGATTTTCATGAAGGGGGTTTGAAAATCTGACTGCAGCTATAAGCCCCAGCACTATGATCAGTGGACTGCTATGCTCCTATTCAGCCCCATTGCTTTAAGCATGCAACTCTCTCTTCTGTGCTTTGAAACCTACAGAATTGAAGCCTTAGTACCCCAAGCTAGTTCTTTGTAGTATGCCACAAAACTGAGAATTATGGATTGTGACACATCACTAATCTGAGGCAATGTTTTCTGGTATTTATCCCAGTTAGAGGTCAAACTCAGTATCCATCAGAGTAGTATTTTAAAAAAATAACAGTAATTACCTCTTTAGGGGCCTGATGCAATCCTATTCAAGTCAATGAGAATTTTCATTGACTTCAGTGAAGCTGGATAAATGCTAAAAAACTACATTTTGCAACCTTAAAAAACAGATAAGGAAGATTCTGTGCTGCTGCTTTAAAAGCATAAGGAAATGTTTCCTAGTGAAGGCAAAACCCCAGCTCTAAATCTAACCCCAGTTGAGCACATCAGACTTTTACTACCTGATTTAGTGTTACATCATTCATTAAAAAGTAACTTTGAGGAAACGTGTAGAAACCTGCCTGGTGAGCAAGTTTTCTCTTTCTTTCCAAGAGCTCTGACAGCTTTGAAGCCTCAGGAACTCTTAACTTGCTGCTGTATAACTTTATAATATACATGACCTGCTCTTGCTTTGATGTAACTGTGCAAGAAAAGTGACACTTTCAAACAAACTTTTAATTTTATATTGTTTTATTTATTTATTTTTTAAAATCTAAATGCTTACGTTGAATGCAGGGTAAAGCACCTTCCGCAACTGTGAAGTATTGAAGGCCCTCAGGAAAGACACTCGCTCTTCTGAAGCACATCGGGGATGTAATTAGATTCTATACACACAGCCTTGCTTTAGGAACTGTAGAGAGCTACTACCTCATACAAGCTCAGGGAGTTATTGTCCTGTCCCCCAGGGCAGAGAGGCCATGTATTTCATGCTATCCTTTCACTCTCCTAGATGTATGGGACTCTGCAACAGAAGCTGTATTGCTTCTGAGATGCCCCCTTTCTCCCTATCATTGTGCAGCCTTCTCTTTGGTATGCTGGAGGGTAACGGCCTGTGTCCACATTGACTCTGACACATGAAAGATCTTTTAGTTTGAAAAAAGTCCACCCATTCTTTTTTATGCATTTATTTGGAAAAACGTTTAGATTTCCTGAAGAAGCCTGATGATACAAGGGTTTTCATAGGCCTTGTTTGAATCAGGACCTAAATGATGCCAGGTGCTCTTTCACACTGAACTCCTCAACACAGAAGCTGACAAACTGGAAGGGTTTCAGAAAACAGCAACAGGGAGAGGGATTCTCTGAATAAAGGGAGAGTGATTTTTATGGTGGCGAGGGAAGACCTAAAAGAACTAAGTATTTATAACTTGGATAAACAAAAAATAAATAGGTGATGACCCCTAAAATCCCAGGACAAATTGCAGTTGTACAGATGTCCATGTCCATTATCCCAGGACCCAGGATAAATTCTAAAAAAAATTACCCTGAAAAGAGGTAGAAACAATTTTTCCTGGGATCCTGCAAAGTATATCTGTTCAAGTTATCCCAGGAATCAATAGCAGAAAAACAGCACTGCATTCAGCCACTTATTAATCCCCAATTAGACGGGCAATCTGTGTACATGCCAATCCTGGGTTGTTTTGGTTCTGGGATAAACACAAGCATAATTTATGCAGATGACAGGAAGCAGGTAATAGCCTGTTTGCTACAGCAAAAGCCTATTCCAGGGCAGAAGCAGACAGATGACCCCTAATCAGTACATTTTTGCTACCAATTTTTCCTGGAATAATTTTTTCCCTGATTCAAGGAACTTACACAGGCTGAGAGTTTTATAGTGTGTCCATTCCTTGTTTATAGTGCTGTAAAGACTAATACACCACTATAAACTTGCTGTGTGTCCAAGCCATCACACATGTACTTAATTTTGCATTATTTCCTGTTGAATTTAATAAGACTGCTTTTCTATATAAAATTTAGTATCAGTGTGTGTGTGTGTGTGTACTCGCATGTGTGTAAAACATTAATTCTTCCTCCATTTTTGCCTGTGATTGATGCACTGGTTTCCAGAAAGTCAGTGCAAGGTAGTAAAGATTTAGTACCAATTTAAACTTTGGCATAACTGGACAAATATGGCTTTGGTTAATAAAACTGATATTGGGACAGATGTTTAAAAACAGTGTCGGCTGCACAGGTATGAATGAGACTTTTGTTTGAAAAGTCTTTTTGAACAAATAGAACAATGAAACTGTTAAATTTCAGTTAATTTTAAATGGCAATGCCTACTTTATACTATTTTTAAAACCTGTTTAAATAAAACTTTAGTCTAACAGAAGGATATTGATTCATATGAATCCAACAGGAAATCCAGGATGAGACTGAGTGATGTTGGCAATCCTTCAAGTTTCAGGAAAGGTGACTTTATTAGTCTGGAAAGCTCCAATGGAACGTTTACATAGTGTGCATTTGTATAAATATTTTATTAAAGATGGGGAGCTCATATTAGACTTGCATTGATCCAGCTTGTATGGCTTCCTGGCAGAAAAGGGAGAGGAGAAGCAACCTGTCATGGGAAACAGAAAAAAAAAATCCAACAGAATATATTCAGTTCTGCAGTTAGGGCCTGACCCAAAGCCTAAGAAAATCAATGGGAGTTTTTCCAGTGACTTCAGTATGTTTTGGATTAATTCTTAGCAATATCTTTAAAGATGATTTATTTTGAATTGTGTAGGGCTATACTTTCAAAGGGGCCTTTTTCAACTGTCATGTTAGTTACTTGCCACCTGTTTCACTGAGCTGAGAGAAAAGATATAGTTCAGGGCAGTCCAGGAATGGGGCACAACAAGTGTCCTCGGCACTAAACAGAGTTGTCTTGAGGCAGTTTTGGACTGGCTTGTGTTCCAGTGGCCCAATCATTCTTGTCCCTTTTTTAGTCTGTAAGAAAGTCTTCCCCCTTACTCAGGGAGGCCCGGACAATGCAGGTATCATATACAGCCAGGAGTTCAAGATACTAGTCTGTTGGCTGCAATAAACAGGCAAGAGACTAATCTACTGTGCAGGAAAGCATCTTGTGTAGACACACCCTATAATTAGTTCATCTGCCCATAACTTGAAAGTGACTTACTTTGGTTTATTTTAAACCAGGTCCTAAACTTATAAATAAGCCTGGTTTATACCAAGATATTAATGCTTACATTGCCTCTTTGTGGTAGAGCACCTTTGGGGTGCTCGCCACGTAGCAGGGGCTGCAGTAGGCTGGGGCAGAGCCCAGCAGGGAAGGCAGCCAAGTGAAGCCCCCCAGATCTCATTCTAAGGGGGGAGGTGTGGGGTGGAGCACCTTTGGGGGTGCTCACCACTCAAAGGCTCTCACAGGCTCCGAGGGGAGCCTGCTTTGGAGGTGCAGCGGGGAAACCTCCTCCACCATTTTAAGGGGGGACGTGTGTGGCAGGGCACTGTTGGTGCCTGCCACTTTAAGACCTAAGCCAAGCAGCCAGCAGGCGCCTGATTGCAGCAGCCACTTTAGAGTCAGGGCTGCCTATAAAAGCAGAGTATTTTGCTGCTGGTAGGGGAGGAAGCAACATTGCCTGGCTGCAAGGCTTCATGGAACACTCCTGGAGGTAAGGGAGGAGCTGTAGTGGATGGATGGATGCTTCTGGTCCTGGGCATGACCTAAAACTGTACCCTGCTGGGAGTGGGTGGCCTGGTGGGGCTCTCAGTGGTGTGGGAGCCCCCAGGAAATGCCAAGTCAGTTACCACCCTGGTGAAAGGCGGGTAGGGGCGCCTTAACCCTAGCCCTCACCTTCGGGTGGGTTTGCGTAACGTCAGAGGTAGTTGGGGCCAGGCATGGCTATGGCGACCTGAGCCCTGAGGCACAGGATGCAAGACCCTGTGGAAAAGTAGTTGGGGCCACGCATGGCTATGGTCACCTGAGCCCATTGGGGAGTGAAGCCCCATTGCCCCAAGTGAGGGGATCAGAGATGAGTAGCCCGGAGTGAAGGGGGCAGTGTGGAGCCCCAAGTGAGGGGGCAGTGTGGAGCCCTGAGTGAAGGGGGGTGGAACATAGCACAATGACATGCTGCTCCGGGGGGAAGAGTGAGAGTCCCCATGAGACCCTGGAACACCAGTCGCGGTGTCGGATAAAAATGCCCTGGTGAGGGGTAGCCCCAGAAAGGGGGCAAAGACAAGGTACCCCAGTGTGGGGGGAGAAGAATCAGAGGGCTCATGGCCCAGTATGTTTATATCTATAGAGTTGCCCCGGAAGGGGTCAGAGCAAGCTTAGACCTGGTCGGGTAATTGGCTGGCCACTATCCCAGTGAGTGTCACAGGAGAGGCCCAAAAGACGGTACGTCTGCCACCCAAGAAATGGACTAGCTAAGCCTATGTCCTAAGGGGCCCGTTCCAAGAGGGAGAAAGGCAGAATAAGTTGTCAATGCATGAAAGAGAACCTGTGAGAGAGGGTGGAGTGTGAGAGGCCCTAGTGAGAGGAGGGTGGTATGAATGTGTATGCGACTGAGGCCTGACAATGAGGCCTATGCTTGGTCCAGCCATAGGCTGGGAGCACTGTAACATCTGGATGCCATCTGTGAGACATGGGCTGCGGTGTAAGGGAGGTACAGAGCTGCAGATAGTGCCCCCTGGCATCAGGGCACAAATGGGCAGCCTCCCGCCTTAATTAACATCCTAATTAATTAAGAACAAGGCATGGCAGGCAGATCAGGTGGGTGGCGTGCCCAAAGGCAAGGGGGGAGCCTAGCACTGTGGCTAGGTGGGGAGCCCCAGTTTGCCACACTCTCTTACTGGCTTAGGTAACTCATTTTAAAATCACACCTTTAGTTAAGCTGCTGCAATTCTGTGCATAGGCAAACCCTGAGATTGAATGAGATGTGAGCTCCCTCAAGGGCCACGACTTGCTGGAGCCTTCATCCTCCTTTTCATGGACTGTTACCTCCTGACAATTAACAATTGCTTTATAAATGGAAAACAACCAGATTTATATAAGGCAACACCTACCTGGCCAGTAGATTTATGAAGAGGGACAGTTTATGAACAGGAAAGCAAACTGGAAGGAAAGAGGAGCTGACTTAAAATTCTCTTTAAAAAAAAAAAGTATAAAAGGAAGTACATGAACTGTCATTAATAAGAATGTTTCTACAGAAATTGGCCAAGTACTCCACAAGTTGCTGAAAGAAATCTGATGCTTAATTCTTTAAGACAATTTGGATGTTGCCAGAGGTACTGTTCCACCTGCCTACAGGAAATAATCTGCAACTTTACATCTGAAAAAAAGGTTTAAAACTTTATATTAATCATTTCTGTTACAAGCTACCGGTGCTATACATGTTGCTGCAGATTAAACAAATTGTTGGCTGGGTTTCAAGTACTAAAATACTAAGCTCCACACATTGGACTGCTGTTTGTATTTGTTTTATTCCATCTGCAGCTCTCAGCAGAGAGGTCCATGTAGCCCTGAAAATAATTGAACAGTTATCACAATCACATGGGAGTTTTTCTCATTTTTGTGATGGGATTTCACAGTGAGCCCGTCCTGCTTCAATATGAGAACAAAGGTGATTTTGTGATTAAGGAACTAAAGAGACCTGTCTGGGTTCAAGATAGTTCTCAAGTCAGGTCACACTTTTTTTCATTTTTCTATCTGTAACATAAGCATAGCAACATTTTCTTTTGCACCAAGCCCTCCCTTTTCCCTGTCTTGTCTATTTGTATTGTAAGGGCATGGGAACAGAGGGTGACACATAGAGCTGCACCTATTGGCTATCTAAGTGGACCTAGGTGCTTAAATGTAAATGTGTTCAAGTTCAAATTACTGAAAACCCATGAAAGCATCTATTTTTATACCATACCATTACCTCACCAGAAAGCTGCAGAGGGTGGGGAGGATCCAACTACCTTTTGGATGAATGTTTTTTCAGGGACTCAAGCAGAGTGGAATAGGATCACACTTGGACTCCTAGGTCCACTTATGCACCTGACATGTGGAGTAACATTTTTGGTTTTACTATTTAGCTTTACAGTACCTGGCACAATGGGGCCCCAATAATTGCTGTATCATAATCGTAATATTTCAGTTGTGCAACTGCAGATGTGAATACACAACAAAGTAGATAATAACCTGCAAGAACTTGAAGCAACAGCAGGTTAGGGTTTTGTACACAGAAGGCACATGCTTTTCTTGGGTTGAAACTGTTGTATGAGGTATGCCCACATAAAACTAGTGTGACATGCTAGCTGGCAGTAACCTAGCTCAGGGGTTTTGAAAGGGCAAAAGTTGATTGGAGGACTTGGCATTCCCTTTCCACACCAATCAGGCCCCAGAGACTCACCGCCCCCCCCCATGTCCTGATTCACCCCTTAGGTCACCTGGAGGGGAATAAAAGGGGCAGCATGGGCTGACTCAGGGGAGAGACCAGCAAGGGACAACAAGGAAGGAGCTTCACAGAGCTGAGCCAGCAGGGCAGGAGCAGTGCCTTGGAAGAACCTGAAAGAGCAGGACCTGCAGGCAGCAGTGGGACCCTCAGCAGTGTGGTGTGTGGCCAGTAGGAGAGGCCCCCCACTGGGCTCCAGGATCCCCAAGGAGAAGCTGCAGCCAGCAGGAGAGGCTTCCCCTGCTCCAGGAAGGATCTCAGCAGCAACCTGAGAGGTTCCCAGCTCTGCTTCCAGCTCCTCCAATCAGAGGTCAGGCAGCTCGATGTGAGGCCAGGGCTCTGGGAGGGTCAAGACCCCTAGCAGGTTGCACTAATGCCATCAGCGGTGGTTGTGTAGCAGCATTCTTGCATACCACATGGGAGATCTGGATTCAAGTCTCAGCTAGGTTGAGTGAGCTAACAAGAAGCAAATCTTCTTGCAGTGGAAAGGGGCCATTGTGTTTCTCCCCCTTTCTCCCCCTCCAGGTACCAAGGACCTATATTTCCTTGACATTTTGTGCCTTTTTATATTTCACTAACCCGTATTGTTTGTTCTGCTGTTTGTGTTTTATATTTTGTTAACCTTGGTTTTTGTCAATGATTGTGAGTGTCTAACCTTTATTGAATCCTGCCCTGACTAAGCCATGCATAAGTACTGAACTTCTGTGTACTTCTCTAACCTGAATCAACCCCCAAGACTATACTATCAATGAACCCAACAGTTGAAAACCCATAAATTGGGCCCCACAAAATCACAAGGGTTACTTAAAATCATGCAGTTCAAAATGGGTTCTCTTTATTTCTCTTTTGATTTCTGAACCTTTAAGATACATGTTTCAAGGTTCTTCTCTGCAAGCATAACTGGACTTTTTTTTTAAAAAGGGGAAAAAATCAAACCCACATTCTCATAAAATAACATGACTCCAGATATAATGAAATTCATTGCAAAGTTCTGGAGTTTGCAACCCTGGGATCATTTGATATTTGTCTACCCCTAGAAAATTCCCTCATAGGGTTCTGCTAGAAAATAAAATCTGACTGTGGGGCCAATCTTCCCTCACCCACTTCTTATAAATACTGCTGCTTCTTCCTAACATGGCATAGTGCTGGAGTTCCAGCAACTGAATCACATAGGTGTTATTCTAACATCCACAAGTGAGGACAAGATATGAGGTCTGTTCAAAAAGTATCAAGACTGATGTTGTAGGAAACAAAATATTTTATTTACAGGGGTTTCAGCTTAATCTCCTTCAAAGTATGCTCCTTCTGCAGCCACATACTTCTCTCAACATTTCTGCAATTGTTGGAAGCACCTTTGATAAGCAATTTGTGGAATCGCTAAAAGCTGCTCAGTTGTATTTTGTTTTTTGGTTTCTATATCACAAAATCTTCCTTTCAAGGTTTTCTTTAGTTGAGAGAAGAGAAAAAAGTCATACGGGGCCATATCAGGTGAATATGGAGGCTTCGGCACTTGTGGGATACGGTGTTTGGCTAAAAATTTTATTAAAAATTGCTTCACAAGCTGTGCTGAGTGGGCAGGTGCATTGCCATGGTGAAGTATCCATGATCAGACACCCAGTTTTCTGGTCGTTTCATTCCTAAATCACCAGTTAGAATTGAATGACATGAATCAACAGAAATTCCAAATTCTTCTGCTATCTCTCAGACAGTCAATCACCTATCATTACAAACCAAACTATGAACCACTGCCACATTTTCATCATTTCGTGATGTTGAAGGGCATCCAGAACGCTCACACTTTTGACCGATGATCGTCCTTCTTTGAAGCGACGATAGCATTCAAAAACCCTTGCACAGCTAATAGTGTCATCACCAATTGCTATTTTAAGTAATTTATATATTCATAGATGCTCGGGTTAGAAGGAACCTCAACAGATCATTGAGTCTGACCCCCTGCCTAGGCAGGACAGATGCTGGGGTCAGATGACCCTGGCCAGATGCCTATCCAGCCTTCTCTTAAGGACCCCCAAGGTAAGGGAGAGCACTACCTCCCTTGGAAACCCATTGCACATTTTGGCCACCTTTACCACGAAGAAGTTTTTCCTGATATCTAGCCTAAATCTGCTCTCTGTCAGTTTGTGACTATTGTTCCTTGTTACCCCCAGGGGCGTCCTGGTGAACAGAGCATCTCCGATCCCTTGCTGTGTCCCCCTAATGAATCTGCAGGCAGCCACAAAATTACCTCTCAGATCTTCTCTTGCGGAAGCTGAAGAGGTCCAGGTCCCTCCATCTCTCCTCACAGGGCTTGTTCTGTAAGCCCCTAACCATACGAGTGGCCCTCCTCTGGACCCTCTCGAGTCTATCCACATCCTTCTTGAAGTACAGCACCCGAAACTGGACGCAGTACTCCAATTGCGGTCTGACCAATGCCACAAAGAGGGGAAGTATCACCTCTTTGGATCTATTTGTCATGCATCTGCTGATGCATTATAAAGTGTGGTTAGTTTTGCTGATGATTCAAATTCAATTGTTTCATTTGCCATTTTCCCAATTTTCATGCAAAATGTAATACACACATGTTATTCTGGACACTCTGACATAGCGAAAGGGGATGCAAGACACAAATGATTTTATTTCAACCGCTGGCCACAGAAAACTAAGGAAACACCATGAGCTGCAAACCTGCCCAGAGTCCCAACATGCCCAGACATGTTCAGCAAAGCCACCCCCCTCCCCCAAGGCTTTGTACCACAAATACACATTCAGTCTCGATACTTTTTGAACAGACCTTGTATGCCCCCACTTTCAGAAAGCATCCTCACATCTGTAACCCTCATGGATTTCCAGGCTGTTTCTCAAAAGATTCCCCACTATCCTGCAGCAATTTGGAAAACCAGCATAAATTTTAGTGTTAGGATATACATTTGTTTTGCTTCTTTTTATTGTCTCCCATGGAGAATCTTTGGCTGCTTAATGCAGCTTACAGTGACAAAAGCTACTAGTATATAAACTGGTATCTTGAGATCAAAGCATGTTGGATTTAGAAATACGATGCATTTCCTCTTAACAGTTTTTTGATAATGGGCCATCCTTTGTGGCAAGGGTTACAGCAGCAATATATTGGGTTATGAAAGATTTCATGAAGCAAAACTTTCTATAGCACTTGCCTTGTGAGTGTAGATGGGCAAGGAAAGACAGAGAAAGAGAATCAGACAGATAAAGGCCATAACTACTTAACTTGTTACAGGTAGGTATCAGACACTTGCAATGAGTTATATAGAAGGGGACACTGTGCAGAGCCCCAGGGAAATCAAATGAGCAATTGCAGGTGCTAGGGTCCACTTGCCTGAAGCTCAGTGTGTGAGCAGTGCTTACTTTGTTCTGCTGTAGATGTCTGCTCTTCCCGGTTCCTAAAGTTAACAGTTACCTACTACAAATTGCAACAGTGTTTGCTAAAGGGGTAGCAAGCCATTGATTAAAATGCATGTGAACGCACCACTGTACCTAAAGCAGTGATTCTCAACCACGGTGTCTTGATATCCTTTCAAGGGTCCTACAAGATGCTGTGCAGTGTTAACGCGGATAGGCATGCAAATGTGATTCACAAGATAAACCCAGAGATTTCAAGTAGGAATCAGTAGCATAAAAACATTCTCCTCTGTTGTGGTCTTTCTGAGATTTTTGCAACAGAAAAATTGCTCTATTATGGTTCTTTAGTCAAGAAACAAGTGAAAGCTAAGAGCTGGCATTTTCAAAGTGATGCCTTAAGTCTAAAATGGTTGAGAACCACTGGTCTAAAGGGGTAGAAAGGTGCAAGCATGAGATTTTCTGAGCATGTACATTCCTAAGGCAGTTCACCCAGACTTCTTTAGATATGTGGGCACATGCTACAGGTGTCTGAATGAATGGGTCTAGACTCTCCTTTTGGAGATACATAGAATGCAGGTCTATATATGCTATGCAGATACAAGGCCTGGAGGACTGCAGATATTATGGGGTGCACACATTTTTAGAAGCCCATCAGAGCTTGTTGGCTATAATATTTACATCTAGCTTCTCATTGGTTCAGTACTCACTTTGAGAAGGAAAAAACCCACTAAATGTATGCCAGCAGTATATTTTATTTGAATGTAATGAACTGCGTCATTTTATATTTAGCATTACAGGATGTGATGGAATTTAAGTTGCCTCTCAGAGATGGCAAAATGTTTGTACCAAAGCTGAAATCCTCTTTCAAATTTTGTACAAACAACTTCTAGTAACTTGGACTAAAAGAAAATTACGCCCATGACATTCAGCTGACTTGCTGAAGAGTTCAAATGGGCAGAAGCAAAGCAACTCTCAGCTTGAAGAAACAGGAAAAATCTATGTAAATACCCATCATGATAGTTATCTTCAAAAATAATATTTTCTGAAACTTCTCACTTGGTGGCAGAAAGAACCGAGAGAAGCTTGGGAGCTGAGGCCTAGGAGAATAAATTAGTCATGCACTTCCAAAAAAAGCAGTTCTGAAAAACAAGGTTATGAAAGGCACAGTTAGGAGGGGTGAGGGGGTATCCACTCGAGTCAGGAAACAGACTATGAGAAGTGAAGATTTTAGATGGGGGTTCTGGTGAAAGTGAAAGAGAGAAGTAGCAGCAAATCCATATGGGTAGCTGACTGAACAGGAAACTGCTTCTGATTCCATATAGGATCTGGGGAGGGTGATACTGGAAGTTTGGGTGGATTGGTTTCTTAGCTGTGATGGGGAAGGGAGAAAGGGACATAAAGAATGGCAGAGATTCTGATGAGGCCAGGCAGCAGACCAGGTGTAGAAGGAAGAACATATTCCTTCCCTCAGCAGAGTTAGCTTAGAATCAACACATCTGGTGGTGCCCAGCATTTTTTATTTTGCTTTTATATATATATATATATATATATATATATTATTTTTTTTAACTACAGTATAGAACACACTAGGTGCATCCCCATAAGCATGAATGTGCTGCTTGCAGTGCTGCAGACCCAGTGTAAAAAAAATCTGCACAGAAAAAACCAGGGCAACACATATGGTGGTAGTGTGCCGCCTGAAACCAGAGCCTGGCCAGCCAGAGCCATGCTTGGACTGCTGCCCAGGATCTGTGTGTCTGGATCGCTGCTGCTGGAACCCCAGAAGGCTCCCAGGACCCTACGTAAGGCTGCTGGGACCAGTCCAGGTGGTGGGCCCACACTTCCATACCCCACCTAGGGCAAATTGCCATGTGCCAGAGCACATGTGCAGGGGCATTCCCTGGGGACAACTAGCAGTGGCAAAAAATGTGTCACTGTTAGTTGTCCCCAGGGAACACATGTTCCTGCTTGTGGGGATGCGCCTACTCTGTTTGCAAAAGAACTTGTATGGCAGAGTACAATAATAACAATAACACAGTGAAAGTGAACCTTATTTTCTATTTTCATCAGGGCACATTTAGAGAAATGGGTATAAAAGTGTACAAGTTTATAATTTTTGCACAGAACATGAGCTGCATTATACTGTTCATGAACCTCTAGACAATTGCATTAGATTTCCACTTGCAATGACATTAGTGTTACTCAGGGAGGGGACTGAGGTGATTACCCTAGGTGCCAAAGTGAAGGGGCACCAATAGGCACTTTCCAGCTGGAGCAGGGTACAGGACAGAGCCATGAGCTGCTTGTTTGCAGGGGTGCCGGGATGGGGGGAGGGTGGCACTTGCCACTGCGTGCACTCCTGGGCAAGCATGGCAGGGCATGCATCTCCCCGATCTGTGTGCAGGGTGAGGACGGGCTACCACTGTGGGCTTTGCCCCAGGTGCCAAACTTCCTTGCTATGGCACTGGTGTTACTACTCCCAAGTCATGGAGTTGCAGCTGTGTATTGCAGTTCTTCACTTGGTATAGATCAGCATAGCTCCACTGAAGCCCTGAAAGTTCTGGAAGGCAACAGGGGATTTGGGAACATATACAAAGATAGCAGATGAGTGTCTAAGAGGACATGAAAATGCAAATGAAGAAAGGTGTGCAACTGTGCAGAGTCTTAAAGACCAGGATGAGATTCTTGAAAAGTTGTGGCTGGCTCAGGGCAGGTATATGAAATGGGAACTGGCAAAAATCAAAGCAGCAGGAGAGGAATATGGTTTTGAGAAGATAGGAGACCACAGAGTAGGGAGTTCTAGTAGTTCAAGATGAGCTAACCAACATGTGGACAAAGTATTGGGTGTAAGAAAGGAGAGGAAGTGAAATACAGAAGAGAACAAGTGATAAACCCATTAGCACCTTCTGCTTGTATTGAATTCTGGTTCAGGATTAAGGGTCTCCTGAAATTCTCACTTTGCTAATTCAGGAATTTCAAATTTTTAAATATATACTTAGAAATGAAATAGGAGCAATAACTCAACAACTAACATTAAATTGGTTTAGGGAACCAGTAACTTTGGGATTTTATTTTTAGTAGTTCCATTAATTGTCAGATTAATATGACATTTTATACAATATCTTTTATTAGGATATTAAAGTATATTTTTGAGAAAGCAGAACGAAGATCATCTTGATGACTTTTTACACCATTTCTGGTCTTTTGATTTAGAACTATTTTATAACCTGTTATAAATATGATATTTTCCTAAATAAGATTATCATTACCTCATGTGATTTGAAAGTGTTTTTCAAATATTTATGTTAAATTTCATATAAAAAGACTCCAGCAAATATGCTAATTTTAAAAAGCAAACATAAATCCAAAAATGTATGTCACTAGGATTCTTCCAAAAACTATGAACAGTGAATGATTTTATTTTCCCTCCCAAAAGCCAATACAGAGTTGACACTTCTGAGTTGATGAAACGTCTAAAGTCCTTCTGTAATCTGTACAGGCACTGTGCTGTATTTTAAAGCACCTTTTGAACAAATTGAAACATGACTGTCCCCAGGAACTGTTATGCTGTATCAGAGCAGTCGTCCATTTAGTTCAGTATCCTGTCTTTGGCAGCGGCTGATATACCAGCTATTTTGGAAGCAGGTGCAAGAAATACTGTAATAGGCAGTTATAGATAACCCATCAACAAGGGAAATGTATTCCTAATTTGCATCAGTTGGAGGCTGGTTTATCCTCTAACACAAAGAGTGTTACTGTATTTACTTGAATATAAATGAGTGTGGCCCCACCTTGCAGGAAGTGGACCCAAACCAGGTTGCCCTGTACCTCACCTGCATATACATTTTTGGAGCATCCCAGGTCTCATGACCAGAACATTTGGTTCCAGTCATGAGTGGGAAGAGGGGGCGCTAATTAGCATATAGCCCTTTTGTTGAGGGGTTTTAGGGTACACACACCTACTGAGCAGTGTGAGTTCTGGGGTCACCATGGCTTGAAACACTGTTGACTCTGCTGGGACCCAGCCCAGTGACCCGTATGGTATATCATGAGCTTTGTGACTTTGAACTAATATTGTGCATAATTTGTACGATGTGAGTACAGAAGTGCTGCTTTAAAGTGTGCTATGCAGTACCTGTGCTAAAACTTGAAGTGGTTGAAAAAAAAGGTAAAATGTACCAATTCTGGATGAAGCAAGTCTATAGGTACCCTTGATATTTTGCTCATATGCAAATTACTACAGGCATGTTTATTTAAAAAAATCAGTATTTTCAAATTTGCCCCTCACTTTTATACGCTTAGGGAGAGCAGGGTCTGACAGGAAGGCAGGACGTGGAGAAGGGACTGCAGGAGGAAGAAATTGGGCGACCAGATGGCAAAGGAGCCATCTGACCCTGACCTCTGCCGGATTAGTTTTCCTGTTGCAGCAGTGGGAAGGGGACATATTCAAGGCAAACCTCCAATAATTAGACTGTAATACCTGGAAAATTATTTATATATGGTAAAATTATTTATATATGGAAAAAAATTCCATATATGGAATATAATTATTGGGAAATTCCGTATATGGAATCAAATTATCTTTTATTCAAGTAAATATGGTATATTCCTCCCAAAAATCCTAAAGAAAAACATGAATTCTGCCTGAGAATGTAAGTAAAGGTGATTGTGAAAATGATGTTAGACACTGTACAAGATCTGATCCTGTAGTCCGTGTTTATGGCCTAACTGGGCTGGAAACCAAACACTTCCAGTGACGGGTAAATACACTCTACTCCCTTTGGCAATCTTGTGAATTGAGGGTGTAAATGTGGGTTTCACAGTGGGAGGAAAGTCATTCATAGGTTTTGGCCTTTACTCCAACAAGCAAAACCCAAGAAATGTCAGAGGCCTGGGAAAGGGTTGCTGCTTGATTTACTCTTTTACACATTAAGAGGAAGTTGCTGCCTTTAATCCAGCAGATTCTACACACAGAGATGGGAACCTTCAGAAGAGCACAAAGGACATTGTATTGAGCACCTCTGCTGAATAACCTGAGTTTCCTCTTTCAAGTGCAAAACAGTATAATAAATATTACACGTAATAAAAATAAGTGACCATGTGTCCAAATCAGGCCTGAAAGATTTAAGACTTTCTAAGCCTAGGTTACATGCTTCAGGATTCACAGTGCATTTGACATGAAGCTGAGGATGGTGATATGTACTCTTCATTTACAAGCCACATAAAAGGATTAAAGAGAAGTCTTCCAACTGGCATTTCCATTGCTAGTCATAGGCACAATCTGTGTTACCCATTTCATTATTAATACAAAAAAAAAAAAGAGGACTTATTCTCAGAAAGTGCCCTTCAACTGTTTCGAACAAGTGTGATCAACAGCCTGAAGACCCTAATTGCAGCCTATTAAGAATAATGAGATTTGCATTGTAGAAGCCAGAGAATTACAAGGATAAAAGGAGAATTTTCACAACATGAAAGGTTAAGACAAATATATACAGCCTGAAAGTGCAGAGGACACAAATTGGTGGCTCATTACTGCAGACTGACCCATGGGTAAAAGTGTCATCCAGTTCAGAGGCTTTCCCAGGAAGTTTGGCTGCAAAAGTTACAAAAGATAAGGACATGCTTGTGGAAACTGCTAAACTAATGAGAGTTGAAAGTTGCTTGAAATATCCCAATGACCTCACAGATGGGATGCTTATTAAGGTATCTGCATCAGGCTCCTTTTTTTTGTCTAATGGACTGTTGCAAAGCTTTGCCGAGGCGTAGCCAACAGTCCGTGAAGGTGTCTCCATGCTTTCTGACATAGCAAAAGCATTTTTGAATGAATTCAAAATCAAAACCAACATGCATATCCGATTTTTGTTTGCGGGCATGTTTGTGAAATAGCGCAAGCAAGGCAGTCAACTATGATTACTTCATCAACACGGGTTCTGCCGCCACTTACGTGACGATCTGCTCGAGTGCGCTGGTAGTGAGCCAACTGCAAATTTAGGTCTTGAAAGTATGAAGAAAAGTGCTTTATGTGTATGGGTTCTATGAAGGCTTCGTGAAACAATTAAGCCATGTTTAACAAAAGCCTTGCCATTCTGATCAGGCACAACATAAGTAATTAAAATACTATTTTAAAGACAAGTGAACGTTCTTTTTCACTTTAAAATATTTTCAAAGAATATGGAAAAACAAGAACATCATTTTGCTTGTTCTAAGCTATGGTAAATGAAAATAATACACCGTATAATAAGTCAACAGTAAAATAACATATCTGTTTATCTAGGCTCCCCTGTCTCTGAAGTAGCAGATGCCTCCCAATAATAGAGGAATGGTAAAATTTCTACCTCTTGTTTCTTTCCCTGCTTGCAAGATACAAATTGATGAGGTTGGGTTTTTTCCTCATTTCATTTCTTCTGGTTAGTTTTTGGACATCTATGGAAGTATGAAATGACTGCAGAAAAATATAAGCAAAGAAAAGGGGTGATGGAGAGTACAAGTTAATTAAAGATATCCCTTTGTTTCAAATTATAAACATTAATCAAGTTTATAACGCTATTAAATCCATTTTGGTCAACAAAAGTATAAGATAAGTGGCTGGTAAAGACTGCAAGCTTCAATTCTAACCATGTCTAAGGAAGGTCAGGGGGGAAGAAATTAATCAAAAAGAGTGTAGGGTATAACTTATGAAAGGCTGTATTGAACAGGTCATGTTGTCTCAATGATCACATTTCAGGAAAACCCCAACTGTTAAATTCTGTGGGCGCATCCACACATGCAAGCACATGCGCTTGCAGCAGCTCAAACAGAAGCGGTGCAAATTTGAGCCAGGGCTTTTTGCCTCTGTGCATGTGCCTGGGCATGCACTTTGTTGTAGAGCAAGTTGTGCCACTTGGGGCAAAATAACCTTGCCTGGCTCCTCCCGGATCTGCAGCCAGCGTAAGCTAGAGCCCAGGGCTGGGGCAGTATAAAAAGTGGCCCTGTCCTGGCCCCATCCATACAAAAAGCTGCCCTAGCAAGCAGCTCAGAGCTACTCTCTCTCAGGAGCTTCTGGTGGCCCAGCCAATTGGTACCTGGGGACACTACCCCTTGTGCCAGCTGGACTGCTTGTAGCAGCATTCCAAATCCATTTTTCTGAATACTGCAAAATCCATGTTCTTCCACAATTAGCACAAAAGACCACTCTATACACACACGTATAGAGAGAGACAGACAGAGAGGGACCGATCAGTTGGGCAATGCTTTATTGGTATATTTACAATGTTAAAGCAGTTTGGAAGCCTACCAGTGTCTCTATCATTATAATAAAATTAATTCTAAATATATACATATGTGACTCTGTGCTTTTGGCTTTCCTCACACATGATGGGTGTGTGATGGGAGGGATGTGGGGTTTGCAGGAAGGAGCTGGGAAGGGGTGCGGGGGAAGGCGGGTGGGTGTGTGGGTGGGTGTGGAGGGATGTGGGTTAGTGTGTGGGTGGGTGTGGGGTGACTGCAGGGGGACTGGATGTGGGGGGACCCTGTGGGGGGTTCTGTTCAGGAGGGGTGGGTCCCCTGGCCCACCCAGGATGCAGCCCCCCCACACAGCACATGGACTGCCTCCCCCCTGCAGGGCCCCAGCTCCCCCCTGCAGGGACCCAGGCACTCTGCAGGGCCACAGTCCCCCCCATGCATGGTCCCAGGCACCATGCAGGGCCACAGTCCCCCCTGTGCAGGGTCCCAGGCACCTGGCAGTGCCACATCGCCCCAAGCAGGGCCCATAACTTATCTTCTGTAGCAGGGACAGCATACCTGCAGGGACCATGCCAGCAGAGTCCATCAGGAACCAGGTGCCAAGCTGTCCCGGGTCCTGCCAGCACTGGGGACCTCACACAGCCAGGCCGGCCTGGTCCCATGGCTCCAGGACCTGGTGTGGCATGCAGGGACTGCGTGCTGAGCCGTGCTGGCTCCTGCTGGCACTGAGGTTGCTCATGCAGCCAGTGTGAGTGACCCCAGTGCCAGCAGGACCCAGAGTGCCTGAGTGCACAGTCCCTGCACATCACGCTGGGTCCGGCTTCTGGCAGCAGTGCTGCCTGCCCCACTGTGCAGGCAGGGAGGTGGCGTGCGGCAGACCAGGCCAGGTCCATTCAGCATGTAGGAGCCTGGGTCACACAGCACTGCAACACTACCCGCTGTGCCTGCAGCAGAGCCACAGCTATGCTGCCTGCTGCCACCAGCGCTACGGGGGCCAGGTAAAGGGACAGGCATGTGGCAGCTCTCCCTTGGGCCCATTCACATCCCCCACTGGGACATGCCTTCCCTCCCCCGCCACTCCCCATCCCCCTCCACTTCCCATAGCCCCCAAGACCCCCTCCACTTCCAACACCCCCCAAAACCTCCTTGCCCCCACACACACTCACACCCACCCACACCCATAAATCCCCCCATCCCCATTCCCTAACTTACCTTGGACAGTGCTGGGGGGCAGCAGGAGCACCACAGAGATGCTCTGGTTTCAGCATCTTCTGGAGGACTGACTCCTAGGTTTGCTGACCATGCCTTGCCCTACTGTCCTGCAGAGTGGTTGTTTTTGACCCCTGGATTTCCAGGGGTCTGATTTGGCCCTGCGCTGCAAAGTTGCAGCACAGGAAACATTTTTCGTTCCCGTATGTGCCTCTTGCCTTGTCTTAAAGGGGTTTGAGACATGGCAAGAGGCATGTGTGCACTCATGTGGACATGACCTGTTGGGTAGCTTACATAAAATCTAATCACTTTAGTGCTTTGATATGAATACTGAAATAACCCATGAGATAGAGGTCCAGTAGATAACACCTCTGCATTTCATCTTCTGAAGCTGTTGTGGAAATCAGTGTGTCCACTATGCATCATGCAGCATGACTAGATTGTTGGCAAAATATAAGTTTAATAGTAACCCAAGGCAAAAAATCCTGTTACTGGACTAAGCTGCTTCATGAAAGCAAGTGGCATATCACTTCAGATGTGCCCTTTGATGTAAAAGACTTCTTCTGTTAAAGAAGTCTTTGGAAGGGACCCTTTGATGACCTTACCTTAGAGGAAGGGAGCCTTAACTGCAAATTGTAATTCTAAAATGCTTTTTTTATATTATTGATTGATGGTAAATTCTGTTCCTGAAGTAAGAACAATTAAAAAAAAACCAAGCAGATAAATGAAAATTAAAATCAAGGACGGTTCTGATCTGTCTTCAGTATTATGTGAACCATACAAATGTAGGAAGAGGAGAATGTAGACAAAAGATTCCCACTGCATTGCATTTCTAAAAAATGCAGATAGTAGTAATAAGCATATTGTGCAAAGTTATACACTTGTGTCACCTTTCACTATCTGTAACTCCACCATTTTATAGTAGGATTGTTGCATGAACTGGCCACTTGAATGTATAACTGCCTTACAATTTGTTTTTCCTACTCTTCCATCCTATTGTCCATTTTTTAATCATGAGTGTGCATGTTTCCACTCAGATCTAATGAGCAGTTAGGGTTTGCTTAACCCCCATTGAAGATAAAAGAATTCCAAAAAGGATAAATGTGGTTTCAGGGCTTTTTGTACACTTTAAAAAAAATAATTTTCCCAAATGGTTTGGATAGGGATAATGCTGCCTGAGGCAGGAGGTGGATTAGATGACCTCTGGAGGTCTGTTCCAGTTTGACTTCTCTATGATTTTCCTTAGGTACAATTAAAAGATATATTCACCTAGGTGAACACCTCAAGTCTTCTTCTCTTCTCGATTTATTGGAATGTACTATTAGCTTTACTGGCAATTGTGAGTGTTATTCAGTATGTTTACACATGCAATTTATGAGAAGCAATAAACTCTGGCACATCTTGCACCAGAGTTTATTGCTTTTGGGTACAGCATTTATACTTGTGCCTGGGACCACAACACATTAAGCTGAGTCAGAGAAGCTCCAGCTGGCAGGGGTCCTGTGGGGTGAGCCTGCCAACCCAGGGCTGCTCTGACCTGGCTCAGCATATTACGGAGGGGCTAGCTGGGGCACAAGGCTGCTCCAGCATAGGGATAGCCAGCAGGCAGCCATTGCACTGAAGCACCCTCATGCTTCAGCCAGCCCCCGTCAGTATTTACACATGCATTCCTGTGTACTAAAGATGGTACTTGTAAATACAAGTAGTAACCTCCAGTAGAGGTAATTAATTTACTGAGCCGCATGTGTAGACACAGAGACTTTACTGCAGAGCTAATCAGGCAGCGTACCAGTAAGCATCTCATGTAGAGGTGTCCACTGACTTCAGTAGAATCATGACAATTTATAACAGCTAAGGGGGGAGGAGTGTAAAAATACATATGCATATGTATTTGCTATGCATATGTATTATCCTTTGCTAGGATTTAATCATACATACGATACATTTCAGATCAGAGTAGATTTCTTGGACAAGCTCTGTATTCCCCCAGCTGCCAGTGTGATGCTGCAGCCATCAGGGCAAATAATAATCTGGCATGCATCTATCAATGCATCTCCAGCAAAACCAAGGAAGTGATTTTTCTGCACTACTCGGCATTGGTGAGACCACAGCTGGAGTACTGTGCTCAGTTCTGGGCACCGCACTTCAACAAAGATGCACTTCAACATGGAAAAGCTTGAGAGGGTCTAGAGAAGGGCCACCTCTATGATTAGAGACATGCACAGCAAGCCATATGAGGAAAGGCTGAGGACCTGGGACTCTTCAGCCTAAAATACAGAAGGTTGAGAGGGGACTTAGTTTACCACTACATCAGGGGCATACATCAAGGGCTTGGTGAACAACTGTTCACCAGGACACCCTTGGGGAAAACCAGGAGTAATGGTCACAAACTCCTTAGAAGACTGCTTCAGGCTCAACCTTAGGAAAAACTCTGTCACAGCTAGGGTGTGGAATAAGCTTCCTCCAGAGGTGGTACAATCACCTACCCTGGAAATCTTCAAGAATAGACTGGATGGTCACCTTACTGGGGTCACCTGACCCCAGTTGACTTTCCCGCTTGGTGCAGCAGGGGCTGGACTTGATCTTCTGAGGTCCCTTCCAGCCTCACAATCTATGAATCTATGACAAGTGATCTACTGTAGGGATCCCATTCTACTCTCATTAACATGAATGCCAGTAGCAGTTGTCAGGATGAAAACTCTAGTATCTTCTAATGAGAAAAATATTCCATTATTTAAAACAAATAATATGGTCTCTCTATGCCTGCATGTCCTGATGCAACAGGGTCCCACTGAAATCACTGGTGATTGCAAAATCTTTTATACCTTTTTGCTTTAATTCCATTGACATCATTTCATAATGTTATAAAGTGCAACTGAATACGTGAATGTCATCAGGTATTTAGAATAATAATAATTTAATAGTTTTTAATTCTCAATCCAAAATCAGCTTCAGGTAAAAAAATGGTTACCAAAAGTTTTTTCTATGGGATGATAATACCTATGAAGAGGCAGGACAATATAAAGTGATAATATAATTTATTCTGAACCCTTCCCTACTAATACAACTGCAAAAATTTCATCACTGGACCAAAGCATTCAAACATTAAAACATTTCAACAGTTCTACAAACTATTATAATATTAAATATCCTTCTCTGAAATTATGAAGTTGGTAACAATTAATAATACCCTAAATGTTAACTCTATATTGTAGTCATTAGAAATAAATTTTACTCACCTTATTCACAGGTTTAGGTCAATGTGTCTCCAAGTGTGGAAAAAAATGGTTTGGCCATGTAGCAGATTACTGCTCAGGAGGTTTTATTCTTGACTGCTGCGGACTACCTATTTGATTTTTATCTTCAGTTCACTGTGCCTCATTTCTCCATCTGTCATCATACTTCTCTAGTCTGTCATGTCTAGATCACAGACATTTTGCAGCATAGATTGCCTTTTACTATATGTTTGTCCCAGCACCTAGTATACGGGGCCCTAATCTCAGCTAAGGCTTCTTGGGGTTACTGTAATAAAAATAATATCAATAATAAATAGCACTCAGGATTCACATGACCTCAGAGTTCACCTGAGTGGGACTACCCAGGGGTGCACTGGGGAGATGCAAAACCAGTTGGAAAATCAACTATGATTATTTCCACCACCTGAGGACCCTATACTGGTTTTTTTCTCCCCTTTAGTGATTTTGCTTGTGTGCAGTGGTAACAATAGACAGACTGTGAAGAGCTTTCTGAAATGTGCTCTGCCCTTTTCCAGTATTCTAGGAAATTAACCTGGTATAGTCAAGAAAAATAAACAGCAAGGTTTTGATCAGGATTTTTTGCTAGGCCCTATTTGAATTTCACACTGGTAAGAGTACTACCCCAAAAGCTATTGAAGGGACCTGGCAAGGGGACAAAGGCAGATTCTTACTGAACCAATTTGCCTGCTCCCATTTGGAACAAAATGTAACTTGATAGGACAGGCTGGATCCAGGAAACAAAATCAAATGGCAGAAGCAGAAGTAATCAGGCCTCAATTTGGCAGCAAGCAGTAAGTTCTCTCTCAACCTGGCATATAAGGACCCCTGCTGTAGCAGCTCTGAATGATTCATTTTGAGATTAACAAACTTCTTCACAATGCCACAACCTGTGATGGTGGGAATGATGGGTTCCCATTCAGATTTAATCACAGCATGATGGCTGAGTTGTTTTTTTAACCCTAACAAGATCTGTCATTAAAAGTTACTGGAGCCTGACTTTTCTTCATTCTTTATCAGTCACCCTTAACCAGGGCTGTGGGTCAGATATTCTTTGAAGACAGCTGAACTACTGCCTTGCTGCCTTTTATTTTCCTTTTTGCTAGATAATAATGATAGCCAGGACTGAGTGATGGACTGGCTCTGATGTAGCACAGAAGGACCTCATGAACCTTGGCAGTCACAAATGGTAATCTATAAGCAAACTAGCTAACAATCTTCCACAGTCTTTAGTGCCTTCTGTCTGTTAAAATGAAAGATAGTAGAAAAAAAAAAGGTGTTGTATTTTGGCCAGCAAATGTTAGACCAAGAGAAAATAAGAACAATATTAAGTTAGAAATCAGGTACAACATTTGATAGGTATTTTTGTTGTTTAAAAAGGCTATTGACATTTTTAAAAACCAATTAGTGATAAGGTAGCTTTAACCAAGAAAGTTTGACTCCTTACAATATACACTCTTGCTAATGAATAAGTTTGAGCCACTTTCAGATATTACTTGAAGATTATATAATGTTAACGCACATTTCAGAAGTTAGGCAGTACCCTTATCAGGTATGTAGGTTTGTACATACACTCAATAGCTTTTCCTGTGATTTGTTACTGATTAGTTACTGTGCAGTAATGTATGTGTACATGCCTTACTACGCAATAACACTGTATGTGTGGACTGACTTGGGACTAACTTTAGTTAATTTGGGATTAACTAACGTTAATCTGCTTTAACGCCTGCATGTGTAGACGCAGGCATAGTCCCACTTACTGCGCAGTAAATTAGTACTCAGTAAATTTAAGCTGGCATAAATTCATGTGTAGACATGCCCACTATGGGGAAAGTGCCAGCATTAACAATTGATAGCTTTCTTGGAAGTAAATCTGTGTTATTTAAAAATGAAGACAATGCATTGGTAAGTATTGCCACCACGGATCCTTTTTCACCACCAGGTTTTGCAGCCACTGTGCTGTCTCCACTGACGACATTATATACCCACAGTTAGTCAAATCACTCTGAAGGTTGGGAGTAATTTTAGATGTTCACAGAAGTTGAGTTCTAATTGAAGTGTTTGGGAGAGACAAACTCAACCATTTGCAAGTGCCTGCTACTCATACACAGAAATCTGCATTAATGGATGCAAAACCAGAACTCTGATGAGCCAAAAAGTTATTTTGTGAAAGAAATAATTTGGTAAATATAGTGTGCCCTGGAGATATGGGATGATGAGATCTCCAGCTGGTATAAATCAGAATAACTTCACTGAAATCAATGAAGCTGCACAGTCTTATGAAAGCTGAGGATCTGGGCTGGTGCTGAAAGCCTGCCATTATCCGAAAGAGAATGTGATTGCTTGTACGCTTCAGTGATGCCTGGCTTATCCACATTGCCCTGCAAATTCTCCTTCTTCCTGGTGTCAAAATATGCATATTCACCTTGCAGGCCAAAAAAAAAAATCAGGCTTTATTCTTGACAGCCTTGTGGAATCACTAGTACTTTTTTCAGATAGGTGTAAATTGCTAATAAATCTTAAAGGGAACCTGGATAGGAAGAAAGTTTGTGTTCCTGCTTTGTATTGGGGTAGACAGAAGAAATAATTTCCTACTAATTGCTAGTTTAAAAATGTATTTGTTTTCAACGCTTTTATTTTGCAAAACTGAATAGAGGAGTGGCCCTTTTGAGCAATCCATGCTCTTGGTGAAGAGCTACAGCATAGCTGGGTCTATCTGTATGATACTGGAGTACACAAAAGCCCCAAAGGAAAGTGTAGTAGCAACAGGGAAAAGAAGAAGAAATACCTGATTCAAATATATGGGCCAACTGAAAAATCAGTAAGTATGGATTTATTTTATATTTATTATATGCTGTTAATATCCTATCTTTACCAATCTATCTGAGCATTTCTAATGTGCTTTTCACCATGGCATTTGGGCATTACAAATAAATACATAAATACGGGTCTTGCCCATGATACTCCATTTCAGCTGATAATGTTTCTGCCAACTGCTAGTAGTTCAGTCTCCTTTTTGCTCATTTAAAAAGATTTTGACAGGAGAGAAGCTACATTCCAGTTGACGCCTATTCTTCCAGATGTCCTAGAGTATGTCAGCTCAGGAAGTGAAGATGAATGACCATAGAACCCAAACCATCCATTTCAAGCGCTCCTGCTGAGATGACTTAAATTGAATTAAGCCCAGTGATTACAAATCTGAGACATGTTTTCATTCAGTTACAAAAAGATCAGGGACAAATTCCTAACTCCTCCTGTTTTGGGCCCAATTAAAAGGGAGTAAGTGAACTCTAGTTCTTTCTCTGAACTAACTGTTGAGCATGACAAGCTGCAGAGTACATCTATCTACTTCCTTATTATTCAGTAAATTTTTGTCTGTATGGTTCATTGGTAATTAAAGTAATAAACACCATTGAGTCACTAGTTCACCAGAAAAGTTTCAGTGAGCTAAAAACAAACAACCGAAGGAGGTCCAAGCAAAACAGATGAGACCAGTGATGTCATTATTGTCTTTTCAGTTACTCCCTTTTGTCATTCATTTAGGCAACTTATTTTTGTCTACATCCATTGAGACCCCAGATGCAAAGTTTTTCTGAAGTTAAATTAGAAGCTTTCAAGATATACCTTTATTTTTGCATTTGGGACATCAAGTCTAGATCACAAAGTAATTGCATATGGAATAATGTAATTTTAGTACTTGAATTTGCAAAAACTTACTCATGTGAAGAATCACATGAAAGAAGTCCTCATTATGGAATCAGGCTTTTCCTTTCCTTTCCTTTTTAATTTTAAAATGGGAATAGATGGAATCAAGCATCTTTTATAAGGGTATTTATATACCCAAGGAAGTTAGCATTATGATATTATAGATTAGTCAACTTTGGTCTGTTATGATAGTTAGGAATCTGTCACCCATATAGCATTGTACTGAAGTACCTGTACTATAGATTGCACAACAACAAATTACTGTGGTGCTGTCTTAGGGAGAATGACAGTATAAAGCCTGTGAACAGCAACACCTTTGAAGTACTGCAGCAGCATTTCCAAACAAAATTAACCCAAAAGTCCAGATTTTGCTCAAGATGAGCAGATACATTCATTTGCTCATGAGTGAAAATATTGTTTTGGTTGAAAATCAATTTTCCATCAAACGCAGTTTAGACTGAAGGTTTTCTACATAGTTTAGATGATGTAATTCCCAGAATTCAACAATATACCTAAATAGCAGGCATACTTGTACCAAAACTGTTTAAAGGACTTGTGTTACAGGATTCTTGCAAACACTTCCAAAAATTGCATGGCGCTTCTCTTTGCAGAATAGCATGTCTAATTTGTTGTTCCCTAATTCTCTGGGTCTCTTCCAATAGTACATATTCCTAGGTGTCTGATTTCTACTATGTGTGTGCATATGTGTATTTTCGTTCATATGTATTGATGAAAAAATATGAACATTCAATTTTTCAAAGTAATTCTTCCCCAGGGAATTTTCATATGGAAACTTGTTGATGGTAAACATTTGACCAGCTTCTAATAAGCATATTTTTTATGTGAAAGAGACAAGCCCTTCTGTATAATCTGATTTTTGTTTGACCTGGACTCCATGTTTGGTTCATATTCCCAGAATGATGTTTCAGCAATATAAGACCTGAGTGAGTCCTTGGAGATCAAAATGTTTCCACCACACAATCAGATCTACATCTCCACTGGTTTCTGTGGAATGTGGGACATGGTCCGGCGGTGGGAGCATGACTGTAGTAAGAGGGAGCTCCTGCAGATGCCACCAGCACTGTTGATAGGAGGGAAAGGGGTGGCAAGTGGTGACCAGGTGTTGACAGCCATCTACAGATGCTGCCAGCAGTGGCAGCGGCAGCCAGCGGGGATTGCTGACCATCCACAGATGCCATTGGCAGTTTTGGTAGCTGGAGGAGCTGGCGAGCAGCAACTGCCTGCAGACCTTTTTGTAGCGGGTGCACCACCATGCTTAGGGGGTGCACATACACCTGCATGCACCTGCTAGGTGTTGCCCCTGCATCAGAGGCATCTAACACAACTCCATCCCCTGGGAAGATCTTCTATTAAAAGAGGAGGGCCTTCACTCAAAGTCTTCCTCTAGCATCTGAACATGTCTCATTCTCCTGTTCTTCCTACCTGGACTGCATGTTCTGTGCAGCAGTCTAACTACAATGGTCAGAGATGCAATTTCATATTGAGGACAAGCCAAAAGCTTATTATAGCCTCAAGGACCTCAAGTTACATTAGGTTCAAGGCAGCCTGCTAGAAGGTGGATGGTTGTTGCAGCAATCCACACCATAAAGTGCTTTGACACAAAAGCAAAGTGTCCTGAGGAGTGTATAGACTGATTGGAAGAGTCCTTTTCTCGGCATCCTTTTTCCCCAGTAAAAGAGTTGGGACTACAGCTTACAACAGGAAAGATAAAGTGTCCATGGATCCAAGCCCATGCTGAAGTTTCACGTTTCCCTCCAATGCCTCTTTACTCTTCATAAAACCAAAGGTCTGATTTAGACACTAATCCTTTCCTTCTCTGGATGTGACATTGATGTCCTACTATAAAACAAATTGGCTGCCACCCTTTTGACTTGCATATAATCCTTCAGTCTATCCTGGAGCTGTCAAATGAATGTGAGGATAGACAATGCTTTAGTTTCCTTCATACACCATGGTAATAGACAATGCATAAAACTCTTGGTAGAATAGTGTGAAATGGGTCAGCAGCCTACAGCCTGCAGACAGAAAAACGTTGCCTACCTGTAACAGGACCCCCTAAGCCCCATTATTTAAGTGGAGAAAGGGTAATATTATATAACTAGACTATTGCAGGCAGATTCACAGAAGTTTAGATAATTGAATGCCATTTGCAAAATGCTAAGCAGATGATGGAAGATGCAGGCAGGAGCTTTAAAGCTGCAGAAAGCAAGTCACAAAAGAAATAGGCTACAGCTACAGAGCTCAAGGCTTCTAGAAGTAGTGGCTGCAGCAGAGCTGAAAGGCTAATGAGAAACCCCTGTCTTTGGCTGAGAGAGTCACAGGTCAGAGGATGGAAAGAAGACCAGAGTAGTATAAGCCTAGCTTCTGGGCTTGAGACAACATTCTGGCCCAGATCCTTCAGGAAAAAGGAGATCCCAGAAGAGTGTTGCAAACCTGGCCTTGTGAGCCATGTGGATGGGGTCTTTTGGAATGAGGGATGATGTAGTGAGTAGCTCAGAGGATATGAGGCTGGTGGGTAGAAGGCAGCTAGCAAGTGAGTAGCTCACGGGGGTTGAAGTTGGAACTAACACGAAGCAGCGGAAACAGGGCAGAGCCTAAGGGTTATAGACAGAAGTTAGGATAGCCTTCGTGAAAGGCAAAGGCAACCCCCAGTATGCGTGTATCATTGTGTTTATGAAAGCTGTGAGGCACGGGGTGGCTCGAAGGGGGAGTGTGGAGGCCACAAAGCGGTATCCTGGAGAGGACACTGGTAACTGGTTTGGTTCACAGAGGTTATGAGTCCTGCAGAATCACTGAAAGTGTCCAACTGGAGACACTTGAACTGATTACAGAGTTTAGGGGAGTTGATGTTGGGCGCTTGATCCCAGGGGCTGTGTTAAAGTAGAACCTCCCACGGGCCCAGTGAATGAAGGTAGAATCAATAAAAGGGCCTACAGAACCATGCTGAGTGAACTGAAGCAGCAATGTTGGGAACACCTAAAAGTTCTTCAATTAACAAAGCTTTGGCTAAGCACAATTATTTATATATATTACACATTTTATGGGGAAAAAAACACATTCTGGATAAACCAGAAGTCTGGATAAATGAGGTTCAGATAAATCAAGTTGACTAATATAATGCCTATCTTATTTCAAGATGTTTTATGTTTGTTCTACTAATTGTTTGGCCTTTGAAAACCTCTCATAAAAGAGAACCTAAAGCTTGATTCCTTTCAGTTTGTGCTTTGAAAATAGTGGGGTAAGGCAATCTAAATATTTGGCAGGTCATGACAATAGCTGAAGGAAAAATTTAAAAAACAAAAAAAAACCCCACTTATTCAGGACTGTTATAGAAGTGGGAACTCTTATTTTTCTGATTTTCATTAAGTTTCGCTTTAAATGCTTTGTAGCAGTTTGGGGGTTATTGCTAGCTCATACAGTCTTATTGCCTTCACCAAGTTTTTTTATTTCCTGGACACACTTGCCTCTCAGAAACACCAAAATATAAATCAGTCCTCAATAACACAACTCAACATGGTCCATACAGGATATACTCACAGTCCTGGGTCTCCTCTAGCCCTGAGGAGAAGTCTCTAGCTCACTGCTGCTTCCTCCACACTGCAGTCTTCCTCTGCCTGGCTTGGCTCCAGTCCTTTCCTGGTGCAGCTGCCTCCAACCTCTCAGCCTTGGATCTCTCCCCAGACCCCGAGAAGTAGCCTGGCTCCTCTCTCCTCCCCATTTCTCCAGCTTCTTCTCAGACTCCTCTTCCCAGGAGCCTTTAAGGTTCCTGTGGGCCAGCTAACTGTCTGAATCAGTTGGCCCAGTCCTCCTAGGTAGCTTGTAATCACTCCCAGCTGCTTGGAGCTGGGCTGTAGTCCTTGTAACTCTGCAGACTCCTACAGCCTAGTGTGTACAGACTGCTGCAATCCTCTGCCAACCAGTCTGCTCCATGCCTTTATGAAAAAATTAAACCTATAAAAACAAAAAGTATTAGAAGTAAATGTTGATAGTTAGATCATAACTACAGCTTAACCTTCTTACACTGATTTGTGAATGATAAGTTGTACCATTTAAAATAATGTCAAAAGACACAAAGAAATTGTCTTCCAACATAGACAACACATCTTCCTCTTTGAAGAATAAGAACGTTTATACAGCTTGCTTCTGTTAAACTCCAGATAATTGCTTCCACAACTGACTCACTTATTAACTTAATGGCTTACATACCATTGTGCAATATTTAACAGATTTGAATGTTTCATTCTAACTAACAGATCCCTGGAAATTTATAAACTTATTCATAATGTCTGTGATATTGTCAGTCTGTTTTAATCTGGTCATTAATCTGTTTGTCACAATAACCTGACTAGTTGCAACTGAGATTTAGGGAAAACTTAGTTAGACTCTAATGGGGACTGCCTATAATCTGTCATTATACTTTGTGATCTAGTATCTGTGGATCAAGAAATTAAATGCTGTTATAGTTTGTTTATCCTTGGAAACCCTGCTAATGCAAGCTGTAGGCAATATTTGATACTTTTTACCTACAGACCTTACTAGAACTATTGAGAAATGTTCTACTGGAGCCTAGACTGCAAGGAGAGAATTGATTTCTACACCTAGGGATATTAGAACCATTTTTTGCATAGTGCCCTGAAAAGGTATTGGTTCTAGCCAGATTAGGTGGATTTCATTCTATGGTGAAGAACCCACTGTGAATTATTTGCAAAATGTTTTCCCAAGCCACCAGGATCTCTGATGATGCTTTAACAGCTTTTATTCTGCAATATAAGGCCAGATCCTCAGTTAGCATAGCTCAATGCAACTCCATTTGTTTCAGCAGAACACGGCTTCTGCTGGCTATATCCTTTTATGCTGGCCATATCCTTTTATAGTAGTCAAAAATATCTCTACTTGTTTGTGTAATTCATTTACTATAATATTTTTTGTTAGGTGTCATGGACCACTGGGGGTTGCAGTATTCTGTTATCTGTTTCCTGGTAAGAGATTCTCTCAACCCTTCTCAAAGACCTGAAGATCCCATCATTTCCTGCTGCTTACTCCCCCTCTCATCTTTAGATGAGCAATATCAGCGGACCTTTGCTTCTGGAGGATAAATAGACAATGCTCCTTCCAGAATCCACTTTGGAATATAGGAAAGTAGAGCTGGAAGGGACCTCACAAGGTCACATAGTCCTGTCCCCTGCTCAAGGCAGTATCATCCTTGACTAAGCCATCCCAGCCGAGGCTCTTGACAACTACCAAGGATGTGGATTCCACAGTTGCTCTAGGTAGTTTGTTCTAATGCTTGACCACCCTAATAATCAGAAAGTTCTTCCTTAATCTTCAGCCTAAACTTCCCCTGCTTCAGATTGCTTTTAGTCTTATCCTCTACAGTCATGGATAAAAGCTCACCTCCATCCTCTCTGTAATCCCACTTCAGGTTTCATGATTTCCTTAATTTATTATTCAATGTTTATAAAATGGTTTGAAAGTTTAGTATGGATGATACATTTTGTAAGGCATTAGAAATACCTAACAATGCCTAATAACTAACCAAGGGTTGAGACTAAAAGTTTTATATACAGTAACCCATAAATATTCTCCATTTTCCTCTCTTTTCTAACTGGGGGAGGTAACAAAAAATAGCATGAAATAATGCTCAGCCCCAGGGAGTTACCTTGCTGTCCCTATATCATTCCTAACTTCTGAAGGCCCAGGAAATACAAGTTGAGGATCTACTTTCATGGTACTGCATTACGGCTAAATCCCAGAGCCAGTATAGCGTGACTGACTTATTAATCTCAAGGTGTAGCGTGCCAGGAAGGCTGCCAAGTTTTTTGAATATGTCTTTGTTGTCTTTTAGGATGTAGGCTGCCAAGATATGTGGTTTGGCTGACTGGAAGTACTTTTTGTTTCCGTATGTCAACACAGCAAGCTGGTTGATCAAAATGTATTATTACTAAGTTCCTACATGCATGGGATACTGGCAGATAAAGTGGTTTCCGTATCATTTCAATAACTGGGAGCTATGGGATATGTTCCTGTCCTTGATGTTTGCTCTTGGCTCACAGTGGGTTTAGGAGCATTAGAGTGATTGCAACTTTATAGCACAGACTAATAGCAGAAAGGTCATGAGGTTAGAAGAATGTTGTTTTTGCTATGGATGTTTGGGGCTGAAAGCAAGCAAGGATGTTGGCCTCCATTCTTAATGATGGGGTGATTGGGTGATTTATTTATGAAACCCACATTAATGCAAGAATTAATACATAAACAGCACTCAAAGATTCATATCTGGATGATAAATACACTGTTCATCTGAGCTCCCAGGACTGGAGGAATCAAGAGGCCAGCTAGGGATTCCAAAAATTCAGATTGTCAAGACCCAGTTAACCAGAAGCAAAAGATCTAGTGACCCCTTCTCACATACCTGTGGCCTGATTGGCTGTCATACCCTTGGTTCTCATTAATCTGTGCCAGTCAGGAAGCTCAGCTGCTTGAACAACTTACAGAGAATCAGTAACAGAACTACTCAGTGGGTGCATCTACATGAGACATTTACTGTGCAACTGCCTAATTGGCTCCCTCAGTAAAACAACACTGTCTACACGTGCGGTGCTATTAGGATGGAGTAAATTAATTAACTCTGACATAGAATAGTGCTGCCAGACACAATGGAGTTATTTACTCTGCTGCAACACATTTGTAGATACTGATGGGTCTGGCTGGGGCACAAGGGTGCTTCAGTGTAGGGACTCCCTGCTGGCTACCCCCATACTGAATATCCTCACATCCCAGTCAGCCCCTCTGCAGCATGCTGAGCTGGATCAGAGCAGCACCAGGATGGCAGCCTGCCCCTCAGGGTCCCTTGCTAGCTGGGGCTACACTGCCTCCGCTCAACGTGCTGCAGTCTCAGACGCACATGCAAACAGCACACTCAGGAGAACTGGAATTCATTCAGGTGTGCTAATTGTACACATAGATGCACCCAGTGAGTCTTCCTGATTCCTGCCTAGCCTTTTCTCCTGTTCCTGCTCTGCCTAGTGTCTCTTCTAGTCAGCTGGCCCCTGCTTCAGACTTCACATCCTCAGTTTGCATATGTGCTACAGTGCTCTGACCATACATGCTCTTTCTTATAAATAAAGACTCGAGGTCAAAGCATGCATTTCTCATCTCTACCCCCAAGGGAAGCAATAATTCTAAATCAGTGCAGTTATAGGATTAGAAGTGTTGCTATCATCTGAAATCAGGGCTGGCAGCTTTCTTCAGAAGATGTCCACAAATTTACCATCTAGAAATGAATCTGGTGCACATTTCAGCCAGTAATAATGGTGTTTCCCAATTGTCATATTGGTCTTGTGTGTGAAAATAGAAGCTTTACACCACTGTGTATCACAATACAGGAAGCACACATTCAGTGTCCATTACCAGATGGAGACTATAAAAAATAAGAAAAATATTTAATGTACTGTAACCATTTTTTCTATAATAGTTCTGTTTGGCAATTTAAAGCCAACATATAATCTATGACAGCGGATCCCAGACTGTGGTACACGTATCACCAGTGGTATGCAGGCAACCTGTGAGTGGTATGCAGAAGTCTGGGGGGAGAGGCGGGCCACACACACACAGACACCTAGCCCAGCCTGCTGCAGGAGGTCAGGAATGCAGCCCAGCTGCATGTGCAGCAGTGCGCAGCAGGTAAGTGTGTTGAGGGGAAAGGGCAGGGGAGAGGGGTGCAGATTGAGGCCCCCATGGTGAAGGAGGGAGTGGGACAGAGGCAGGAGCAGGGGTGAATGTGGCCCCAGAGCAGGGTAGGGGGGTGGGACAGTGGGAGCCCCAGGTGGCTCAACCAAGGGCAAGTGGGGCAGGCAGGGCTCCTGCCACTGTGCACACCCTGGGGTAGGCACAGGGAGCACCTGCCCCCTGGGTTTGTGCATGGGGTGGAGGTGGCTTTTGTTGCCTCATGGCCACGTGTGACGCCATGTACCTTTTGTGCACTGGCTGCCCAATGGTGGAAAGCACATGGCATTTGCATGCAGCTCCTGAGGTGCAGAGCTCAGTGTGCAGCAGCAGCTGCCTCTGCCCCACACATACTTCTGGGGGGCAGGTGGCCCCCATGACTATCCTGGGGTGTACACAGTGGTGGGGGGCCCCCGCACCCCTGGAAAGGCCCAGGTCACCCCGGGAAGGGCCGTGGTGGGTGGGCATGCCCAGCAGCACCTGAGGTGGGGCCTGGCCAGGGGTGATTTGTAGGGGGTGCACACGGGTGTATGTGCACCCCCTGAGCGCTCGCCAACCCACTTCTGACACTGCTGGCAGTGCCTGCAGGTGGTCACCGACCCCTGGACAGCACTCACCACCTCTACCCTGCCACTAATGATGCCGGTGGTGTCTGCAGGAGCTCCCCCATTTACTGCCTCCAAGCTTCCACTGCTACCACGCTCCCACCACCAACAGCGCAGCTGTGGCCCCCCAGTCACTGGGGACACACACCATTCATGGGCCTGGCAGGGCCTGCGCAGCTCCACAAGGGGACACCACCTGGCTGAGTCAGGATGCTTGGCTTGGGGGTACTTTTGGCTTTGGGCTTGGTCTCCCTGCATGCTGGGCACAGTGCAAGCAGGGCGCAGCTGCCAGTACCGCAAGGGGCTGTCCACAGGATCTTCCAGGAACAGCTGCCCCAGTCTGCCCAAGCTCTGGCCTTGCCCACCCTCAGAGGGTTGGGGCTGGGGCCAGGGCCTGGACAGGCATTGCACAGGGCTGCTATGCTGTGAGATCCCGGCCAGCTCAGCTCTGAGTGCCACCTGCAGCAACTATTCCCAGAGCCCAGGGAGTTCCTGCTGCGGCTCGGGGGTCTCCACCCTGCTCACACTGTGCCTGGCGCACACAGGCTGATCCGGGAGCCTCCCAAGCCTGGCATCCTGCCCCAGCCAGGTGGCATTCCCCAGTGGGCAGAGCGGCTGCACCCCATCCCCTGGAGCTGAGCACCCCCGCTGCAGCCTAAGTCTGCAGAGCCCCAGGGCAGCCCCCGCTCCCTGCCCTGTCCCAACTCTCCTCTAGCTGCTGCCTGCTCAAGGGACTAGCTGGGCCCGCCTGCTGGCAGTGCCTCCCCCCATGTCTTCTTCTCCTTCTCTCTTCTCTCACACTTTCTATCTCCTCTCTCTTTTTCTCTCTCTCTTCCCTCTCCTCTCTCTCTTCTCTCAGTCTTCTCTCTCCCCTCTTCTCTCTTCTTTCTCTTTCTCTCTCTTCTCTTCCCCCGCTCATCACAACATGCTTAACAAAAAAGAATACACAAGAACAAAGGTAGCATATGAAGTTTTATTTATTGTCACCAAGCTTAGAATTTTTAGAAAACCTGGTATTTACTGTAAAAAAAAAAAAAAAGCAACAGCATTTATTATTATTAACTATATTAATATGTAGTGCATCCTGCCATGTACCCTCTGCCTCAGTTTTGTTTTTCTGGTGTGCCCACATTCCAGCACCTTACAGGGTACACATTGTGGGTTTTTTTCAGTACTCTGGCCAAAAATGTTGCCTGCCCGTGGTTTACACTTTCTTTTTTCTGATTTATAATTGTTTTATATGGCTACCATAACTGATAAAACAATATTTTACAGTTACTAAATGTTTTGATGTTGTTTTAATACATAGTTTCTTACCTATGTGTATGAAAATTATGCTGGTAGTACTAAAGGCTGTATCATTTTAAATTAGTGGTACTCAGTCTGTCAGAGTTTGGGAACCGCTGCCCTATGATATAAATTACATTTCCCATGATTTGTCAAATGTTAAACCTTTGATTGGGTTTGTCTTGCCACTTGCCAGATATTTTGGCCATGCTCTGATGACGTTTTTATACTTGTCCCCTTTTTTTGCATAACACACACTATGTTACTGTAACAGGATGATTTGACCCTTTAAGAACTTAGTGGGGAGCATGCAACCATTCCTGTTCACGAAAAAGGCCTACCAAGATATGAGAAGGACCTCCTGATCTGGAGCTGGGAGGTGTTTTCTGGGGAGTTTGAGAAAGTTCCTGAAAGAAGAGTAAGAGGGAAAAGAAGTAGCCAGGGGAGTCCGTGAAGGAACAGCTCTGCTACAGGAAGGCAATTGGAACAATCCCTAGTTTTGTTTGACTGCACCAAAGAATCACAAGGTGGGACAGGACCTCAAATATCACATAGTCTAGTCTATACAGGATTTGCTGTCCCTAATTCATAAAATCATAGAATCATAGAAGTAGGGTCGGAAGGGACCTTGTAGATCTTCAAGTCTGACCCCCCGCCTGAACAGGAGAAAAACTGGGCTCAGATGACTCCAGCCAGGTAGGCATCAAGCCTCTTCTTAAAGACCCCCAGGGTAGGAGCCAGCACCACTTCCCTAGGAAGTTGGTTCCAGCTCCTAGCCACCCTAACTGTGAAGTAGTTCTTGCGGATGTCTAATCTAAACCTACTCTCCAACACCCTGTGGCTATTATTCCTTGTCATGCCAGGGGGCGCTAAGGGAATCAAGGTCTCTCCCAAACCCTTCTGGTCCCCTCTGGTGAGTTTATAGATGGCCACCAGGTTCCCCCTCAGCCTTCTCTTGTGAAGGCTGAACAGGTTCAGGTCCCGCAGTCTCTCATTGTAGGGTCTGCCCTGTTGTCCCCAGATCATGCGGGTGGCCCTCCTTTGGACCTTCTCTATGTTGTCCACATCTCTCCTGAAGTGGGGTGCACAGAGATGGACACAGTACTCCAGCTGTGGCCTGACCAGTGTCGCATAGAGGGGGAGGATCACCTCCTTGGCCCTACTTGAGATGCACCTGTGGATGCATGACAAGGTCTGGTTAGCCCTGCCAACCGTGACCTAGCATTGTCGGCCCAGGTTCATCTTGGAGTCAGTAATGACTCCAAGATCCCTTTCTGCCTCCGTGCTCTCAAGAAGGGAGTTTCCCATTCTATAAGTGTGCTGCTGGTTACTACTGCCCAAGTGCAGCACCCCACACTTGTCAGTATTGAAACGCATCCTGTTTTTGTTAGCCCACCCCTGTAACCTATCCAGGTCTTGCTGCAGTCTTTCCCTCCCTACTAGTGTGCTCACCTCACCCCAAATTTTGGTATCATCAGCGAATTTAAACAGGTTGCTTTTCACCCCGTTGTCCAAATCGTTGATAAAGAAATTGAACAGTGCGGGCCCAAGGACCAAGCCCTCGGGGACTCCGCTGCCCACTTCCCCCTAGGTTGAATATGACCCATCTACCACCACCCTCTGAGTACAACCCTTGAGCCAATATGCAATCCATCTGACTGTGTAGGCATCAATGCCACAGCCACCTAGTATTTTAATGAGGATGGGGTGGGAGACAGAGTCAAAGGCCTTGCTGAAGTCCAGAAAGACTACGTTCATGGGAACACCTGCATCCAATGCTTTTGTGACCTGATTGTAAAAGGCAATCAGGTTGGTCTGACATGACCTGCCCCTAATGAAACTGTGCTGGTTGCCCTTGAACATCATCCCTGAAGCCAGCCCATCGCAGATGTGCTCCTTGAGGATCTTCTCAAAGAGCTTCCCTAGGATTGAGGTAAGACTGATAGGCCTATAGTTGTCCAGGTCCTCCTTCCTCCCTTTTTTAAAGATGGGGACCATGTTGGCTATCTTCCAATCATCTGGCACCTGGCCCGAGCACCACGAGCACTCATAAAGCTGTGCCAAGGGCCCTGCAATAACCCAGGCTAGCTCCCTCAACACCTTAGGGTAGAGAGCATCTGGACCCACTGATTTGAACACACCCAGCCCCTCCAGAAGCTCTCTAGCCCGGTCCTCCCCAACCTGAGGTCTGGAGGTGTTCCCCTCGAGTCCGTCTTGCATCATGGTGGGGAAGTCCTGGACCTTGCGCAAGAAAACAGAGGTGAAGAATTGGTTGAAGAGGTCTGCTTTCTCCTCTGGTGCAACCACTGGATTGTCCAGAGTATCTTGCAGGGGCCCCACGTTTCCCGATGCCTTCTTCTTCATCCTCCCTATATATTTGAAAAAGGACTTTTTATTATCTTTGATCTTGGACGCTAGTCCTAACTCTATGTCCGCCTTACGTTTCCTGATAGCCCCCCTACAGGCCCGAGCAGAGGAGGTATACTCCTCTTTGGAGATAGCATTCCCCTTCCACCAGGTGTACACTGCCTTTTTGGCAATCAGGCATTCCCAGACGCCCTTGGTGAGCCAGGGGGGCTTTCAGGTACTCTTGCCCCCTTTGCTTCTTCTTGGGATGGTCACCCCTTGGGCCCTGAGTATCATCTCCTTAAGGAACGACCACTCATCTTGGGCACTGAGTTCCCCTGCTCTCAAGAACCCCAGCACCTCTCCCACTAATCTTCTCAACTCATTGAAGCTGGCCCTCGTGAAGTCTAGGGCTACCACCTTGCTGCAGGCCCTTGACACCCTGCGCTGGATGGTGAATTCCACCAAGCAATCATCACTGTCACCCAGGTGGTCAAGAACCTCGAGGCCCCTTACCAGGTCATCACCAGGACCAGGTCCAACAGGGCATTTCACCCCAGACGGATGCAATTATTATTAAATTTCTTCTTGAAAACATCCCTAAACAGCTTTTTCCACTGATCTATTGCTTTTAGGATTAGGAAATTTTTCTTGAGGTTTGGTGTACACCTGCTATGCTGCAGTTTAAATTCATTGCCAGGCATCCTGTCCTCTACCAGGGAGAACAGTTTTTTTTCTCCATTTTCTTTCAGACAGCCTTTCAAGTAGTTGAAAACTATGACAGAGTCCCATCATAATTGTTTTTTTCTCCAAGCTTTTCTCATGCAGCTTGCATTTCACTCCATTTATCAACTTTGTTGCTCACTTCTAGACTCTCTTTTCAATTTCTCTTCAGCTTCTTTAAATGAAGTAGGCAAAATGATACAATACTCCAGTACTCCACCTGAAGCCCAACCTGAGTAGAGTGGGACTGTCCCCTCCTGTGTCTTATATTCAATATATCTTTATATTTTGAGTATAAGTTTCGCTGAAGAGGCTGCAGGCGGAACCAGTAGGAGTCTGACTGCTGTGGCACAGGCTGGCACAGCCCTGCAATTACTAATAAGGTTAAAAGCAAAAACTGGGGGAAGTTGCTTTATATACTTGGATTCAGCTTCTGGCTGCAGTTTTCATTCCCCAGCCCTTGGTGCTGGGATTTCTGTAGAGAGAGGATGTGCTAGAGCTAAGGAGCAGCTACCCCCCAGAAACTCTTTGTCTTAGGTTTATAATGAGAAGACCCAGTCAGCTTCTGTTTTAAGGGGGGAAAATCATTATGCAGATTTTTAAAAGTAGAGAACCTCAGCTCAACCACCCCCTGCCCACAGGTAGGTAGGTAGATAGTGTTAGGCACTGAGGGCAAATCCATTCCCATTGAAATTCATGTTAAAACTTGCATCACTCTTTAGGATGTTTATTCAATGCATTAAGCTGGGTAATTCTTAGATCTCCAAATGTAATTTTTAATAGGGAATTATCAGCTACTGGGGAGAGTTTTAATAGGGTTCCCCAGGGATGCTATTAAAAAGTTCAGTGCTATTCAGTATTGGTATAAAATGGTCTAGAAGAAATATAAACTCACTTGCAATTTTTTTTAAACCAGCAGATGACACAAAATAGCAACAGGTAATTGATATAGTGCAGTCTGACTTTTTTAGTTGCAATTGAACAATATGGGAACGTGAAGGATGAGTAACAAGGAGTTATTACCTGTATACAGGGATGGATTTTGGGAGGGAGAAGAGGAGGGGTGCAGTGGTGCAGATCCACCCCACTTTCAGTTGACCAGGCCACAAGAGCAGCAACCAGAAACTGTTTTTTTTAACTCCCTGAAACAAGTAAGAGTTTCCTGTTCTTCCCTGCTCAGCAGCACCTCCCCTTCCCTCTGCTCCCCTTTCCCCCTCTCCTCCTCCTCCACTCACAGCAGCTGCTGTTACTGGGAGCCCCAGGGGCAGGGAGCTCCTCCAGCATGGGAGCTTCAGAGCAGAGCTCATCCAGGGACAGTGACAGCAACAGGCAGGTCCCTTCTCCCTGCCCAGTCCTCCCAGGTGTTCCCTGCAAGCAGAGGAGCAGAAGTTGGGGAAGAGAACCTGCTCACTGCCATCATTGCTCTCTTCAGTGGATCCTGCCTCCACATACAGCCCAGCTGGAATGGAGCAGGACTGGCTCTGGAGCCTCCTAACCCCCCAGCCAGCTGGGGACAGCAGCAGTGGGTGTTGGGGGAGGGAGGGAGGAAGGGGAAGTGCTGCTGTGCAAGGAGGGGGAGGGAAGATTTTTGCCTGCTTGAGAGACTTAAGAAAAGTGTTTGCTGCTGCTCCTGTAGAATGGTCTGCCCATCCTGGTTAAGTGAAGGAGGCTGGGAGCTGGGGTACAGCCACCCCGGCAGCACAGGTCACTGCTTCTACGGCCCCCTTTCCAAAATCCTGGATCTGCCCATGTTTGTACATACACAGCAGTGAGACCACTGCAGAGGCTGATGTCCATACATTCCCAAGAATATTGGAAATGGTTCTGAACCAACTCTCTATGAACTGTAGTCTAAAAGACAGGCCTTGGATAAGAGACTAAAGAAGATCAGTCTATTTCATAGAATCGTAGGAGAAAAATCAGGTTGGAAGGTACCTCCAGAGGTCATCTAGTCCTGCCCTTTTGTCAAGATAGGATCAACCCTGGTTAAACCACCCTAGAGAAATATTTATTTAACTTACATTTAAAAGACTTACAATTGTGGAGATCCCACAGTCTAAGTATTCTGTTCCAGGGCTTAAGCACCTTTACAGTTAAACAGCTTGCTTTAATATTTAACCTAAATCTCCACTTTTAAAGTGTAAGACCATTACTACTGTTCCTACCCCTTGTGGATACACATTTACACACACACGCACAAACCCAACTGATAACCATTCTCTCTGTAATAACCCTTTTTGTTTTTGAAAACTATTATCAAGTCCCCCTTCAGATTTTTTTTCTCGAGGCCAAATAATCCTAGTTCTTCCAACTTTTTTCCCTGTGAAATGGCCCAGATGAGATGCAGTGATGGGGCAAGCGCTAGGAGGCACAAGGATTAATGAAGCCATCACTTGCCTTCCACTGTAAACATGTCACAAATATGGCTTCTCCCTCTGCTAGTCCCACCCTTAAATTCACCGCAGGCTGTAAATTGAAAACCTAGACCAAAAGTTCCTTATTCTATGAATCTTTTTAGTCTACCGGGCCAAAGCATGCCAAGATGCAATCCCTGGAAGTTGAGGTCAGCAAAGTTCAAACTAGAAAGGAGATATAGCTTTTTAATGAAGGTCATTAGTCACTGAAGCAAAAGGATGTGATAATTCTCTACTAAGTTTTTCAATCAATGGTAGAGATTGATGTCCAATGGATATACTCTCGCTCAGTCATCAGTTGAAGAATAGCTGCTGTAGTCCCCACACAGTGATATTTGACAGCCCCATTATGCAGAAGGTAAACACCAATGTACTAATACCTGAAAGGTCAAGTCCCTGGTTAGTAGCACTCGGGCAGTTATTAAATAACAATGTCTAACAATTATAATTTCTATTACTGTAGCACCCCAAAAGCTCTAGTCCTAAACCAGGATCCCATGCTGGTAAATGCTGTATACAAACAGAAGAGAAATTATTCCTTGCCCCACACACATCCTTTCTTCTGGTTGATTTTAAAAAAGGAAATGAATTGCTTTATTTATCCCTTCTCTCTCTGAACGGATTAAAAATAAATTAAAATGACAGTGCTCATATTAAAGTCTGGTGAATTTGCTGCTCCAAGGGGAATGCAGATAGCAGTAAATTATCAGGAGTTGATAGTTGGGTAGTGGAGGAGCTCTGGTGGACAGTCAAAATGATGGTGAATTGACAGTGGTAGATTTACTGTACTAAAGATTTATCTTGGAAAAGTACCTGGTGCTTTGTTTGCCTCTTTTACTAAATAACAGGCATCACATACTCTAAGTCTGCCCAAATGGGTGTGTTTGGCTGTTCTTCAAACTAAAAAGAGCTTTGGCAGATTAAAGCGGAGCTTGGCTGTTGCTCAGGTGAATCAACATGGATATAATACCATGAAATGGCCTGCAGGACAGCCTTCTGATCCACAATTACACAGGTTTGTTATGCCATGCAAGATAAGGAAGCTATTTAATTTCTTTATCTGCTCTAATTGAATATGCCACACAAGCAAACAGCTAAATGTCTCTTTGTTTCATAAATGTTTTTTGCTCTTAAGGCAAGAAGCTGAATGGGTTGGCTGGGCTAAAGCCTAATTAGGACTTTACTTTTAGGCTTACACTGTTACAGAAGTTGTTTATAAAGCACAGTTTTTCCAAGTACAGCCTTTGGTCAATATAGGATTTTACATTCAGGATAAAGGAGTGGGATTAAGACTTTCCATAGTGTTTCCACACTTTGGATCTCAATGAAACCAGTAAAAAGATTTTCACTGAATCGATTATCATTGGTCTGCCCATTGAAGAAAATTATAAAAATCCCATGGACAGCTATAGCAGCAGAACTGGACCCACATTTGTGTGACACTTAGGTCTTGTATAAAATGAGAACAATAATACTTTATTTCCTAGGGTGTTTTGAGGCTAATTTCAACATGTCTCTTCCCATCTATTGGTAAATGTCTCATTCTGTGTGTCTTGCTTTTAATTTTAAAGGCATAAGTGAGCCTTGACATGTTAAAGAAAAGGAACCAGAAATTAAAAGGCTATGTGAAAGGTGAAGCAAAGAGGGTCAGGAAACCAAAAATATAAAACCCTAACCAAGGAATGAGCAAGAGAGTGAACTAGGCAAAGCCAGAAAGGCATTTCTCTGCATAACCCTTGTTACAATTTTCTTAAAACTGGATTCAGTACAAAAAATATTAGTGGCAAGTTCAGCATGAATTTGCATTTTCAAAGCAACATAAGACATTTTGTAGAATGTCTGCAGCATTTTTCTTATGAATTTTTCAAATAAGACACAAGATGCTTGCTCACCACCACTGAAGAAAATGAGTGTATTTAAAGTGAAATGTGTTTACATTCTAATGGCTTCACTACAGTTAGCTGACACTGTTGCTTTACTGTTCCAGTTTCAAATTTGGACCCACATGGTGTTTTTCTTGATTTATAATGATGATATGTTTCCTGATTTATAATTGTGTTAAGTTTGTGGAAAGACCTAATATTCCAGGTGTTTTGGAGTTATGATAAAATGTGCTGTAAAATAGACAACAGCTTTCTGATGCAGATTAAGGGTAGGTTGGAGGGTGGGGGAAGAGGTTTCTGAAAGCTGTGGTATTGCTGGCACTGGAATATTGCCTAGAGCACAGCCTAGGCTCTTTGGTTGCTTTGGGAACTGAAAGTAAAGATAAAAGAATATGGGTGTTACCAAATCTATCCAGCAAAGCTTTGGCAATGTTTCCTGGTAATAGAAAATTATATTTATGGGAGAACAAAGGATTGGCTTACTCAGCCTTCAGAAGTGATGGTAATAAACTGGAGTATAAAGTGCTTGATTTAAATAACTTAAACTGTATTTAGTCTTCCATAAAATCTACACTATATAAATGGCCAGAAAGCTGAGACAGCGTGATGCATTTTGGCTATGCTGTCTTGCATCCCTGGCATATTGCTGAAAAGGCATAAAAAGATGAGGACTGAGTATGTGACCCAGCGATCTGACCCAGGCCAAAAACATGAAAGACAAAGTTAGGACTTTTGATGTCTTCATAATGATCCCACATGTCAGAGTCTGATTGAATTCATTGTTGCTTGCTTGCACTGCATAAGGTGAAATATTTTTTGAATGCCACTGAGGACTGCATTGTATTAATTTGGAACAACTTGTTCCAAGTCCAACATAATGAAAGCTAGCAGAAATGGAAGGCATGTGTTTTTGACTTCAGCCAATGCTATGATATAGCTGATTTGTGATTCATTTGCCATCCATGGAAAAACTTGAGGCATGTCATTGAGTGCTCAGAAGCATTTACGCTTTCTGAGGGATCATCATTAAACTTGCCTTTTATATGATTGTTTTATCATATCTGATATTCCTGAGTGGCAAATATTGAAATGTAGTTATTGTCTGGTTTGCTATCAAAAAAGCAGAAAAAAATCACCCTGGAGACTGAAAATCCATGGCTGCCTAATGACATGGCTGCCTTTGGATGTTCCAGTTCTACAGTAGTATAGCAACCATTTCCGTTTGAACTCAGGATCAGGAGGAGATATGGGCTGTTATATGGACTATGGTGATTCAGTAACCAAAGCTTGCTTTTCATCCCCTCGATAGGGGCGGCAGCAAAATGATGACTGCTGCAGTGACACTGAGAGAAAGAGGGCCATGGGGAGTCTTGGCAGGAGACTGAAGAAGGTGCTTAAGAATGCAAGGAGAGGAGGTGGTTAAGGGGTAGGAGATTTTGTAATGAAAACGAGGGAAAATATGGGAAGGTGATTGCATGAGGTAAGTGTGTCACAAGACACTGTGTGAAGGAATGTGGCAGGAGAAAATGAGTGAGGGAGGAGCATAGGCAGATTAATGCACAGGCCAGCTGGGCCTGGGCCCAGGGGCCCCTGCCTCAGTGCAAATGAACTGGCAGCTGGGCTAGGTACCCACTCTTTGCTAGGCGCTGTTTGCCAGGCACCATTGCAGCTGGACTGCCCTGTGGTGGAGCAACAGGCTGTCCCCTGAACGCGGTGTGCGCTGCACATGTCCAGTGGGCTGTGGCTGTGCACCCCTGGCGTCAGCTCCAGTGTGGGTCTGTGGGTAGGGGCAGCCATGGCTCCTACCTCAGGCCTTGGGGGGTAGTGCGTTCCACTCAGGCCACTGCGCCCACTGCGCCAGCTGAGGATGGAGTCCACAGCTACAGGACAGGGTATGGCGGGGGCAGGCTCAGCACACCAGTGAATCTTAATCTGCCCCGGGGAGGAATGAAACAGACAGGGAGTCAGCAAGAGAGGAGGGGCAGGAAGGAAGAATGGGAGAACTGTAGCATCCCCTTTTCAGGAGTTAGGAGAGAATCAGTTGAATCTGTCTCCCTGGATACTTAGAAGGATTACATTTTATATGTGCATTGTTTGAATGCAAGATTGAATTTAGATTTTACCCCAAGATGATCATAAATTTGCTTTCCCCTAGAGAGCAAATGAAGAACAAAGTGGCATATAGCATAGCATAGCATATACAAAATAATATGTTAATCTAAAGCAGACAAGGTTTGTTGGGTAAATCTGATATCTTTTATTAGACCAACTCAAATATTTGGAAAAATTCTTCTTTGCAAGCTTTCAGGTATAACTACCATTCATCAGGCTGAGGAAGCATCTGCAGCTGGTCTATGCTCTTCATCTAATGTATTGGGGGGGGTCTGACTTGAGGTTTTTGGGATTACTGGAGTGGACAACACTCTTATTATTCTCAGAACAGTACTTTTCCCATGTGTAAAACAGCACCAACAGCAAACCAGGCATGTTTATAATCCAGCTCAGTTTCCATTCATCTTGGCTATAAACCACACATAAATTCTTTACAGAACCTCCTACCTCCTGAGACACACACAAGTAAGAAGTTCTACTTTATATGTGCAGTAGTGGTAGGTAATGCAAGATATCTTTTAAATATCCATATATATCTTTTCAGTCTTTTGAATGCTGTGAAGCCTCCCGAGTGTTACGCCTGTTCATGGGCCATCCTGCTTTCCTTAGCATAAATGGTTCCCACCCCATGGAAGTTCAGCTTCTTTTGTCTGGAGTTCTGCAACATCCATGGACTCATGGGTTAGTGTGTTTCCTGAAGTCATCTTCATAACAGCAATTTTCTGTGTTATAACAGCACCTTCCTGTAACAGAGAATAAGTACTTTGAGACCTTGTATTAAAGGCTTTTTCATGTTGCTGCTGCAATACCCCTCCTTTATTGAAAAGTACTGTATTTGCCCCAGTCCTAGACAACCGGGAATTTAAAATGACCCCCAAATAATTAGGTTCTCTACCTGGAAAATGCATAATTTTTTTGCATATTTTTTTTATAATTTTCTATGTATAGAATTTAGTTATTGGAGGATCATTTTAAATTCACCCCTTCCACTGCTGCAGTGGGGAAGGCAGTGAAGGTGGCAGGAAATGGGGAAGGCAGGAGGCAAGCAGGAGGTGGGGAGGGGGTGGGATGATAGGCAGTAGGGGGCAGGCAGTGGAGGAGGCAGGTGGTGGGGCTTCACCTCTGCCACTTGCCCCACAACACCTGGACCCTGCTGCCTGTCCTCCCCACCACCTGCTCACCCATGCTTCCCCCCATATCTTTGCTTTTCCGTGCTGCCCCCCTCCCACAGCCTGGATCCCATTTCCCTCTCATCTTCCCCACTTGAAGCCTCTGCTCCCCACCTTCCTCCCTGCTGTTTACCCTTGCTCCAGCTCTGGCTTCGGGGCCTGGCTTGAGCTCCTGCTGCTATTGCTACCACTGCAAACATGCTCCCCTCCAGCTGCAGCAGAGATAGAGACTGCTGGAGCCATACCCAAAGTAAACATAAGCATTGGGAGTGGGGGCAGGCAGGGGCAGAAACTGTCGGTTTGGGGGGACAGGGAAAAGACATGGGCCTGAGCCTTCAGGGGGGCAGGCAAAGGAACAGAGCAAGGTGCCCAAGGCTATGGGGGTGAGAGGCAGGGGCAGAGGTAGCGGGATGCAGGGGGCGGGAGGGCAGGCAGCATCTGTGGCTCCAGCCCCAACCCTGGAGCTGGAACCACAACAGCTCCTGCCACTTTGTACTCAGATTGCAAGCATTGGGCTTTCTTGCCTCATGTTAACTGGGAGAAAAAACATTCTTTGCTCTGATGCTCAGGTTCCTGTGTCACCTTGGACACACAACTTAATCTTTCTGTACCTCAATTCCCCATCTGTAAAACTGGGATAATATGAGACTTCTGTCTGATTTATCCCCTTACATTCTAATAAGCTTTGGGGAACAAGCTCTTTATTATAAGCACAAAAAGCAGCTAGTACAACACAGACAGGATCTGTGTTGGGCCCTCAAGGCTTTAATTTAACTAATACAAAGGAAAGATGTAATGCAGATTTGCCATTAGAAGTTATGGTGATGGATGCACTATGAGAACCTAGAAAGACACCCCACAAGAACTTATTTAATAATCCAACTGATAGTTGAATTACTCGATAAGAAATGTGTCTAAAGTGTCCATTCATTATATTCATGCTGTCACTTCTTTGCTCAAGTCAATTTGTGGATGAATTCTATCCCATCTTAAAAAAGAATAAAGTGGCTTCCAAGCCATTGGTAAAGTACATGTAAGTATTGAGATTAGGATTTGAATTAAGAAGTCTTAAAAGTGTTTGTAAACATGTGCACAAATGATACAGGTACTGAGCCACTGTTGAAAATTTTGACAAGAAAGAACTTTCAATATGATGCATAAAGCGGTTTGTTTCTCTGGAGGCCCACAAAAAATCACAGACACACATACATTAAACGGCACAAAGGTGGCATTTGTTTGCAAACAAAGGTCAGAGCAGAGTCAGGTACTCAGATTACTCTGACCCCGCATTGGTATTCGCAAGCGAAATTTATCTTCTCTCTCCTGGGCACGTGTGCAGAAACAGGAACTCGTACAGCTTACTTCCGTTTCATACAAGCATACATGTAAGTTACATCACTACATACATCGCATGTATAGTATAATTAACTACTTAAGTATGCAGGGCGGAGAAGTAAATATGCATCAGCTAATTAAGCATGCTCAGAAACTACAACAGGTCACCAAAAGTTTACTTTCTCCCCACCCTTTCAAGGACACAGATAATTGAATTTTGGCTCCTGCAATCCGCATGAGAAAGACTTAAGCCAGGTGAGGGGGAGAACTGCAATTAGCATAAGAAAAGCTGTAGCAAGGCTGGGAAAGAAAAAGTCCTTGGCAGTATTTCTTGCTTATCAGGTACAAGATGCAAGCTGCGCATTTCTAACAATATTCTATTTCTAACAAATACTTGTCATGTCATGGTGCATATAGGAGCAAGAAAAACACAGGGCATGTATTTCGTCTGACCCTGGTTTGAGTCTTATTAATTTTTTGTGATAATTAGGGGCAGCAGCAGTACTAACTTTTCAAAAGCCTGGATGTCACTTCTCCTTTTTTTTATTTTTGGAAACAACTACTAATATCAAAAAAGGCCACTGGGCCATATCCTAACACTAGTGATGGATGATACAGACTACCAGAACCTCTAAACTTGCCAAGAGAACTGTTCTGCTGCATGTTCTTCTGGCTCTCTGTCATTGAACTCTGGGTTTTATTTTTTTGTTTAGTGCCTCTTAATGTTTTTCTGTTATCATTGTCTCTAATACATACATTATATGGAATCTTGTTACACTGCAATCTAAATACAGCATGGTGTCATGTTTTAAACTTAGGAGCCTGGTAAACTCTGGTAAATCAAAAACATCCAGTCAGAGGTTTATTTTCCTATTAAAAATACTCTGGTATTAAAACTTGTTATATCTTCTGTCACTTAATATTTTGTGAATTGCCAGTACCTTAAGTAGTAATTTTGGACTTTATCACAGTGCACTTGTAATCATTACAAACTACAAAGGCAGAATAACTTAAACTTCAGTAGACCAGAAATTGTTATAATCAGAAATTTTAGCTAGGTTTGTTATTGCTGCATTTTTTCAAAACATGCAAATAGTGTTTGAACAGGCGTGGGATAAGCTGATATTCACAAACCCATGTTTTTAACCGTCCCTCAAGCCTCATACAGAAGGGAATGGCGAGTTGAAAATTACAGGCATATATTTTACTCAGAAATTAGCTTTAATAATGACACCATTACAGCATAATTCTGTCTCAGAGGTCATAAACCAGTATGGAAATAGATAGATCATCATTAACATTTAGTGCTGGGGTATCCATGAGCATGGTATTATATTTATTATGCCTCACAGGCAATTTTAAAGTATGGGTTATGGCAGCATAGTACTTGGAGGAGTCCTAGAACTTTTTAATTTAAAAAAGTTTTATCCAAAAGTACAATCCTCTTATAAGAAGAAGTGCTTGACAATGGAAAAGCTATCTGTGAGAATTCAGCTACCTCACACAGAGGAAGTAGTATAATAAAGAACAGCTTTGATGTAGTCAGTTGTAAAAATAAATTACATTTAATTATTTATCAGTCCATAAGCAGTATGCACCATTTTATTTCATTTACAATTTTGTTTCAATTGTAACTCTTCCAGAAATGTCTCAGCTTCTGTGAGCCTTTCCTTTGTCAGTAGATTTAATAAAGATGTGATGATGTCTGATAGTTTCCAGATCAAATACTTACTTAATCAGATGAAATTCACAAGAAAACACATGGAAACCGTAAGAGTTTCTGTAAAATGTCCTGTACCTTTTAGTAAGTTTGTCTTTCAATGAGATATTGCATTAAATGAAATAAGCTTTGGCAAAGCTGTATCTTCCTGTACAATATTCCTTTAACAAAAGTCTTCCTGGGAAATTATGTTTATGGCCAACACATGAGTCAACTGTACCCAGTCAGATGGGCTAGGAACAGAAGTTACACATACACTGGTTTAAGTGATCAGAAACTGGTTTAAACCTGTAACAGAACAGAAGTGCAGCACCCATAAACCAGTTTCAAAATGGCTGAAACTGGTTTAAGATAAACCTGGTTGAATGTGGTATTAAGATTTAACTGATCTGGGTCAAACCAGTTTATAAACTTGTGTCCCAGATCCTTTCCTAGTTCAAGTTAAATCAGAGTCCCCCAGGATCCCAGCATGTTTTCGAGCTCTGGGCTGGGCTGTGCTGTCTGCTGCAGCAGACAAGGGGAGTGGGGGAGGGACTGCCCCCTGCAAGGCAAACCCCAGGTGGGGTCTGGGGCCGGGGAGGAGGGTTAAACACCCTTTCCCCCACTTAAACTTACTGCTGGCTGTAACTGTGGACTACAAATCCTAGAGGCACCTGGAAGCAACCCCTGCCTGTGCCTGGAAGCAGGAGGAAGAAGTGATGAGCAACCCTACAGTCTTGTTGTTGTGATTCTGCACTGCAAATCTCAGAGACCTTGAGGGCTGCAGGAAGAGGAAGCAAACACACAGCCCATGCTGGCTCCATGCCAAAGAGCAGTGCTCTAGCGCCCCCTAGCTTGAGCCACTGCAGGCATGTGACTGCATTTCCTGAATCAAAAGTCAATGTGTGTTGAGTTGTTTCTCAATTTAACCTCTGCAGCTTAGACTAACCTGCAAAGACTGAAATGATTCATCTTTGGACTTTTTGACTGTCTGTACTTACCCATGGAGGCACATGAAGGAAAAACCCCTACCTCTGTCCTCATGAACAAGACCCCCAAGCTCCTTGAGTCCAGATGCAGATAAGAATATCTTTTGTTTTTCTACAAGACACCTGTGCAAGCAAGTGAACATTTAGGAAACACAAGGGTATGGAGTGGAGGAGGCTATGGTCCTGTCCTTACATGTGTCAGCCGGTAAGGCTGGAAAAGCAAACAGTGTGTTTGAAGCAAATGGAGTCTGAAAAACAACACCGTAGATTACTACTTCCTGGGCTGAGGGGACTCGGCTATATATTGCCCCATTCACAGGCCACCAAGTAAAAGCTCAATCTAACTCTTAAGTGTGTCAGTGTCCCAGTGATAATAAAATCACTGGGATCTAAAAACCATAGCACTCGCATTGGAATGATAATCTGACAGGCAAAAAGATGGTATTTTTAAAATTATTATTTTATTTATGTGGTGCGTTTTAAATAATTACCATGCAATGGAATATACTATGCAGAACAGAACATTGGTTGAATCTCAGAGTGAAAATCTGGTAGATTACATTGTATTATACACTGTGGAATTTAACCTTGTGCTTCTTTGTAAGGAAGTTTTTTTATATTTACCCAAGCATGGTGTATGCTGATTCTGTGCAATATGCACAGGAACTTGTCAAGCCATAGCTCCTTGCTAAATCAAACTACTAAGAAAATAAATCAGCTGATATTTATATAAATCTATTGGTGCATTTCTCTGTAGGTTTTTAAGGAGGTTTTGAATACCTGGCTAGAAAAAGCCCTGGCTGGGATGATATAGTTGGAGATGATCCTGCTTTGAGCAGGGGGGTGGACACTCCTGAGGTCCCTTCCAACCTTCATTTTCTATGATTCTTTGTAGGGCAATTTGACAAGGGTCCTATATTCAAATAAGGGCCTGAGCTGTATATTAAGACCCTTTTAAATGATTCCGCCAACTGAAGGATCCTTAAAGTTGGGTGTTAAAGGAGCCTTTGTAAATGAAAATTGGGCCAACGAGCAGCACTTAAACAAAAAAATCCCCTCAGAGAACTGCCTACTGCTCAGTAATGATAATGACAAATCAAGCCAGAAGCTGACTTTGAGTTTTTCCTGCTTGAATGTAATTAGACACCTCAGCGTTAATATTTCCATCTTTTTTTTAACACAAGAAATTGGCCTGGAAGTAAGTGAAACCAATAATGAACATTTTATTGGTTTATTGAAAGGAATATAGAAGAAGTAGAAAGAAGAGACCAAAATACTTCTATTTGAAAATCAATAGAAAATATAAGGGCTGTTTAGTTTAGCAAGGAGACAAAAATATGACATAGTACAATAAATCCCTGATATCTGGCATGAGTGGGGCATGCAAGGTACCAGTAATGTAAAAATGCCGGTTACCTGAGGGCACAAGGTTTAGCCCAGATGTGGAGTGAGGGTTGGGGGTGGTGGCAACTGCACGCAGAGTGGGGGCAGGGGAATGGTGGTGGCTGTACGTGGATTGGCAGCAGTGCAGCATGACCAGCCAGCCAGAAATTCTGGTTGCTAGAAATGCCAGTTAGTAAAATCCCAGATAACAGGGATTTTACTGTGGAGGGCTATAAAATAATTGAAGTACATTTAGTCTCTGCACTTTATCATAATACAACAAGGATTTGCAAACTCTTCTTCGGTCATGTATCCCTTTTTAAGTTAGTCACACTACTATGAAAACAGTTGTTCCCTTTATGATTCCATGTTAGGGATAATAAAAAATAACACTTTTTCAATATAACCACACTCTAACTTTTCCAGCAACTTAAGAGAAATTGTAGAGTTGTCCTTCATTTTTTCTTCTTTTCCTCTCTTTCTTCCATTTATTTTCCCTGTTCCCTTCTACTTTCCCATTCCTTCCTCTTTTGTACCATTTGGAGGTTCGCCACATACCTCTAGGGATATGCTTACTTCATTTTAAGAATACCTAAAATAGAAGAACAAGGGGTAAAGATACTAAAAGACAACATTTTAATATAACTTATGAGTTGTACAAACCAGTATGTGGAAATCACTGTCAAAGGTAGGCAAGGACCTGCAATAGTAGAATTCATAGAAAGTATTAGTAAGATGTAAAACTAGACTAGATGCTAGACAAGAATGAGAATATTATCCAGAATTAAAATAATCTTCTAATGTACAAAATGTATCAGTTATCTTGCTTCAGGACATCAGTCAACTAAGTGCTGCCTGGTGTTTGATGAACCTTCTTTCAATCATGCTATTATGTAATTAACCATTATGGCAGCTTTATATTTATCCCTGTAAAGCATCTGCTGCTGACAAACTGTCAGAAACAGGATATTGGAGAAGCAGAACTGTTTATCTGATCTATGATGGAAATTTCTATGATTCCTCTTAAATTAGTGAAACAGTCATTAGATGTTTCTGTGTTTAAAAAAAACCCAGAGAAATTAGGATTTGCCTTATCCCTTGTACCAGTCTAGCGTTGCAGGACTGAAGAAGCTTTGAGTGTGAAGAGGAATGTCCATCATGTTTATAGGTAGAGCTTCATCTTAGGTGAAGCTCCTCTGCCTTCTACATAGCTATTATGGCAATATATACCAGCTGAAGGTAGAAATGCTTCAGCATGGGAACTGTTAGCATCTAGTAAAAGGTGTTTGTTCTTTTATTATTTTGGAGGAGAATGAATGATTAATTATTGATCATCAAGATGGAAACTCTTAGCTAAAGGTCTGTTCTTTATGAATCATAAAAATGTCTAAATTTCAGTTTATTTCTTTGGGTCTTCTGTTTCTTAAGGTGGAGAACATGCCTCATACACATGGAACATACTGTCACTATTTAACAAACAGATAATGTTGATCTAGGTGTATCTTTAGATTGCCTTTTCCAGTGTATAACATGGAGATCCCTGCTATGTCAATATGTCAGCTTTTTAAAGACAGCTCTCTATACTTACATTCTTATAGCATTCACTAGAATGGCTGGTTAAAGAACACAGGAACATAAGATGTGCCACACTGGGTCAGACCAATGTTCCATCAAGCCCAATATCCTATATTCGCAGTGGCAAAAGTGGATGCGACCTTCTGCCCCTGGGGCGCATCTGCACGTATGCTTTAATGTGCATTAGCCTATTTTAATGAGCATTAAAGCGTCACTTTAAAAAAAGCATGCTTTTTACTTAATGAGCATTAAAATAAGCTAATGCATATGAAGCGCCACTTTAAAAGCATGTTCTTTAATTAATATGCATTAAGCCAGGCTAATGCGCATTTTCCTAGTATTGTACCTCACAACGGAGGGTGCCTATACATGAGCAATGAGACTGCTCTGACATGCTGAAATTCAAGTGCTACTGCTCCCTTGCCTCCAAACCTCTGGACATGTGGGGAGCCCTGTGGGCCAGATGACACAGCATGACAGGCTGGATGTGGCCCATGGACCGGGTGTTAAGAAGCCCTGCGTTAGAGTGATCTATTCTCTATTCCGTATCCACCCTAGCATCCACCATTATTGACTCAGAGATACCAGAGGAAACATCTACAACTGTTCTGTTCAAGGTATATCACTCTTTATCTAATCGATTCATCTCAGATTAAAACAGATTTACCTCTTTCATGATTGAATATCACACTAAATATCACACAACTTTACAAGGTTTCCACCCAAGTTAAAATTCAGCGGCCCTTAAAGTGACCGTTAAAGACATTTCACATGATCTGCAAACACAAAATAATTCATTTCTGGAGTCTTCATTCCCCTTTAGAGTCTCTTCCTGACCTGACTATGAGGGTTGACTTAAATCCTCTCTCAAACCTATAGTCTCCTGTCTTAGGCCTTTACCTGAAAGGCTGGAACTCTTCAGCTTGGAAAAGAGACGATACTGGAGGAATATGCTAGAGATGTATCAACGCATGAATGATATGTGAAAAGTGACTAACGAATGCTTTTTTTTCTCTGCTACAAGAACAATGGGACACCTGTGAAATTTCGAGGTGGTAGGTTTTTTTTAAAAAAGCAGGTATTTTTACTCAACACATAATTAACATGCAGCAGCCACTACCATAGCATGTTGTAGGGGCCAGTAGGATATCCAGGTGCAAACAAATTTGATATATTTACGGATGGATGAAACTAACTGCTGGTGACTGGGGTGGTATACCAGGGAATGGATCACTCTACACCTGCCCTTCTAAAAATCAAAGCATCTGCCACTGCTGGATTCAAGGCTAAGTGGACCCTTTGTTTGACCCAGTAATTTGAATGGTCCTATATTTATGCTCTTCTCCATATTGAAAGTTACACTGGTTTAATTAAAAGGGCTAATTCTAAATACATGTAAAAGTCAGGATTCATAGGCATTATAACATATTTCTTGATTTTTTTGTGTTTTGTCCCTTTCAGGTGAAAAATGCCACAAAAATTAACAAAATAAAAGTCCTAGCATCATTTCAAAAGAGAATTGAGATGTATTGAAGTTAGTGATAGCCAGTCTGAACTTATACTAGAGTATATATATGCCTATAGATCCTGACTTTTGCTCCACCCTCTCAGTCCAGGGCAAAACACAGTGTGGACACTATTAATTCTGTTTTAAACTTGGTTTACATCAAGATACCCAATGTAAAATGACAAAAATGGATTTGTAATTTTCCACTTTGGAAAAAAATAGCTTTCTCTTTATAGGATGGTATTTGCTATGTCTGCACTGCATCACTGGTATATCAGGAGTGTCAAAGATAAAGTTTGTAGGGCTTCAGAAGGGAATTTGGGGGTAGGATGAGCTGGGGACATGCGTTGGCAGCAGAGAGGCTGTGTTAATCTGTGGCTCCCTGACACTGCTTGCCCCTTCAATGCTGCTCACCCTGCCACTAGAGATGGGACTACATCTAGCCTGAAGGGGGCCGATGGTGTTTGACGCCCCTGCTGTTTACAGTGTTGAGCTGGTACTCCTGACACTGGTTGTTGTTATAGCATGGCTAATTCACCAGTCTTTTTAAATCATTTCTATGCTTTGTTCCCAAGAATAAACATAGATTTCTAATGTAATTTAGTGCTAAGAAAATGCAGTACTAGAGATCCGACTTATCTCGAAATCACAAAGTAGAAATGTATGGAAACACTGGGGGGTTGAGGGTTTACATGAATGTGCAAAAAATGAAAGAGGGCCCCTCTGCTGAAATATTGGGTATGAATACATTACTCAAATAACCAGGGTTGGGTGGTACTACCTCCAATTCTATCCATCCTGACACTGCCCTACACAGGAGTCTTGCTTCAACGAAGAACTTAAGTATCAGTCTAAATTTAAACCTATGGTTTCTATTAGCTTCAAGGGGATTAACGCACATGAAGGAATCTTTGCAGATTCAGGGCCCATAATTATTCAGATTTCTAGAGCTATGCAGTATCCACATTGCTTTTGGGGATGCTATTTCAAAAGCATACATGGCTAGCTCTTTATTAATAACTATTACATGATTCTATACTCATTTATTACAGTACTCTATATTGTACAGCAATTTATTTGAACACTCATGTATCTGTGCTTGTTGAATTTGAATGTACAGAAAAGCAAAGAAGGTTCTGTTGTGAACCCCCCTAGAATAGTACTGGCAGTTTTGGTCACTCAGGCTCAAGAAAGATGAACTCAAAAGATGAACGGGGCAAAGTAGGACTATTTGGATAATCAGGGATGCAGAGATTATCATGGAGAGGAAACTAGAAGAACTTTGTTTAGTCTAGCATGAGGTACAGCGTGTATGAGGATATGCCTGCTTTCTATAACTATACCAGGGGTGTAAACTCAAGGGATGAAAAATAAATATTTAAGCTAAAGAACAATGTTGGCATAAGAATAAATGCATATAAATTGTCCATGAATAAATTTAGGTTGGAAATTTAAAAGGTTCCTAGATATTAGAACAGGAAGGGTCTGGAACAGCTTTTTCAGTGGAAATAATGGGCGCAAAATCCTATTTATTTTTAAGATAGGACTTGCTAAGAGTTTGAATTGGATTATATGACAAGGTATCTGCAACAGCAGGAGACTGGGCATGATGACATAAAAGGTCCTTCTGGTCCTGCATTCCTACCTGCATGGGCTGGAGCCTGAAGTTATGCCAGAGACCATTCCTTCAGTGGTGCCAGTTGTGCTCATAAGTTTTAAATGATAATCAAGATGGTGAATGATCAGAGGTCATTACCAGTGAATTTGAAATTCCTTCTGGTTTGCAGTGTAGAGGCAACATAATGAAATATTTCTAAATAGGAAGTGAAAGCAATATATTGATTTGTGTACAACCCCATCACCAAGAACTTGAGAATTGCACGAAAATCTTGCTAGGTTTAGTTGCCATTGCTTTGTGCTCAGCTCGAATAGTTCTGCCTTCTCTAACTTCTAACCAGCAACTGAAGGAGTGGAGTCAGAAGCAGTGCACTACAGCAGAGCTGGCCAACATGCAGACCCCAAAGGGTTAAGTTGCAGTTCCCAGGCTTCTCCCTGGCCATCACTGCTCCCCATCACTGCAGCTGCAACAGCAGCAGGAGTCTCCAGGTTGTCCATCCCTCCTCCAGCTTGTACTTCTTGCTGCTCCCTCTAGTATGGTGTAGTACAGGGAGATGAAGATGAGGTTATGGAGGCAATATACAGGGGAGCATGCAATGCAGCTTTGAGGGTCAACTGTCCAGGCATGTGTTGGCAGCAGAGAGGCTGTGTTAATCTGTGGCTCCCTGACATGAGCAGGGGCAGTGTCTACACAGCATGCAGCCTTGGAGGCCCTGTCACTCCACCTGGTGCAGCCCACGTCATGCAGTGTGTGGCTCCCACTGGTGCTTCTCCAGGGGTGTGCAACCTCAGAAGTTGAACAGCTTGCACTAAGGAAATTGAATTTAGGGAAGAACTCGGGATAGGGTTACAGATTGCTGCATCCTGAGTGAGTAGTTGCTGCCTTCCAGATATTTGAGTCATCTTGGGGAATTCCAGGTAAATGTGATCGCTCAGTTTCTGAGGGGGAACAGCTGCTTTTTTTGCTCAAAGGGAATTCCCACTGACTTTGATCATAGGACATCACCCCTGATTTTGTTTTGCTATAATAACCCCCTGGTGCAGAGTCAATACATTTGTCAGCCGCAGATGATAAGGATTAGTTAACAAGTAGAGGGTCTGATTCTCCCCTTACTTACACTAGTCTTACACCTGTGTAACAGCTGCAGCCATACATTTCATTTATACTAGTGTAAATATGACTAGAATTGGATACAGGGGAGCAAACATAACTAACAAATGCTACAACTTTGCTTGGAATGACCTGTTAGACTCTCCATGAAAGTTAGATTTAGAGCTTTTGGCTATCAATAAGTGAAAAGAACAAACAAAAATCTACTAAATTTGTCATCTTGGGCACAAAAGACTTGAACTGGGCCCACTTCTTAGGAAAAAAATTAACGGTTTACCAAAACTAAACATAAAGTTCATTATTATTATTATTTGGGGAAATTGCATTGAAACCCAATGATGAGATCATGTAGTATGCAAAAGTAACTGAGAGGGGGCACACAGGGGAATAGCTGAAGGGATTAGGATCTTCTGGCTGAGAACTTTTTAAATTGAAAAATGAAGTTTTAAAGGCAACAGGTTCCCCCCTCCCTCCCCCCACCATTTCAACTGATGAGGAAAATGCTGCTCTTCACTTCTGCAGTGTTTCGCCTTGAAAAATGGGGAGGGGAGTAAAAGGAAGAGACAGCAAATTAACTGTGCATTCTTTTTTGCTTCATGAACTCAGTCTCAAACTTTAGACATTTTTTTAAAAAATAGAAAATTAGCAGGGCCTCCATCTGTTTATCTCTGGACAATTCTAGCAAGTTCTGTGCAAAGTCTTATACCGGACTATTGCACAGAGCCATGAGCAAGAGCTCCCCCTCTCTAGTGCCAGGTAAAGAGGGAAGCACCTCTACATCAACAAGACACAGCTATAATGATGTGGATAAAGTTCTGACTTTCACATGTGTGCTTGCTCAGTCTCAAAATGAAGGTCAAAGAAGTGTAACGGGGCATGATAGAACAGTTCTTTTTCTTTTACCCTACATTAGGGATGGCCAACCTCCAGACTTGTGCCTCAAGTGGCATAGACCACTGCTAAGTGTGGCATGCCGGTCCCAGGGGCTCAGTAAAGGCAGGGAAACCAGAATGGAGGCAAGGGGACTTGAGCAACCTCCTTAAATGGCGGGGAGGCAGGAGCTGCAAGGGAGGATGGTGCTGGAAGCACAAGTGTCAGATGTCACGAGGAAGAGCCCAGGTTAAGCTTTCCTGGGCCCTGATGTTTAAGAGGTAAACGGGGTTACCGTGGCCATTTGAAGAACTGCCTTTCTCCAAAAATGTTCCGTAAAATATATGAGCAAGAAACTACGAATATGAAAAACTAGATTCAAATGTCACTTATTTTTATTATGATTTTAAGAGGAGTTGCAAAACAATAGATGCATGCCAAACACTTGAAAAACAGAAGAAGCTCATTCAAGCGGGTCACTCTCCCCCTGTATATTGCCTGCTCACTGCATAAAAGTGGCTTTGCAATCAAATGAGTAGAAGATTAGAACAGTGTTTCCTGTGGGTAGAAAGCGTGAAACAGAAAAGCAGTCTTAATCTGCCACCTACCGCACATTATGGAAAATGCAGTAAAAATTATATCTGTGTTCTCAAACCTGAGTGTTAAAATTTGGTTCATAAATCTGTATTCTAACCACCAAACTGCAAATGAATGGTTTTGGGAGAGCTCCCACTGAAGTAGCTTGGGATGTGAGTGCTATGAAGATAAAGTTATTTCTATTTTCCTAAGTGTGGATTTAGGCATTTACTTTACACATAAAAATTATTTTTTTCCCAATGTGTGTATACAGTTACAGTATAGACAGAAAGAAAAAAATTGCAGATGTGCTCATAGAAACAAAGCATAACTGTGCTGTTTCCTTTAATGTAGGGGTGAAAAAAGGTATATGCGAGCAGCATATAATCAAATAGGTTTATTTTGTTGTACCTACCATACTGGTAATAACCATCTTCTTTCTTAAATAAATCTCACAATGATATTAAATAAAAGAAAACCTATTGGTACCATCAACTTGATCAACATACACTTGGACCTTTTTTTAATGTGGATGCTGTTTCTCACAAGTAAATCCAGGATGGCAAACATATTGCTTTTTGAAATTTAAGACATGTTTCCTTTTGATGAATTACAAAAGCTACTCTACATCTTCTGTTTTGATGATCTATAAATAGGGGTTGGAGATGAAGGATTTTGTTATAGCTAAACCTCCAAATTTGGATGCAAGAAATTCTTACATTCTTAGCTCTGCAACTATTTCTTAGGTAATTGTGGACAACTCATTGAATTTTGCTATGCATCAGGGTGCTGGCAGACATTTCATTTATGGCATGGTTGATCTGTTAATCATAACATGCCACATTTTCAGGCAATTTATGGCATCTTAAAATGTCAAGGCAGCCACAGAAGTGTTCCACATATAATGGGGAATATTTTTGAAACAAATTTGTATGGCACCTTAAATTGAATGTGTGGCATGCCCCACAACAATCAACTGAGTGTTGGCATGGGGATCAGGGTTGCTGGACTGCTCAGGGGTCTGTAAATACTGAATGAGAGGGAGCCAATTGGCAAGTCCAGAGCTAGGCGCTTGGCAGCCCTGTATGCACACAGTCAATAATCTCCCTCAGTTCAGCTAGGTCAAAGCCAGGCATAGCATATGGTAAGGCAGGATGCTCGATTTTTGGAATCTGGATTCAGATCATATCTAACAATTAAATTAACATCCATCAGGGGCCTCAGTTTCTCACATTTAAAATGAAGATGCTAATTCTTCCTTTACCTGTTTTATCTAGAAACCCTTCATGGTAAAGATTATTTTATTAGGTAGCTTTGTACAGTTACAGTACTTCATACAACAGGGACCTAATATCGCTTGCTACATCTAGATGTTGTAAGAGTGAGAAATAAATTATACATATAGCTAGACTTCACAAACCTCTAATGCCATTTATTGAGAAAAACGTGGAAATAATGAAAAGCATTTGTGAAGTAATAAACCTAAGGTGTATAGCAAATTACATAATCTTGTTCATTTTTCAATTATTTCAAACATTCAAAAAAAAGTTAGGTGGGAAATTGTGACCCTAGTTAACATGATTACCTAATCAAAGATACTATTTCTTTATGCAAACCGCTAGTAAAATAGCCAGGTACAAGGCTAAGAATATCAAAGTCCATTGCAATACCATGGCAATACATTGCAAAACCATGGCATAGAATCATAAAAGCTAGAGATATAATCTACCTGTTGGATAGTTCACAGCTCTGCAAATACAGAACTGCTCCCTAGGTCACTTTATACTGACAAATACCCAGACAGTGTATTTTGAAGAGTCCTAAATATAGGGCTTCAGTTGTTTCCTTTAGGAGAGGCCGGAATATAATCTTTTTCTCCTTTTTTACTCTGAAGTTTGTTGACCACATGTATTTGTGTGGCTCAAAGATAGTCTAATGAGAGCTGAGGATGTGTCTATAGACGTGTACACATAAATGAGGTGCACACAAATGTAGGCCTGTAATTGTGTACAGAACTCATTTTAAAATTCTTACCCCTAAAGCATAAGTGAAGACTGTTTTTGGACTGGCTTCACTTTAGTATAAACTCTCTTCTCTTCAGCTCATGATGTTTGTGCATTGTGATGAAGTGGAAAAATCAGACCCACTACAGCTGTTTCTTGCTGGCTACTGTCTTATAGGGAAGGACGTGATTGTCTACTCTGATATTCAGTGTGTGTGTGACTCAATGATAGTCCAGGAAGAAGAGGGAAGATACTGATTTACTGATGCTCAACTTTAAGCGCTACTTGTGGACATAGTCAGCAATGAGTTTCATGTCAGTAATCAGTGTCTTTTTCTGTTCTGTCATGCTTATTCCCTGGGCTACTATGGCAAGATCTTCAGCAAACATGTATTGCTTAGATGCTTCATCTAAGTTATATACGTTGAAAAGCACTGATGTTATCACTAACACTTGGGGGACTCAATTCTTCAGAGTTTGTACTCTGCTTTTTTTTCCTTGGCTGGTAGTGAGTTTGAAAGATCTGTTGGAGATCGTGTTCAGGATGAAAGCATGTAGCTTGTGGTCATGTATCATAGAGTGCAGTTTATATATGATGCCTTGATGACATACAGTGTCATAGGCAGGTGTGAGATTGATAACAAACTCACCTGTTTTCTGCCTTATTTTAAATTTGTTTTCTATGTCAGATATAAGTAATCTAACTTGGTCAGTGGTACACTGCTTTTTCTGAAAGCCAGTTTGCTGTTTTGGGAGCTGTGGATCAATGATGTTCTCTATTTTATTCAGGATTATGCACTCTATGAGTTGTATGTAAAGCAGAGTAGTGAGATGCATTGGTAGCTCTTTGGATCCTCTGGTGGTTTACTAGGTTTCAGAAAAGCAATGATGACAGCTCTTTCCCAATTTTTGGAAGTCTGCTACTTTTTAGACATTTATACATGAATTTCTGAAGCCATTTTTTCATTGTGCTTCTGACCCTGTAACAAATTCTGGGAATATCTTATCCAGTCCAGCAGCCTTGCAAGTCTTGATCACTTTAATAGCTGTGTTGAACTTGTTGTCAGAGTTGGGGGATGGTTAAATTAAGGTTGGCATAGGGTGATTTACGTTGCTCATGAATCAGATGTCTGATTGTTTCTTAATGTGTTGCTTGCTTGGGTTACCATACTTGCTGCTATTGCACAATATTTTCATGATGGAATTTGCTGACACAAGGCAATGTCATTTTTTTGGTGCCTTCACCTGTAAGATGATTAATGGTGCTCCATACTTGTCTACTCAAGTGGGTCATATCCAATCCTTCTATGACAGTAAGCTTTTGATATTGTTCATTGTGATAGCCAGCTGTTCTGTTTCTTTGTACAGTTGCAGAGTCATTGCATTGTTTGATGTTGTTAAAGATATGTTCATACTGCTTGTCTCAGCTTGGCACATCATAACTTAGGTACATAGAGTGTGGTTATTTTAATTAGACTGTTTGCAAATGTATTGTAACCTTGATAAATGCTGGTTTGTGATGGATCCTCTAGTTGGTTTTCTCTCTTTTTGGTCAGTCTTTGGTATTTCTGCCAATGTGCCTTCCAAAAGTTCCATCTTGGAGCTGGTCTAGATGGTGCGGGCTCAAAAATCATATTGTCAATAGTGATGAGTCCATGGGTCTGTGCTGGGAGATGGAAACTTGTCAAGTACCTTTCTTATTGGTATTTTACTTGAGTCACCCTTCCACCAGGCAAGGTCTGGGTTTGTCTCAATGTTCCAGTGTCTAGAGTGAAAGGTACTTGGCTTCTTTGGGTCATATATGAAGGTTATGTCTTTCAGACTTGACCAGAGACAAAGACTGGCTTTGTTGATGCTATTAAAGGAGTATCCCCAATCTTGATGGTGACAGCTGAAGTCTCCAGTGAATAAGGTCATCTGATTATAAATAGGAAGGGATGTGCTTCACAGCGCAGTAGAGGGGCTCTTTTATGCTGCTGCTGATTAAGTTATTGGCCTGGACAGCACTCCATTCTGTTGCATTTCAGGAGGTGTTATGTCCTTTGGCAGTGTATGGAAGGGTGTTTCTTATGAAGGTAGTGAGGTTATGGATTGTGCTAGCTACAGAGACTGCAAGACTGTAGCCTGAGGGCTTAATCTGCTGCAACTGCCATATAAGTGTTTCTTGTAGAAGGACAGCATGTGGTTTCATTTCTCTGGTGATGCATTCCAGCAGTGATTGCTTGAGCAAGGTATAGCCTTCAACATTAAGTTGAAGAACAGTCAAGCTTTCCCCTCATAGATAGGAGAGGTTGCTTTGGCTCACCTTGTAGTTAATTAAGTACATCAAAATTGGAAAGTATAATGTATTAAAATTGGAATTAAGTTTTAAAAAAGAGATTTTTTCCAGATAACAGCCTTCTAGTCACTCTATAAAGGTCATATATATTAATAGTTCTATAGGGAAATAAACAGAAATAAATGTTATGGATAGGCTATATTTAAACAAGCTGGAAGATTGAAGTATTGAGCCAAAATAAATCCCATGAGGTTCGATAAGGACAAGTGCAAATACCTGCCCTGAGGGCGGAAAATTCCCATGTACCAGTACAGGCTGCAGACCAACTGGCTAAACAGCAGCTCTGCAGAAAAGGACCTGGGGATTATAGTGGACCATAAGCTGAATATGACCAACAGTGTGCTCTGGTTGTGAAAAAGGCTAAGAGCACACTGGGCTGCATTAGTAGGAGCATTGTCAGCAAATTGAAAGAAGTGATTATTCCCTTCTATTCATCATTGGTGAAGCCACATCTGGAGTATTATGTCCAGTTTTGGGGCCCCCAGTATAGAAAAGGATATGGACAAATTTGAGACAGTCCAGGGGAGAGCAAAATAAATGTTTAGGGGATTGGGACACATGATGCATGAGGACAGGCTGAGGGAGCTGGGTTTATTTAGTCTGCAGAAGAGAAGACTGAGAGGGATTTGGTAGCAGCCTTTAACTACATGAAGGGGGGTTCCAAAGAGGTTGGAGCTAGACTGTGGTGGCAGATGACAGAACAAGGAGCAAAGGTCTCAAGTTGGAGCATGGCGGTGTAGGATAAATATTAGGAAAAACTCTCTCACTGTGAAGGTAGTAAAGCGCTGGAACAGGCTACCCAGAGAGGTTGTTTAATCTCCATTCTTGGAGGTTTTTAAGACCTGGCTAAAGAAAGCCTTGGCTGGGATGATATAGCTGAGCCTTGGCTGGGATGGCTCTGCTTTGAGCAGAGTTGGACTAAATGACCCCCTGGGGTCCCTTCCAATCCTAATTTTTCTATGACGCTAAAATGATAACGTTCAAACTCTTTACAAAACCATGTCATAGTTGTTAGATTCACTTTGTGCTAAAAAATTCTCTGTCATGCTATTTCTTCAACAGAAAACAAACAGAAAACAGGATGAATGTTGAGTCCCTGGTTAAAAGATGTCCCACTCTTGGCAGAGACCTAAAAACCATTACAAATTAATGTGGAAAATATTAGAATATCTGAAATCCCTTAGGTGGACATGATAGGAATAATGGGAAACAGCATTTTCACCCACTGACATTTATTGAAAGAGAAATAAACAACCTGTTTATGTGTTTGATGTATTTTCTTACTGAAAGTAAAAAAAGGACTTAGAATGTTCAGGACCCTTCTCATTTAAATATCTGCAACAAAACACAATGGAAGGCATCAACAGTTTGAAAAACAAAGCCTATCGACCCATCCACTGCTGGTATCCTAATAAATCCTACCCCTCCCTACTCTGGAAGATTTACATGCCATAAAAATATGCAGTGTTAACAATACTAAACACTGTATTAGCAATGAAATGAATAGGAAAACAGAGAACAAAATGTTAATGATTTATGCAGAAAGACTGACCAAAACTGTTACCATTACTATTTTGGCAAAAATGCTATGCTGTCCCTTTTCACATTATAGTGGTAGATAATAACATTTATTTTAAAATATAAAACAGAAACATTAACTGTAATTCTTAGTTTTCAAGGGTTAAAAGAACTCCACAATTTATAGTGGCATACTTGATATCTTCTTTTATAATACAGACCCACATTTAATTGGAACCTGTCTGAAGATTTTTTTTTATCATTTCTAATATATGTGTCTATTTTTATGTCTTGTTTTTATTGTAAGCCACCCAGAGCCTTTTTGGGGAGAGTAGCATAGAGATCAATAAAGAAATAAATATGCTGGTTACTGCTACAGGAACTCTTGTTCTATCTTTTGCCAACTTTTTCATGGCAACACAGAGGAACAATTTTTTATCATGAACAAAAGAAAACTATCTGTAATGTGGAGATACATAAAGACCAACTTGCCACATTGATCAAGCATTCAGTCTATAAAACTGAGAAGCAAAATTACTAGAAATCCCCCTCCTTCTCCCTCCCACCCAGTTCCCTTTCCTGAAAGCACATTGATCTTATGTATAACAACTTCACATTCAGTGGAAGCCAATGATGGCTGCTAATACAAAAAATGAAGAAACTAAGGCCCAGGTACTTTAAGTGACTCTGTTGCAATTCAGGCACATGTAGGATGGGTGGTTCTGGACTCTTGATTCAATTTGCAAGTTTCTGCCTCTCCCACTTTTATGACCCCTGTTGTCATCACTGTAAGGTTATGACATACTGAGATTCTTGCAGTGGACTCTTCCTCCATTTGGGGTGCTCCTAAGCAATAGTCTTCCACAAGTTGATGATTGTATCCACAGATAAATGCAATCATGGACAATCATCCTCGACTGTGAGGATTTGCTGATGATGATGACAGATCAAGGGAGGCTACACAAGGCTATAAATCAGTTCCCAGACTCCAAGTACCCAATCCACTGGAAAAGACGGACAGACTCCTTTTCTGTCCCTTAGTTTTGGCACTGTACTTAGACTGATGTCCTCAGAGTCATTCATATAGCATATGAAGAAAACAAGCTACTTCTTTTCCAGAACAATGTGACACAATATAAATGAGAACCCAAAGAGATTTTACAAGGATAACTTTTATTCTCAATGTTTTTTTTGGAGATGCATCTTTATCATTACAGTAATATGCTGAAAATGTGAAGATAAAAAGTGCTAATTCATAGATAAGAATTCCCTTTCTTCTTTGATCAACTTAGACATAAATTATAATAGTAAATATTTTTCTAATAGTACCATGTAATTTTAAATACTTTATTTAAACATGTACCATTAAATTTGACTACCATTTTTGTGAGTAAATAGAAAAATCTTGTTCTTAGAGTGTGTGGAGAAAAGTCCTAGAATGTATTAAAATATTAAAAGAATTATTAATATTTAGTTTTCCCCATAGATTCATTTCTAAGAGCAGCAAGTCAGCAAAATTGTATTTGAATTGTGGGAAAAAATATCTCATTTAGTCCATTATGAGCTGTGATATCCAAGTGCGATTAAATGCAGTCCTTTTCCATGCAAGGGGATCAAATGTTCCCGGCCTGTATAATACAGGGTGCATCTACATGTGCAATTAATTTACAGCAATAAAATCTGGTGCATATCATGCCAGAGTTTATTGCTCCCAGGTGCTGTGTTTGAATGCGCACCCAGAACCGCAGCATGTTGAGCCAAGTCAGAGCAGCCCTGGCTGACAGAGGGCCCGGGAGGTCAGCCTGCCAGCCCAGAGTTGCTCTGACCCAGCTTAACGTGCTGTGGAGGGGCTGGCTGAGGCATGAGGATGCTTCAGCACAGGGCTATCCAGCAATTAAGTACTAACCTGCGCAGAGTTTATTAGTTACCTCTAGCCTAATAGGGCCACATGTGTACAGACCGAGATGTTCGTTGCAGAGCTAATTAGGCGCTCCACAGTAAATGTCTCGAGTAGGTACACCCACAGAGAAGTATCTTCAGAAGGACGCCTATTTAAAACAAAACACAATCTAAACAAATACTTCCAGCAACACCTGCCATGCAAGACAGCGGTAGGTTTAGATTCTCATCTCATGTTCTGTGTGAAAGTGGAAAGTTTCTACTGGAACCTCTTGCCAAATTTTTCTCGGACTCTAACTGTATTTCTGTTTCAGGAACCATAGGGTATGTGGTTAACCACACAAGTGCCTGAGATATGTTAGCAAAAGGATCAGACAAGGATGGAAAAGAAAAGAGAACCTTAAAAGTATCTGTTTATATTATGATCCTGCAGAGATTTATATACATGTTTATTTTAAACATGAGTAGTTCTACTGGCTTCAGTGGGACATCAATGTACAGATTATTTGTTAAGGTAAGGCCCATATAAAAGTCATTGTAGGATTGGGGCCTCTGATTAAGCATTGGAATTCCTCATAGATCTTACCTTCTTACAGTGTAATTACTCATACAAAATAAAAATGAACACCCTTTATGCTTTCCTGTTATAGAATCATAGAAACATAAGGCTGGAAGGACCCCCTGATTAAGGCAAGGGCTCCTGGCCCTTGAGCAAATCTGTTAGAATTGTCCTGTGCAACTCCCTACTAGTTAAATGAGATAGGGCACCAAACATTCCAAAAACGTGAGGACAGTACGTGTTACTGTATATCTGGGTCCCTCACAACATAGGCACAAAGCTGCAGTTTTGCTTTAGGCACAGTTGACATCATCCCTGCATTGTTGCATCTCTTGTATGTACACAGTGTGATCTAGAAAGCAAGTTATAATGGGCAAAATCTGTTGCAAGGCTTGGTAGAAAAATAAAAGCTAAGCACAGAAGAAAGAAAACACTGTACAGAATACAGATTGTTTCTGTTTTACTTCTCATTGTATACAGCTGGTTCCCAGATGGCAATTTTAACAGGAAAATAAGGTGGAAAACACACACAGCTAAGCCTTTAGTTAAAAATCTTAAGGCAATTTTACAGTAAAACTAATTAATAAGACAGATTCAAACAAAAATGTTAAACAGATAAGCAAACAAATAGCATAAATGTGCACAATCAACACCATGCAAACAGCCTTAATTTAGTCACTCAGGGCACCTATACATGAGCAGTTAGGCTGCTCTGGTGCACTGTAATTATAGTGTCAGAGCAGACTTGATTAATCAAGTCTGCTGGAGCATGGTAATTACCACACTCCATCAGACTTTAACTAAAACTCGTTTGAAAAGCTTTAAAGCGCCCCTGCTGCCATTTTTCAGCATAGGGATGCTGATACATGAGATGTTCTGGGTGCTTTAATTAGAGCTGCTTTTGGAGTGCCTTCCCCCACTCCACTCCTGGAAGCACCAGAGATGACCATAGCAGGGTGCAGGGCCCAGATGCAGTAGCGGGGGTTGACAAGCGGCCGGACGTGAAGCCAGTTTGGCTTTGCGGGGCCTCCCAAAGCATGGGGCCCACGGCAGTCACCTTGATTTGCCCCCTCTAGGGATGTTCCTGATAAACACCGTCAATCACTAGCCATTGACCTAGGAACAACCAGAGACATACAGACAATGAGTTTCAGTCTACTTCTGTAGCCTGTAAATCCCATTGACATCAGATGGACTAGCTCGAAAGACTCAAGGCCTACTAGTTTGATCTTACTACCTGAAAGTAGCTCTTGAAGCATCCAAAATGATCAGTAATGACATTAAGAACATGAATGGTTTTAATAAACTGGAGAAATGCTCTAAAATTAATAGAATGAAATTATGAAGGACAAGTGCAAAATCTTGCACTTGAGATGGAACAGACAGTACTGAAGAAAGGATTTTAGTGGACCATGAACTGAGTAAGCCACCAGTGTGCTCTTATTAAAAAAAAACAACCAAAAACATACTTGGCTATATTAATCTGTATTATTAGCAGTGTGTGTGTGTGCATAACTACAAAAAATCCAGTTAGTGTAACTGCACATGTGTATGCATCCAACTGGAGGGCTTGGTGGCAATGTGGCAAAGCTAAGCACAGTGGGATAGCTCCTATAAAATACAATGTTGCAACTTCCAGAGTAAGGCAAATTTAGGGCACCTCAAAACTCTAGCCCCCTATGCTTCATGGGACTTATTCCTTGATTGGAAAAAGGCTGAGACATCACCTTGACAGAAATGCACCATCGCTGAGGTGTTAGGCAGTTAGCAACAGCTTTAATCCGTTGCTCTCTAGCAGAAGCTATAACCATTGAGGCATTGAACATTTGCGCAAGGCCTGGCCTTTGGACTCTGTCTCGGGGTCTAAAAGGGGAAGGGTAGGCCTAGGGCAGCCTCCCCTCATCTATATTCTTGCCTAGATGTACACTCTGAAGGTTTTGGTCTGATCCATACTGGCCAAAACAAAGCGACTTGCGTGCTGGAATGTTCAGACTCTGACCCTGGGGCTTGATTTGGACTCTGATTTATGGAAAAGAGCACTATTAAACTGTTAGGTATTCCTCATCTCCAATGATTAATGATTTGCTTATTCCCTAAAACATGAGATTTAATATCCTTTCCAAAACCCTTAGCAGTAACTCAATATTATATATGCACCCATAATGAACTGTGGTTCCTACTTGTTCTCTCTCCAACTCATTTACACACAAAAACCTCTTACCCAAGTGTATTGCTACTTTCAAATAGAACAAGATGGACCAGCCAGATACAAGTCAGAGCTCCCATTCTGCTTTTACTCAGGCTGGCTATCCCCTCACTTTGCAGGCTAAATCAGTTGAGTACTAATGGTTCTCCAAAGCCCTACCACAATAACCTCATCCCTGGTTGCCAAGAGGATTGGCAACTTGTTCCATAAAGAACCCAGGGATGGACTTGTGACAGTAGTGTCAGAAACAGCAAGAAAGTAATTCCTATGAAGATGCAGGAACTCAGGTCTGACTTTGCCCATTGTGGCTTATGCCCAGTCCAAGAAGTTAACCGGGATGACAATCACTGGGTTAACTCTGCAATGCAGTAATATCCTGTATGACTTAAGAGATGTCTACCATGCAGTGACTGTAGTTTACATACATATATTTGAACTAGCTCAAGTACTAATAGCAATGAGTGTTGCCACAACAGCACAGAGCTAAAGTTCGAGAGAGATTAAAGGAATAACTGTTTCAGTGTCTAATCATTACAGCTGTATTTGAAGTCAACAGTAATTGCAGATTTTCAGCAGCTCTGAAAATCAGGTACAAGGTTTTAAAAGTCTAGCTTTATGATACTATTTTTGAAAATACAGGCTGTGTTTAAAGGAAAACATATAGTTATCCATAGAAATTAGAACTAAGTAAAAACAGGAGATATTTTCTTAAATTAGTACATAATTTATTTTTAAATCAACAATTAAAAAAACAAAGCCTTTCATTTATCCATGTTAAACAAATGTCCCCCCCACCAAAAAAAAACAATTCAAAACTATTTTAGATTGTTTCCCTTAGAAAAGTACTTATCTCTTGAGGTAAACATTTTTAGTAAAGGTGCATGTGGAATCCCTTGTTTTCAAGTAGTGTTTCTGGGCAGTGTATTTTAGTCAGGTTATTTATTTTCTTTTTTGGGTCATAGTCATGACACAAAAATAGAAATCAACTCAATAAAACTGTTTCACTATTCTGGTTTTTTGCTGCTCCAGATGTGAAAGTGATCCAGAACTTTTTTTTCAAGAAAACTCAGCCCAGTTGTTGAAGCAGCCTTAATACTATATTATCTAGATTAAGTGACTGGTTCTTTGTAAACACCTTACATTTTTCCCCCTCTTCCATGTTTCTCACATTTTTCTTGTTTTATAGTAGCATACTAACAATGGAAAGTAGCGTAAGTGCAGGCTGATGGCTTGGTACAGTATTCAGGAAATGAGAGAGAAATATTTATTTGGCCACTGCATACCAGTGTATCACCTGAGTATACAATAACAGTGCTTTTTTTCTTCTTTTATGACTAGAAGTAAGAAAAGACTGGCCATGTGCAAAACAAAAATAACAATGTTCCACTGTAAAACAGAATGAGACTGTCCAGACATTAAGCAGGCTCAGTAACCTAAGTCAGAATGATACTTTGGCAAGAAGAGAGTATGAACCAGATCCCAACTTTCATAAATCATGGAAACTCGATTGAAATCAACAGAGCTGTGACAATTTACAACAGCTACCTGAGTCCATGAACAATATTATGAATTATTACAGTTTGTACTCTCTACTACACAAATACATAAAAGCCTCTCTGACTAAGATGCTATTATGTGTGGTGCCAGACAAACAACCAAAGTTTTAACTGTGATAAAAGCTAAGTGGTTATAGTACTCAAACACTTGGAATTAGGATGGTTCAGTACCAAAAGAAATTTACAGCCAATCTAACAGTTCCACTCACTGACAGTTTCTTTTTTATTCCCCTTTACATAATCCTCCTCATAGGCGTAGTTTAAAAAAAAAAAAAAAAATAATAACACCCCCCAAACATTAATATATACTAAAAGCTTTTCTGTTCCTTGAAGCTTGCTTAGTTCTTCAGTTGAACTGGTCACATTTTTTCTGAAAAGCAATTTATTAAAAGAGGTACTAGATAAAGAGTGACTTATTTTATCTTAAATCTCAGTCAAGTTAGGCTAACCAAATTGGACCTTATTTCAACCAAAATAAGGATTTCAATGCAAGAGACTACACTCACGTAACTTAACTGGTTTAGATGCATGCTTTGCTAAACTAACTCGCACGGACAAGCCATTCCACATACCCTGCTTTCTAGTAGGTTTCTGTGCTTTGTGTGCTGGTCTTTTATGACTCTCCAAGTCAGCAAAACATTTTTCTGCTAACTCACAAAAATATCCATAATACCACAATGCCTACTGCCATAAGCATTATTGCAAAACATGAAACCTGTCAGCATGTAATGACATATTTGGCTACAACATTAAAAAGATTCCATGATTTCACAGACGCGTATAAATTCCAATTAAAAAAAAAAATCAAAATTAAGCTTTCCCAAAACTTCAAAATTTAGGAAATAATGAAGCCAGTTTTGTCTTCAGAAGAATCTTAAAAACTGTTCTTTACAGAGATCTTTATCACAAAGGAACCAAAGTACAACAAAATTCAATTAATAATTTTGTGAGGGGACAGTAGCTGTATAGTATTTAATGATGTAATCTTCTAAAACCAGTGAAAAAGGTGAGCCACAGCCATTTATCACATACAATATCATTATTAAAGTTTTTAGAAGAGAATGATGTACACCATTTACTTGTACTAGTTCCATATGTAGTTACTTGAAGAAAATGTAAAGACATGTAGCATCTGCAATTAGGAGAGGTTGTACAAACATACAGTTAAAGAGAACCCCACAGCCCTGATCTCATATCTGGATCAGAGTCAGCAGACTCTTGAGTCTCCCCAGCCAAGTAAAGGATCAGGCCCAAAGTCTGCAAAATGGTTAGTTAGATTCACCAATAAAACCAGACCAAATAGAGGCATAAGCTTTAAAAATATGTTCAAAACTGTATGAAGACCACTGAAAATATCCCTGTGAAATCACTTAGCTAAAGAGTTACATGAGTTATAACTTGCATTATGGTTATACTTAGTATGAATGCAATATAACAAAAACTGATCCATCGAGTATCTCTGATAAATGGTCCCATATATAGATGGAAGTTTTGAAGTGAACATGTATTTCTGCCAGGGAGGTATCCTATTTAAAAAAAAAAAAAAAAAAAATCACTGTGGGGAGGAAGGAATCTGTGAATAAGGGCAACAACTCTCAAAATTAACTGAAAAACCTTACCTCACTTTCCCTCAAAAATCAAGCCAAAACTTGTTAAAGCATCCTGACATGTTGGATCCCATTGTTTTTATGTTTTTAATATTGAAATTCAGTTCTTCTGGAGAAGAATTTCCATATTCAATTATGAAAGTTTACTAGATTTACTCTCTCCTGACTTCTCCTGTTTTGCACACTGCAAACAATCCTAACAATTAAAGTTCCTGCTAAACTTATAAGCCAGGAAATTAATTGGGGGTGGGGAAAAAAAAAAAAAAATCAAAACTTTTTTTTCCCCTTTTCATTATGAAATTAGAGAGACTGATAAGAGACTTAGGTCAGAGACAGACATGCCTAAGAAACAGTCTGTCAAAATAATTTCCAGGTGTAGACAGTTTAAGAGAACTGCACTTATGCTTTTCCTTTTCAAAAACTTTCAAGCAGTAAGTATTGGATTGAATCTTCTATACTTTTCCTCTACTCAACTCCATGCACAAATATCCACGCATCCACCGTTTAAGTAAACATAATGTTCACATTAGAAAGATTTTTAGAGCCAAATTTTAACCTGAGCATTATCAATCTAAGCACTTAGCATTTCTGTAATTCTATAGTGGAACTGTCATGTATTTCATTAATACTAGCCATTTTATTTTCTAGGTTAGCATTCACTTTGCGGTCCATATTCTGTAAGAGTGCTGGAAGATCAAGAACAGAAGAAATGACATAGTGAGGTACTGGGGAGGTATTCATAGGCTTTACCACTGTTTTATTTATCCAGACAGTTGCTTTCAAACCAGCATTCAAACCTCCTTGAATATCTGTGTCTAGGGAATCACCAACCATGACACACTCCCCAGGCTGCACTCCAAGGAGATCACAACAGTGATGAAATATAGAAGGTGCTGGTTTTTCTTCTTTCTGCTCTCCTCCCACAACAATAGCATCAAAATATGGTTGACAGGCACAAGCTTCAATCTTCTCCCTCTGCGTTTGCTTGTCTCCATTAGTTAAAAGAAGCAGGCGGACCATTTTTCGAAGTTCAGTTAACATGCACCTTGTATCCTCTGGGAGGATGAGATGCTGGAGGCGAGTCTTTTTCCACAGGAAATAACACTCTGCAGCCAGATTTCGATCGACTTCACCACCCCTTGTTTCTTGTATAGCTTCTTCCCAATGTGAAATTCTTAGATCAGTAATGCACATCTTTGCTGGATCATGACACTCTTTGAGGAGCTTCGCTTGGACCTTCTCACAAACACAGCGGGCTTCTCTTTCGTCATAGTGATGTTTGGACTGCAAGACACTTATTACCTTTAGCAAATGAAAGGGAGAAAGAGGGTCTCAGTGGTGTATTATGCATTCAAGAACAACTAACACCTTCACTTATCACCAGCTGTACTTTCTTCTAGCAGTCACAAATCCATTAAAAAAAGCACAAGTTTTTCCAGTAACGTATTATCCAACATAAGTAAGGAAGTCTGGCCCCTGTCTACTTCGCACTTATGACTGTGCTCCACCAGAAAGCACCTGGGATGGCTCTGTGCTTCTCAAAGGCACTCTAAGTTACTACAACCTTTTTCACATGTATCTTGTGCTTTCACAAGAAGTCTTTAGCTCCGTGGCAAATCCTTCATGCTCTCAAGCCCTTGCTACATGTTACATATACTACACAACTGACTGGCAAATTGCATGATAAATGTAGGCCAGCCACACATGCCACATCATTATCACACAATAAAAGTGACTTTCCAGCTATAAGAAGACCCAACCAGCTATCAAGCTAGCGCTTCAAAAAAGCTTGACAACTTTATGGCTGGTTTCAATCCAGCTTTCATTCGAATGTGTAGCAAGGTCCTACACTACAAAGCAAGAGCCTTTTTTAAACGGCATCTTTTACTGGACTGAGTCACTAGATCTCTCTGCCAAGTGGCTCAATAAGAGATACCACTGCTCCTTCCATATCTCCTAAACCACCAGGGCTCCCATACTGCACTCATGTAAGAAACAGATGCAATAACTAGGTGAATGCAGAAAGCTGCTGGCCCAGCTAGGCAGAGGCAGCTGTTACCCCCACGCAATGTAGCATCCCTCTTGATAAGAGCCCTCTAGCTTCACCGAGGGCTGAAGCTACGTGGCCTTAGCTCCCTCCTGCTGCTACAGGAGCGGGGCCGGTGCCACCCTTGCTCTCCAGAGCCTGCGCGGGGGGGGGGGAGGCGTTGGCTCCCCCACTCCGAGGACTGCTGGGAGACGCTAGGGGGCCGCTGGGCCGATACCTCCTCGATGGCGCGCCGCCCCGCCGCCGCCGTGTCCACCAGCGTGTTGTCCAGGTCGAAGAAGACGGCCTTGACACCCTGCAGCCCCATGGCGCCAACCAGCCTCACACTGCCTCAACCGTCACCACTCGCGGACACTAACGTAGCTCCGCCCTCATCTCGCAAAACTCCTCTGATGTCGCGGGAGTTCCAGCCTACAGAGGTTATGAGGTGGGACGGAGGGGGACGAGGAGGTTACCTCTCGCGAGGACCCTTATCTACGTGCCGGGGCCGTAGGTTTCGTTTGACTTGCCCCGCTGCTTCCCTTCGAGGGAGGGCGGGGGTCTGAGGCTGCTCTGTGCGCATGCGCCGTGGCGTAGGCTGAAGCGGCCGTTGACCATCGGCTGTCCCGCTGTATAGGGAGCGCTGAGGCGGAGGCGCTGAGCTCAGCAGCCCTTCCCTCTGCCGGCAGCCAGCCGGGCGCAATATGGGATAGGTGCATTCCCCTATGCCGGAGGAAGAGTGTCCGTGCTTGAAAGCTTGCAAATAAAAAATACATTTTGCAACGGTCTAGTTGGTGTGATAAAAGATATTGCGTGTATCACACTGACCGCCTGGGTACACGAGGACCCCCTGTACATATGTGGCACAGTCGCCTCTCCGGCAAAGGGCCTTCAAAGCTGCCTGCATCTTTTGCAGACCTTGTGGGGTGTGACAAGTCTTGCGTGACCATCAGCCTCAAGTCACCAGTCTTGAGGAGCCATGTCACAGAGCAGGCAGGAAAGGGATGGGTGTCACTGTCCTAGACCTGAAACTAGATCATTTCCATAACGGGCTGATACCAAAGGGGCAGCAGGTCGCCATGAGGAAATTGTTGCCCCTCTTTTAAATGACACTTCTGTTAGGAGAAGGGCTCTGGACTCCGCCCCTCGTCCATCTCCTGTGTGGCCGTGCTGGTGACCCCGCTCCTCAGAACTGTTGACCAGGGCATGCTGAAGTGACAGCCATGCTCTGGGGGCTCTCCTGCACCATACAGTGCCTCTCATTACTTTTATGGGAATGCGAGTTGTCTGTCCTGACAAGAAAATGCCAACATTTGTGTTTGTGCAGTCCCAAAAAGGGATTGAACCAGGGGTCAGCAACATTTTTGGGCAGAGCGGCAAAAACATGTGCAACCGTGATTTGTTGGCGTGCCAGGAGTGGATGGCAGGGGAGCTGCAAGGGACCCAATACTTGTGGCAGTGACACCCTGGCCCCTTCCCTGCCATCTATTCTGAGGTGCACACGCCTTTGTGTGCCACACTGGTTGGGGGTTGCCTAGCTCTGGACTGGACAAATTTTGGGACGGAAAGGGGCATCAGTAGCTATTGAGTATGGGAGTTATGGATAGAGATACAGCCTCTGAACTGGAGCTTCCTAGACCTTAAATGCTGGAGGCTGCAAGTGAGAGAGGAACATTGGAAAAAACCTTGGTCATTCCCAGTTCACTGCCTTTCAGATTCTGCTGTCTGCCACCAGGACAGGAAACTGGGTAAGATGGACCTATGGTCTGAGCCAGTCGATGGCAGTTCGTGTATATAATTACATCATTCTGAGAGGCAAGGATTTCTGAGGGTGATATGTTTTATTAGACCAACTATGTAGTTGGGATACAATTAGACAAGCATTCAAATACAAGTTATTCTTCCTCATGTCCAAATGTCATTTTTTTTACCTGCTTGAGGAGAGAGGCACCTTAATCTACATGAAGTGCAAGCCGATTGTCTTTATGGAGGAGAATATTAGGGTAGCTAGAGCTTAGTTGCACCTGCTCAAGTGGTGAATTATAGTATTTAAACTTTTATTTTATATTCAGCCTTATTTAACCATTCCTTAAGTTTTTATATAGCCTCTTTATAATTTGAACTTTTCTTCTCCATTCTGAGGTTGCCTTGAGCTTGCTTTCACATTGTTTCTGACTTTTCTTACCACTGTAAAAAGCTGTTTATGTTCTTCTAACATTACTAACACTGGTGTTTATAAGTGTGAGTCTTGTTACTAGCTCAAATAAACTGAACTTGGCACTAACCAACTAAATCAGAGGGATGGCATGATTGGATATGTTAATAAAAGGTGATAAGAGGGAACCAGTTGGACAGTGTCCGCCCAATTGCAGAGCCCTTGGAATTTCCAGAGTTGATGGACAGACCAAATTAGGAGTCTGGGGCATGCCCAAATTAAGGTACTGGTAAAAGACCAAACTGAGATGTATGCATATGATGGGCTTGTTGGAACAAAGGAATATGATGATAGGATAAGAATATGAGCAGAATGATGATCACAGGGAAACCATTCATTAGTACCTGGAAATGAAGAGTCATCAGAAAAAAAGCATAAAAGGTGGGCAACAAGGAAGTTGAGTGTGTGTTGTCATCCTAGAACATCTGGACTGAAAAACAGCCGTTACCCACAGATGACCACGCTCTAATTTCAGGAACTGATTGGCCACCTTTCTGTGAAGTAGAGTAATATCTGGGATTAGGTGAGACTATCGAACTACATGTTTTTCTGTCTATGTAGAAACTATTAATGCATTTAATATATTATAAAGTTAGATTTTAGTTAGGTTGAATTGTATGAGGTCTATTCCGTGTTAGACTCCTGGTTAATTATGCTTTAACAATCCTTTAGCGCCATGGGGCCATGACAGATAAGGTTGGTAGTCTTAAGGAATAGCTGATAATCTTTCAAAACACTGGGGATAGATGTCCACATAGCTCTCCACCCCTGCCGGTGGCACATGACCCCCCTATCCTGAAGACAGTCTTCTGGCTGTACGTGGGCCCTTGGACCCTGTCATGGCAAGTGGCTGCATCACCCCCACCCCCTGCTGTGCTTTCTGGGCCCTTCTCTGCTGAGTGGCATGACAGAAGGCTTCCAGGGCATGCAGGCCACAGGTTAAGTGCTTGTAGATTTGGATAAGCCCACTGGCCACCAGTTGGACAGCCCTGAGTTAGACTATGGAGAGAAGGAGACTTAACAGATAGCAGAGGGAAAAATTGACAACTGTTACCAGGTTTGCCCATCACTTTGCAGGGGTGCTCATTTATTAGGGGTATGTTTCTATCAATGTGCTGCTTGTGTTACTTGTGTTTCTATATGGAGCTGTATCTCTCCCTTCTGAAAGTCCTCACCCCCAATGGAGCTATCTTGCAGGACTCAGTTTCAATGGGGCTGGGTTCCTTCAACCACCGAATCAGTCAAACACAGGTATGCACATACACAAACAGGTCAACAGGATATGCCTGAGCCAGGCTGGGTTATTTAGCATTGACAGACTAACACCCTCATATGCCTTGAACTCAGTTCATCAGGGGAACAGTAACATGCAGTCAGACACAAGCACATGGGTTCACAGAGCAGATCTGAGTCAGGCCGAACTATTCAGCATTGATAGGCTGACACCCTCACATGCCTTGAACTCAGTTCATCCCTTATTTCAGCAGAACAATAATGAATGCAGTTAGGCACACATACACGCATGCTAACAGAGTACGTCTGAGCAGGCTGGTCCGATCAGCACTTTCAGCTGATACCCTCATGTGCCTCAAAACTCAGCATGTCACAGTGGTCCTAGTAGTAACCCCCTTGATGAGCAGACCCCACTGTAGTATTGGGCATTACAGGGATCTTTGCCTTAGGTAAAAGAAGTGTTGCTGCAGAGCAAATGGGGAGGTCACGGGGAAGAAAGATTAAGTGAGGTTCAGAGAGAGTATAGCAACCAGCTTGACCATAAAAGTTATTTATTGCCAGGTATATGAACTTATAATGATACCAGTAATAATAGCCATACAAGAGAGAAAAATAAACAGTTACAGTATTACCTAGTTACAGTTAGGTTTTGGGGGAAGTCTAGCTTGAGTTTGATTAGCAAAAGTCAGGTCTGGAAAGCTGTTCCTAGAGCAAGAGAACAAAAGTCAGGTTCCTGGAGGGAGAGAGAGAGAGAGAGAGAGAGTGATCAGCAGAAGTCCAGTCTAGAAAGCTGTTCCTGGAGTGAGAAAGTAAAAGTCAGATTTAGAAAGCTGTGCCTGGAGTAAGGGAATAGAAGTCAGGTTCCTGGAGTCAGACAGAGAGAGGGGGAGAGAGAGAGAGAGCGAGAGTTGGGATCTCACCACCCAGCAAAGCTTGAACCAGCTGAGGTTCTCCCAGGTGTTTGTTGGAGCTTGCAGACAGGCATAGTGCTCAGCATGATCAATGGAGGGATTCCAGGCAGAAAAGGAGTGGAACTGGTGCAGCTTTTGGATCCAATCATCAGTACAGTAACTTGAGCTTTGGGTAGGGGTTTTGCAGAGAACTAACAATGGCTCAAAGGAGAACAGTAGGTTTATTTATGGGTAAACAATGGCTCATATGGTGGATAATAGGAACTGATCACTCCTGGCTATGAGTGGAACTCCTCTGAGGAAGCTCACAATACAGACAGGCAGATTCATTGTTTTGGATACCAATAGAGGAGTCATTACTAGAACTGGTCTGATAAATGCTGAGCTGCCTGTGTGTAGATATGGGTTGATTAGCATTTGGAGCAAGGATTCCCCATCATGAAGTGCTCCCCTGCTTTTCTGATCCCAGAATTCAGTGCGTCCTTGCCTTGGAATCTCTGTTCTCCATCCTGAATGCTAATGAAGGTTGTCAGGGGACCCAAGGAAGCCAAGAAGACTTACCGGGAGAGCGGGACAAGAGGGACGCTGCGATGGAGGGAGAGCCCGCGCGGCTCATTAGCTGTGTCTATGTACAGCTGTGGCCGGCAGCTGACGGTGACGTCAGACGCCAGCTGGGGGATTTAAAAATGGCGGCTGCCGCTCCGGAGGCGGTGGATGGAGAGGGGAGCAAACGGCTGTCAGAGCCGTCCCCGCCGTTAGCCCAGCGGGACGGACGCTACAGAGCCAGAGTGCTGGAGAGTCCAGTGGCCCGGAGAAGAGGTGGAACGGCTGGATCACTGGCAGATAGAGCCCGAGGCGCCAGATCGGGTGAGCAACGGAGGATCAAGACCACCCAGGAGGATTCCACGCCACAGGAAGTAAGTGCCGAGGCAGTGGGTGCAGGAAGCGCTGAAGAGGGGCATGAGGCTGAAGGATCACCTGGCGGGAGAGAAAGATCAGGGCGGGATCGCCGCCAAGAATAGAAGGCGCCGATCGAAGAATAAGGGGACAGTGCGAAATATCCATCCAGGAGGTTTTACTCCTGGGCACTATCAGAGGGTGCTGGTGATAAGTCCGGGAGGTAGTCCATATAGTAGGGTCACTTTGAGAAGTACACAGCTCATGGTGTAGGGTGATGGATCGGTGGTGGAGATTATCTATTGTAGTAGGGCTGGGACACCTATACAGGTGGGGAAGGCCATTATAGAAGTCTGCAGAAACATCACTGAGCAGGCGCAGGGAAGTGGAGGTCACAGGTGGCGTGAGGTCGGGGTGTAGGGGTGGCAGGAGCCCCGCATGTAACCGATGAGGCCAACCCGGGACACCGAGGGACCTGTGAACTAGCCCCGCCCCACTGGGATAACAGCAAAGTCATGGCAGGCGAGAAGCGGGGTTAGCGAAGCGGGAATACAACCTAACCCAGTAACACCAACACTCGGTGAAGAGGGTGGTCACCAAAACGGAGAGCCAGACTACTAGTAGAGATCTACAAAGGCCTGTTGGGGACAAAGGTGCATGCCTGTTCCATCTCCCATTTAAATTAGTTGTCATCAGGTTCAATCTCTGATGCAAATGAGACTGGGGAGTTGCTTCACTTCTTTCAACTTTGTTGTGTCTCCCACTGCATCTTCCTTGTCTTTTGTAAGTCCTTCCTCTAATCAGTTCTTGTTCAGGCAGAGGTGGGGAAAGGGAGAGTTTTTTGTGAGTCAGACAGGCTACATCCTGTGCCAGGGTTTCCCAAGAACACAGAGCTGATGGGTAACAACTTCTGCTCATATCAGACAGAGCTAAGGCAAGCCCAAGAGATCATCCATGCCTAGCCAAAGACAGACTACTTAGAAGAGTGAGCAGGACATTTTGCAAGCAACAGGATATTTTGTTGCCTTCCACAAGAAAAACATAAAGATTATGAGACCATAGCAGGGGAGCTGCTGGCACATTTTCCCCTTATTTGTTACATCTGGCATATATGTCAGGCTCCTGAAGACTAAATAAATACATTTAACTTAAGTTTGGCCTTAATGTAGGGGTGAAACTTACTGGCCAATGACATAGCAGAGGTGTCCTAAACCAGGGCTGTCTAATTGGCAGCCTGCAGATCACATGGGACCCATGAAGGGTTAATGTGTGGCCTTTGCAGGTGCCTACTTAGCCATCACTCCCCCAGGCAGTTCAGCTGCTGCCGCTTTCCCTTCCTCTCTCAGCCTTAGCTTCCTGCTCCCATCCTGCTGGACAGGGCAGAGCAGGGCAGGGCAGACCATGGTGCTGGGGTAGCCCATAGCATGGTGCAGAGGGAGATGAAGTGAGAGCTGGCCATTGTATGGTGTGTGAGGGGGATGCTTCCCACATGCAGGCAAATTACTACAGGTACCCATAGATTTAGTTCATCCAGAATTGATACAGTTGACCTTTATTTAAACCGTTGCAAGTTTTAGCACAGGTACTCCATAAACACGCTTTTAAGGAGCACCATTGTACCTACTTGTACGTTTTTTGCAAATATATTTTTGCTACTTGCATTTGCAGGTAGCAAATTTACTTGGGATTGGGGAGATTTACTGTAAAGTAAGCATGTGTATGTGTAGCATACGCTTACTTCAGAGTTATCTATGCTAATTCACTGTTGAGCATCTTGTGTAGATGCACCCTCCCCTTATGGTCCCCTTATAGTTGTGCTCAGTGTCAGCTACATTTAATCAACTTCATATGTGATTTTGATTACTAAGCACATGCTTTAATGAGGGGCAGTAGTTTAATGGGTTTAATAAGGTTTCCTTACATGCAAATATAAGATGAGGGGCTTTTTCCTATGTTGTTGGGGAGGGGGGTGGGGGCTCAATTTCTTTTCAAGTAAATACAGCAAATTGAATTAGTTCCGACTGGGGGAAGGGGGATGGTAATGTGTTATCATAGATACTTCACAGGTACTTAAAGTGGGATAATGGACTGTAGAATGCTAAAATTAAAGACAGAATTGAGAAATCCAACCTGTTTTTAGCCTTAGAGTGGACAGGGTAAAGTTGTTTTATGGGTGAAGGATATTGGAATATGGGTTTGATTGGGTTGTATTAATTCCCTATGGAATTAGTAGGTTCTGATGTGGAGGGATTCATATGAAATGTTGAGGTATGCAGGCTGTCAGGTTTTGACCAAATTAGAGCTTGATGTGTGCATTAGTAATAGACTTACAGGAAAAAAATATGCAAAATCTTCACTATATAAAAATGTCAGTCTCTCCACAGTAAGATCTTAATTATCCCATAAAAGAGGAAAAACAATTACTACCAACCTTTCACTTGCTTTTAACTCATTATTGATGTGACTCACCCAGTTTTACAACTCTTGGTTCTTACGCAAACCAGAATAACAAGGCATCAGATTCCAGGCTGCCCCTTAAAAAGATCCTGTTACACAAGGGGAAAATTACAGCAAGGATGTTAGGTCAAAAAACCTTCTTATCATCACGACTTGTGGAGGGGCAAGACTTTTGATGCTCCTCCTTCCAATTGTCACGTTTTATTTACTCACCCCTCCCATCTGGAGAAAGCTGCATTTAAATGTAATCTACAGTACCAATACTTAACAAAAGCAGTTACACTTTATAATATAAGGCAAAAGTTCATGCTGCAGAGGCTTGTAGTTCAGGCTATTTTTTTTTAGCTGTAGTTTCCCTTATTAAGCAAGAGGAGTACATTCAGACATTGAGTAAGCAAAAGAGTTCGCAATCAAGACATCCTCACTCCACCACCACAAACTAAAGAAATCTAGAGAATCATTAATAATTGCGAGAGATTCTAGCAAGAGGCACACAGCAAGTTCCAGCCATGGCCAGCAACAGAGCTGTTTTAGAGAAACTTTTTGAAGAAGCTGCTAGGAAAAAGTCTGAAGAGCTGCTCATTACCTACCAAGGAGTGTTGTACCCTTCATTGTGTAGTGCAGAAACCTTCCAAGCACTGGACATGATGGAAGCTAGAAAAGATGATGTGTTTCTTGTTACTTATCCAAAATCCGGTGAGTAGTGACCTTTTGTGTACACATGTGCATGTACAAAAATAAAGTTTCATAGATGCCAAATGTATGATCATTTTTAGGAGTGCAGAAAAGCACTAAAATTAAGATGCTGCTTGTAAGTAAAGCCTTATTTACTTATCACAGGGAACTAGCATATTAGGGAGCACTGTGTAGCTCATATAATTTTAGATACATGCATCTAATTTAGCAGTGACCTAGATATTGGGGCAGACAAATGATATTTGCTATAGTAAACTAAATGCCAAGAATTGTACAAAGCCATGGGGAGCTTAATAATACAAAGCTCCAGCACTTTAAAGCTCTTTGGTTTCTATAGCAAGCATATCTCAATTTTTTATGTATATGTAGTACTATATGTGGTGGATAGTTGGGAAGCCAAATCAGACTCTGAATTGTCCCAAAGGGTCTCATTTCTTAAACACAGTGCAGTTAAAGCTATAAAACATAAAAGGCATAGATCAGTATAAAAAAGGCACAGGCAAGATTGTTCAGACAGAAAACAGGATGGGATTTTCAAAAACAGTCAATATTGGCCCGGTTCTGCTGATGTTAAAATCGATGGTAGTAAAAGCCAGGCAGTTCAGAGCATGCAGCATACTCCAGGTAAGTGAATCATTTGCTTCAATGTATAACACAAGTCAAATCCAAATCCACTGACTCGTGTATTTGGAATAAACATTGGTTATGGGCATATCAGTTAAGTGCATGGGCAGAAAGGGGGTGCAGATGATGAGGTGCATCATCCCATATAAAACAGCATATTTTTCTCTGCTTAAAAATAACTAGAAGCTTTACCAATATGCTAGGGGCCTACAGCTGTATTATTCAGTTTGACTGAAGCAAAAACAAATAATCTGCAGGGATGTGAAATAGAAGTTTCATTAGCAGGAGCAGCAAACAGACAGCAGAATTGCAGAAGAAAGGATTGGTGGAACATCACGGCCATTAAAAAGAAGAGTGGGTCTGTAACACCTGTGGAATGGAGAGTTTGGAAGGGAGCAGGTAGATTGTAATAAGTCATGAGATCAAGTGACTCCCTCAGCCAGCCCTGTGCAACTAGAAATGCCACTGCCAGGCAGGTGGCTTTAAACTTTGAATGAAGCAGGCACCCCTCTGAATCTGTCCCTGGTTAAGTGCATAAACTGCATTTTTGCAAATTATATTTCAGCCTTACCATCTAACAATAATTGAAGTTTGCATATTAACTTTAACTGTCTACTTCTTAACTAAGTGTTTTCCCTTTAACTGTGCTGGAAAGTGAAGAGGAAACAACAGTCAAAATGGTGCCCTTGGAAGCCTTGTATTTGTGTCAATTTGGGGCTGCTGATCCCACACCCTGTGTGCTTATTTTGTATTCTCTACATCATGTTGGATGAGTGCATTCTCTGGAGAGATGCACAGCTGTTTTTTTCCGTTCTGTGGCTGTGGACTTAAAAAGAATAAACCGTAGTTGAAAATCCCAGTGTCAGAACTGATAGTGCCTTGGAACAGTTGTTCTGAAAGTCTTTTTTGGAAATGTACTTTGAGGAAGGGTGTGAGGGAAGAAAGGAGTTTGCTTGACCAAAGAAGTCAAATGGAAAGCAATCTAATTAGCTAACGGGTTCACCATTACATTTATACAGAAAATGTAGCTGTGTTGAGGAGTTCATGACCCCTTGTGGAGCTGTTCCCAAAGACACAGAGTTGCTGTCAGTCTCAAAATTTATTTCAGCATGCTGGGCACCTTGAGCAAGCTCAGAGGCCCCGAATAAAACTGTTAGAGGTGATTTATAGTTTACAGACAAGATGCGCACGCAGGTGGGAATTTTGCACTGTGAAAGAAAACAAGATATCAGGTCAGTGTGAGAAAACTCTTAATTGTTTCAAAACTGATTTTTGGCTGCATGCTAACTAATAGGGAGGGGAGGGGCTGCATTCTTGATTGTTTCAGACTTCAAGGCGACTAGGCCTGTGTCTTATCAGCCTGTCCTTGAAGCACTGAGTCTGCTGTATAGTTAACTTCTACACTATTATTTATGGTCTTGTTAGTAAATTTCTACAGCTGGACTACCAAAAACATAGGCACAGGTAGAAAAAGACTGAAATGTGTAACTCCCCCTTTGTGCATTTCAAATAATAGCATAAACTAACTAGTGTGTCTAACTTTTTTCCTCAGAGCTGTTGTCTGAGCAACTGCAGAAAAAAAAAGTTAATTAAAGACCCAGGTTAAATTATTTTTTCTCTGGGATTTTCAGTTTATTTACAAGTTTCTTGTCCAGCTGAGATAATACAAACTGATGAAACCTGAAGCCACATGCTCTCAACATAATTTAAATAAAATATAAACAACCAAGGACAGAACCAACCATTCTCTTCCCCAGGAGTACTCATTATTAAAGCACTAATCAGCCCCTTTTCTTGTGTTTTGATGAGTTTAACACTAACTGGGCACACAGTTACACACAGATGTATACACACACACAGCAGTTGCAACCCCAGTGAGATTAAACTTTTGTAATCCAACTTTCTATCTGATTTGGAAACATGTCCTACAAATGCAGTATGAAATAGCAGAATCTTTTTGGGGATGGAGGGGTGTTCTCAGCCCAATGCTAATATCTGTTTCAGAAGCTACAATAAAACATTGCTTTTTCATAGATTCCATAAACATTAGGGCTGGAAGGGACCTCAGAAGATCATTGAGTCCAGCCCCCTGCCCCAGGGGCAGGAAGTCAGCTGGGGTCACAGAATCCCAGCAAGATAAGCATCCAATTGACTCTTAAAGCAATCCAGAGTAGGTGCTTGCACCACCTCTGGCAGCAGCAGCCTGTTCCAGGCCTTGGGGGCTCAGACTGTAAAGAAGTTCTTCCTAATGTCCAGCCTGAAATGGTCTTGGAGGAGTTTGTGACCCTTTGACCTTGTCATCCCATGGGGTGCTCTGGTGAACAGGCGTTCCCCCAGATCCTGATGCACATCCCTTGTATACTTATAGGCAGCCACAAGTCCCTCCTGAGCCTGCGCTTTTGCAGGCTGAAGAGTCCTGTAGCTCTCAGCCTCTCATCATAAGGCCTGTTTTCCTGCCCTCTGATCATGAGCATGGCTCTCCTCTGAACTCTCTCAAGTTTCTCCACATCTCCCCATCCTTTTTAAATTGTGGAGCCCAGAATTGGATACAGTACTCCAGCTGTGGCCTCACCAAAACCAAGTACAGTGGGAGGATGACATCCTGGGATTTGCTAGAGAAGCATCTATGGATTCAAGCCAGAGTTTTGCTTGCTTTGCTGGCTGCAACATCACATAATATGTGACGTTCACAGCCTTCCATCTTTTATAGGCCTTTCTTTTTAGACGCAGGAGGTCCACTAGTTCCCTTCAGAGCCAAGGGGCTGCTGTGCCCTTTTGCTGCCTTTCCTCTGAGACAGGATAGACATTGCTTGTGCTTTCAGGATCGCTCCCTTGAGGAGCAACCACTCTTCCTGAACTCTTCTCCCCTTTGGGTCATGGTCCTTTAGGGCCTCGCCAACAAGCCTCCTGAGTTTGTCAAAGTCAGCTTTCATGAAGTTGAGGACTTCTGCTTTGCTGACTGACTTGCCTGCTTTATGTGATTATTATGTGAACATCTCATATTCATCTTGTGGTCAGTCATGACCCCCCAAGTCCCTTTTGGCCATGGTGCTAGCAAGCGTAGCACTGCCAAGCCTATAAGCATGCTGCAGGTTTTTCTTCCCAAGGTGAAGTACTTTGCATTTTTTGGAGTTGAAGGCCATCAGGTTTTCGTCTGCCAATTTTCCAAGCCTGTCCAGGTCAGCCTGGATCACCATCCTGTGGGTGTGGATGCTTTTCCCCAAAGTTTGGTGTCATCAGCGAACTTGGCCAGTCTGCTTCTGACACCAATATCCACATCATTAATGAAGATGTTGAAGAGGATAGGTCCAAGGATGGAGCCTTGGGGGACCCCACTGGTGGCAGCGCACCACAGTGATTGAGTTCCATCAACTACCACTCTCTGGGTCTGACCTCAGAGCTGGTTCCCCAGCCAGTGGACTGTGATGTAGCCAAGGCTGCAACTGGCCAGTTTTTCTATAAGATGATCATGGGATACCAGATCAAAAGCTTTTTTAAAATCAAGATATATAATGTCAGTCTCTTCTCCCTTGTCCAGGTGATATGTCACTTGGTTGTAGAAGGAGAAGAGTTTGGTCAGGCAAGACCTACTCGCAACAAACCCATGCTGGCTACCCCTCAAGAAGTTGCCTTCAGCCAGTTTATCAAGAATGGTCTCTATGATCTTCCTGGAGATGGAGGTCAGACTGATGGGCCTGTAGTTCCCTGGATCTACTTTTCTCCTTTTTTTCAAGGCACCACATTGGCCTTCTTCCAATCTTTGGGCACTTCACCTGAGCACCACAAGTTCTCGAATATCTGTTCCAGTGGACAAGCTCTGGTGCTTGCCAGCTGCTTAAGTGCTCTGAGGTGTAAGCTGTCTGGGCCAGCTGATGTGAAGGTGTCCCGTCTCTCAAGGTGTTCCTTTACATGGTCAACATTGATGAAGGGTAACAGTTCTCCTTCACCCTGGCCGTCCCATACCGTATTGAGCAGGGCCATCCCTTGGGGCTGGTGGAAATATCGACACAAAATACCTGTTAAGCAGGTTGGCTTTTTCCTGGGCATTGGCCATATGGTTTAGCAGGGGTCCAATGTTACTCTTGCTTTTCATCCGGCTCCCCACATAGAACTTTTTATTGTCCTTGATACATGTAACCATTTGGAATTCAATTGCAGCCTTGGCTTTCCTGGTTCGCTCCCTACAGGTCCAGACCAGTGCAGAGCACTCCTCCTTTGGAGTGGATTCAGCTTTCCATCCTTTATAGGCCTTTCATTTTAGACACAGGAGGTCCACTAGTTCTCTTCAGAGCCAAGGGGCTGCTGTGCCCTTTTGCTGCCTTTCCTCCGAGACAGGATAGACATTGCTTGTGCTTTCAGGATCGCTCCCTTAAGGAGCAACCACTCTTCCTGAACTCCCCTCCTTTTTGGGTCATGGTCCCTTAGGGCCATGCCAACGAGCCTCCTGAGTTTTTCAAAGTCAGCTTTCCTGAAGTTGAGGACTGACTTCCGCTTTGCTAACTGACTTGCCTGCTTTATGGCAGATGGTGAAGATAATCAGCTCATGGTCGCTGTCACACAGCTTCCCTTTGATCATTAGGTTGCTGATTTAAGTCATCCCCTGTTGCCAGTACCAGGTCGAGCAGCGCTTTGCCTCTCATCGGTCTATAGACTTCTTGAGTCAGATAGAACTCATCCACACACGAGGAACCTTTGTGACTGTTTGGATGTGGCAGAGTGCTCTTTCCACGAGATGTCAGGGTAGTTGAAATCTCCCATGATAACCATGCACCGGGAGTGCACAGCTTCATGTAGTTCCCTGGAGAAATCCTGGTCAAGCTCTTGATCCTGGCTAGGAGGTCTGTAGCAGACCCCCACTGTTGTGTCCCCTGGGTGCCAGTGTCAGCTTGCAGGGACACGTAGCTTTCCTTGACATAGAGAGCTACCCCCTTGCCCCTTTTGCCCATACGATCTCCCCTGTACAAGGTATAGCTGTCTATACCTGTGGCCCAGTCATAGATGGAGTCCCACCAGGTCTCCGTTATCCGTATGAGATCATAATCCGTTTTGTTTAGCAGGAGGATCAGTTCCTTCTGTTTGTTCCCCAGGCTCCTGGCATTGGTATACAGGCATGTAAGTGTCCCACTGGGGGCCTTTGCCTTTCTTACAGATCGCTCTGGGGCTGGGGCAGATGTGGGTTCCCTTAAGAGTCTTTGTTGCACAAGGGGCCGTTCAAGCTCCTGGAGGCTAAGTTCCAATTTGGTCCCCAGAAGTGAGTCACACCACGAGCCACAGAGATAAAGCCTTTATTGCTTGCAAGCAGGTCAGCCTGGAGTCATGAGACTCAGATCAAAGCCGACCCCTAGTGCTGGTTCTTCATTACTTATATATCCTGTTACAGAGTACTGGAATCTTTCTTTAGCGCGTGCGTACTTTAGGCCAACATAGTTACAAGACTTGGGACTTTCTAACTGTGAGTTAGCAGGGCGGGAGAGAAACAAGTAGCGGATGCCTCTTAAGATATGGGAAGGTAAGAGAAACAAGTTAGCGGATGCCTCTTAAGATATGGCAGGGTAAGAGAAACAAGTTGCCAATGCTTCTCCAGATATGCTCTTGTGGAATGACTAAGCGTAAAAGCAAACAGTTTTCGCCCCTGCTTTTTCTACATCTTGGCCTGCTGGATTTACAAAAACTGCCCAGTGGGCTTGCAGTGGTGGTACTCCCCCCATCCTCCGGCAGGCTCAGTTTAAAGCCCGGTTGAGCAGGTCAGCCAGTCTGGCGGAGAAGAGCCTCCTCCCCAGCAGAGTGAGGTGGAGGCTGTCTCTTCCCAGCAGCCCACTGCCTCCCTCAGCAAAGAGTGGGCTGTGATCGTGGAAGCTGAAGCCTGGACTTTTTTTTTTGGAAAGTTTTAAACCTTTCATATTAGAAAAAATGCCGGCTGCTTTTTTTTATACTTGATTTTTCTCAGAAGTGGCTTTTTTTTCAGTGATGGATCAGAATCAAAAAGAGTTACTCTTCTTGGCTGGGGACAGACATTCAAAAAGCCCAAGCCTGAACTGATTCAGTCTTTGCAGGTTAGTCTAACCTGCAGAGAGTGAACTGGTTTGTAAGTGGATAGACGTTCGGCACATGGCTGTAGTGGCTCAAGCCCAAAGCCCAGGGGTGTTAGAGCAGTCCTCTCTTCCACAGGTAAGCTGAGCTGAGAAGCAGGGGCATGGCCAGGCCCCAGCAGGCCCGCCCCAGTGGCTCCCTGACAGTGGGAGCAATCCTGGCACACAGGGATGCCTGACCCCAGAGGGGAACTCTTCCCCCTCCTCCCTGTCCCACTGCCATGGCATGGCTCCAGCCAGCGCTGTGCCGGGGGCAGGCTCCGCTCCCTCCCCCATCACTGGGGCTCTGTTTCCTGTGCCTGCAGCTCCAGCACTTGCAGCAGAGCAAGCCCCACACTGGAGCCTGCTGCCTCCTTGCTACGCAGGTCCCCGCACTCTGCCGGGAGTGGAGGGAGCTCCGCTCCCTCCTTCCATGTGGAATCCAGGACAGGGCTTCCCCGCTGTGAGTGTGGAGCTGCAAGTGCATGGTGTGGAGCCCCAAGGATAGAAACGGCTGAGCAGGCTGCATGGGGCTGTGCTTCTTGTCCCCAGTGCAGCGCTGGCTGCCTCTGTCCCTGGGGCTCCATGCCACGCATCTGCAGCTGTGTACTTGCAGCAAGGAAGCCCCATGCTGGACTCTGCACAGAAGTCGGGTGGGGCTCCCTCCACTCCCTGTGGAGTGTGGAGACCTGCGCAGCGAGGAGTGGGGGATTGTGTTCAGTACACCACCTGTTTGTTTATTTTTTCTGGACTGTTTTTTTCTATGTTCCTTTGCCTCCAGCTTGGGTGTGTCTCCTTATAACCTTCACTGTAATTGTTTGTATGGGTCCTTTGAACTAGGATTTGTGATTTCACTCATAGGGCAAAGCCACTCAGACTTGTTCCCTTGCCTGATGATTTGCATTAGTTATTTCCAAGTAATTCAAGGAACTCACAGTTGTATATAATGCATATGTTGATTATTATTCTATAAACCTCATGTGATCTGCATCTGGGACATCTCAGTATAGTGGTCTTTGAAATTTCCATGCTTCCAAGATCTTAAATCCATCACAACGATGAAGTAGATCTTGGATCCATCAAAATGTTGGGGGATATGCGAAATATGTGGGTTTTCCTTAACTTCTTGGAAGCTCTTTCCTCAAATTTATCTTCCTTTTTGTTCCATGTTTTTCCCTTTTCTCAAGTATCCTCCATCAAACTTTTTTCTGTCCACCTTATCTGTTGTTCTCCCCAACTCTCTTTTTTTATTTCCATTCTTGAACTCTGCTGAAATATTTTTCTCCACCTTTGCTCACTCTCTCATGCTGAGGTGGAGAGGAATCCTGCTCACTATTCTTCAGCCTTATAGCGAGTTTTCCTACAAGGTACCTATTCTACTGCTGATGCTCTTTATTGTCCCAACTGAGTATTCCTGAGTCAGTTGCTTCTGCATTCTTTTTCACATCTAGGCTAAGTACAGTCAAAAAGCCCAAGTCTGAATTGATTCAGTGTTCACAGATTGAAGTCTGAGCTATGTAGATAGAACTAATAAGCAAGTGAACAGACATTCACTTTTGATTCCAGAAATGCAGCCACATGGCTGCAGTGGCCCAAGTCAGAAGCTGAGGGTGCTAGATCATGCTTCCCTGCTTGGCTGGAGCAGACAGCTTGGGCCAATGCTAGCCCATCTACCCTGCAAGGGGGTATAGGGGAGGTGCAAAGCATCCTGGGATGCTGGAGGGCTGAGAGTTAACTTGAATCTGGAGGAGAACTGAGACAAAAGTCCAATAAAGCGATTCAACGTAAATCAGTTAAGTCTGATACTATATCCATCCAGGTTTATCTTAAACTGGTTTTGGCCATTTTGAAAGCAGTTTACATATGCTGAACTTCTGTTGTGTTACAGATTTGAACTAGTTTCTGATCACTTGTACCGGCTTGTATGTAATTTCTGTCCCTAGCCCTAAAGAGAAAAATATTCCCTGAACTGACTAGGGTTATAAAGAAAAAATATACAGCAGTTTGCAGAATTTGCAGGAATAGCTTTTAATTAATCATCTTCGCTTGTTCTCTTTGCTCCTCAGTTTTGAATGGAAAGTGCAAGAATTCTGTGGTCTTTTTTAAACTATTTCCACTGTATTCCTGTGCTGCTGCCTATTTACCATATACAGCAAAAGCAGCAGCCAAAGTACCTATTGGAGACATTATATGCATAAAGTAAACTAAAAGACAGCTGCCCTGGAAAATATGACTGACTATGCAGTAATCGAATAATACTGCGCAGTGGCATGTCACAGCACAGACAGTGCTAATATGCTACTGCATAGTATTTTTAGGCTACTGGGAAGTAGTGTCATGTAAAAGACATTCACCGGCACTACTATGCAGTAAATCTGGTTACTTTGCCTTTATTTAGTACTTGCTAATGCACAGACTGCTCAGTAACATCTCATGTAGATGTGCCCCTAGTTGCAAAAAGTACAGGAAATCCATTTTTGCCTATAATACAATACAAAGGAGATATCATCGACTTAAAAATCACCATTTTCTTTTGGAAAATTACAGGTGTCCTGGATATTTCACAGGTTACAATTTTAAAATTCCTAATTTCCTTCTCTAAACTGTTTTATTCTATTTCAGGAACTAATTGGGTTTTAAAGATATTAAATGACTTGAGAGCTTCACATCAACAAAAGGCACCCACACTGGAGCACCAGCTGATGCTTGAATTTGGAAAGCCAGAAAAATTTCAGGTCAGCATTGAGCAAATTTTGAAATGTCTTTTTAGCATCTAGTATTTTTAATTGTTTCTGTTTTTTTAACAACTCAGATTAGAACAAAACGTTACAAAATCATAGATTTTTTTCATGCTGGAAATTTGAATTTGATTCTGTCTTAATTTCTGTTACTCTTGGAAATCTTAGCATAAGGTATCGAACCATGGAAGTAAGTATGAGATGATAAAAAGAAAAATATTAATTTAACCCTAACCTCAAGCCTAGAAAAGGAGAGAAAAGACTATCTGACACTTACAACTTTTTTTTAACTTCAGAGTAAACATATTGGTATCATAAACTGTCAGCATCTTTGAGGCAGAAGTTTTATGGCTTTTTTTGTTTTTGCTTACACTTTTTTGTTTTGCTTTAGAAAATAAAAGATTTATCTTCTCCGCGAGTTTTTTACACACATCTCCATTATGATAATATTCCAAAGTCTGTCTTTGAAAAAAAGGCTAAGGTAAGTGACTATTTTAATAAGGGTTGACAACTTGACATTATCCATTTCCTGAGATAATTCATATTTTCTCCTGTCAGTTGATCTCTGTATGGCTTCTGTAGAACATGATGCATTTTAGTCTGACAGGGCGTGTCTACATGTGTGCATTTACTGTGCAGTAACCAAAATTACTGTGCAGTATGGGTGCTTCTCTACACTGTGCAGTAAATATGGTGACTTACGCCTACTTGAGTGGCTGTAAAGTAATGGGCTGCCAGGCTCTGGAATGGACTCCCAAGGGAGGTGGTGCTCTCCCCTACCTTGGGGGTCTTCAAGGGGAGGTTGGATAGATATCAGGCTGGGGTATTATGATCCCAGCACTTGTTCCTGCCCAGGCCAGGGGGTTGGACTTGATGACCTGTTCAGGTCGCTTCTGACCCAAGAAACTATGAAACTAAGAAACTATGAAACTGTAAAGGAACTGAAATTTAGAAACAAAGCCCTGCCTGCAGGCAAGTTTGTATACTTGTATAGACAGATCTTGTGCCTTCACAGGCTTCCTCTGACTTTAGCAAAGCTCTGTTGAGCAATAATGATTTCCCCATACAGTGCACCTGGCAAGACATGAATATGTTTTTAACACCAGATGCTTGTAATCAAGACTCATTTTTCTTTCCTGTTTTAAAAGGTAGTGGTTGTATTTCGAAATCCAAAAGATACAGCTGTATCCTTTTACCACTTCTACAACAACAATCCTGTGCTTCCAACTATGAACTCCTGGGATGAGTTCTTTCAAAAGTTCATAAGCGGAGAAGGTATACTTGTTTTATCTTAGTAATATTTGTTCTTAGCTATAGTGTAATAGTGCACTCATTATACAATTTATAATTATATAATTATACAAATACAAAATAACCTGGTGGGAAATAGCCTCAAATAGACCCAGTAAGAAGAATAGCAATGAGAACAACACCAATTTAAAGTGAAGCTCTACTGTAGAATAAAAATGGCATTGTGAGTACCATACACATATCAGTATGTATACGAGTACATCTACATGAGACACTTAATACCCAGTAGACTAATTCTACTGCACATTATCATGTCATGGCAAAAACCTTCATAGATTTCATAGACATCAGGGCTGGAAGGGACCTCGGGAGATCATTGAGTCCAGCCCCCTGCCCAAAGGGCAGGAAGTCAGCTAATGCGCAGTAGAATTAGTCTACTGCCAATTAAGCATCACAAAAAGACTGTGCACCATTGCTGCTGCGCATTTATGTAGTACTTCACATTAGACATACTAAACTTAATGCACAGTAGCAGTGGTACCATTAATGCCCATGTAGATGCACCTGGTTATTTCCAGATGAAAGGTATTTTGTTAAAAAATAGAAACATTGTTTATAACTGCCAGTTTTTCAAATTCAAGCTGGGACTGTGAATCAAGTTGAATTCTTCCATTCTTCTGCTTCATCACCACAAAAGATGGCAGTTCTTGAGGCTACATTACACCTCTAATAAGTTTGAACTTCCAAGCTGGTACACTGTTCCAATGATGGAAAATGGAATAGGTTCCATTCATATATCCACAACTGCTTCAGCTCTGCAGAGCTACCAGTGTAAAAAGGGGTAAAACAATATTTTATTAAAGTCAGTAGATATGGCTTTGGTTACATGAAGAGAAACAGATCTGAGTAAGTCAGAACCATGTATTTATACAATCATTTTTCTGAGTGGAACTGAATTTTAACACCAGGCTCACTCTAATCCCCTTGCTGTGCTGGCTACTATGGTTCTCACATGGGTTTCAGGGTTTTTATTAATTTGCTGATAAGTTTACCTGAAACATTGTAACATAGTCCATTTCCTGATTTCATAACTGCTGTGTCTCTGCAAAAATAATAGGAGTAAAAAGCAGTAAAATACATTTTTAAAAAGGAAAGACTTTACAATGTAGGGTTGTGAGAAGCTTCAGTCGCTGATTTGATTCGGCAGAGATTCAGCCTGGTTTGATGCTGAATCTCCTAATCTGAATCGAATCAGGAGACCCTTTAATCTCTATGAATCAAATCGGAACTTTCTGAATTGATTCCTAGAGATTCAGAAAGATTTGATGATTCGGCCATAGACACAGCTTTAAATGTTTTTTCTACATACCTCAAGGTGCCAGGTGGCTTGTGAATGCTGAGATGGTGGGGTGGATGGAACATCCCACAGGAGTGAGGGGGGTGAAGGGGGGCTCCGCAGTGTGCTCAGCAGCAGACTCAGAAGTGGACCAGAAGCACTCTGGTCCACTTCTGGGTCCACTGGGGAGTGTATTGGGGGGGCCCCCCTGTACCCTCCCATCTTGATGACTGGTGCCTCCTAGGTCTGTAGGGCACTCAGGGTCCCCCTGCAGCTGATCACCAAGCTGGGTGGGCAGGGGGGGCCACTCCCACAAGCTCAGCGGCGGACCCAGAAGTGGACTGGAAGTATTTGTGGTCCACTTCTGGGTTTGCCACCAAGCACACGGGGGGCCCTGCTGTGCTCCTGTGGGATGCTGCATGTGTCCCACCATCGCAGTATTCACAAGCTGCACTGGTACCTTGAGGTATGTAGAAAAAACATTTAAAGCTATATCTGTGTCTGAATTGCTGATTCTCTGAATCAACATCAAATCTTCAGATTTGGATTTGGCTGAATTGAATTGGGACAGTGATCCAGATCAACGAATCAAATCACTGTCCCCGATTTGGGCTGAATCCAAATTGAATACGGCCCATTTACGATGCTCAGGGTTGAAAGGGACAGGGAGAAACATCTGTCCTGTAATGTGTGGCGTACATGCGGTTTCAGTGCAGTCTTACTCTTTGTTCCAACCCCTTTTACACTGTTTTGCAGTAAAGAGGCCAGAAAGCAGCTGGATTTGAGCAACTGAAAAACCTCTGGAGTAGGGGAACTTCCAGCTCATACAAAACTTGCATACTTGATTTTGTACCATTATAAATCCTAGTAAAGGGCCTATATACAGAGGCTGTGGCGGGCCAGTAGGGGGCGCTCCTGCATTGAGCCACCCACCTCCCTGCGCCCGACCACCTGCCAGGCTCTGAATGCCTCCCTAGGGGCGCCTTATGTCCAGCCCGACCCCTTCCTGGAGCACATACGCTAGCCTGGGGGTAACGTCACCGCCACCACCCCAAGAATGGACTCACTCCCGGCTCTGTGTCCTTGGGGAAACACAGGCCTAATGTCCTATGGGTACTCGACCCAGTACAGGCATTTGGGGCACTTCCCCAAGTCAGGGGACAAAAAGTAAAGTCCCCCTTAGTCCGGAGACCTAAGGGGTCTCTTAGGCATAATTTAGACCCAACCCTCAATAAGTCTCCCACACCAGTCACAAAGGAAGTCTTTATTGGTTACAGGGGTAGGGTGAAAATAGGGTACAAGATTGAGCAATATCCTAGAAATCCTAAAGAGCAAACAGTCTGGCTGAGGTACCCTTTTGATCATGCATCTGAGTTACTGCCAGCTAGATATCTAATCAGATCTCAAGTAGCTTACTCACACGCATCTTCCAAAAGCCGGTGAAGTTTTCCTTTGGAGGCAGGCGGTTTCTAGCTCGTGAGTATGGGGGAGAGAGCCAATTTTAGATGGTCATGCTCATCTGTGCCCCCCGCTTGGCTGCTGCCTTACCTCATGGCCCAAGCTAGTCCGCCTCCTAGCCCGTTCTAACTTATATAGCCCCTGTGACCTCATTCACCTGGTCCAGTGGAGGCCAGCTCCGGTTGGCTCTCCGCCAACCAATTTGAAATACATCACCAGTTACTGGGCAGATTCCAGCTCACCAGGTAGATGCCCCTCACCCAGGTAACTGATGCCAGTCACGTAGGCAGAGGGAGCAGGTTTCCCCCCTCCCTCAGGAATGCAGCCAGCTCAGGTTACCTAAAGAGACAGGTTGAGGTGTGAATCCTCTGTGCTGGCCCATCTTGATCACATTGTTGTAGGGCAGAGATTTTGGGGAGAAACCAAGGTGGCTTTCTGCCACAGAGGCTATCTCTGCTTCGCATATGGGGACCGCTGCTACTTTAAATTACACTAAAGTTCAGGCTAAACTGAACAGAGAATCAGCAACCATGAAAAAATATCCCACAGTTCTTGCTGCTGCACTTAAATGAAAGTTACAGCATAGGATCTGTATCATATTTTAATAAAATAAAATATACTGGCTGAAACTAATTTTTAATTCAGCTTAAGGGCCTACTTCTGCAAGCACTTAAGCATGTGATAACTCTACTCAGGCTAAAAGCTCCACTTAAGTAAATCCTGTATATGGTGTTTGCTGAACCTTAAACATATTTGTGCTTTTACATTTTAATTTTTTTCACACTTGATAAGAAAGATGTCAGCCAGGTTATGTGATGGACAATGCACGCACTTTCCTAATATTTATACACTATTTTATTCCTGATCCCTTTAAGGGATATTAAAGAACTAATTAGTTGTAAACAAGTACTGTAACTTGACAGGTAGAATCTTACTGTTTGGTTTGAAAAGAAACATGGGCAAAGAAAGTGGAAAAAAAAATCCTGGAACAAATGATGTACAAGACAGTAGTTCCCAAACTCTGACAAATTGCACACCACCAAATTAAAACAATACAATCTGAAATACTACCAGCAAATTTTCCAATTCAACCTTAAGTACCACCAGCAAATTTTTGTCATATAAATTAATTATAATAAATCTGTTAACATGTACCACTGAAAGGTGATCTGCGTACGACTCATGGTACCTGTACCACAGATTGGGAACCGCTGGTCTAAGACAACTTCTTTCATAGAAAAGTAGTGAGAACAGACTGCAGAAATATTTAGGCAGTCTAAGCTTTCCAGGATGATATAATGAACTTCATCTATAAATTTAATCTAAGTGCTAATTTGAATACATATTCAGTTTCCTTGACTTGCCATATTTGCTTTATTCAATTTCAGTCGTCTGGAGCTCGTATTTTGACCATGCGCTTGCTTGGAACAGACACATTGATGATGAGAATGTCTTGATAATCACATATGAAGAACTGAAAGAGGTGATTTTTACTATAAATTAGAAACTGAAAAGACATATTGGGCCATTGTGCTGGAATTAATAGGGAGTTTGGGTGGTTTTAGGGGCATTGGTGGGATCTGAGAAAGAAAGGAGTAGGATTGCATCAGTTTTGCTCAGAGACTCCTTCTAGGTCACAAATAGAAAGTCTGGAACCTAAAATTCTGCAGATATTAGGTGACAGCTAGAACAGCTAGTGAGTGGAGAACAATTCTACTAGAGTAGGGATATCAAATGCAAATCAGTTGGTGGGCCATGTTTCCTGCTAGCAGCCAGGGAGTCAGTGCCACTGTGGCTCACCCCTGTCACTGACTGCTGCTGATTTTTGTAACCACCAGTGATTGAAAATGCTAAATTTGGTGGTGGGAAAACAGGAGTGGTGAGAAGGTGCCTGACTGCAGTGACAGCTGTTAATCCACTGGGTGCTAGCTATGCCAGGACAATAGTTCTGACAGCCATAGCAAAAATCACCACAGGCCAGATGACCCACCTCTACAGGTTGTATTTGGCCTGTGGGCTGAATGTCTGAAACCCCTATCCTAGAAGAAAGGCTCATCAGGAACATAACTCAGAATTCTGCACCAAAAGTTGTGAGTGAACTGCGAAAGATGAGGGTATGTCTTGACTTGTGGACTTTGTAAATAATTCCAGGCATGAGGAAGAGAGATACTAACTTAACTGCTGGGGACCCTTATTTATGTTGTTGGAACAACTTGGAGGGAGTAGGGAAGTGGTGCTTTCTTTAAGGGGTAAACTGTATATCCATATGGGACTGTGTTCAGTGATGGTATCCTGCCATAGGCATTAGTTAAATCTGATATAAAATTGCTCATTTAGTATATTCTCAATGTCTTGTCCAGTCCAGATCCATTTTGTTCCAGGCAAATTATGCTTTCCTGTGCTCTATTTTCAAAAGCTAAAGAGGGCAGGCATGATGTAGCAGCCATTTTAAAATCTCCTTCTGGCTGTTTCTGACGAATTAAGGTGCCACTTATGAAAGCTTATGCACCTCTGATTTAGTCTACAAGGTGCGAATATACTCTGGTTTCTGCTGGTCTTGTATGAGACATGTGATTAGATAGCCCATTCCCATTTTTCATTCTAAGCACAAAGACCCTGATCATGAAACACTGATGGAGCTTATTAACTTTAAGCATGCCCCATTGTCTGTGAGACCCCCTGAAACAATTAAATTACATTATTGTTAGAATGATGATCAGGGATCTGGGTTTTCCATTTCCCATGGAAAAGTGGAAAAGAGATAGCGGGATGAGTGAGGAACGTGATGCGGGTGTGTGGGGCTAAGGGAGTGGGGAGGTGTCCATGGGAAGCCCCACATGGACTGGTAGCTGCATGTCATAGGGCTGGGTGGGAAGCAACACATGGAGGCACCAAGTTGTGCACCACTGGGTTAGGTAGACTCCTGCTTGCTTTCATGTGCAGCTTCCTGCTGTAGTGCACATGGAGGCATGAGACCACTTGGCCCAATGGTTTGCAGCTCCTGCCTGCAGTTCCACAATCTACATTATGGCACAGAGCCAGCCCGGTCTGGTTCAAAGGTGTGCACCAGCGGGCCAGGCCAGCTCCGTGCCAGCAGGTGAGGGACCTGGGACTCAGCCAGTAGTGCATACTGCTGGGGGCTCTGCCTGCTATGGCCATAAACTTCACAACGGCCTGCCACCTGCTACTGCTGAGCTGCCGGCGGTGGGAGCTGTGTACCACAACACCCCCCCCACACACCCCTTCACAACCCCTCCACAAATCCCACACTTGTTCACAAACTCCACACACACCCCTACAACACTTCACAACCCCCCCACAAACTCCCCCCACACCCACACCCCCAACACTGCTTCACAACCCCTCCACAAACCTCACACCTGCCCACACCCCCTCATACCCGCTCTCCCCACACCCATTCACAAGTCCCCCAGAAGCCCCACACCTGCCCACAAATCCTACATATTCCCATACCCCTTCATAACTCCCCCACAAATCCCTCACACACACCTCACACCCACCCCCAGCCATACAAAGTACCTGCATACATTTTAAACAAGGCCCAAATAGTGTTATATTAGTTTAATTTGTAAAAAAAATAATAATACATTTTGCATAATGTTGAGTTTTCTTGCACATAATTTTGAATTTTTCTCTGTATAATTCCCTGGAGTGTATAGAGTAGTCTCAGCAGGAATTCTGATTTTCCATAATGAAAAACCCTAAATCAAATGCCAAAATTTATAGGTATTTAGCATGCAAGAAGCAATTTTTGTGGGTGATATCCAGGGAACCTGGTTTACTCTGTTTAAATATCCAAAATTATCTGATTAAAAAAAATCCCAAATCCATGTCTTTCCATGATTAAAATGAAATACCACTATATATATAGGTATGAGTTGAACACTTATTTTTTAATATATTTACAATTTAAAAGCAATTTTGAAGCCTTGTTACATAAAATAAATGCTAAATATCTATATATGTTTATGTTTGATTTTGTTTTTTTTATCATAGAAAATCAGAGCTACCCCTGTCCAGGACATGAGTCCAGCTGTGGCTATCCCTCTCACTGCTTTGTGGCATGAGCAGCCCTTATTTGCTGGTGCCCCTCACTCCAAAGCCAGAACCCCCCTCAAGCCCTGCCAGTGCCCCTCATTCCCAACCCACAGCCCCTGTCTCCGGCAGTGCCCCTTACCCCAGTCTGTTACTCCTTGTGCTGCTAGCAGTGAAGCTGGCGTGGGGGGGTTGGCAGTAGCAGCAGCACCAGCAACTAGTTTTGCCACCTCTCCTATGCTGAGTCCTACCCACTGGGCCATGGAGACAGCTCCTGCTTATGCCAGTCTGGCCAGGCTGCAGGCCTGTGCCCTGCTGTGGGTGCACAAATCTGAGGGAGCATGTGCCCCCCCGTGCCTCCCCGACACACTGCCTATGGTGCCCAACCCCGCCCCCCCTGCCGGAAGTGTGTGCAGCAGCGGAGAGCCAGCCCCCCTGCCAGCTCCCCACCCTCCTGATGAGCCAGCCATGGTTCTGTCCTGCTCCCCAGTCAGGCCCCCTGGCCACACATTCTCGCCCCAGGCGCCGTCCCAGCTGGGCGGCAACCACAGCCCTAGCTGCCAACCCTGCCCCACTCCTTCCCTTACTGTGGGGACTTGGAATGAGCTGCTGTCACTGCCACCTCAGTCTACCCCCTCCTGCCCCCCCCACGTCACTTATGCCCCCTTACCCATAGACTTACCTGCAGAGAGATTCAGGAGCTGCTCTACACCATGCTTCCTGACATCCATGTGCATGTATGCAGGTATAGATGTATGTGGCACCCCCTGCCTGTGATCGCCCTCCTCCTGCTCCCTCCAGCCCCAAGCACTCCCCTGTAGACTGGAACTTTCCCAGTCTGCAAGGGGAACCCTGTGGTTTCCATGTTTTTCTCCTTTAAAGATGTTCTTGATATTTTTTTTTTCTTCTTCTTTTAAAAGAGAAAATCTTTTGCCTGGCAAATGGGAAACCTAGATCCCTGGTGATATCTATAGCAGCCAACTATATAATTGGGAGGGTAGGTGAACTTTTGGGCACTATTGTGCCTTTCCTCAGATCTCTCAAACTACAGTATGTGTACATTTACTCTTACAATTTAAGATTCCATAATAACAGTTCCTGCTGTTACACAAAAATCCTCAATTGCAATAATTAGGAAAAACGCAAAATATTAAGAATGAATGCTTCCTGTATTTCCATTTTGAAGAGGGAATTATAAAATATTATCTAAAATAATCACCTTTCCCACAGCCTTTTTTGGTTGAACTTAATACTCTAATCCTATGTGTTGTGGCTTATGTAAGAATGACGTATGTTATATGATACAACAGTACAGGAAAAGATCAGACATATTTACTTTGACTTGATTCCATCACATTCTTGTTTTTCAGAATCTGTATGAAGGAGTGAAAAAAATAGCTGCATTTTTGGATTTTTCTCTGCCTGAGGAAAAGATGCAATCTATTGCAGAAAATGCCACTTTTCAGTCAATGAGCAGTAAATCTGAAGAAAAGTATGGCAAGTTTGGTCCTATTATTTTCAGAAAAGGTAGATTTCTATAGCATGATTACTCAAGTTTCAGTCCAAAAATCATCAAATAAATGTTGATCTAGAGAGTTAATTACTTTTTAAAAAATGTTATTAAGATATGTGCCCTGTGTGAGTTCTGTTGGGAGGTCCCAAATGCAGGATTAATGCTTTTGAATCATGGCTGATAATTAACTTTCATCTTTTGAAAAAAAGATTTTCAAAACTAGCTGGCTATTGAAACACTTACTGTTATTCCTTCAAAACGAGATTGGGGGAAAAATGTCTTGGTTATAAAAGGTGCTTGCAGAGATGCATGTAAAAGTCACTGTAAGACTTCAACTTCAAAGAATCCTGCTAACATTTGTATAAGCAACATGTTGATTTGAAATGAGGTAATAAGGTCAGTCTTTCAACAACTTGGGTCAATATTGCAGTATTCTTTATCTGACTTTTTTCAGAAATATTGATTTGTCTATTTCATTGTTTCTGAGGTGTTGTTCGAGATTGGAAGACCCTCTTTACTGAAGCTCAGAGCCAGGAAGTGGATGCAAAATTTGAAGAGTGCTTAGCAGGAACTAAACTGGGAGCAATGTTAAAATATGATATATACTGCAAATTCTAAATCTTGTAACATCAGAATGAAGTTACCATGTGTTCAACAACAGTACATACTTTACTATTAAATATAATTGTCCTAAATAAATATGCCATGAATCATAGATTAAAATAATCTAGACTTTCACATATTTATTGGCAAAATAAAAAGTCTGAAAGCACTGTAAAGTCACTAAGACCAACTTTTCCCCATTGATACATATGCAGAAGAACTTGAGAACATATGGCTAGGATACTAAAGTACTCACGGCTATTTCAAATTACTAATATTTTCTTGATCTGCCACTAATCCACATTGATCCCTGTTCCACATCCAAACATTTTGAAAGTTCAAGCTCCTTGAAATTTTCCTGGTATTTTGCTTTGGACCCATCTTCAGTAATTGATTTGGTTTTCTACACAACTTGTGCTGCCTGATACCTTGTATGAGGTTCTTGTAGCATCCAGGAGTTTAGTGATTAATTTTTTATTGTAGCAGGAGTCTATCAGGAGGGTGCATTGGCATTCTATGTAAGATCCAGTGACCTATTAATGATTTAGAAAAAGGGGATGACTGATAAAGCAGCACAAGTTGATACTGAAAAAGGGTATTTAGTAAAGACCAAGAAGAACATCAGAGAGCTAAACAGAGTGAAAAGACAAATTCAGTTCATTGATGATAAATACAAAATAATGCATATTGTCAGGAAAGTTTAACTGCTTATATCATATCAGGTTCTAAATGAAATGTATCAGTGTAGAAAAAGGACCCTGACAACACTGCAGACAGCTCTATGCAGACCTCAGCCAAATGTACAGTTGTGATCTCAAAAGGCAAGCAAAATAATATGGAGCAGAAGGAATGGTATGGAGGACAATATTAATAATTAAATACTATGAATCAATGGGTTAGGTTCCTTTGAGATAATGTATATGATCCTCTTCCCACCACTTAAAAAAAATACTGAATTAAACGAGTTTCAGAGAAGGGTGATTAAAGACTTGGGAGAAAATCAATTGAAGAGATATTGACAAGGAGGTGCAACTAAAGTATAAAACAAGATATGTCCTCAAGAAGTCAGAATGTCTGGGTTTTTTGTTTGGGTTTTGTTTATTGTCTTAGTATATTGATATTAGTATATCTAATATATGAGAGGGATGAGATATTAGTATAGCAAATAAAACTAAAAGATGACATATTTAATGCTGATAAAAAGAAATATTTAAAAAACAACATATAATTATGGCTGTGTATAATTAATTCAGATTCAAGAAGCTGTTGAGATAAGAGAAACACATTTTGAAAGACAAAAAAAAATTGAAAGTGTTATTACGTCTTCTGCTTTGTACTTCAGGACTTATGCCAGTTCCTACTAACAGAGATAACTATTGTGGGAACAGGGGAAATCTTCTACTTCTATTTGCTGCAAGAGTTATTGCACCTTCCTGTGAAACATCTTGTACTACCCACTTTCAAAGACAGGACATTAAACTACATGGACATCAAGTCTGGATAAATATGGCAAGCCTGATGTTGATTCAGAACATGCAGGGTTTCAGTCATGAATTATACCAGTATCTTAGGCAAGGTTTTGTTTTGATATCTTATATAGGGCAAACTCTGTAGTTGGACGAGCTGTTGGACAAAAGGTGTTTGGGTGTATTGCATCATTCTGGGTAGAGGAAGAGGTAATTGTTGGGGCACTACTGCCCTCTGCTGGAACCTTTTTCCCCCCCTGCGTGCATTATTATTCTCTGCATAAAAACAGACTGAGTACTAGTTTGTGTAACTATCACTCTTTTCTCAACCCTTCTAAAATCAGTGTTAGTGAGAATTGTAAGCTGTGTAGCAAAAGGCCAAAATTTTTTTATGTGTCCCGGGATCCGGGGTAACATAGAACACCTACCTGCAGCCCGGGACGAAAGCTGTGTAGAACCGAAGGAAAAACCTGCGCGGCTCATTAGCCACCTCTTTTTACAGCTGTGGCTGGCTGGTGATGTCGGCGTCAAATGCTGGCCAGCAAAGTTAAAAATGGCAGCCGCTGCTCTGGAGGGGGCAGATAGCCTGGAGATCAGGCTGCAGCCAGCACCTGCAGCAGAGCATGCTTCACGGGCAAGCCTCCGGGGATTCAGCATGCCGGAGGGACTGGTGGCCAAGGAGAGAGGCACAGCAACCTGGACACCGGCCGTTCTTCAGAGGAGTGACGGGCCAAGTAAGCCAGGGAAGACCGGGGCAGCCCAGGGAGCATCGGAGGTCACTGAAGTGAGTATTGAGACGGCGGGCGTGGAGAACTCTGAAGAAGGGGTGAAGAGCCGAGGACAACCTGGCTGGAGGGTAATCGGGGCGGGATCGCCGCCGAGGTCTTCGGACTCTGATGGAGAGACCCGAGCCAGGCAATAAGTAGCTGACAGAGGGGAGTGCCCTCCCTACTCATAAGGGTCCCCTGATGGGGAGCTGGGGGAGGGTCGGCTAGGAGTAGTAAGGACTCCAGCGTCCCCGAGTAGGGGCATGGAGCATAGAGGTGCGCATGGTGGAGAGGCTTGTGGTGAGGTTTCAATAGAGGTGACGGCATAGGTGCTCTTATAGGATAGGGTGAGGGCATATGACACTTTGGGGTACTCGTGCCCCCCCAGTATTTGGCTCTCAGAACTAGAACGGCGTCAGAGGCGTGTGGGGACAACCCTGGGGAACGAGAAGGCGACGCACCGAAGGTGGCGTGAGGCCGGGCTGTAGGGGTGGTGCAGCCCCGTGAGCAACCATCAGGCCTAGCCCGGGCCACTGAGGGACCCGCGAACTAGCCCCGCCCACTGGGGAACATCAAGTTGTGGCAGGTGAGAGCGGGGTTGGCGGTGCAGGAAGAAGAACTACCCCGGCGACAAACAGGCCCAGAAGGGACGAAGACAACTGCAAGGAGATCAGAGCCGCCCTAGAGCAGCTGGAGAAGGCCCACTGGTCGCATTATGGATTTCTTTTCTGTGAACAGGAAGCAGGTGCCATCTTATATACATAATAGATGGAATGGTTCATTTTGGCCTTAGCAACTATGAATTGGATCACTATGCCACCTCAGTCATACATTACCTTGCAACTTACTTTGGTATTGATTCATGGTACTTGTAAATTTGGTTTTGTGTGTTTTACTCTATCTGCTCATTGATAGTAAATCAGTAGGTGTTCCTGGGTCTTTGCTGTGCTTGAGATTTTTTTGTTGTGTTGTCTGTAAATATCTTATTTTATTTCTGTATAACTGCTGTGCGGCACTCTCACATTTATGTAAACTTGAAGTTTTAGCTTTTAATCAAAATGAACGCTTTGTACTTTTCTACGCTTGTATTAAGCTGCACACGCGCATTCTGTAAGTTTAATTTCTTATCTGTAAGTGTCATTTCTGCAGAAATGAAACTTATGTAGAAAATCTACCTACTAACTACTGTGTAAAAGAAACTATCCTATCCCTGTATGCTTGGCTTATATCATAGTTAGTGTCACAGAGGCAGTCCAACCAACATCTATAAAAGAGGCATAGAGGCAGAAAGTAGCAGAGATGACGACTGGACGACCCTGCAGGCCTGATCACCCTGCAGCCAGTCCTCAGCCTCCCCGCCTGGGCATATCCCAGCGAAAACCAAGGCCTCGAAAATCCGACAATCGACAACGATTCACCGTGTTACAGTTTTGTATTCACCATCCCATTTATGAGCTGTTGACCAGTTCTGGGACTTAAGGAGCCGGCAGCCGCACCCATCATTGGACTGGTTCCAGTGGTGGAAAGCAAGGGCTTGCTCCGGAACCCTGTGAACCAACAGACCCCCTTTGTATTCGGCATACTGTAACTGAAGAAACATCGGAGACTCCACTTCTCGACTGCCTCTCTTCGTAGCTTAGACAGCATATCTACGCTCTCTATACTTATATTTATTGCAACTTCGTTCCAGCCGGCCTCCCCTCTTATTCGTAAGAGGGTGAGGCCAGGTGGGTGAATAAAACAAATTTTTACTTCACATTATATCTACTCCATAATAACTTCTACTACTAACATCCCATCTCAATGAGCTGTTGACCAGTTCTGGGACTTAAGGAGTCGGCAGCCGCACCCATCATTGGACTAGTTCCAGTGGTGGAAAGCAAGGGCTTGCTCCGGAACCCCGTGAACCAACAGACATCCTATAGACTTATTATAAAAAACTAACAACTTACTCTAAGTCGTCTACTTGTGCCAGCTCGGCAAACCTTGAAGGCAGTTATAAAGCTACCTCCAATCCCGCCACACAAGCCGCGCGCTCGCCTGCTCCGTAAAGCCCGCAGCTCCCCAAGCAGTGCCGGAATCGCAAGCCCGGCATTCCGCCACACTGTCAACTAAATAAATCTGTAGAAACTGAAGTTATTTTGCCTCTTTGCAATGGGCTTTGCATATCTGTGATGATGCTGTAGTGAAGAGTATTTTTATGACCAAACTCCAATAATTGGTCAAGCTTGTGAGGTCCTGTACTCAATAATATATTTCTATTTGGTGTAATGTAATAGTGTTTAAATGTTGCAGCTGATTCATTCCAAACATTTCAAGGAGAGAGATTATTTTTGAGAGACAGCATGATGGAGAGGGTACATATAGCCCCAAACATATGAGGAGAGAATGTAGGAAACTTATGTGGAGGACGGGAGAACACAGATCATGCAAAGATCCTTACATAGGGGGCAAAGCTAGTTGAGACCAATATGAAGACGGGCAAATCAGCAGGATCATCCATCTCTCCCATCAGTGATAGCATATCTATCCTTCCACACATCAAAGGTGATATATTCATATTTCTTCATCCATATTTGTCTTTTTGAACCTTTTTGTCTGGTGACTCACAGCTTCTAATAGGTTGTCTTTTCAGATTACTTTACCCTCACATCACCTAATAGCTTGAGAATCATTGCTGTTACCTAATGCAGCTGTTAACACTTTTACTTCTCCATTTCTTCCTAAGAAAATTAAATTTTTCATTTTGAGCAGGCTGGCAGTTGTTATATTTTGTCCCACTGTTCATCCCCTACAGCAGATCTTGTGATTACAGTTACTTCTGGGCCATCTATCTCCCTATGCAAAACCTGCTCAGGTTTGAGGTCTACTACTTATGCCAAGCCTCTGAAATATAAGTGCCTTTCTGTGCTGTTGGTTGGTTGTCTTCTTGTCTTGCCATCAGCTCAAAATCCAGAATTATATCTGCTTTTTCTGTAGAAAGTAGAAGGTGGTGGGTACTGTCCTCTTCATTGAAAACACCAGAAATCTGAAAGAAGGATAGCACAGCTCAGAAACATACTTTCCTTGCAGCAGCCAAGCATGCAGGAGACAAGGAAACAGCAGAAACCCTTCTCCATCCTGAAAGCAGATGGAGGGCTCTCTAGGGTTATGAACAGAAATTACACATGAACTGGTATAAGTGATCAGAAACTGGTTTAGATTTGTAACATAACGGAAGTTCCATATACATAGACTGCTTTTAAAAAGGTCAAAAGTGGTTTAAGATCCCCTCAAGATTCAAGTTAACTCATAGTCCCCCAGCATCCCAGGATGCTTTGCACCTCCCCCACAACCGCCCCTCTCAGGGTGGGCTGGCTTACCGCTGCCAAGCTGTCTCCTTCAGCCGAGCAGGGAGGCATGCTCTAGTGTCCCCCAGTTTCTGAACTTGGGCCATTGCAGGCATGTGGCTGCATTTCTGGAATCAAAAGAGAATGTTTGTCACTCGCTTATCAGTTTAATCTATGCAGCTTAGACTCACCTGCAAAGATTGAATCGAGTCAGTCTTGGGAGTTTTGACTGTACTTAGCCTAGAAGGGGAGAAAAGAACAAAGATTTCTATACCTTTGTGCTTCAAATATATCTAACACCTTCTAAACTAGCCTTGCAAGTCATGTACAGCCTTGCAAACTGAGCCTTGCAAGTCATGTATAGTTCCCAGTCAGTGCCAGAAGAAAAAGCCATATGTATTCCCCCTCACCTTTTGCTACAGAACAGCACAGAGATATATCCTGTCATGTTAGGGCAGTGCTTCTCAACCAGGGGCTGTGGCCACATAATATTAACACTGTTAGCAAACATGATTCACAAGATAAACACATGATTCACGAGATTCCAAATAGAGTCTGACCTGTTGTGGTCTTTCTGAGGTCATTTGCAACAAAAAAAGTGTTATATTGTTTTTTCCATTGTTGAAAACAAAAGTGAAAATGAAGAACTGTCATTTTTCCAAGAGGTGCCTTGAGTCTAATGAGGGGGTCCAAAAAAGTTGAGAACCACTGTGCTAGGATAATGACCTGACTCAAATGCAACAATACCGTCCCTATTCACCCTGTCTTGTTACAGGGAACTAAAACCCCTCCTCATAGAGGTGAGACGTCTTGCTGAGACAGGCCTCTACTGTGTCAGTTTATTCTATCTTGGCTCTCCTATACAGGTGCCCTGCTCCACCACTCATTGGCCTCATCCATCCCACTACTAGAGGACCTCATCCATGCATGGTGCCTCTCCCTTATCCTGCTGTGGCTCTCTCCTTACCCCCTCAGCTCTACAGCTGTAAGGTGCCAACTCCTCAAGCTGAATCCCCCAGTGGAGGTTGGCTAGTTTCTACTTTGGGACAAGTGTTTCAGTGCACAGCAGGTAGGAGACAGTTTTTAAAATAAAGCAAGAAAAAGAGATAGAGGAGATAAAAATAAACATGAAGGGTTTTTTATATATTTGTTGTGTTGGGTTTTTAACCATGTGATCCATCAGATAAGTCAAGATATCCAAGACCAATGCTCAATAGACATCTGTCTGTCTTGTGAGTCAGTAGATTTGCACTGAGATATCAGCTCATTGAACATCTGTGGGTGTGGTTGTGCTATTCTTGAATGACAGTCCCTTCTGCACTGTCACATGTGCAGTTCGTATCTAACAGTCCTGAATGTGGTGTGAGGTTTTTCCTGAGGTTTCGTCTTTCCTCTGCATGTTGAGCTCTTTTTTCCTCAGCATACTTGTGACATCTGATGCTTTGCCTGTGTGAGTATTCAGTCCAGCTTCAAGGGACAGGTTGTTGGTAACAATATGGCCAAGGTATACAAATTTACTTACAACTTGTGATCATAGGTGGTGAATCAGTGTTCTGGCTGATTATAAGATCAAACTCTTAACAGGCATGAGTGAAGAGACTCATGGGGCTTTGAATGTCTCTCTCTGGACTATCAGTGCAGTGTAGTGTCATCAGCAAATGGCACTCACAAATCAAAACTTTCTGCACTTTAGTCTTTGCTTTAAAGCATGTGAGCTGAACACGTATGTAAATAAAATTCTTTCAGCATCTGTCTGTAACAGGGCCCCTGGCCCATTGTTGAGAAAGGGGAGGGAGCCCAGGGTCTGCTGGTCAGCCTAGCCCCTGCAAACAGATTTGATGGGTTGCAGGGATCTAAATAAGATGACTATCTGCCTCAGGTGTGGACAGTGATTAACAGGCCAGGGGTGGAAGCAGAAGGTCAGGTGACCCAAGGAAAGACTCAACAGCTCAGAGCTTAGCCCAGAAGATGCAATCTGGCCCTGTAGACCACTGAGGCAAGAGCTACAGAGCAAGGGGAATGTAGGAAATCTGCTAGCTGGTACTGGGACTGTCTCGAGTAAGGCGAACAGAAGGAAAAGCCATATGCATTTCTCTCCACCTCATGCCACAGAATAGTGCTGATGCCCTACATGGGGTAAGCGGAAGCCTTGTTATGCAGGCAGGTAGCCATTGTTTATGTTTGGACTCAGCAAGGGTTTAGTTGTGTTTGCCAGAAAGCTTACTCCTGGGTTCCAGTTTCAACTGGTAGTTTGGGAGTGGTTGAAAGGTGAGTGAATGGAGGATACAGCAGGGTACCTGGGGTTTAACCCACAGTAGGGTGCCAGGGGCACACTAGTGTTTAGGGCCCTCCTAGGGGCCTTGATTCCAAGCTTGGACCTGAGGGGGAGATCCAAGCCTAGAGTGAGGGAAAGGCTGAAGCCTAGCTGGGGCATGAGCTGGACAAGGGCTGGGAGGCCCAGTGCCTGGGGAAGACAAAGCCAGGGCCAGGGGGGTCCTGTGCATGGGAGGGGCAGAGACAGGAGCCAGGGGCCCAGATGGAGCCAGAGCAGGCTCAGTGCCCAAGGCAGGGTGGAAACAGCTCTAGATGGTCGAAATCTGATCAGTGGCCTATAGCCCAAGTGGGGTGCAACCCAAGAGGGTAAGATTCAGGCTGGGACTCAGAAGTTAGGCCCAACACAGTATTCTGGGATAAGGGAACAAGCAAGAGAAAAGGGGCTGGGGCCAGGAAGGCCGAGGCTCTGACAAGGGTATAAAGGCCTGAGGTGGCCTGGTACTGGACTAGGGCCAAGTGTCCACTGAAATCATTGATGGGTAGCATAAGCGGCAGGTGGAGCCATGTAATTAGCCTTTAAGACTTACAGGTGTCCTGGAGCAAAGATGGGCCAGGAGTGCCCACTCAGCTTAAGGGCAGGCTTGAGTCCAGGAGGAGCCTGCTGGCTGCTAGAGGAACTGGGGCTTGCTTTAGGACCTATTGGGTAGCCTCCCTTTTGATCTAAACAATTACATCAAAGGCATGGCAGACAAGTGAGAAGGGGAGGGGACCCTAGAGCTGGAGCAGGGTAGGAGTTGCGTGACCACTAGGAGGTGTTGCAGCCACCCTTGGCGCTCAACTTGATTATACCATCTCAAAAGTGTAGGTCAGAAGAAAAGAAAATCTTGAATAGGTTGAGGGCAGGGACACAGCCCTGCTTGACTCTGCTTCAAATCTCAAAAGCCTTATATGTTGATCCCGTATAGGTGACTGTTCCCCACATTCTGTCATGGAAAGGGTAGATTATGCTGACTGAGTTCTGGTGGACAGCCAATCTTTTCCAATAATTTAAAGAGGCCCATATAAGTGATCTGTTCTGCTGACAAACTCAAAGACCAAGCACAACTAGTAATATTTGTTTGCTATTTTGGAATAGATGAAAATGTAAAGAAAGAAATGGCAGGCATTGTGGCTCTTAAAGAAACAATGCATGGAATTGACACAAATGCACTAGAGAATGCACTGGAGAATGCTAGTGTCCCACTAGGTAAATTTGCTAGTACTGCGATGGACAGAACTCCTGCAATGATGTGGTGAAAGGTAGGTCTCGTTACACCTGTAAGGCCTTAGCAAGGCAGTCAGGCAACTTGGTGACTAACACTCAACCCCCTAAGCAGGGCCAGCTGAGCCTGAGCCCGCTGCTTGGTTCCAGTGCTGCTCTTAGGAGCTTTAGCAGCACTTAGCCCCTGCTGTGCAACAAAACAGCCTCAGTCTGCATGTAGCTCTTGTCTGTGTGACTTCCCTGGAGCCTGTTCCAGCCTGTATACCCAGTCCCTGAACTTTGGACCCCAAGTTTGACTTTGGGTCACGTGGCCAGGAACACAGGCTGGCAGCCTGGAGAGTGGCATCTAACCAGTTAACTCTGTAGGGGGGAAGGTGTGGGGGAGGAAAGGATCATGGAGGGTGCAGATTGAGACCCCACAGTGACGGATGGAGTGAGGCTGGGGCACAGGCAGATGAAGCCTTAGGAGGCTGATTTGGGGGATGCAGGTGGTGGGAGGGGGCAGCTCCCTGCCTCTGCACACTCCCTGGGAGAGACATAAAGGGTATTTGTGTGTGAGGTGAGGGTGGGCTGGGTGCTGTGCCAGCCTCTTCCCAGTGGGGGGGGCTGGGCTAGGGCTGCACTTGGTACAGGCAGTGGCAGCAGTGGGGGGGAGGGAGCAGTGGGGGGGTGCCTATAGTGAATTTTGGAGTGGTTGTAGCCCACCTTGTAGCCCCCCTCCCAGCACTGCCAGTGCCTACCCCACCCCTGTCCCTCCCTGCCCTGAGTGTAGCCCTGGCTCATTCCCCCCAACCCCGAGCCCACAGTGGGCAACTTGCGCACAGATCTGGGGGTACATGCCCCACATGCCTCCTTTGGGGGGTGTGCAGAGACAGGAGCTGCCACTCCCCGCCCCAGACAAGCCACCTGCAGCCCCAGTCCCACTCCCGCCCTCACTGCAGGGTCTCGACCTGCCTCTCCCCATGCCCTTTTCCCCTGCACAGACTTACCGGGTGTGGGACACTACTCTCAGAGCTGCCTGGCTGTATATCAGCAATCGGATTGGTATTGGCCAATATGGCTGATAAATAATTGGCCATCAGTATTGGCCAAAAAAATCCTTATTAATGCACCCCTACAAATTTGTGCTGCCACTTTTTGCTGCTGCACATGTCCTGTGTGGTACCCATATACTCAGTTGTGCTGACAGCACAGAAAGCAGACATGAAGTTGACACAAGAGAAACCTAAGTGTTCTGACTGCACAGTTGCTACGGAGCTGCCAAAACAGGGAAACGTGGTTTCATGACATTGTCAAGATAATAAAACACCTGTGCTGCAGTGTGATGAAAACCACAAAACTGTGCCAAAAGGTGAGCAGCTCGCCCAACAAGACAGATGCTCAGTGCAGCATGACACATTTTTAACCACGATAGGATACAATATGAACTTAGCTGCATAATGTGGATAAGGTTGGCTAACTGCAGGTAGAATAGCCACTTAGCCAATCACAGTAAAGGTTAATCCAAATTTGGTTTTAAGTTCCGCTTGAATGCGAATAAATTTGGGATTAAATTTCAACAAAGTGTGCAGATCTTCGGGTCCCCATACTGCTGGGGAAACAAATGACTTAAGAAGCTTTGCAGGTGCTGCAGAACCAACAGCTTAGCTGATCTGGTCCAGGCATCATCTGTAAGGGTGTCTTTAACAATTGTGCATAAGAAGTAACAAGGCTTGAACATGCTATATTGGATTTTGTGAGTATACTATAAGTTATTCTTTCTCTCTTAAATAAAACAAAGCTTGACTTAGAGAGCTGCGTGTCTACTTTAAATAACTCATCCACTCGACCCGTTATGGGTACAACACCCTGCATATGCACTTTGGTGCACGGTAAAATGCTCCACTTGGCATCCTGGCTCCGAGCATACTGGAGAAGCCGGGGCAGAACTAGAGGAGGGGAGATGCTTTGGCCAGCAGCCAGAGCATCTTCTGGAAGGACTAAGCCTCTGTCTACCAGTGCACACTCTTTGTGGCATGCACTGCACCATCTTTTTTTTCATGGTGGTTTTTTTGCTACTGGAAACTGGGGGACTGTGGTGTTGACACCCCCACAGTCAATTGGGTCACCAGCTGGCTGGAGTGCCGCACCCAGAGAGTGGTGGACGGGTCATTTTCGACCTGGAGGGATGTGGGCAGTGGGGCCCCCCAGGGCTCGGTCCTCGGGCCCGCACTGTTCAACATCTTCATCAGTGACTTGGACGAGGGGGTAAAAAGCAACCTGTTCAAATTTGCTGATGACACTAAGATGTGGGGGGATGTGGGCACACTAGAAGGAAGCAACAGACTACAATCAGACCTAGACAGGTTACAAGGGTGGGCGGATGAGAACAGGATGGGATTCAACACTGACAACTGCAAAGTGATGCACCTGGGGAGGAACAACCGGTACCATACTTACAGGCTGGGGAACTCCCTTGTCAGTACAGAGGTGGAAAAGGATCTTGGAGTCATCATTGACTCCAAGATGAATATAGGCCGGCAGTGTGGGGATGCGGTCAAGAAGGCCAACCACACCTTGTCATGTATCCACAGATGCATCTCGAGCAGGTCCAGGGAGGTGATCCTCCCCCTCTATGCGGCACTGGTCAGGCCGCAGCTGGAGTACTGCATCCAGTTCAGGGCACCGCACTTCAAGAGGGATGTGGACAACATGGAGAGGGTCCAGAGAAGGGCCACTCGCATGATCGGGGGCAGCAGGGCAGGCCCTACAAGGACAGGCTATGGGACCTGAACCTGTTCAGCCTCCACAAGAGAAGGCTGAGGGGGGATCCTGTGGCCTGTTACAAACTAGTCAGGGGGGATCAGCAGGCACTGGGGAAGTCCTTGTTTCCCTGAGCACTGTTAGGAGTGACCAGGAATAACGGTCACAAGCTGGCAGAGGGTAAATTCAGACTAGACATCAGGAGGCGCTACTTCACAGTCAGGGCAGCTAGGGTCTGGAACCAACTTCCAAGCGAAGTGGTGCTGGCTCCTACCCTGGGTGTCTTTAAGAGGAGGTTAGATGAACACCTTGCTGGGGTCGTTTGACCCCAGTACTCTTTCCTGCCATGGCAGGGGGTTGGACTAGATGATCTGCTCAGGTCCCTTCCGACCCTAGAAACTATGAAACTATGGAATTTCCCAGTAACAAATTTTGACCCCACACTGTAAAGTTGCAGTGCTGGACATGCTTTAACATGCCAAGTATAGAGTTTGTGGCACTGCAAAGAGGTTTTCAGTGCCACAAACCACATGTGCCTGCATATCTGGATCTGGCCTGACTGCCACACAGATCTCCATCCCCTCCCCAATCCATTGCTCTGCTTTCTGCTCCCTGCCTCATCTGTGGCTGTGCTGTGTGCACTCTTCCCTAGTCTGCCAAGTGCCACATGCAGAGTTACCATGGCACTTGTGACATGTTGTGCCACAGGGTGACTGTCCCTGAATTATCAGATGACTTTCATGGTAGATTTAAAGACTTGCAAATACTGAAACTTGTGAACTCATTATTGGTTGGTGTGGTTAATGAAGGCTGCTGGCCTACCCACAGATCCTTACTTGCCCATCCATCTGCTGTAGGAATGGACGTTCCAGCATTCTTAGAGCAGCATTTCTCAGCCCGCGGGTCATGACCCAAAAGTGGGTCACAAGAATATATGAAACAGTCACAAACAAAGTTTAAAAATGGATTCTCCTTTCAAGGAGAAAAACATGGGAAACTGTGGCTTTTCCCTTGCAGGCTGGCAGAGCTCCAGCCCCTCCTGCCCCACACACTGGAGGGCTGGGGGGCAGCGGTTGGGAGTGAGGGGCACTGAATTGGGACTGGCCATTGATGTTTACAAATGACTCCTGGTTAGGGTGGCCATCATAGAGGGGAGTCTGGTTGTCCTTTACTGCTACAAAACCGGATGCCTTTATGTCCCCTATTTTTTCTTGTTGAAGAGAAAAATAGAGAACATAAAGGTGCGGGGTTTTGTATCAATAGGGGACAGAGGAGCAGAACACAGGCATGTCCTCTACCATGGTCAGCCTAGTCCCGGTACAGTACAAAAATGGTTGAGAACTGCTGTCTTGGAGGAGACAGGTGTCTGAGGCCAGTGAATACATCAGTGCATTTGGGTGCGATGCTTTAAAGGCCCCCTGTGCTCAGAAAGTGCTGCATCATCCTCTGAACATGGGGCTCCTTCATAACTTGGATCGGCTTGACCCTCTCTGGTTGGAGGAACAGGGCCCAGGGTCGGATTCACCATTTCGTGGGCCCCCAGCTGAAGAAAAAAACTTTTATATGACTCCCCCCCATTCCAATACGTAAAAATAAGCACCTCTTCACTTAGGGCCCGGCGTTGATCCGGCCCTGACGGGCCAGTAATGCCCCCGGGCTTCACGTGCCTTCGCCCGGGCTCCGCTTGCCCGGCGCGCCCCCGAGCGCTCATGCGAGGCGGGGCGCAGCGCGCCGCCGGCCCCACGCCTTCGCTTTCGATTCCCGGCCGCGGCGGCAGGGAGCGGGGGCGCGGCGGCGGAAAACGAAACCGGGCGGCGGCAGAGGGCGGCGAGTGGTGCAAAGCCGAGAGCAGGCAGGCGGGCAAGGAGCGGGTCCCCCGGAAGTAGTGGGAAAAACACCACTTCCTCGCCTTCCCCGGGTTGGGGATCCTGTGGAAGCATACTGCTCAAGGTTTGGCCCTTTTCTAGTCCAGGCGGCAGCTGCGTGAGGAGCTTTCCGGCAGGATCCAGCGGGAGGCAGGCAGTGGGACAGCAGCTGGAAGCGCCCTCCGGGGCTGGCGTGTGGTGCAGCCGCTGCCTGAGGCCAGATCGTCCAGGTCCCGGGCCCACACTTCCCACAGGTAAAGCCGGGGGTCGCCCGCTGTGCCCACAACGTGCCCTGCCTTCTTTGGGGAAGGGGACGTTTGGGGGTTATGCTGTAAGGTCCTCATCTCCCCCAGACAGGCCCAGATTCGGCCCCCAGTCCCCACATGGCAGCTGGAGTCCAAGCTTCCAAAAAGTTTTAATACAAATTTTTTCCTCCCTCCCACCCTACCTAGGTTCTTGGTGGCCCCAGGCAAACTTTTAGTCCCTCTTTACCATGATCATGGAGATCATGATGGTAATAATCAAAAAATTACCATTTTTGGGCCCCCTTTCTGCCTGGGCCCTGGTTAGTCTCCTGGTTTGCCCAGGCCTGTGTCTGGCCCTGCTCCCACCCCACAGACCGCTGCTAGAAGGTGGGGGCGGGTGAAAGAAAAAAATGTGGATCCATCATTACTTAGGGCAGGGATTCACAACATTTAGGTGCCCAAGGGCACATTCACATTTAAAAGAAAAAGCAGTGGGCCTCAATATGACAACATTTTTTGTTGGAATAATTAATTTTACTGATCAGGAAAATTCAGGCAGGCACCTGAATAAGCTTTGGGGGGTGGGGGGGTGATGGCACCAGCAGGCACTACATTGGGAACCACTGACTTAGGGTGATCATATTTCTTGAACCTCACTTCCTCTCTACCTCCTCTCTCTGGCATGCTTGGCCGTTTCTAAGTCCTTGACACACTTCTTTTAGCATGCAACAAATATTTTGTAGCAAAACAGCCTATAATTCTTTATGCTCATAAACACTTCCTGGATCTGTGTCTGTACACTTGAATTATAGGTCTGCAATCTCTGTGTTTGTTTTCTTATTTTCTTGGGGCAGAGACAAATGCTAAAAATACACATTCATTGTCAATTTTCCCCCCTTGCAGATTGGGTCAAAATGGCATCCAAGAAAGAGCTTAATGAATATTGTCAAGCACATGGATTAAAGGTGTTGTATGAGATTGTCGGGGAGGAAGGCCCACCTCATGATCGCAAGTAAGTTCATAATGGAGGCCAGTAGATATCAGTGGATCTTCATTAGTAGTCTGGAAGGTGGTAGGGAGTGCATTTTCAGCAAGTTCACAGATGACACCAAATTGGGGGAGTACGTGCTGGAAGGTAGGCCTAGGATTTAGGGAGACCTAGACAAATTGGATTATTGGACCAAAAGAAATCTCAGGAGGTTCAATAAGGGCAAGTGTACAGTCCTGCACTTAGGATAGAACAATCCCATGCACCAGTGCAGGCTGGAAGCTGATTGGCTAAGCAGCAGCTCTGCAGAAAAGGACCTGGGGGTTACAGTGGACAATGAACTGAACATGAGTCAACAGTGTGCCCTTGTTGCCAAGATAACTAACAGCATACTGGGCTGCATTAGTAGGAGCATTGCCAGTAGATCAAGGGAAGCAATTACAGGCAGTCCTCAGACTTACGACATAATTGGTTCCTGAAAATCAGGTCATAAGTCAAAACCTGGTAACTCAGAACCAATTTTCCCACAGGAACAATGTTACAAATGGGGGATTTGTTCCTTTACCATGCTCGACAGCTGTGTCTAGCTGGTAAGTCTGTTGTGGGGGGGAAGGGGGAGGGAAGTGGCATGGAAGGGCAGATCAATGCCCTGCAGTGAGGAAGGGATTGGGGCTGGGCAAGCAGCGGGAGGGCAGAGCCCCCATTCCCAGTGCCACTGCGCCCACCTAGAGCAGAGTGCAGTGCAGCCCTGGCCCCACCCCAACCCCATGCAGATCAGATGCACATGCCCCCCATGCCCTCCTGGACCAGCAGTACTCAGCGGCGGGAGCCATTCCATGCTATCCCTGAGTCCTGACCCTGCCCCCCCACTCCAGCTTGGCAGCCCCTGTCCCAGCCCCAATTCCTCTCTCACTGTGGAGTACTGATTTGCCCCCTCCCCCCACACCCTTTTCTCCTTTCTTCCCCCAACCACAACAGACTTACCAGTGGACACAGCTGTATCGAGCATGGTAAAGGTGAAACCTGCATCAGAACCTCAAAACAGGGTATCAATTTGCAAATATCGCACATGCTGTTTGTCATAAAGTGAAAAGTTGTAAATTGCGGACTGCCTGTATTTGCCTCTGTTCTGCACTGGTGAGGCCACATCTGGAGTGCTGTGTCCAGTTCTGTGCATCCCACTACAGTGAACAATCTACTAAGTTCAGCAGAAGGCAGCAGAAATGGTTAGAGGGCTGGGGCACATGACATGAGGAGAGACTGAGGGAACTGGGTTTATTTAGTCCATGGTAGGGAAGACCGAGGGGGGCTTTAGTAGCTTTCAACTACTTGAAGGGTGGTGACGAAGAGGATGAAGCTAAACTGTTCTCAGGGGTGGCAGATGGCAGAACAAGGAGCAATAGCCTCAAGGAAAGTTTAGGGTAAATATTAGAAAGAACTTTCTTATGAGGAGGGTAGTAAAGCACTGGAATAGACTACCCAGAGAGGTTGTGGCATCTCCAGCCCTGGAGATTTTTTAAGACTGAGGTAGGCAAAACTGGGATGATGCAGTTGAGGATGGTGCTGCCTTAAATGACCTCCTGAGGTCCCTTCCAACCCTGATTTTCTATGATTTTTGTGATAATGTAAGAATATGTAAGCTGCTAGATTATCATTCTTATGATGATTAAGTGGTGATAGTTTTTAAATGATCCTTGCAGCAACCCCACAACATGTGACCTAAGGTAGGCTCCACCCTCTCTCTGCTGTCAACTTGTAGTAGTGAGACATATCTTCGTTGGTGTTTTGGATATGTATCAAGAGATCCACTCTTGTTGACCACCGTGCAATATGTTTTTTAAGGAGTCCATCTTTCAGAAAGTGTTATCGGAGTTGGCAATCCCTTGATTCAAGGATAATGTCTTCCATGGTTCATTGAGGGGTCTTGAGTCCAGTCCTTGAGCCACAGATCCATCTGCAAAAGTTGGTGGGTCTCTCCACAAGGGAAAGTTGGCTGCAGGATGGCATTTCTGTCTTTTCCCTTTCTCACCTAGAAAGTGTTATACTAAGTGGAGAATATGTATATGTGAGTTGGGGGAAGGGGAGAGAACATATTTAAATAAAAATGTTTCAATGTAAATTTCTAAAACATTTTGGAAAGGAGTTAAATGCGTGAAATCCTTGAATACCGAAGTACTTTCATAGCATAGCATAACATAGCATAGCATAGCAACACTCTGAAGAACAACAAGCAAATCTTTACAAGGTACTTAAGTATATGGCAAGGTTTGGCAGTGTTTTGTGAGCAGTTAATTTTCTTTATTGCAGGTTCACTATTAAGGCTGTAATAAATAAAAAAGAATATCCTCCAGCTGAAGGTCAAGCCAAAAAAAAAGCAGAAGATGCAGCAGCAAAAGCTGCACTGGAGTCTATTGAAAAAGAAGGGAAGGTAAACTGCATATCATGTTTAAATATAAAATAGAAGATGACTTTGCAAAGTAAACAGTAAAATACCATTCTTACATTGGGGTTGGAAAGGCTTTTAAATTTGTCCTCTTCTGATGCATCCTCTGAACCATGGCAGACATCATTTATATTTCACTAAACTGCCTCTGAGTTATGGGTATCTGTTGTATGGCAAAGCCAAAACTAAAAGCCTCTGCATTCCCCTGCCTGCAGGGAGTAAATTTGATCTTGGCAAGGACCAGTTCCCTTTACTGTCTTCTATAGAATGCATCTGTCTATGTGGAGTTTCTCAACTGTGTGACAGCTTTAAAGAAGTGATTTGCAGATATGAAAAACTCCCTTCATTAGTTGATTTCCAAACATATGAAGAAAAACAAAGGCCTGCCATGGAAAGAGACATTGCAAATGAGTCTTTACAAAACAAGAATAATTGCCATGTCAAACCCACATTAAGAGCTTTATCCTGGCCAGTTTTGTAGACCAGCAGTATCTTTGATCTCTATGATACTAAACTAATAGCAGCAAAACAAGCCTTCTTTTACATTGCTTCATATGTTTCTTATCCATGAACTGAGGTGAGAAACTGAAGCATAGTTTTCAGACCTAGTCAACCTTTATCTCTCTTCTGTGACTATAAACAGTATCTGATGAAGTGAATTTGGAGTCATGAAAGCTTGTGCTCTTTATATCTTAGTTAGTCTATAAAAGTTGCATATCGACCCTCTAGAGTTGATATGCAGCTTTATAGACTAAGAGATATATTAGTGGGAACCCCATTGTGAGCAATAATTCATTATGCATAAGCCACCAAACAGTCATCAGACATGAATTTGGTCAGGATTTACATTTAAATAGACCAGTTAATCGCACCTTAAATTGTAACCCAGCCACACTTTAAAGCAATTAATGGCACCATAAACAAGGAATAAGCCACAATAAAGTTGTTCTGCAAAAAATGTATAATAACTTTGTGGCTGATTCCCATCATGCCATTCATTAAATATATGGCTAGGTGCACCCTGTGGCTAGGAGCCATGTCAACTGATCTGGATTCCCATGTGTTCCAGAGGCTGGAACGCTGCAGCTGATGGGGCTACCATGCTGTGCTTCCGTGGCTGGAGTCTCCTGGCTGGGAATGCCTTTGCTGATCAGGTGTGTCCCTGCAGTTGCAAGTAGGGATCAGCTGATGGGCTCCCAGCCTTGGAGATGCATGGTGCAGGAGCCTGTTGTGTGCCCCTGGAGCTAGGAGCCTGGATCAGCTAATGGGAACCCTCAGACAATGTATATTTCATGCTATTTAGTAAATTGCAGCTTTTAAAACTATTCATCCTTTATATATTTTGTAGCCTGAGTGTGCCTCAAATGTACAACCTTTGGTATCACTGCTACCACCAGCACCTTTAGCAGATGTAGAAGAAAAGAAACCATTACCTTCTAAGGTGGACTATATTTCTTTATTGTCCCAATATGGACAGAAGAACCACTGTATGGTTACCTATTCTGAAGAGTTGCAGTCTGGATTACCTCATTTACCAAAGTAAGATGCACTTAATGTTGTTATTTGCTTTTGGTTCTTCCCTGTATTTGGTTCATGGCATCATTTCTTAACACACATTCTTTTATGATATTCTTCAGAAATTCAACCAGATATCAGTTGTTAATAGCTAAAGGACATGGTGATTTAGTAGGTAGAAGAAAAATAAGGAATAGGACATTTTTAGGCTTTAGTTCTAGAAGTTTATTGGCCACAGTTTTTGTATGGTGGAGGTGCTATATTCATAGTTGAAAATACAGATAGAAAATAAGTGAATCACTTAGTGGAATATTGATGTACAGGCAGTCCTCAACTTAGGACTTTTTGAGTTGCAATGAATTTCACTTATGACGTTTATAAATTGGTGCCCTGTTTCAACATTCCAACATGGATTTCATCTTTACAATGGTTCATACTGCATGCAGCTGGTAAGTGGTGGAAGGTGTGGGGCAAGGGAAGGAGTGTCGGGGGCAGATCAATGGCTCCTGTGGTGAGGGAGGGACTGGGACTAGGTTTGGGGCAAGTGCTGCCCAGCTGGGGCCAAGCGGGCGTGGGGAAGGCGGGCACACTCCTTGTCTGGCAGTTCCTGCTGCTGCTCCTGCTGCTGGTCTGGGAGGGCATGGTGGGGTGTGTGCCCCTGGATCTGTGCAGTGTAGGGTGGGCAGAGCAGGGGCTGCACTGCCTGCCCTGCCCCAATTTGGGGCCACATGCCCCTCCCCCCATGCTCTCAAAGCTACGGCTTGTCCGGGGTGTACGGGGGGCGGGGGGTGGCTTGTGCCACTGAGTGCTCCTTGTCTGGAGGCAGCGCAGCAGCTCCGTCCTGTGCCTGCCCTGTCCTGGCTGGGCGAGCAGTGGGAGGGCAGGGGGGGTGTATGCCCCTAGATCGGGGCTGTAGGAGGGCTGCAGCCACCCAGAAATTCAATATACCCCTGCTGCCTGCCTGGAGTGCAGCCTGGTGTAGCCCCAGTCCCACCCTGCACAGATCCAGGGGCACATGCCCCGCCGTGCCTACCTGGATAAGCAGTGGGAACTGCTGGTTGAGTCCCCAGATAAGCAGCATGAAGAGGCAGGAGCTGCTGCCCCAGCTACTCCGCCGTACCCAGCTGGTCCCAGCTGGACAGCGCTTGCTCCATTCCCAGCCCCAGTCCCAGTCCCAGTCCCTCTGTCACCATTGGGGGTTGTTGATCTGTGCCCCTACACCTTCCCTTCCCCCTTCCCTGCCACCACTTACCAGCCACATGCAGTATCAACCGTTGTAAAGGAACCAGTTCCCCATTTGTAACATGGTTCCTATGAGAAAATTGTTTCTGAGTTATGACGTATTGATTTAAGATGTGTTTTTCAGGAACCAATTGCATGGAAAGTCTGAGGACTGCCTGTACTGGAGCAAATGAAGCTCCACTTTTCTAGTTCCTGACCTTAAAAAGGTCAGGTAGAAAGAACCAACACGATATGATTCATTAAAAAAAAAAATTACAGCTTGTAACAGTGCCAGTGTCTGGTCCCCTAAATTCTCGCTTTGTTTTCTGTTCAGTTTTAATTTTGATAATAACTTGACTCTTCATTTATAAGACTCAGTTATTGGCACTTGTGTTATGGTGTTCATAGGGAGCTAGATTAGCCCCACATGTGCTAAGTGGTGACCTTTAAAGGAGAAAATATGTTGTTTGTGAACTCTTTCTTCTTATAATGTATAATCTGGACTGCTTTATTCTTGAGGCTGTAAATCAGGAGTGGGCAAAATATGGCCCACAGGCTGGATTCAACCCACGAGGCCATTCTGTCCGGCCTGTGGGACCCCTAAAAAATTTAGAAAATATTTCTCTGTCTTTGGTTCATGTCAAAAATGACAGAAGCCAGGGGTAGTAGGACCCAGGGGAAGCCTGGCGGGCTCCCACAACTGCAGAGTCCGCCCAACCCTGCCTCGCCAGCCGGAAGCCCCACGAGGGGCTTCTGGCCTGGGACCATCTGGCTTCTCTGGCACCGGAACCTCAGGTAAGTGGGGCAGGGAGGGTGGGCCCTCCCTGCCCCACGGCTGGTGCTCCCTACTGCAGCCGCTTGTAGCCCACGCGAGGCTGTCTTGAGCAGGCACAGGCATCCCCAAGCAGGCTGTGAGCGGCTGCAGCGCGGGGCACAGGGCAGGCGAGGGGCCACTTTTCCCTGGGCTCAGCACCAGCTTGTAACCCACCCCTGCTGCCAGCCTGGGCCCCACGCAGCTCTAGGCTCACTGTCGGGACTGTGCACAGCAGCAGCAGCTGTGGCCCCCCCGCTTGCTGTGCTGGCCAGTATTTGCTGCTGCTGCCCCTCCAGAACTCGTATGCTGGGCAGCAGCAGCCAATGCTGCCCAACACAGCAAGTGGGGGGGCCACAGCTGCTGCCATTGTGGAGCAGCCCCAACAGGCGAGCCCAGAGCCGCTTGGGGCCCAGGCTGGCAGCGGGGCCAGGTTACAAGCTGGTGCTGAGCATGGGGAAAGCAGCCCCTGCTCCGCCCCATGCCTGGCACCCCATGCTGCAGCTGCTTGCAGCCGCCTGGGGTTGCCTGTGCCTGCTCAAAACAAAATGAGGGCAGGCGGTACATGGCAGGATGCCCTGCTTGTGCCCCCTGCTCCCCACACCTGCTTCCCTTTGCCCCCCACCCAGAGCCCCTGCCCCCTAGCCCGGGCTCTGTAGCTGTCAGCAGCTACCCAGAACCTGGGCCAGCTGCAAACATCTGCAGCCTTTCCACCCTGGCCCCCGTCTGTGCCTGCTCAGGACGGCCCCACGTGGGCTGCGAGCAGCTGCAGCAGGGAGTGCTGGCCATGGGATAGGGGAGGGGCTGCCCTTCCCCTGTGCTCAGCACCAGTTCATTCCCTGTGGGCGAGCAGGATGTCAGGGCTGCATGCTACCCCCAGCCTGTACTGCGGGGCTGGGAGGCACTGGGAGTAAGCAGGTGCACAGGTCCCACACCAGTGTCCTGGGGCCAGTGCCGGAGGGGCCCAGAGCAGGGTGGCAGGGGTACAGGGTCCTGGCTGGCAGGGGCTCTATGGAGCTGGGCCAGTTCCCCCCTCTCCCTGCTGGTACAGCCCAACCCGGCTCCACAGACCCCTGCCAGCCTGTGTCCTGCTCTGGGCCCCACCAGTACTGGCCCTGAGACATTGGTTCCAAGATGGTGACCAGGGGGCGGGGCACCTGTCAATGGGCGGGGCTACCTATTAACAGCTTGCCAAAACTGGGTAAATGGCCCTCCGCCTGGAATAATTGCCCACCCCTGCTGTAAATAGAGGACCTCCAGAACAGGTTGGAGCAGGACCACTGCCTCTTGTTAGAACTTTGTGTTAACATTTAGGGTTACCACTCCTTTGAGTTAGATCTCAAATGGCACAGAATATATTCCAGGCTCTGCTTTTGGCAGCATGAAGTGGAAGATATTAATTCTGACATAATCGCTGACATAATCATCTTCCAAGTTCTAAGTGAATAAGGCAGCTTAGTTTGACTTTTTTCAGTAAAAGGTGCATGAAATAAAACCAAACTCAGTGTAGCTTCTGTAACCTTCTCTAAAGGAAGCCTTAGCACAGCAGCTTTTTCTTTGGTATACAGGTTTCCCTCCATTTACGCGCATTCTTTTTATGCGAAATTGCTCCTATGCGATGAGCATATTTAGACCCATATTTCGTCATATGTGAAGTAAACTCACTCTTATGCAATCAGCATAGATGTCCCCCCTCCCCCATCCCCCACTCAAGCAGGTAAGTCTGTGGTGGGAGGGGAAAGGGCTGTGGTCCCACTCACCTCAGCCCTGTCTACAGGAGCCCTGGGAGCGGCCCGCACCAGCTGCCTGCAGCCGCAGGGCTGCACTGTGCTCCACTTGCCCCCACCATGCCTGGGCTCACTCTAGCTCCTGGGCTGCACCGTGCTGCGGTGCAGGCAGTTGGTGTCGGCTGCTCCCAGGGTTGTTCCAGCACAGGCTGGGGTGAGTGTGGACAAATGGAGCCCCCGGTGGCGCAGGGCACAGTACTCACCCCAGCCCCTGCTGCAGCAGCCCTGAGAGCAGCTGACACCAGCTGCCTGCACCAAGGCACAGCACAGCCGAGGACCTGGAATGACTGGGGACAGGCGGAGCATGGTGCAGCCCAGTGGCTGAAGGCAGCTGGTGCCGGCCACTCCCACTGCAGCTGTGGCTGGGGCGAGTGCCGCTCTATTCCCTCTGCTTTGCTGCCTTGTGCAGCCCCAGGAGCAGTGCCACTTCCCCAGCCCCTTCCCTAGTCCCAGTCTCACTCCATCCCTCCCTCCCTCACTGCCATGGGAACGTATCCCTATTTGTTCATTATAAACTGGGTTTGCTTTATGCAAATACAATTTATGCGCCATTCTCTGGCAATGCATGTACAGCATAAATCGAGGGAAACCTGTATTAGTTCCCAGACCTACTAAAAATAGTTTGGGAACTTGGTTGCCTAGGTTCTCCTTTTTGCCAGGTATGGGTCTGAATTTTCCTGTTGCTTCTTTTTATGGTTTCCCAAGTTAGAGAGTGCAGCTACACACTTCTGACCCCATTAGAATATCAGGCAACTGCTGCAAGTCCTCCCTCTGACCAAGTCTGGTCATCTTTAAGAGGCAGGTTTCTTTTCTCAGCTCAACATAGGAGTTTACTAGTTTCTTGTTATTCAAGAGTAGAATACTTGCACCTCTTCCCATATATGATATTGATTTAGGTGAAATGAGAGGATAATTTATTTATTTATTATGGTGGTAGACAGAGGTTACATTCATGAACAGAGACCCATGGTGCCATGCATTGTGCATTCAGTAAAGAACAGTGCAAAGATCAACATGTCTAATTGAAATTATGTGAGAGGCAAGGATTTCTTAGGGTGATATTTTTATTGGACCACCTGTGTAGTTGGGGTAGAGATTGATAAGCTTTTGAATGAAAGATGTTCTTCTTCAGGTCATAATCTAATCTAATCTTAGTTATAGCTAGTGGTCTCATTAAATCATGCTGGAAGTACCCTCCACAGCAGCTCCTTTAAAGTTTTTCATTTCACTGCTTCTTCTCCTCTTCCCTCACCTGCCCCTGATTGCCAGAGGGGCTCTGCTGGCTGGGCTGTTTGCTGCTGATCACTGGGTAAGTAAAAATTATGGCATATTTAAAACCATGTTTTTTGCTTCCCCAGCAATCAGCAGCAAACAGCCCAGCCAGTGGGGCCCCTCTCCCAGGGCAGGTGGTGAAATGAAAAACTCTGTCTGTCTGGGTCCCAGGTCCTAGGCCTGTCGGTTCCATCTATGCCCCCTCTCATGCTGCTGTGCCTTCAGAGGCTCTCTGGTATTGTCCCGCTGGGCATGTTAACTGTTCCCCCCTCCAGGCACTCTGTGATTCCCCGCTCTCGGGCACTATAGGATTGCTCCCGTGGGTGTGCTCGGTGTACCCCCTGCTAGGTGCTCTGGATTTGCCTCTCACAGGATCTATAAGATTGCCTCTCTAGGTGTGCTTGGTGCACCCCTTGCAGGCACTCTAGGCTTGCCCTTCATGGGCTCTATGAGGTCATCTCTCGGGTGTATTAGGTACACCTCACCTAGCCAGTCTGGGATTGTCTATCATGGGCTCGACATGATTGCTGCACCCCATGCTCTGGGTGCTATGGGATCTTCAAGCCATCCTTCACAGTTTCCTCCCTCCCAAACCACTGGGTTCTTCACTCAGTGTCTTGTCCTGCCAAGTCACAGGGCTAAACAAAAGTACAAACACAAGCACTCAGGGCTCTAAGAAAACTCTAACCTGGGTTAACAGCTGCTAGCCATTGGATTCCCTAGCTGTCTCAGGGCCTAGCACACTCACAGTTTGCCTGTAAATCACAGATGCCTCCAGCTCTTCCCTGCTCACCAGATTGCCTGCCCTATATTTCTCCTATGGTCCTGCCTGCTTCCAGTCAGGTAACTCCTTTGGACTTCCTGCAGGTGCTTGCTAACTAATCTGTTTAACTGATTACTTTGGCAGCTCTGCTCTGCCTGTCCTGCAAAACACTCCCTAAGCTGCTTCCCACTTAAAGTAACAGAGTGTCCCAGGCTCTCTGTCACACTTGACTACTGCGTAGGTAAGTCAAGGTAAGTTTTAGAAGTGGGAGAATAGTGCAATGCCCAAGAGACTCTATAGAATCTTATGGGATAGCTGTTGAGGCACAGAGAGGACCAAAAAGGATAAACTTTAGAGAGAGAAACTTTCAATGAAGACTTCAAATGTATTAATAGGTTATACTACTAGCAGCCTTATTAGGAAAATAAACTTGAATGCACAACATTGATAGTTCCTAGAGGTAGCCAATAAAGTGACACTTTCTCTTACTTAGTTTACTCAAAAAGGCAATTAAGAAATAATGCGCTCCCAACTTAACGCTGCCTGCAACTATGAACACTCTAAACAGCATGTTTATGTAATATATCCAAGTTTGCATTTCCATTCCTGCCTGTCTGTTGTGTTCACCCACATGACATCTTGTTTGTACTTCGAGCCCTGTCATACAAACACTTATTTGTGCATGTAACTTCATTCTCATGATACTTTTACTGATTTACTCATAAGAGTAAAGTTAGGTACGTGCATTATGGTAGAACTAGAGAAGAGGTGGGCAATTTATTTTGGCTGGAGGGCCATTTAATGACTTTTCCTGAGCTGTTGAGAGCTGCAAGGGTAGCCCCACCCCTTGACAGGTGCCCGCCCCCTGGTTGACATCTTGGGACCAGTAGTCCCATCCCTAACCCCTGACCTTTGCCACTGGAAGTCCCGCCCCTTGCCCTGGAAGTACTCCTTTTGGGAGGGGAGGATTGCCATCTTAGAACCAGAAAAAAACAAATCATATACTAAAAGTCAAACACCTACTATAATAGGGGTAGGCAACATTTTTTGGCCGGAGTGCTGAAAAAAACACAATGTCTACCTTGGAAGGTGCTGGAGTGCAAACGTGCTGGAGCCCAGAGCAGCTGTTTGTAGTCTCTGGCTGCAGCTGGGCCAAGGAGCCCAGTCTGCTTGCAGCAGGGCTTGCAGCATCCCAGCTGCCTGCTGGGAGCAGCCTGGGCTCCATGGCTGGCAGCAGCTGCTTGGAGCCCGAGCTGGCAGTGGCGTGCCAAGCAAAATGGCCTTGCTTGCCATGCTTGGCATGTATGCCCGGGGTTGCTGACCCCTGTACTATAAGCTATTTTAATTTTTTTACAAAAAAAATTTTTTTGTTATGATTTGTGTTCGCGTACTGTATATAGTTTCATAGTTGGTAGGGTTGGAAGGGACTTAAGTAGATCATCAAGTCCGACCCCCTGCCCTGGGCAAGAAAGAATGCTGGGGTCAAATGACCCCGGCAAGGTGTCTGTCTAGCCTCCTTTTGAAGACCCCCAGGGTAGGAGCCAGCACCACTTCCCTTGGAAATCGGTTCCAGCTCCTAGCTGCTCTGACTGTGAAGTAGCACCTCCTGATATCTAGCCTGAATCTACTTTCAGTCAACTTATGGCTGTTATTCCTTGTTACTCCTGGTAGTGCTCGGGGGAACAGGGACTCTCCCATAGCCTGCTGGTCCCCTTGGCCAGTTTGTAGACGGCCACCAGATCCCCCTTCAGCCTTCTCTTGTGGAGGCTGAACAGGTTCAGGTCCCGTAGCCTGTCCTTGTAGGGCCTGCCCTGCTGCCCCCTGATCATGTGAGTGGCCCTCCTCTGGACCCTCTCCATGCTGTCCACATCCCTTCTGAACTGCGGCGCCCAGAACAGGATGCAGTACTTCAGCTGCGGCCTGACCACTGTCGCATAGAGGGGGAGGATCACCTCCTTGGACCTGCTTGTGATACATCTGTGGATGCATGACAGGGTGCGGTTAGCCTTCCTGACTGCTTCTCCACATTGGCGGCCCATGTTCATTTTGGAATCAGTAATGACTCCAAGATCCTTTTCTGCCTCTGTACTGACAAGAAGGGAGTTCCCCAGCCTGTAGGTATGCTGCTGGTTCTTCTTCCCCAGGTGCAGTACCTTGCTCTTGTCAGTATTGAAACCCATCCTGTTCTCATCCGCCCACCCCTGTAACCTGTCCAGGTCTAGTTGTAGCCTGTCCCTCTCCTCCAGCATGCCCACTTCTCCCCACATATTAGTATCATCCGTGAACTTGAACAAGGTGGTTGTCATCCCCTCGTCCAAGTCGCTGATGAAGATGTTGACAGTGTGGGACCGAGCCCTGAGGGACCCCACTGCCCACATCCCTCCAGGTCGAAAATGGCCCATCTACCACCACTCTCTGGGTGTGGCCCTCCAGCAAATTTGTGACCCATCTGACTGTGTAGGCATCGATGCCACAGTTGCCTAATTTCTTAATGAGAATGGGGTGAGAGACAGTGTCGAAGGCCCCAGAAAGACTATGTCCACCGCGACACCTGCATCCAAGAATTTTGTGACTTGGTCGCAGAAGGCGACCAGGTTGGTCTGACAGGATCTGCCTCAAATGAACCCATGTTGGTTGCCCCTAAGCATATGTTCCCCTGCTGGTCCCTCACAGATGTGCTCCTGGGTAATTGTCTTAAAGAGCTTCCCCAGAACCGAGGTAAGACTAACGGGCCTGTAGTTTCCTGGGTCCCCCTTCCTCTCTTTTTTGAAAATCATAGAATCATAGAAGTAGGGTGGGAAGGGACCTTGTAGATCTTCCAGTCCGGCCCCCCGCCTGGGCGGGAGAAAAACTGGACTCAAATGAGTCCAGCCAGGTAGGCATCAAGCCTCTTCTTAAAGACCCCCAGGGTAGGAGCCAGCACCACTTCCCTTGGAAGTTGGTTTAAGCTCCTAGCCACCCTAACTGTGAAGTAGTTCTTGCGGATGTCTAATCTAAACCTACTCTCCAACAACTTGTGGCCGTTATTCCTTCTTATGCCAGGGGGCGGTAGGGGAAATGGGGTCTCCCCCAAAGCCTTCTGGTTCCCTCTAGTGAGTTTATAGACAGTCACCAGGTCCCCCCTCAGCCTTCTCTTGTGAAGGCTGAACAGGTTTAGGTCCTGCAGTCTTTCATTGTAGGGTCTGCCCTGTTGTCCCCGGATCATGCGGGTGGCCCTCCTCTGGACCTTTTCAATGTTGTCCAGATCCCTCCTGAAATAGGGCGCACAGAACTGGACACAGTACTCCAATTGTGGCCTGACCAGCGTTGCACAGAGGGGGAGGATCACATCCTTGGCCCCACTTGAGATGCATCTGTGGATGCACGACAAGGTCCGGTTAGCCCTGCCAACCGTGACTTCGCATTGTTGGCCCATGTTCATCTTGGAATCAGTAATGACGCTGAGATCCCTTTCTGCCTCTGTGCTCTCAAGAAGGGAGTTTCCCATTCTGTAAGTGTGCTGCTGGTTTCTACTGCCCTGCATTTGTCAGTATTGAAACACATCCTGTTTATGTTAGCCCACTCCTGTAACCTATCCAGATCTTGCTGCAATCTTTCCCTCCCAACTAGCTCACCTCACCCCAAATTTTGGTATCATCAGCTAATTTAAACAGGTTGCTTTTCACCCCATCGTCCAAATCTCTGATGAAGAAATTGAACAGCGCGGGCCCAAGGACCGAGCCCTGAGGGACTCCGCTGCCCACTTCCCCCCCAGGTTGAATATGACCCATCCACCACCACCCTCTGAGTATGACCCTTGAGCCAATCTGCAATCCATCTGACTGTGCAGGCATCAATGCCACAGTCGCCTAGTTTTTTAATGAGGATGGGATGGGAGACGGTGTCAAAGGCCTTGCTGAAGTCTAGAAAGACTACGTCCACGGTGACACCTGCATCCATTGCCTTTGTGACCTGATCATAAAAGGGAATCAGGTTGGTCTGACATGACCTGCCCCTAATGAAAGTGTGCTGGTTGCCCTTGAGCATCATCCCTGAAGCCGGCCCATCACAGATGTGCTCCTTGAGGATCTTCTTAAAGAGTTTCCCTAGGATAGAAGTAAGACTGATGGGCCTGTAGTTGCCCGGGTCCTCTCTCTTCCCTTTTTTGAAGATGGGGAACACGTTAGCTATCTTCCAGTCATCTGGCACCTGGTCCGAGCACCACGAGTGCTCGTAAAGCCGTGCCAAGGGCCCTGCAATAACCCTAGCTAGCTCCCTCAACACCCTGGGGTGGAGAGCATCTGGACCCGCTGACTTGAACACATCCAGCCCCTCCGGAAGCTCTCTAACCTGGTCCTCCCCAGCCTGAGGTCTGGAGGCGTTTCCCTCAAGTCCGTCTTGCATCACAGCAGGGAAGTCCCGGTCCCTGCACAAGAAAATGGAGGTGAAGAATTGGTTAAAGAGGTCCGCTTTCTCCTCTGGCGCAACCACCAGATTGCCCAGCATATTTTGCAGGAGCCCCACATTACCCAGTGCCTTGTTCATCCTCCCTATACATTTGAAAAAGGACTTTTTATTATCCTTGATCTTGAACGCTAGTCCTAGCTCTATGTCCGCCTTAGCTTTCCTGACAGACCCCCTACAGGCCTGAGCAGAGGAGGTACACTCCTCTTTGGAGATAGCACCCCACTTCCACCTGGTGTACGCCGCCTTTTTGGCAATCAGGCATTCCCGGACGCCCTTGGTATGGGACCACATTGGCCCTTTTCCAGTCTTTCAGCACATCACCAGAGCACTGTGAGTCATGAGCGCTCATAAAGCTGTGCCAGGGGTCCCGCAATGAGCTCTGCTAATTCCCTCAGCACTCTGGGGTGGGGATCATCAGGACCTGCTGATTTGAACACATCTAGTCCCGCCAGAAGTTCCCTGACTATGTCCTCACTGACCCTGGGCCTGGCAGTGCCTCCCCTGGATCTGTCAGGAATCCCGGTGGGGGGGTGCCCCGGGCCCTGCTCAAAAAAATGGAGGCAAAGAAATTGTTAAAAAGGTTAGTTTTGTTATCTGGTGTAACCACCAGATTTCCTAATGTGTCCTGCAGAGGCTGTACATTACCCGGTACCTTCTTTTTACCCACTATGTATTTAAAAAAGGACTTCCTGTTATCCTTGAGCCAGGTTGCTAGTCCCAGTTCCATCTCTGCCTTAGCCTTCCTAACAGCCCCTTACAGTCTTCAGCAATAGAGGTATAATCCTCCTTGGTGATGGCCCCTCCCTTCCATTGGGTGTGCGCCTCCTTTTTAGCTTTGAGACATTCCTGGTTGGTTTTGGTGAGCCATGGGGACTTTTGAGCGCTCTTGCCCACTTTATTCCGCATTGGGATTGTCACCCTTTGGGCTTGGAGGATCATCTCCTTAAGGAACAACCACTCTTCTCGGACTCCCAACTCCCCTCCCCTCTGGGATCTCAGTGCCTCCCCAACTAGTCTCCTTACCTCATTGAAATATAGAGGTGATTGCCTAAAAACTCCAGAAATAATCTTATTCCTATATATTGTGTGTGGGGCAAAGGGCTGTGTGTATGGTGGGGTGTAAGGGGGGTTTGTGATGGGGTGTGGCTGTGGAGCGGGCAATAGGATGGGGGACTGTGGGGACCCCCCACACCCATCTCCCAGTGGCAACAACAGCAGGTGGAGGAACTGGCCACCTCCTGCTGCTGCTGCCAATGAGGGCTGTGCGTCATGCAGGAGAAGGTGTGGGGGTGTGTGTGTGTGGGGAGTTCCCTACACCCTCCCTCGCACCCATACCCTGCCCACCGGAGGTCTGTGTCCCTGCTGCCCCGCTAGGCATGGGTGCCACGTTGCTGCCAGCTCCAGCTTCAGCTCTACACTTCCTGCCCCCACCTAGCTGTAGCTCCGCCCTGCTCTGCTACTTCCCTACCTCCTGCATAGTGTGAGTAGGATGCTGGGGAAGCCAAGCAGGTCTCCCAGTGGCTGCAGCAGCAGCAGCTTTGCAACTAAAGATACATGAACCAAGTAAAGTCACTAAAGGACAGAGTTCAGACAAATCTTGGTGCCATAAACCTGGTGCCATAAACCAAGCTAGCTCCATAGATAAAAATATTTTTCTTTACTTTATATTAAGTCCAAAACTGATTGATCTGTTGGGCTGTAATGATCCCAAGGTAATTTACTTCAACATGTTTGATGGGAGAATTGTATCAGGGTATGGACATATTAAGGTATGCACATTTGCAAGTGTTTCAAAAGGAGAGGAGGAACTCTTGCTACAAATATAACAAAACAGCTCCAGCTTTAACACTGTTTCACCAGGGTTAAAGTTGGCACTGCTTTGCTATGTTTGCATTATTCCCAGTTTGTCCACACATAACTTGTTAGAACGTAACAGCTGCTGCACACTTTCAGTCATCAGCTCCCCTTTTCGGATGTTCCCCTTTTTGAAACGGCTCTAAATGTGTGTCCATACCCTCGAAGTCGTCTTGTGACATTAGGCTTAGAAAGAGGCATTTCCAAAAACAAAATGGAGAAGCTAGTTAAAAAGACCTAAAATCAAAGGAACAAAAGCTGAATTTCTCAGACTTAGGCTGGGGTCTGTTCATGTTGTGGACACCTTTGTAGTTACAGAAATTACCAAATTAGTAAATCACAGAAAATGAAAATCCACTCCTACTGGACTCCATACCAGCTTACCAAAACTGGTCAAGTGGCCACACCTGGCATATCATGAAGAGTGTGCATGTGTATTTATATGTATCAGGAGCAGGAAACTTCCAAAATACTTGTTAGATCATCAGGAAATAATGGAGACAATAAAGTAGGCTAGGATTCTACAGAGCTGCTAAGCAGTTTGGGCCGTGTCTTCACTGCAAAAAGAGAAAAGCTAAACAAAACAACAGTTCATCCATACACTGAATTATATCAGTATAAAATCCTAACTTAAGATAGTTGTGTTAAACCTCAGGTTGTGGAGGCCCTAGCTATGCTGATATATTGTAGGATCACTAAAGCCCATGGGGTTGTTTGTGTCAGGGCTGTCCAACTCATGGCCTTTCACCCATATACAACCTGCAAGGGGTTAATTTGTAGTCCATGGACTCCTGGCTGGATGCCAGTCCCTATACTACTCTGGCTGCTGCTGCTGCTTGGGTCTCTGGGCTCCCTCTCCCTCCTCTTCTTTTGCTTCTATTTCCTGCCTCTGTGCCTGGGAGCAGGACAGGATGGTGTGGCCTAAAGGGCCCAAGCAATTGTTCAGTGCAGTAAGGTGGGCACCTGTGCGGCGTGGCTGTCACAGGCCAGCTGGGCACTGTGAGTATATCAATTTAGCCACTTGGCTGTTTGGTTCCAGGTTGAGAAAGCAGAGTTGGGAGTAAAACAATGGCAATTTTATTATAGCTTTACACACACAACAGTTAACAGAGAAATAAATGCAATAAGCAGATAATGCAATATTAAAGAGCTAATAGTAAATAATAATGGATAATAACAACAGATAAATAGATCAATCTGTTGCAGGCCAGCTATGCACTGCGAGAATATCAGCCCCTGGGCTGTTTAAAACAACAGATAGACAGACATGGGTTGGCAACTTATTAGCAGTCCCTCAATGCCAGGTAGTGTGCCAGGTGATTCCAGCGAAGTCAGCTGTCCCCGATCAACGCTGTCTGAAGGATTAGCGGGGAAGGTCCCTTGATCAGGATCCGATCCTCACTCACACCAGGAGTCCGGAGTCTGGGCTTGGAACATTGATTTCCATCCTGTTCCCTTTTTTTTTTCTGTTGGTCACCTAATGCATGCACTTTTTCTATCTCGTCTTATGCTAATTTGCTGGCCTTAGGGCCGTTCACAATCTTGTTTTATAGATATTACCCTATGGGATTAAAAGGTGTTAAAATTATTATAAAAGGTTACTACCCAGATTTGGGTTTATCCAATAAGCAGATTGCAACACAGCATCTTCAGGTTTGAAATTAACATTACCCCACCTAAATCCAGCCCTTTTAGAACTCTCTATGCTTTTTTGAGATGTCCTTTTCTGAAATGTGCTGGATAAGCTAGGTAGTTGAATCCAGTTTTTATCATCATCAAGGCTAAATTCTGAGCAAGAAAGAACTGTTAGGTCAGCTAATTTCACAGCCATAGCTTTGTCTTTGAGGCCTAATCAGTTCCACAAACAGAAGTTACATTTGCGGGTTACAAAAATACAAGCCTTATATTAGACAAAAGTTCCAGATGCCTCTAAGAAGCACATATTTATTGCTTATTAATTTCTTTGGTTTTGGCTGTCATATACGGCTCATTGGCAGGGAGTGCTGGTGACATGGGAAGTTGGAAGCCTATATAACATGTGACCCCTTCCCATGGTCCACATGAGTGCAGTCCCTGGCTGCTCCAAAGTTGGATAACTCTGATTTATGTAATTAGAATAAAGTTTAGTGTATTTGTATTAGTTTTTGGAATCATCTGGGTTTGGAATCTTCCCAGACGACAGAGACATAGAGGGAGAGAAAGCAAGCGAGCATACTTTAGGCTCCATCTACATGTTAAACTTAAGATGTGATTAATGGGTGATTAATCACTACTTAAGTGATCACCTTGCCACACAGTCAATCAACTAATGGCTTGATAAAAAGAGGAATAAATTACGAAATTATTCCATAAATTACATGTACAGGTTTCCCTCGATTTATGCGGTACATGCATTCCCAGGGAATGGTGCACAAATCAAATTCACATAAAGCAAACCCACTTTATAATGTAACAAATAGTGATGGGTTCCCATGGCAATGAGAGAGGGAGTGAGGCTGGGACTAGGGACAATGTGAGGGGTGGGGTGCCGCTCACAGGGCTGGACAAGGGAGCAGAGCAGAGGGAACGGAGTGGCACTCACCCCAGCCCCTGCTGCAGCAGCCCTGGGAGCAGATGGTGCCAGCTGCCTGCAGCTGCTGGGTTGCACTGTGCTCGTTCTGTCCCCACTCGCCCCAGCTTCTGGGCTGTGCCGTGCCCTGGTGCAGGCAAGTGGTGTTGGCTGCTCCTGGGGCTGCTGCAGAAGGGGCTAGGGTGAGTGGGAACAAGTGGAGCCCGGGGCAGCATGGGACACAGCACAGCTTGTCCACACTCACCCTAGCCCTTGCTGCAGCAGCTCCAGGAGTAGCCGACACCAGCTGCCTGCACCAGGGTGTTGCAAAAAGCGGTTTGTTTCTTTGGAGGCCTGCAAAAATCACAGACACACAAACATCAGCCGGTACAAAAGGATGTATTTGTTTGCAAACAAGGTCAGAGTGGGGCACTGATGCCCGAATCAGCTTCTGACAAACTAATTGTGTTTGCAAGTGGAATTTATCTTCTCTCTCCTGAGCACGTGTGCAGACACCGGAACTCTTACAGCTACTTCCGTTTCATACAAGCATACATGTAGTTACATCATTGCATACATCGCATATATAGTATAATTAGCTACTTAAGTATGCAGGGCGGAGAGGTAAATATGCATCAGCTTATTAAGCATGCCCAGAAACTACAACAGTTCGCCAAAAGTTCATACCCCACGGCCACAGTCAATTGAATTCCAGCTTCTGTATCAGCGTGAGAAAGGCTAAGGCGGGACCGGGGGAGAAAGGAGCCTTGGGCAGTATTTCTTTCTTATCAGGTGCAAGATGCAATGCGCATTTTTAACAAGGGTGCGGTGCAGCCCAGGAGCAGAGCTGAGTGGGGACAGGGGGAGCATGGTACAGCACAGTGGCTGCAGACAGCTGGTGCCAGCCACTCCCAGGGCTGCTGCAGCAGGGGCTGAGGTGAGTGGGGCCCCCTGGCCCTTTCCCCTTCCCAGACTTACCTACTTGGATGGGGGGTGGGGGGCACCTAAGCCAACTGCATAAGAGCAAGTTTACCTCGCATATAACAATTGTGGGTCTAAAAATGCTCATCGCGTAAGAGCAAATTCACATACACACAACCCGCATAAATTGAGGGAAATCTGTAATAACTTTGAAGCTGCTTCCTATCACCCTAGCTGTCGGTGCACACCATGCACCCCTGCAACATGCACGCCATACCTTATTGCTGGTGCAGGGGGAGCCTGATCCTGGGTTTCCCCTGCAGCAGCAAGAAGAGAACTCTTGTGGCTGGGAGCCCCCTCAGTTGACAGAATTATTATTTATACCTGCAAGCAAAAATATATAAAAGAATGTTAAAAAAAAAATTCTTTTAAAACCTTTTCTCATGTAAGTGGCATATAAAATTAGTCCTTGCCATGCAGGATTTATGGATATTCATTTATTTCCCACTAAACATTTTCTACAGGTTTACTTGTTCCTGCAAAATTAGTGGGAAGATTTATGGAAAAGGCACTGGAAATAGTAAACAGGAGGCAAAGTATGCTGCAGCAAAAGAAGCATATTACCGGTTAACTGATTCAGAAAATTCAAGGGTATGTATTCCATGTCATCTGAACAGGGAAGTTTTATTTCTGCTTCCTCTATCTTTAAATGTACCTTCATAATCATTTGATTAAAAAACATATATTAGGTTTAATTTTGAGGGAAGAGAAACCCTTGCCTCAAAGATTTCTATTGATGATGGTACAGTGTAGTATAAGTAAAATTCATATTATATTCCTATATTTAATAGACTACTGTTTTTAAAGTTAGCTGTCCAACTGCATGTGTTTATAAATAGCACTTTCTGACCTTCAGCCTTGGACACAGGTTATCATCTCATAAATAGAAAGAATTATCCAGTTATCTTAACACATTTTTTTAATCCAGGGTGTACTCAGACCCAGGCTTGCCTGTGTGACAAATGAGTTGTAACTAAAATATATAACTTAACAAAAGGTAGTGAGACCCAACTTCATTTTTGAATCTCAAGGGAAAAAGGTAACTATAATGCATCGCTGCAGAATTCTTAATACATAAAACAATAAAATACATTACATTTAATGAATGTGTCATGCTACTACAGATTGCATGAAATTCTAGATGCTTTGAATAAAGATTCCTTTTAAGTGGCTGTTGGAATTTTAATTTTGAGTTTCCTCATTCTTTGGTTTCTTAAAATTGATATCATCCTGGTAGTTTTCTGCCTTTAAACATGAACTTCATCATCGATTATTACATGAAAAAATGATAGGAAAAGACAAGAAATTTCTTAGAGACAGGTTTTCATATGACTAAATTTGCAACACAATTTTTGGTTGTTTTTTATTTTGCTCACACAGTTATTGCATGTGTGTGCACACTGAAAAATTACATTTTCTGTTAATATATTTTATATGTACAAGTTTGTGCACATGCATCTCATTTTTCATATACATGATGAGGTGAAGTTGACAACTGTGAAAGCTTTGCCCTTTAATTAACTATTATCTTTATTATGTTCTGATTTTTAAAGGGGTTTTACTTTAAAGATGTCACTTCCCTTCTTTTTAACTCCTGTGAATGAGAGCATGTACTCTAGATATCTATTTGGCTTGTGGACATGATCAGGTCAAAGGACATTTTATGTACTTTTTTTATGCTCATATTTAATTGCAGATGTGGAAAAGGAGGCAAGTTTAAAACCAGGAATAAAATTCCTGGTTACATGGAAGTCAGTAGAGTGAGGATTTCGCCTCTCGTACTATGTTAAGCATTTTTTTCCCATTTAGAAAGGTGGCTCTTATGGTTAGGTAATTTATTTATTTTACAGACAGAGGACCAACCCTCTATTGCCAGTTCCACAGCTGATGAATCTAGTGATACCAGTGAGGTAACACCTCAATCAGTATCAAAGTAAGTTGAATCTGTTAATACTGTGATGCCTACCAAAGTGTATTTGTTTGTTACAGATAGAGTACCTGAGAGAGTTTTAGGCAATCTCTAACCCTGTCTTCAAATATAATAAATGCATTTTAAAATTAATTTATAATCACATTTTTACATTAATTTTATTTGACATTTCTGTTTCTTTCTCTATAAACCAAGAATAAAGTTCAATAATGCAAGTACATTTAACTTTTTCAGTATACATTACAAAACAAAGCAAAAAAACCTGTGCTTTCCTGGAAGAATCAGCATGTTAGTTTGATCTGGCTCTGCAGTGTCTGTATAGATCAGGCACCTTATTTTATAGATCAGGTGCTTTAGTGAGGCTTTTTATTACATAAAAGCACCAAAAAACCCCACTAAAGTGCCTGATCTATACAGACATTTGGTGAACCGGTTCCAACTAATGCAGTACCTCTTCTGGGCATGTGCTGGGCTCAGTGCAGGAACAGATTTGAAAGTAAAGCACCATTTTTTATTTTTTTCCTTAATGTCTGCAAGTAGCTTATGTGATATAAAGATTTTGCATTTTTTCCTGATTCTATTCCATTAGAAGCATTTCTGTTAGTATGTGAAAGAAAAAAGTCACTTCATTAGATTTTTCTAGGAGCCATTTTCCTCTTATGACTCTCTTTACAAGGAAACATTAATTCTTTGATAATTTCTTATACCAGACTTATAATTTCTGCAGTACTATTTTTTCACTTGCCATGAATGAGCAGGAATGACCTATTCTTGGAGAATGAAGGGAAAATTTAACAGAAAGTCAGTTGTGAGAAATTTTCCTTTCCTGGGACAGAGACCCTTGACATAGACCTAATATGCTGGTACTTAGGTCAGTAGTTAGTGTGAAAAATTGCCATACTCACATTTTCCCAGTTGTATTGTGCATTGTGAAAGAGCTGGTGTGTTCTATGCGAGCTGGCTTCACTTCACTGAAATCTTTTCCTGTACCTAACTTGAATTAAAGGTGAATACCTAACTGAATTAAAGCTGGTAAATCACATTGACATCTTTGGATGAAATCCATTATAGAGATAAATAATGTGTTATTGTTATAAACTTTAATTAAATCACTACAACCGTGGTATGACTGAAGTTTTGTAGTTTAAATTTGTTCACATTATCCTTTCTATATTATATCAAGAGTTGTAGTTTTGATTTATGGATTAAGCAGATTCTGGATTTATGGATTAAGCAGATTCTGAAATTCATTTTTCCTTCTCTAGTGATGCTTACTCTCTGAACTCAGCTGACACAGGAAAAACAAATGACAATTCTTCATCTTGTCAGGTACAATGGGGTAGTTTTCTTTCCATAATTATGTTTCAGGCTATCATTATTGTTTCTATTGCTAATATTTTTTGTTAGTGAATATGAGAGATAATTAACATTCTCAGATGCTTGTGACTATCCCCAAAATATTAAAGTTGTACATAGGTTAAATAGGATATGCTATCATCTCCTGTGACCTAAATTTTGGAAGTTTAAAAAGTATATCTGGTTTGCTGGCCTGGGATTTCAGGGCAGTATGTTGAGGTTTATTTTGTTTTGGGGAATAGCTCTAGGCTTCAGTTTTATATTGTGATATGCCAGAGGCTTAAAGCTAAAAACAGTGTGTCACATTTCCCCACAAGAGTTAACTGTTTCTTTCAGTAGCCTCTTAAAGCTAGAGCCAAGTGAGTTTTAGGAAATCATATCAATTTTCCTCCTTTTACCCATGAAGGTTAGCATGACAGCAAGTATATCATTTTTATAAAATGAAGCAACATAACTAATGAGGGGCAACTGGAGTTAGCAACTCTGGGTAACATTTTTGTCAGGGGACGCAAAAGCAGCTACCGCCATGTAGTAGTAGCAGGCTATGCTGCCATGATTGGCATGGCAGCAGCCAGCACTGCCCTGTGCATCATGGCTGTCCCAGGCACAGAGTTGCCCTGCTCTGCTTGTGATAAAATGTTTACGTTTTCACCATGATTTTTTCCATTATTACTATCTACATACTACAGGCTGATTTTTGTGGGTGGCATTAACAGTGACAGATCCATGGACGCTAATGGAGCTGTGTTTGTATTTTACATGCAAATTAAATTATTTGAAAAGAATGATAATGCTCTACCTGGCTTTCATATGAAATTTATATTGAGGTACAATACAAAGAAATTACTAGTCACTCAGCATGACCATATCTATGGATAACTGTCAGCCACATCCTAAGCTATAAATAATGAAACATAATGACGTGTAAAAGTAATAAATAAATACATTTTAGTCCTTTTTTTCTCTCTCTTTTGGTTTAGGCAATTTCCAGGAATGCTGTGAAATCTAAGAGGTACATACTTATTTTGTGTCTAGCTATTACATGTTCTAACATTATATTGCAAACCCTGTTTAGTTGCTTTTTCACTTGTCAAAATCATATATATAAAATAGAATTCCACACACACAAGATTTCATTTTAAATTTTCTTTTATGTCTAAGAGGAGGAGTGACACTGGCACCTAAATTCTCATATCCGGAGATGAAGGAAAATAAGTACACAATGAATGGAAGGTGAGAAAAAGCTTTTACGTAAGTTTTAATGAGTGATTGCAGTGATGCAGTACACTAATAGGTTGGCATGTTTTTAAAAAAGGTGGGATAGAAAAAATTGTTTTAAAGAATGTGTGCAAACTAACACTTGGGGTTAAGGCTGTATTTTAGCTTAGCTTACCTTAGTTTAGCTTATTTTGTTTATATCAGTAATTCCTAGCAAAATGCGCTGTTCTGATTTTGTCTCTTGAATGAAGTATTTTCTAAATATAAAAACAACTCACTCGCTTAAATTTTGGCTCTCCTTGAGACTTTGCTTTACCCTGTGAAGACTTGCTCCTGTAAAAGACGCCTAACATTATTCAGGGGTCACTCCAGGCCTTGCAGGGTCAGATGGTCAGATACATACGTTTGAAATATAATGTTACGTAATTGTACTAAGAATGCTTTATATTTTCTCCCCTAAGATTTCTCAAGGATTTTGAAGGTATAGAGTTTATTGGTTCTGGTGGATTTGCGAATGTTTTCAAAGCAAAACACAAATACGATGGGAAAACCTATGCTATTAAACAGGTTACGCTTGATGAGTAAGTACTGTACATTTATTTGCTTTTATTTAGGGAACAGTGTCATTTAAATTGTTTGTAACGCTTCTGTAGCTATTTAAATATTTTCCCTTCTGTATGATCCAGTTTTTTTAACATTTGGATAAACTTTTTATAAAATTTTGTCATTGTTTTTTCTGTCATTGAGCCACTTACTGAAAAGACCATAATCCATGAGCGGGCAAAATATGGCCTGCAGGCCGGATCCTGCCTGTCAGCTGACTGGAACTGGCCCATGGCGGCCACCTCAGCAATCTGCATGGGGCTGAGACCCACTGGTTCTCACTGGGGCAGCCTGTGCTATGCTTCTGACCAGCACACGCAGCTTGTAGCAGGGCTGTTCCCAGTGCAGTGGCAGTCTGCCAGGTGCTGCACTGCTCCCCTTGCTCCTCCCACTTGGTGCAATATGTAGCCACCTGCAGGCGGGCATTGGCAAGGTGTAGGGGGTGCACGTGCACCCATGAGATAGATTGGCGATGCACTCCCTGCGACTGGCCGCTGCCACAGCTGCCAGTGGCGCCTGTGGGCAGTTGCTGCTCGCAATCCTGAGAAGTAAATTAAATGTGAATTCTAGCTGTTCTTCAAATAAATGGTTTTAGTTTGTTTACAGGTGAGGTTAAAATAGTTCATAAGATGAAAATACATTAATTTAGAGAAGCTGGACATGTACAAGTCCATAGTACTGGAAGCAATGCATCTGAGGGTGCTGAGGGACTTGGCTGCTGTGATAGCAGAGGTGCTGGCCTTATCTTTGAAAACTCGTGGTGACTGGGGAAGGTCCCAGATGATTGGAAAAGGGCAAATATAGTGCCTGTCTTTAAGGAAGGGAAGAAAGAGGATCCAGGGAACTACAGACTGGTCAGCCTCATCTCAGTCTCCAGAAAAATCATGTATCAGATCCTCAAAGAATCTACTTCTAAGTACTTGGGAGAAGAAAGTGATCAGGAACAGTCAGCATGGATTCACCAAGGGCAAGTCATGCCTGACCAACCTGATTTCTTTCTATGATGAGATGCTGGTCAATGTGGTGTCCTTGATTTTAGCAAGGCTTTTGATATGGTCTCCCACAGCAGTCTTGCAAGCAAGCTAAGGAAGTATGGGTCGGATGAATGGACTGTAAGGTGTAGAAAGCTGGCTGGATTGTTGGGCTGAACAGGTAGTGACCAATCATTCGAAGTCTTGTTGGCAGCTGGTCTCAAGTGGAGTGCCCCAGGGTTGGCCCTGGAGTTGGCTTTGTTCAATATCTTTATTAACAATCTAGAAGGTGGGATGAAGTGCATCCTCAACAAGCTTGCAGGTAATGCCAAGCTGTGGGAAGTAGTAGATATGCTAGAGGATAGAGCTAGGATTCAGAGAGACCCAGACAAATTGGAGGATTGGGCCAAAAAAAATCTTATGAGGTTCAACAAGGACAAGTGCAAAGTCCTGCACTTAGGATGAAAGAATCCCATGCACCAGTGCAGGCTTGGGACCAGTTGGCTATGCAGCAGCTCTGCAGAAAAGGACCTGGGGATTACAGTGGACAATAAGCTGGATATGAGTCAACAGTGTACCTTTGAAGAAGGCTTACAGCGTACTGGGCTGCATTAGTACAAGTGTTGCCAGCAGATCGAGGGAAGTAATTATTCCCCTCTATTTGGCACCAGTGAAGCCACATCTGGGGTAGTATCCAGTTTTGGGCCCCCCACTATAGAAAGGATGTGGATGTGGAAAGGATGAGAGAGTCTAGCAGAGGGCAATGAAAATAGTTAGAGAGGTCAGGGGCACGTGACTTAGGAGGAGTCTGAGGGAACTGGACTTCTTTAGTCTGGAGAAGAGAAGGCTGAGGGGGGATTTAATAGCAGCCTTTAACTACCTGAAGGGGGATTCGAAAGAGGATGGAGCTGGACTGTTCTCATTGGGGGGCAGATGACAGAACAAGGAGCAATGGTCTCAAGTTGCAGCAAGGGAAGTTTAGGTTGGATATTAGGAAAGAATTTCTCACTAGGAGGGTGGTGAAGCACTGGACTGGTTTACCAAGAAAGGTGGTGGACTCTCCATCCTTGGAGGTTTTTAAGGCCTGGCTGGATAAAGCCCTGGCTGGAATGATCTGCTTGGGGATGGTTCTGCTTTGAGCAGGGGGTTGCACTAGATGACCTCCTGAGGTCCCTTCCAAACCTCATTTTCTATGATAATTCTATTACTCTAATAAATATATGCCACAGTCCAACAGGTCTTTTTTAAATGCAGATATTTTCACTGAAGTCACTTTGCGTATAGAGACAAAAATCGAGGTATAGGCAGTCCTTAGACTCACGATATAACTGGTTGCTGAAAACTGCATCTTAAGTCAAAACGTTGTAATTTGGAACCGATTTTCTCGTAAGAAACAATGTTATAAATGGGCGATTTGTTTCTGAACCAAGGCCCAGTACCCTATTTTCACCAAAAATACCCCAGAATTTTGTACTCGATCAATTATAGATGAATAATATAGCTACATTAATGTAGTTATATTGTAAATAGCAATGATATTGATTTGGAAGGACTTCTTTGAAATTACTTTGGAATTTTTTACGGGCTCTTGGTTGGACTTCTTGAAGGATTCTTGGCTGGAGTCTTCTCAGGAGTCTCGGCTGCAGGATTTTCTGGAGTCTTGTTTGCTTTCTTAAAGAAAGTGTCCAAAGAAGTTTGGACAGATGTTCTTCCAGGGAGTTGAGTGACCCAGTGAACTTGTTCACTGGCATGGCATCACATCGGATCAAGCATTGTAAAGTTGAAACTGATGTCAGAAAGTTGAAACAGGGTGTCAATTTATAAACGTTTATAAATGCGAAACGTTACTTGAAACGTTGCAAGTTGAGGACTGCCTGTACTAAGTTATGTGCAGTAATGTTTACAGGATTGGAATCTTTGCCTGCTAATTTTTTCTCTGTTAGTATGGATTGGACCCACTCTCTACATTGTTTATCTATGGTTCTCTTGGGGGTAAGAATGTCAGTACTTGGAGTGACTGAGCATACCGCAGTGAAGGACAGGGATGCATAGAGAATAGAACACATTTTGTAGACATGATTTTCAGTTCCTATTTGAAAGTATATTTACTTTTAAAATAATCCAAAGTAGAGATACAAAAACCTAATGATTATTGTTGCTGCTTGATCTCCTGTTTTTAATTTCTCTAGTACAGTAAACTCTCTGGTAACCGGCACATTACAAGGCAGCATGCTCTGTTAGCCGGCATGCCGGCTTCTAATCATAGAATCATAGAAGTAGGGTGGGAAGGGACCTTGTAGATCTTCCAGTCCGACCCCCCTGTCTGGGCGGGAGAAAAGACTGGACTTAAATGAGTCCAGCCAGGTAGGCATCAAGCCTCTTCTTAAAGATCCCCAGGGTAGGAGCCAGCACCACTTCCCTAGGAAGTTGGTTCCAGCTCCTAGCCACCCTAACTGTGAAGTAGTTCTTGCGGATGTCTAATCTAAACTGACATTCCAATAATTTGTGTCCATTGTTCCTTGTCATGCCAGGGGGCGCTAGGGGTAACAGTGTCTCCCCCAACCCCTTCTGGTCCTCCTCTAGTGAGTTTATAGACAGTCACCAGGTCCCCCCTCAGCCTTCTCTTGTGAAGGCTGAGCAGGTTTAGGTCCCACAGTCTTTCAATGTAGGGTCTGCCCTGTTGTCCCTGGATCACGCGGGTGGCCCTCCTCTGGACCCTCTCAATGTTGTCCACATCCCTCCTGAAATAGGGTGCACAGAACTGGACACAGTACTCCGGCTGTGGCCTAACCAGCATCGCATAGAGGGGGAGGATCACCTCCCTGGCTCTACTTGAGATGTACCTGTGGATGCACGACAAGGTCCGGTTAGCCCTGCCAACCGTGACCTCGCATTGTCGGCCCATGTTCATCTTGGAGTCAATAATGACTCCAAGATCCCTTTCTGCCTCTGTGCTCTCAAGAAGGGAGTTTCCCATCTTATAAGCGTGCTGCTGGTTACTACTGCCCAAGTGCAGCACCCTGCACTTGTCAGTATTGAAATACATCCTGTTTATATTAGCCCACTCCTGTAACCTATCCAGATCTTGCTGCAATCTTTCCCTCCCTTTTTCTAAGGAAAAGTGAAACCAGAAGTGCCCACCATGGCACTCCAGTTTCTCTGAGCCCCCATGCCCCGGGTCAAAGCAGCCTGTGCTGCCAAGTCCCCATGGCCCAGGGACATAACAGGCTGTGTGGAGCTGTGCAGGACCTGCCTCCTTGTCCCGCCTGGCCCACAGGGCCCATAGGAGGGACGGTGATGCAGTGGGAGGGCGGGTGATGTGGCGGGAGGGGGGGCGGAGGGATGCCCCAGACACGGCATAAGAAGCGGCAGCCCGGGCCTTTCACTGGCATATTTTGTTATTCAGCATCCCCAATTCCTGGGGATGCTGGATAATAGAGCTTTTGCTGTAATTTTTATAGAAATTTTTCAGTTAAGTAATGGAAATATGTGTTTGTTTAAACAGTAAAGTAAAACGTGAAGTAGAAGCACTATCAAATCTCAGCCATGAAAATATCATAAGGTATTACACTTGTTGGTCTGGGGATGACTTCATCTTTGACGAGAACAATTCAAGGTAATTAAAAATCAATTCTGCAGTGCATTCACGTTATTTAACTGAAATATCTAAATTGTTTTAATGATTTGATTTATATTTTTTCTTTTATAGTCAAAGAAAGTGCCGATTATATTCTTGCCTTTTCATCCAAATGGAATTTTGTGAGAAAGGGACACTAATGCATTGGATTGATGAGCAAAGAGGAAAGCAGCATAACCAGGGTGTCTCTCTAAACATATTTAAACAAATAGTGAAAGGAGTGGAATATATTCATTCTGAAGGTTTAGTCCATAGAGACCTTAAGGTAAGCAGAATCAATCACTTTTTGATGAGTAGACAGACGTAAAGATTAGTATTGGATTTTCAGTTGTTTGTTATTCAGGTACATCCATAAAAATTATACCCACAAGTATCATAGTTGGCTTTTTCAGCAACTAGCTGACTGCAAGGTCTTAACCAAGCAAATACACAGTTTAATAGCTCTACAAAAGAATTGTCATCTAACATGCTTATACTGTGTACTAATTGTTCCCACACCCTAAGATCGCCAGTGACAGATACAGAAACATATTCTTTTGGGTACCGTAACTTCCTCTGGTAATAGAGTTGCACAAAACCTTTTCCTTGTACTAATAGTGATAGTAGCCCAGTCTGTTTCCTGGTCTGGTGCTGGAAAAAAGGATTTGTTGGAAAGCCTTTTCTAACCATACCATAGAAGAAAACAAAAATTGTTTCAAACAGTAAAATCTGGTTAATTTGTCACTCCAAGGGGTTTGGTAATGATGACAGTCAAATGGGTCGCTAACTGGTTGGAGGGCCGCACCCAGAGGGTGGTAGTGGATGGGTTCTTCTCGACCTGGAAGGACGTGGGCAGTGGGGTTCCGCAGGGCTCGGTCCTCGGGCCCGCACTGTTCAACATCTTCATCAGTGACTTGGATGAGGGGGTAGAAAGCACCCTGTTCAAGTTTGCTGATGACACTAAGATGTGGGGGGATAAGGGTGCAATAGGCTACAAGCTGACCTTGACAGGTTGCAATGGTGGGCGGATGTGAATAGGATGGGGTTTAACACTGATAAGTGCAAGGTGTTGCACATGGGGAGGAAGAACCGGCACCACACTTACAAGTTGGGGAACTCCCCTCTTGCCAGCACGGAGACGGAAAAGGATCTTGGAGTCGTCATTGACTCCACGATGAACATGGGCCAGCAGTGTGGGGAGGCAGTCAAGAAGGCCAACCGTACCCTGTCATGCATCCACAGATGCATCTCGAGCAGGTCCAGGGAGGTGATCCTCCCCCTCTATGCGGCACTGGTCAGGCCGCAGCTGGAGTACTGCGTCCAGTTCTGGGCGCCACACTTCAAGAGGGACGTGGACGATATGGAAAGAGTCCAGAGGAGGGCCACTCGTATGATCAGGGGTCAGCAGGGCAGGCCTTATGAGGAGAGGCTACGGGACCTGAACCTGTTTAGCCTCCACAAGAGAAGGTTAAGAGGGGACCTTGTGGCCTGCTACAGACTGGTCAGGGGGGATCAGCAGGTATTGGGGGAGTCCCTGTTCCCCCGTGCGCTGCCAGGAGTGACCAGGAATAACGGTCACAAGCTGGCGGAGGGTAGGTTTAGATTAGATATTAGGAGGCGCTACTTCACAGTCAGGGCGGCTAGGGCCTGGAACCGGCTTCCAGGGGAAGTGGTGCAGGCTCCTAGCCTGGGGGTTTTTAAAAGGAAATTAGATGAGCACCTTGCCGGGGTCATCTGACCCCGGTGCTCTTTCCTGCCAAGGTAGGGGGTTGGACTAGATGATCTACCTAGGTCCCTTCTGACTCTAGCTACTATGAAACTATGAAACTATGACACATTATTCAGAAATTATTAGTAGTTAGCCATTTTCAACTTTTTGTGAGATAGTGTATGTTATTTTAAGACATGATAGAGAATGATATTTGACATTTATCATGAATAAAAATATATTATCCAAATTTCAAATACAAATTGTACACGATCTGGCTTGCCTGATGAATACTGTAAGATTATAAAGATAAAAGCTTGATGTACATTTTTTACTAGAAAAAATATCACAGGGCTCACAAAACAAGAATTAAATTATTATAATGGAGTAATCAGTTAAAGATTTTTGCTTTGTATACTTCTGTGCTTTTGTTGCCAAAATAGAAAATAATTCCGTAAAACTGAATGATTCATCATTTTGATGAGGCAGGAGAGACTGAATAACATTCAGTGCTTTTTGAGAGGTGCTGTAGAAGGTATTTCTTAAGCTGGCTAAGTATCAGAAGCTATTGTGATTTAATATGGATGTATATTTAGAACGAATTACTTAAACTTTAACAAATGATGAATTAGCCAGTTTTTTGTGTACAAATCAAAAGGATCTGGGTATTCAGTGTAGTGAGTAATAAGACAATGGTGATGACTTATACCAGTGAGTAATTGTCCAGATTTCACTGTTCATACTAGTCAGTTCTAATTTCTTTGTTATATATGTATATTCCATTTTATATCCATGTCAGTTATTGCCACATTCTGTATAAAAACAAATGTATACTTTGAACAGCATGCTTTTTTCCTTTTGCATAATTTTTAATCCCTACAGAAAATGAATAACAATCATATTAATCTTCTGATCAAGTAAATATAAAATATTATAAAACAGCACAAAGGCTACAAGCAAAACACTCAGTAGTCAAAAAAATACCAAAGTTCATGTTGAGTGTGCAACGATCTGGCTTGCCTGATGAATACTGTAAGATTATAAAGATAAAAGCTTGATGTACATCACCTCTCTTGTGTCTATGTGTTAATAACATTGTATTTAATTACAGAATTGCAGGAAGTTTTTTCCACAGTAGGCCTGATGAACAGTGCTCATTTTGTGCTCATATCTTTCTCTAGGATTGCTTTCTTATTCTTCATGGTGTTTGTAATTACAATATCTGAATTCTTTACAAACACAAATTAATTTTCCATAATGCTTCTGTGAGAGGAGGAGACAGTATTATTATCCGCATTTTACAGAAGGGGAAGTCAGGCACAGAGAAATTAAGGTCAACAGTATCTAGTTACTTTTGATGCCCAATCTAAAATGCCTAGATCTGTTTGTTTTTGTGGGTTTTTTTCATAAGGATATAATTAATGATCTATAGAAAGTTTGATTGAAATGATTTATCTAGCATCATCTAGGAATCCCATGGCAGAGGCAGGGATAAAATTGAATTCCACAGGCCATCCTACATCTGTCTTGAGCCGTGCAATGTTCTTTTCTCTTGTGGCTGTGCCCAGCCTCATTTATAACATATCTTCCAACTACTTCAAGATAAAAATAAGGTTTTACAGACGACAGTCCCCTTTGCTACACCATCCTGATTCATTCTCAGAGTATGGTCATTCAGTGCAGAGAATGAGTCTGGAACTCTGCCTTTAATATGAGATTAAAGACTGCATCATAACACACACACACACAAATTTAGGAAAATGCCAGAATTAAGATTTTCACTTCTGTGGCATCTTCCTAATTTTGATTGTCCTATTTAGCAACTTTAAAGATGTTCTTTTAAGGCAGGTGTGTGTAATTTTTAGTTTTTAAAAAGCAACAAGAAAAATAAAAATTCTGTCACGTAGCATCATTGACACTCACAATTGGTATTGGAGAGGAAAGTTTTGGATCCACCCCATAGATTACTATCACTTGATAGAGTCTGTAATTCTCTAAGTTTACTAAAACTAGGAGGGGGGACACTATGCCAGTTGGATTGCTGACATCAAGGAATTGGGCATCGCAGGAAATGTGTCCATTTCTGACTCTGGAACAGTGTTGTTTTATAGGACACTGTTTGCCTTTTCCTCACACTTAACCTCTCCCTGATCATTGAAACAGTCATGGGTTCAAATTTGGCTTGTGTGTTTAAAATCTGTCAAATTAACAAATTTTGTTTTTCATAAATATAACTTCTCTAATCATTTCCCTGAATGTTTAGTAATTTTTCCACAGAGGGACACTTGCTGTTAAATTTTTGTAATGTGAAAACTTACATTTTTTTAACTTGTTTTTTAGCCTCAGAACATATTCATATCAAGGGAAGATAAAATAAAAATAGGTGACTTTGGACTTGTAACTTCAGTGAAGGATGAGCCTCGGACAAAAAACAAGGGAACAAAATCATATATGAGCCCAGAACAGGTACTATTTTTTAACAGTTCTTGCAGGTTTAATAATACAACCTTGTTGTCCTAGTGTCTTCACAATTAGTCTGGCATTGCAAGCTCACTTTTGGCTATCATCTAACCTAATTTCACCAATCTAAAACAATTTGCTTTAAGTTTCCTGGGTCTGCTTTTAAGTCAGGGTAGGTTTGATTCAAACTGGACAAAACTATTGTGGAAAAGCCATTAGGAAAAGATGTGATCCCGTCTTACTGTTGTTCCCCTGTACTACAAAACTTGAAGTCAGCGGGATGATTATCCTTCCTGAAGAGCAGCCCACTGGCTTTCAATAGGCCACCATTTAGATAATTTAATATACATTTGGTAACTCTGGCACATGGTTAGGAAAATCTTGGCTCTGTCTGAGCCCAACTCTAAAATGTAAACAGTTATTTATCTTAACAGTATGGCCCTAAAGAAGGCTTAAAGTCTATGTAATATAATTTCATTTCACAGTGATATTGTCCCAGTCAGGTAGTCATCTTAGGCCAAACTCCCTATGATTTCAAAGGGAGTTTTGCTCTTATAAGTACTGCATTAACTAAAATGCATTTTTTGTGTAAAAGGCACACCTGGTTAATGTTGTTTGCATTATATTCTTCATAGGATGGAGACACTTATGAACAGGAAGTAGATATATATGCATTAGGATTAATTTTTTTTGAAATTCTTTGGATATTTCCTTCTGCCCATGAAAAAGTTAAGGTAAGTTATTTTTAATTATTAATGAGAAATAGTTTAAGAGAAAACTATTTAAGGCATACCAGTTTCTGTAGCTAACAGCATGCAAGGAAGTGATGTAGTTAACATCTTGCCCAGCTGTCCCGTGACTACTTAGCCCCAGTGACCAGGTATGCACTCACAGCTGGGTCAGCCTTTTGGTATGAAGCCAAAGAAGCTTGTACCACCAGAGCGATAGCAAGATATTATTGTCCCTCTGCTGCCAGGAGTCTAATTTTAGCCACCCAGTCTACATAGCAATAACTCTGTGGAAAAGTCAGAAGGGCAGAAAAAGTATACAAGGCACACTAGTTCAAAGAACAGTGTTGCAGCATAATAAGCATGATAATAGGATTTTCCAAAAGGCAGGATTCTCACGGGGATTATTAATTATCATAACATTTGCTGGGAGGGGACCAGCAGTGAACAAGCAGTACAGCAAGTTCTTGGAGTGTGTAGGGACAGGTAGTCAAGAGGTCAACTGGTGGGAAAGCTCTTCTTGACTTGCTGCTCACAGACAGGGAGGAATTGGTTGAGAATGTGAAGGTGAAACATAACGTGAGTGATAGACACCCCCCCCAAAAAAAAAAACAAAAAAAACAACAAAACCCCCAGCTGCTGTAAATTGAAGTGTGCATTGTATGTGAGAAATATGGTTAGAGCAATTTCTGTTATTAACCAGCAAAAGTGAATGTAAAATCTGCATGGGACTGCCTGAGAGCAGAACAGTGAGCAGACTCGGTTCCTTAGCTGTTGCTGCTCAGTTGCTTACTAAACGTAAAGATTAATTTTGGATAAGAAGCTAAGAGAGAGCCTGCAGCAGCACAGACCCAGGCCTTGAGGCCTGGGACTGCTAAGTAGCTAGGGAGGGTAGAGGCAGGGCAGAGGGGGTCCAAACAACTTGTTAGACTGAACAGAAACCCCTGGGCCCCTTAGCAGTCAGAGCTTAGCTGTAGCAGAAGGGGCAGGGCTTAGCTGTATATAAGCTCAGCTTCTCAGGTAGGGCTGGAAGTCTAGTCCTCCAGGTGAAAGAAATGAGGATGGAGCTGGCTGCCAGGAAAAAGGAAGTACCCTGGGAGCTGGGGGAATCCAGTCAGCTCCTTATGGAAGGACTGTGGAAACTGTTACAGCCCTGAGGGATTTGAATGAGTTGCAGCCAGAGGGTTAGCACTTTGGGTTCTAGTTATTATTCCTGTGTTTGAGTTTTTAAACACCGGAGGATTGGGTTATGCATATGGGGGAGGTGTGTGGAGGTCATATGAGGAGCCTGAGACATCCAGCGTAAAGCCTTATACGAGTTGGGGACCCCAGGGTGCTGCTGAGCAAAATCAGCCTTGCCTGGGTCAGGTCCCCCAGAGGTCGGCATAGAGGGTGAGAGCAGCTTTGCCAGTGTCAGGGACCCTAGGGATTGGTATAGAGAGCGAGACAGGGCTGAGGCCCAGGGGAACTGAGAAGAGATATCTGTGAGGCATGGACATGGCTATTGGGGCAGGTGGAGACCATGATTATAGCCTCTAAGGTACAAATAGGGCTATCTTAAAAGAGAAACACACCTTGTGGAGTTTGGGCCTTTGGGTAGTGGAGCCCTAAGGGCTGTAACAAGAAGGAAGGGACCAGAGAGGAGGCTACCCTGGTCTCTAGAGGCAGCCTGCCCATTTAAATACTGTAAGATCAAGCTGTAGCAGGCAAGACGTAGGAAGTGAGGGAGGCCAGGAAGCATGGGCAGGTGAGTCCGACCACTAGGGTGCATCAGGCACTTGGAGCAGATTCCTCCAAGCCTGTCACAAGAGGGAGAAGACATAACTTTTAGGTTAGACATAACTTTTAGGTTCTGCAGGAAGTGTGTGGTTAGGGCTGCTCTATGCAGTGGAAACTTAGACATTTCTAGAAGGTAAATGTCTACAAAAAGTGAAATGTTAGAGATGACTGCTTATGATTAAGACCCTAAGAATATCGCAATTTTGTGGACTGCGCAGAAACCACGACATTCACCCCACACCGTGATTTAAAAGGGTTGTGAGCATAGGTGGTGGAAGGCCGGGGTTAATGGGGTTTACCCCTCTTAAACGTGAGGCAGTGCAGGGGGCTGCAGGCCAGTCCAGGTGAAGGGTTTGGGTGGCTGCAGTGGCGGGGAGGGGCATGCACAGGTAGACATGGAGCCTGCAGGTGGCCAGGATTGCAGTCAGATGGCATGCGAAGCACTGCCCACCACCACAGGTAAGCTGGGGAAGGAGAATGGGGGGCAGGGGCAGATCAAGGCCCCCCACAGCGAGGGAGGGAGTGGGGCAGAGACAGGGGCAGGGGCTGTGGTGAGTGGAGTCCTGGGGCTGGTGGTGGGATACTTGGAACCTGGGTGGCTTGTCCAGAGCCGGGAGGTTGGGGCAGGAGGTTGGGGGTGGGGGGAGGGGGAGGGGCTCCCACTGCTGCATACACCTCAGGAGAGGCCCAGGGTATATGTGCCTCCTGGATTTGTGCGTGGGGCGGAGGTGGACTGCCCACTGGGCTCTGTGCCCCACTGCTGCTGCCCTGAGAGCCAGCTGCCACACGCAACACCATGTGCCTGCCACTGTCAGCTCCTGGGGCAGCAGCAGCAGCACACAGAGCTCAGCCCACAGCAGTAGGCCACCTCTACCCTGCACACAGATCTGGGGGGCATGTGCCCCCTGGGCCTCTCCTGAGATGCACGCAGTCCCAGGAGCCCCTCCGTGTCCCTGGACAAGCCACTTGGACTCTGAGCATCCCAACACCTGCCTCGGGGCTCCACTCACCCCAGCTCTTGCCCCTGCTTCTGCCCCATTCCCTCTCACAATGAGTGTCTTGATCTGCTCCCCCCTTCCCCACTCCCCTTCCCCTTCTCCAGTTTACCTGCTGTGGTGGGCAGTGCTCTGCAATTGTCTGGCTGCAGTCCCCGGCCTTCTGCTGCCTATGGCTTTCTGTCTGCCTGCCACACGTGGGTGGGGAAAATACCATTTTTCATGGAATATTCATGGAACTACTGGGATCCATTTGCCAAGATCAGTGGTAGTTCTGTGAATATTCTGTGAAAACTGATACTTTATCTGCACATGTACTGCGAATTTTGACAAGAAATCCACAATTTTCTCAGGGCCCTACTTATGATCAGCTGGCACAATCAGGTTAAAAGTAAGATGATCTGAAAAAAAAATTAGAGCAAAAGTGAGAGGCAGCATAGAGAAGAAAGCTTCAGTTGCTTGGACACATCTACTGGAAAGAATGTACTCTTTTGCTTATCAGAAGGCAGAAAGCAGACTAAAAGGTGGGAACAGGCACAAAGTAGCATGGATCTAAAGATTCTATGTGCTTAAGTGTTACACAGAGCACAGTGCAGAGGTTTAAAGTACAAGATGCAACTGGGCCCTGTGATCATTAGGATGGAATAATATCTTTCCTATCTGAAGTTTGCCTTCTAGATCAGGGATGGGGAACCCCTTTGCTCTGAGCATGCTACTTCAGTTTTTTGAAGGTAGTAACATCAATAAATCCTAAAATCAGGTTAATATTGATTGGAATCTCAGTTTTTGATTCAGATTCCTACAGTTTTAGAAGCAATGTAGCCATGTATACTTGTGTTTGAAAGAGAGAGACTAAGTGAATATGTGCGTGGAAGTGGAGGGGAAAAGTGCTGTTTGTATCTGCTTTGTAAGCAAGTAGCAGTCATGTCAGCAGGGGCAGAGATTTTTTCATGAGGTAGGAGGGGTACAGAGCCACTGCTTTTAATCTTAAAAATTCTGAGAGCAAAATAAACATAACTAGGTTCTATGGAACATGAAGCTCTCCAAAGGAAAAGTGAACTAACTCAAAGCTTTACATATTATTTTTAAAAAGCATCTTATAGCCAACTTTTCACTACTTTTTTTGATAACTGCTGCATTTTGAAGACTTGTTGGCTCCATACTGCTACATTTACTGGTATTAAGTTTTCATACATTATATGGTTCAGAATCACTTAAAGAAATAGGAAGTTATACTAAAATACTATTTGATGTGACTTCCAGTTGTGGCCAGAAATAAGAAAAGGCACATTTCCAGATGCTTTCAACACTCAGTTTCGTGCAGAGGTACAGTAGAACACTTTATTTCTCTTTAAATGGTTTTCACATTAAATCACATTCAGTATTTCATTTCCTATACTATATATATTGTACCGTGATATTTTTCTTTTGCAGAAATACATCATTGACCAACTGCTTTCAGCAGACCCTAAAAAGAGACCTGCAGCATCCAATATATTGGACCTTTTGAAAGTCACTTCTAAAAATATAGTTACAGCCTCACGCACTCATTAATCTGCTTTTAAAGAAACGTTCTCACTCTGTTTAGATCTGGATATTGATTTCTTTCAAAAGTGGAAAAAAACAAGCTTATTTAGTACCCTTGACCAAACCTTTGGGTTGTGAGACCGAAAGCTGCTTTTATGGTGTGATTCGGACAAATTGCTATTTACAAAGACCTTGGAATGAAGTAGAGCCTCGGGTCCTCATGCTTTCTCTCATCTTAGAGCTTGTGGTCAGTACCCTCTTTCACAAGCAGATAAGCAGAATCATGGACCCATGGTCATTTTCTTCCAGTGTTGCAGAGCATTAGTTTATGGTGCTTGAGAAGAAAACAGGGGAAAGTTCCTTTTTGTGGCTTCTGGTATGGAAAAGCATGGAAGGGACCAAATCCTGCTCTTAATGTTGCTGCTGTTCCCTGTTTATAATTGCTTGCTCTATCACAGTAATTTAATAGTCATTTAATAGTCACAGTATAATAGTCATATAATTTTGTATCACCAAGAAAAATGAACATTTCTATTTCAGAGAATTTAGGAAAAGCTTCCAACAGTGTTTCAGTTGCACTAGCAGGAAGTCTTATTGGAGAGCAGGCATTTATGACTTCTGCTGCCTTCTTCATTGTTTCTCAGAGTCTGCTAAAAGCTTGGAAGCTGCTCCAAGGTCTCTGTGTTGTGCTGTTAACCTAGCTGTAATAGTATTTGTATAATTAACAAGTTCTGTTACCAAAGCTTTGCTGATGCTAACATATGAAGAAAAAATCTGGGGCCTCTTCAAGTACATCACAAACTGATTTTATTCCAAGTAGTATACTGTATTGAAAACTGAAGATGAGTTAGCATGTGCCAAATGTAAAAAAGATAAGAAAGACATTTCTAAAGACTCTAAGCTTTTAAATTTTTTTTATACAACAAAGGTAATATACTAACAAATTGCTGTTGCTAAACAGTGTTGCAGTAAATTAGGAGAGCCTTTCAAACAGTGTGAGGAACTCAAAGTCACTTAATTCATTTTTATTCTCAAAGGAATTTTAAAGTGATCTTCATAGAGGCTAGATGATGTGCCAAGTTTTTTATCAGAGAAGCCTGGGATTTGAATGAAATGAAAAATCTACCCCACCTTAAGGCACCTTTGTCAGGTCTAAAATATCCTCTTAGCAGCAGCTGCAATGAGCAGTATGGCCTGCAGTTTCTACTGACTATAGAGGAGAGGCTAAGGGACCTGAACCTGTTCAGCCTCCACAAGAGAAGGCTGAGGGGGGATCTAGTGGCTGTTTACAGACTAGTCAGGGAGGACCAGCAGGCAATGGGAGAGTCCCTGTTCCCCCGAGCACTACCAGGAGTGACAAGAAATAACAGTCACAAGCTGGCAGAGGGTAGATTCAGGCTAGATATCAGGAGGCGCTACTTCACGGTCAGGGTAGCTAGGATCTGGAACCAACTTCCAAGAGAAGTGGTGCTGGCTCCTACCCTGGGGGTTTTAAGAGGAGGTTAGATGAACACCTTGCTGGGGTTGTTTGACCCCAGTACTCTTTCCTGCCATGGCAGGGGGTTGGACTTGATGATCTGCTCAGGTCCCTTCCGACCCTAGAAACTATGAAACTATGACTACTCAGGGTTAGAGCCTGTGGGTAATGTGCTGTATCTGTTCTACAGGTGCCGACTCCCAAGCCCAAAGCACTGTAGTGCTCAGCTGTGCCTCAGCAGAGTTTGTTGGTGTGCCTGCAGTGCTATACTAATTCAACTGCCGTTTTCCATTCAGAAACTAGCAAGCACAGAGGTGCCCTATTTCAGCACAAGGTCATGTTATAGACATACCCTGTGATAGTCTTTACCTCCAGCATCATGTGTGGCACCTGGAATATGTTTCCAGGTATAATGCAGTGTGATGGATGGTGTACAGATACTCAAGGTAAGGCAGGGAACGAGGAGCTGTGTCTCTGCAGGGCTCCACACAGGCTAATATACTTGGCTAGGAAGGGCATATTAGCATAGGTGCAGTGTGAGTTATTTGAACTAACTCAGTGGTTTTGACACAGCTCTGCATTAGACTTAGAATGGAGATGAATTCCAGGAAGGCAAGTAAAACAGACCACGTGGATGCAAGGGAGAATCATAGAATCAAAGGAGCGGAAGGAACCTGCAAGATTGATTCTGGCCCCCTGCCACAGGCAGGAAGTTATTGGGCTGAAACAAGCTCCACAAGGTGCTTGTCCAGTCTCATCTTGAACACCTCCAAGGATGGTGACTGCACCACACTCTCAACAGATGTGGTGCTCGCCATCCTTGGAGGTGTTCAAGATGAGACTAGACAAGCATCTTGTTGAGCTCGTTTGAGCCCAATAACTTCCTGCCTGTGGCAGGGGACCGGACTGGATGATGTTGCAGGTCCCTTCTGGTCCTTTGATTCTATGATTCTCCCCTACATCCACCTGGTCTGCTTTACTTGCTCCTACATCTGTATACCAACATGGCCATACCCCATGAGTTCTGTGGTCTGGGCAAAACTCTCCTGCTGTATGGGATGCGAGTCTTACTGATCCGGGTTGTCCCAGCACATGGCTTCTCAGGCTGGGTGGTGCAGGGCTGCTGTGGTAAAGTGGTTGGGGCATTATTTTAACACCCACTTTAAATCAGCACCTGAGGCTGCTGCCCCACTTGCCTTTAGTTATACTACTGGTTACCAAACCCTGTAAGGAATGGTATTTGTAGTTGGGGGAGGTAGTGCTTTCAAATCAATGAAGGCACCTCCAATAGAATGGGGTGGCGTTGTGAGAGCTCAGTAAAATAGTCTCCCGCCATCAGTGTTGCCCAAGCCTTTCCCTCTTTTCAATGTTATACCAACTCTGGTCCTACAAAAGGAGATGGGAAGGGCTGTTGTTTGGAAACACACAACTTTGCTTTATGTTACATGTACAGAAGCCTGTATTGATACAAGTGAGATATATTGTCCCAGTCTGAACCCTGGCTGAAGCAAGGTTTGTCCATGCCCTCACTCTTCCACCCTCAAGACAGCCAGTATTCACTTTGGCTCTTAACATTAGGCTAGAACAGGGGTAGGCAATATTTTTTGGCTGGAGTGCTGAAAAAAACCAATGTCTACTTTGGAAGGTGCTGGAGTCCGGAGCAGCTATTTGCAGCCTTTTGGCTGTAGCCAGCCCACAGAGCCCGGTCTGCTTGCAGCCTCCCAGCCGCCAGCTGGGAGCAGCCCGGGCTCCACGGTTGGCAGCAGCTGCTTAGAGTCCGGGGTGGCGGTGGTGTGCCGAGCAAAACGACCCTGTGTGCTATGCTCGGCATATGCACAGGGAGTTGCTGACCCCTGGGCTAAAACATAGGATAGAATTTAGCTATGTATTTTAAGCACTTTTGAATTTTTTGTAGCCACATTTCAGTGTTTTCACTTCCCTGCTTTACCTGTGAAAAGCTGAAGGGTGTTTTGATGTTTTAGGAATTTCTAAAGATTGTAAGAAAGAGAGTTGGTCTCAAAATTTTTAAGAACTGGTTAAACAAATGCTTGTCTAAGGTGGTTTAGAGAGGGGTTATCCTAGCTATGCTTGGGGATATAGCTGAGGATGGCCCTGCTTTGAGCAGGGGGTTGGATTAGGTGGCCTGAGGGCCCTTCCAATCCTAATGTTCTATAATTGCATGATCCTGCCTTCAGCAGGGGTTGGCCTGGATAATCTCCTGCGGTGCCATCCAGTCCTGCTTTCCTACTAGCAATCTGTTTGTCTATCAGAATGAATCACTGTATGTCTTTTTAAAAGATACATGGTGGCATATGCATTCCTAATTTTGTGCTTTGTTGAAATCTAGTAATAAAACACTTTACTGCTAATCTGTGATGGTTTGTTTTTACATAGTATTTTAAATTTGCATTCTTCTGTAACAAACAAGATTATTTTTATATCACTATATTTTAATGAATATGAACACTTTCTTCACGATTAAAAGAAAATAACTTTCCTGTTTTAAGACTAATGTATGTAACCTAGTGACGCAAAGTGCAAGTGAGACTACTGTGGCATAAAAGAAAATAACTACTTTTAACTTCTTTTTCCCCTCATAGTGTCAGGCCTATATCCTACTAGCATATTCTCCACTGGCAACTGAAATTCAACGACATGTTTCAGCCACATATTCATTAATTGCAGAAGAACCACAGCGGTAACACGTCACTTGTCACATTCATCCCAAAACTGAATCACCTTTGGGGTTCACTGTCTGGCATACATGGATGTCCTAATTACATCACTTTCCCTTTCTACCATAAATTGTGTGGAAATATTGACCCAGAATTCTTGTTAGGTCTGCTTTACAGTTATAGCTAGCTCTTTTAATTCAGTTTTTTTTTTCTTTCAACTGGGATGACATGATACCAGAGATGTTGCTTGCTGACAACCACTGCTAACATTGACTGGATAAAACCAAGTTGTACAAAAACATATTTACAAACATTTGTATTTAATGATGAACAAAACACATTGAAGTTACTAAATACAATGAAGAAGTTTCCATACAAACAAACATATTTACATAGGGCAGAAGTTACTGATTAATTTTAAATGTTTGTTGTGCAGATTCACATTTTCTTTCTTCAACATTCAGATTTCTGGCTGCATTATGTTGACCAAGGATAAACTTAGTGAGATTTAAAGGTGCAGACAACCTTGCAAAGAACACATAATAAATGAATTGTCTAGCACTGCCCAGAATAAGCACTAATATACTTTACTATTCACTTCCCTGTGAAGCTGAGTTTTATGAGTCTGTTCCATGCTTTATGCTGAAAAATGAAAGGTCAGTTTTACTTTAAGGAAAGCTGTAAGCAGTTGTTTGGGTACCTGTTCCTAAAGTCAAGTACTGTTCATTTGAAGCCTCCATGTATCCAGTCGTATGAAAGGGAGTTTATGCTCTGAACGTAGGCAGCTCCATGTAAAGATTTTCAGAAATTCTATGCCAAAACTTTCTAGAGCTTTCGGGGCTTGTGCTCAGAAGTCTAAGACTGCAATTGCAAAGATGGTGCTGGTCGGTCTTTAATTTATTAGAACTGTGGTGAGAACCTCATAAATCCTGCCTGCCCCTAAGTTATTCAACACCAACAATACTGGTAACTTGTAATACCTATTAGATAGCGAATTCAATGATTAGCTTCCTTTTAAAAAATGTCCTTTTAAGAAAAAGGAGCTTAAAAATGGCATTTCTTATTCAGAAGCAAACAACTGAAAGAAGTCAGGGTCCAGCAACCTTTTACAGCCCTGGGTCAAGAACAACATGGCTCTGGTCTGACATGAGCGGGTGACATCAACAATGGTCCTTTCCCCATGTCCACCACTTCTACCAGCCTCCTGTTCTCCTGCTATGGTGCTGATGTAGCTGGAAGTTGCCTGGCCCAAGTGTGCACACAAGTATAGGAAGGCAAAGCCATCCAGCTCTGTGGGCCATATCCAGTGGCTCCTCAGGTCAGATATGGCCTGTGGGCTGTATGTTGCTGACCCCTGGTCTAAATTGCTCTATATGCCTTTCTACCTGCTTGATTTGAATGAATCATGAGAATTCTTTTAAACATGGCAGTGACTTTTCCATATTTTTCCAGAATTCTTTTTATTAGAAAAAAATTAGTCATGATCTGCAGAACTGTCTCCAGGGCAGTTTGAAGACAAGTCTTCTGAATCTAAAATGCAAGAGGGAAAAAGGTATTTCAATAATTGGAAGAAAAGATGTATAACCTGAATATTAAAAAACGAAGAAAACAGAGTTTAGTTAGCTTAGAACATCACCTTTCTTCTGAATTAGTAGTACAAACCAATTCATTCCAGGAGTTTTGACTTGCATGTGAATTCTGATCATGTTCTTTCAGTCACGGCTTTTCTAACTGGTGGCCCATGAGGGGTTAATATGTGGCTCCTGCCTAGCTGCTGCTCCAGTCTCCAAGTTCCCCTCCTTCTTCTAGCTGTTGCTTCCTGCCTCCACCCTGAAAGTGGGGCAGTGTAGCACATTGCTTGGGAGGTCAGGGTTGGGCAGAGGGGATCATGCTCCTGCAGTTCAGCAGTTGTGGGGCAGAAGGGTGCCCACAGAGGCATGCAGTGTGGTAGGGATGTAGGGGGAGCACCCACACAGTATTCAGCTGAGTGGCCTGTGCCATGTTTGGTGCAGCCCACACAGTGTGTGGCTCTTGTTTGTGTGGCCTCAGGGCTTAAAAGTTGGATAGCCCTGCATTAAATAAGCAAGGGAAAAAACCAGGTCTTAACAGCATTCCTTATCTAGCTTGCTGACATAGGAACCTGAAACACAAACTCCAATACTTCTAGTTGCAGAAAAGTTTAACCATTAGACTATTATTAAATAAAATAATTCCAGATAATATTCTAAATACTTCAAGCAAATTTTGATACTATCCCATTAACATTTATTAAAGGAACCAAATATTCTATTTTAAGCACAATTTCAGACATTTGTATAAACTTTCCCAATACTTTTTTCCCCCACTTTCTAAGCTGGAATTCTGTTAGCTAGAGTGTTGTCCTGAGGGAGCTTCTTCAGCTTTAGGAACACAACTCCTTCAGCAACAGCATCATTTTTAAAGCTGCCCTACCTGCTATACAAACATTAGCCTGCAGGAATGTCTGAAAACATTTTGCCCAAAGCTAGAAGAGATGTCACTGTATGGAGGCATGTGCCATAAGTCAAGCCCACAATCACCCAGACAAAAGAAAGCAGTATGACATTGATGTAGCTTCATCTGAACTTCTAGATCTTCCTCCGGAAGATTATGCTGATCTGCAAGTTTCCATTTTGCTTCCTCAGGTCAATCTCTTTCTTCCATAGCATAATCTGACTTTTCTCGTAGCAGCCACTTAAACCCTCTTCTACAGAGCACAGATGGAAATACAAGGGAATCCAGCGGCCTGCTGAGTGCACCTGACTCTCCCTCAATAGAACAGCAATCACTTTTCATAACTATCTACCAGTTGAGTGTTTTAAGAGGTGCTTATTCAAGGCTCTGACCATACAATCATTGCAACTTGTCTAGTCCATGTTTATTTGAAGGCTCTGTTCTTAAGCATAACATCATTAGACCAGCAGCTGCTACTCTAAGGGTGCATCCAGATGAGTGCACATGTGGTATGTGGTGCCACACATGCAGGTGTTTCCCCACGCTGCTGATTTGCACCATGGGCATTTTATGACACTGGGAGACTCCCCCCCCAAAAAAAACAAAACTGTGCTAGAAAAAAGCAGGGTGAAATATGTGGCAGCAGTGTGCATCACCCAAAACTGAAGCCTGGCCAGCTGGCACCATGTTTGGCTGCCAGCCAGGGTCCCTGCTGCCAGATTGCTGCCACTGGAGCCCTGGGAGGCCCCCAGGATCCCATGTAAGGCTGTGGCTGCCAGGCCCTAGGTGCTGGCCCCAGCCTCCCCTACCTCATTTAAGGCAACTTGCTGCGCACCAGGGCACATGCGCATAGCCTCCCCACCCCCCATGTGCAGATCTAGGGGCACATGCCCCCCATGCCCTCCTGGGGTGCATGTAGCAGTGGGAGCCAACCCCTCCCTGCACCTCTTGGACAAATCTTGTGGCTCACCCTGGCTGAGCAGTACCTGCCCCTGCCCTGCTCCCTCCCTCACCACGGGGTCTCTATCTGCCCCACCCACCTTTAAAAACAAGGACAAAATATAAAGGGGTACATGAACTGAAACTTTGAGACAGAAGGGGTACACTTGATAAAAAAGGTTGAAAACCCCTGTAATAGCTGACTGAACGAGCTTTACATAAAAGCTCCCAAAACCCCTGCTGAAGTTCTCAATCTTTACAGACACTGCCAAGCTAGGTAGAAGTAACACATTGCTTCTTTCAGTAAAGGGGGTGGGGGAGGAGGAGAAGGCAGGGGAAATGAGTTGTTTTTAACATCTGCAAGCGGCTTGGTGGGTGTTTGAGCCCTGGAGTACCCAGAGTCAGTGCCTATGACAGCTATTACACAAGCAATTGTTATTATACAGTAATAACTGCTGAAGAGCTGCAACTCTGCTGAGTACTGGGGAATACTTTTACTTCTCACCTGGTTGGTACCAAGTGCCCATGCTTAATTTTCAAACCAGCTAAAGTGGAAAAGAAATTGCATTGGCATATGTAGGCATGATGAGAAATGTTTTCTAGCAAGATGTTGCCAAGCTGGGACAAAAAGGGAGTAAGGAATGCAGAATATGGTTTCAGAAACATAACCAAAGGAAAATCATTTAAATATAAGAAAGATTTACTTACCCTCATAGGCTGTTCCACACCAGATGCAATATAAATGTTCCTCTCTTAAATAGGCTGTTAGGATTTGTAGCTTTTCTGATGCCTATTGATGCACAGAGAAGTAAAAAAGCTTGAGACGATTTTACATGGCACACTTTTGAACTACTGTCCCTTCTTAGCTTTTTTGTGCTAAAACTGAGCTGACTAGGAGATCACAAGGTAATTCAGAGATTCCTAAATGCAACTTAGGAACATTTGGTCGGTCAAATGATGGTAGTTTTCCTCATTTCCAACTAAAGAAGATTTAAAAGACAGCCAAAATACATTAGCCAGCTGCATTATTTTAATGGAATACTGATTTTTAGTGGGTTTTTTCATACTTTTCTCCTCTGCAAACTGAATCAAGACTGACAACATTAGTGGAGTATAGGGCATGATGCTCATCATTTTCAAAAACAACCGTGATTTTTCTATGCCCAATTTGAGATGCTTCTGAGCAATTACTCGATGCATCTAAGAAACAGGCCCCTCTAAGGTGACAAGCTGAACACCTGAAAATAAGACACCCCAAACTACTCCTATTTTCTTTTGAAAATTGTAACCAAAATAGTAAAGTGGCTGGTGTTTAATTCCCAATATGCTGTTCTCAACAAATGAGCACACTTGTGCTTTGTATTCTTTCTAACAGTACTGTGAGAACTCTTTGCAAGATACCACTTGTTAGTTTTGAAAATACATATGTATGTAAATATTTCACAAAGGAAAATAGCTACATATTAAATTTTAGTGTCAGGACTCACACTTAAGTCTGAACTTTTATATTCATCCTCCTCCTCCTCCTCCTCTTCATCCTTTTCTTCCTCTGCTTCTGATTCCATCCAGTACCAAATCTCTTTGGGAATTTTAATGTCCTTAAAAATAAAACAAAGATTAAAAGAAAAAAAAAATCTCTCAAAAGGGTTTTCTAGCAGATGTAATCATCCTGATGTAAGTAATAGCTAAGCCAAGTAACATTTACAACAAGACTTATAAAAATATAATTACACTAGAAGGCTTGGTGTAAAACTGCTAAAACATAGAATACAATGGACCACAGGTAGGCTTGGTTGTGGGTTTAATGCTTTTTTTAAGCAAATTCAAAAGGGATGTTAACTTAACTTTTGATCTGATAAAGTGTCAGACTATACCACCAACCATTCTTTTCTGTTATCAGTTCTCTTTATTGAAAATATCCACTTCCAGCAGGTAAACAACTCTTTTTAACACTTTGATACTTAAACGCCTAGAGTTTATTGAATCCAATTATCATGCTATTTCTCCCTCAACTAGGATGGTGAGAGCAGCTTTGACTGAGGCAACTACCTCCCTCACCCTTATAGCCAGACAACTATTAGGAGGAAGGCAAACTGCAAATGATCAATTAACCCAAGGATGTACAACTTCTGTTATGTGAGCTGTAATAGTCCATGGGACACAGGGCTGGTGTGTAAGGATATGCACTTCCGAGCCCAAACACATGGCCAACCGCCGCCGCCACCTCAGTCAAGCAACATTCAATATCACATCATAATTAATGACTGAAATCTCTCTCTCCATAAATACTGACAACTTTAACCTACAAATCATCCTTCTACCCCCAAAACAGTTAATCAGCCTTACCTTTTGAGAGTCTAATTGCTGACAGGCCTTCTGGCTTTTTCTAAGGTCCCCTTCTATCTTACGTTCCTCTTGTTTGTTTTTGAATCTTACTCTATTAAAAATGTAGATCACACATAGACGATTTTTTTTATTTGTACTGGTTTCCTACATCAGTAACTTAGTGTCTTGGTATATGCAGACAATTCTCTGAAAGAGGATCAAAGCAAACTGTCCTAAACAGGGCCATAATAGTGTGGATGTGTGTGTTTGTACACGCATTTGTGTTTCATAAATCACTGTGAAATAGTGTTTTAAAAGACAGACTTTTGATTTAAGTACCGGTCTCTAAGAAAAGTCTGTATTTGCATTTATTAATCTAGGTACTGGTATTACTGGTCATAATAGTATGTGGTGCTGTAAAGAGAATATACATCTTTTAATGCTGATGCATCTGAACCAGTCTCTGTTCATTCTTTAGAAATGATTGGGAATTCCTGTACAGTTCAAATCCCAGCACACATTCACTTGCACAAATGTTACTCAGAATTGACAGCACATTTAAAAAACGATGGTCAAATCTGGGAGAATGCCTGTAACATGCTTATGAGAATGAAACCTGGATCCTATTATTATTACCTAAATATCTGTACAAGAAAACGTGGCTAGGATTTTTTTATTTTTAATTTTTACCTAAACTGATCTGCAGCCTGTTCATCTGCTTGTTTTTTCATATGAATTTTCCGTCTATAGTTTTCTAGCTTTTCTTCAGCTTTCCGCTTTTTTTGTTCTTCATGGCCAAGCCCACTTCTGCCTATTCAAGTTCAAAATACCAGTGTGAGCAGTTTGAAAGCTTTGAACTCCAACAAAGGAAAAAAGATAAACACCACATACCTGTTTTAATATTCAGTGGAATCGGCTCAATGATGCCTTTTCCTGTGTGGGGAAAAAGAGCAAAGACTTTAATGCAGCTAGGTCCCTCACCAAACCATAGATGAAGCATATCCAAGTAGACAAACTTTAGACATCAAACAATATTTCTGATCTTTTGGAAACTGATAAATTCAACATCAAGTTATATTTAGTTCTTTTGACAATAACCAAGTTGAATCACATGTGCCTTACCTTCCTCTGTTGTATTCCTGTAGTACAGATGTAGGCTGTTTACAGGATGCTGTCCAGTTCATCAAGAGTGGCATTTATTTGATGCATCACCCTTTTTGCAGTTAACAATAACAATATACCATTCTTCTGCAGCAGCTTTCATATGAGAATATCAGGATGCTTTACATTTCCCTAACCAGCTGCAAAACGTTACTGTGGAGTGCAAAGAATCCAGAAGGAGCTAAACATATAGAGCAATGGATCCTCATGCAGAAGTGTTACAGCATCGTTAGTCTTAATTGCCCTTCTTGCCTCATTGCGTCTCAGTGCAGGAAGAAGGGGAATGGACACAAACTGCTTTCCAGATTCAATATGCAAGTTGGTATATATTGGGACTTTGACTCTTTAACCTCTGGCTGTACTTAAAAGTTCCCAGTTTGGAAAGAACAACAAATTAAAGAGACTGGGCCCTGTCACAAGTGGTAAAATTCCTTTGAATCACTGGGCACATCTGATACATCAGTTAGGCAGAAGCAAGAACAGTGTCTTCCTCCTTCAGATCCCCCAATATTGCTCACGCTTTTGTATTTAAAATTATGTATATGCGTCTACAATAGGGGTGTCAAACATGCCTGAGCTCAATTCAGCCTGTGGAACTGGTCCATCTGACCAGGAAGGCTAGTAGAAGTAGATGGGCAAAGCCTACTACAGATCGCCATGTCCCTCAGGATTCAGGGACCCCAAAATCGGTAGTAAGTCCTCGGCCCTGGCCCTGTCGCAGCTGCCCCTGCAGACCTGGTCCAAGAGGAACCCGTTCAGTCCAGATCCAGCTGGGGGCAAGTTTGACATCCCTGGTCCATAAGGTACAAAGTTGTGCCAGGTAGGAACATCCAAGCTAGATCTGCACATGCAAGAACTGGAAGCAATATGGCTTTGGAAGAATGACACTACATACAGTTAATACACTTAGCTTCTCAATAGAGCTATTTAGTCCAGGCAGAGTATACTAACATGGCTGTACTGTTTTCAGATCCACAGCTTGAGCATGCAGAGCTAGCCCACATACGTCTGGCATAGCTTTACACCTTGCAGAGCTACTCTAACAATTCTTTAAGGCTTGCCCTTGCCTAGCTGCTGTTTCTTCTCTTGCAGGGCTAAGGAAGCAGTTCAGGACTGCTGTAATAAATAGCTGTTGTTTTTCTTAGAGAGCTATTTACTGAGTTCACCCAGAGATCAGTGGAGCAGATCATGCTATCCTTTGAAACTCACATTTTGAAAACTTGGCACACACACACAAAAGGTCCCAAGTGGACAAACTTACCAGTTTTGCCAAGGGCCTGGCCAGTTTTGTACCCCATCTTTTGAAGCAGAGCAAAGCCTTTGTTTTCATTTCCTAATGCACTCTGCAACACAGTGTCACGTCTCTCTTTTTCTTCTTCTTTTATACTCTTCTGTCTGTTCTTCTCATTAGCTTCTTTCTGCCTTTCTTCTTTCTGAATAGTTTCCTTCACACGCCTCACCATTGGCAATCCTGGCCTTACATCCTGTCTATAAGGAACAACAACAAAAATATTGTTTGTTTTATTGTTACTGAGGAACAGCAAACATGTCATAACAGCATAAACCAGTAAATCAAGACAGTGAGAATATTAAACAAGCAAATTCTGGTGGCTGATACAGGTCCCTGTTAAATACTGGCATAGCAGGTTGGCCCTGTCTATTCTAACTCTAGTGATAAAACAGCTTCTACAAGGACAGAAAATTTAGGAGCAGAGGGGCAACAAGAATACAGAACAAAAACCTAAGCTGAGAAACAAATAACCTGTTTACACTTATCCAGATTTTTTAAGTCACTCCACTTCCTCTTTAAATTCCTACTTATGATTACTGCATCTTTCAGGGCAAATCTTCTCATTTTTGCTTTTTGTGAGAAGAATCTGGGCTGCTTGAGGCATGTAAAAACCTTTTTTAGTTTTTTTGAGTTTTAGACAGTAATGATTCAGAGCTGTTAAGCTGGGAACCCAAGAACAGACCCACCTAGTTTAGCTCAAGACTTTTAGAAGTTTGGGCCTAAATTCATTTTGGGCAAAAAACATTGCTTGTACCTTGTGTGAAGATTTGACCCTTAGACAGTTGCCTGGTTGCTTTAGCTTGTTCCCTAACATTACAGAAAAACTCAGAAGTTAAGCTGTTCCCAAACATTACAGAAAAAAGCAGCATGGCTACTGGATGCAGAGACATACTTACTTCATATTAATGAAAATATCGGACATGTAGTCATCTTCCTCCTCTTCTCCCATGTTCAGTATCTTTGCCCTGCTTAGATCCTCCTACCTATATATAACAAAAATGTGTTAATGACCCATTTTCCTTTTGCAAAGGAAGTAAGGAGCCTGCCTTAGATAAAAAAACCCTCACTGCTCTACATCTGCTGCATGTAGCACTAGACCAGTGCCAAAAATACTGTGCGGCTGACACACTAACAACAATTCCATAATACTTGATGGATTATCCAGCCTACACATTATTTATGGTTTTAACTGACTCTCACAACCTAGCTCCTTAGTGCTCAGCCTGCAGCCCACTGAGCCTGGGCTCCCCAAGTGTCAGGAATCTGGGGGAGTGGTGGCAATATTAACTGCTGCTGCCAAATTTCTGGATCCGGTTAAAGCCCCACAGGGCAGATAGACTCATAGAGAATGAAGGTTGGAAAGGACCTCATAAGGTCCTGTCTACAGTGTACTTTAATGTGCATTAGCCTATTTCAATGCAGATTAAAGCACCACAAAAAAACCTATGCTCTTTAGCTTATGTGCATTAAAATAGGCTAATACACATTTTTCCAGTACCTCACAATGGAGGGCATTTTTACATATACAAGTGCTGCAGCAGCATGGAGCACTTTGAAAAGCACCCAGCGCCGCATCACTTGCAGTTGTACAAGCGGCAAAATGAGCATCAGCACTAAGAGAATGGCAGTGGCATGCTTTTGAATTAAAACACATATAAAGCACTTTACTTGAAAAGCACACCACCACCATTTTCTCTGCGCATTTTGCCACTTATGCAAGTGCATATGGCACAGCGCACATCAGCTCCCAAGCAGAGCAAACTCAATTCATTAAGTCTGCTCCAGCCTGTCGCGGGATGAAAAAGTATAAATGCCCGGAGGTACTAGATTTAACATGCATTACCTAAAGCACATTCATGAACGTGTAGATGCGCCAATCCAGGCCAACCCCCTGCTCCAAGCCGGACCATCCCCAGGGACAGCCGGCGCCACCTACCGGGGCGCGTGTCCCGGCCCGTGCCGGCGGCGGCCCCGGCGGTGTCTACCCTCAGCTCCCTGCCCGCGACCTCGTCCCACCTGCCGCAGGCCCAGCTAGCGCATGCGCAGAAGTGGAACCAACCCGGAAGGAACCCTCGCAGGAGCCGCCCCTTCCCCCCAGAACTGCCCCGCGAGCCTCATTCGCGTGCGGCTGTTGCTTGCGCCTGCGCAGTCTCCCCCTTCAGTTGCCCGGAACGAGCTAGTGCGCCTGTGCAGCCGCTTGGTCCTTCGACTCCGGCCTACAGCTGCTGTGGGGGCTGGGTTTGGCGGTGAGTGAGCGCTAAGGGGCCGGGGGGCTTGCCATAGCACCCCCCCCGCGACGAGCCGGGGGGAGGGTGTGACATGACCCAGTCGGGTGGGGCGGGGCCGTCCCGCAGGCGCAGCCTTGTTCTGAGTCGGACTTCAGCGCCGCGAAATGCTCGAGGGGGATGGGGGGACACGGGACGCGGCGCTTCTCCCGGGGCAGCGCCTGCACACAGCGCCTTTCTAATCCGGGCTAGCACGGGGGTGATGCGCTCATTGCTCTCCCCTCCCAGCCTGGCAGGGCTTATCCCGGGACAGTGGCTCCATGCTCTATCCCGAGATAAAGTAGCTTGTCCCATTAGAGCCCACAGAGTTGTGATGTCCTGCCTCAGGCGGGTGGTTCTGCACTGACAGCCCCGGGGAAGGACAGGTGGTTGGTAGTGTCATCCAGGGGTGCCCTCTTGCCCGGTGCAGCCGCTCCTAGCTCTCTGGAGCCGAGCAAGCACTCTGCGATGGGCCCGCGGCTCAGAAGCGTGAGCGAAAGAGCTGGGTTCGGCCTTTCCTGGGAGCACCTCGAGGCCAACAGGGTCGAGCCTAGCTGTGCTAGGTACTTACTGCCAGTTGCTTCAGAGGGCCGTTGGATACTCCTGGGTTTTGGCTGACTGGGTTTCGCTGCATCGTAGATGTCAGACTCAGCTGAGGCCCTGGCTGACAATCGTTTGAGTTGTTGCAGGCCTTGGTGGGGGCAGTGCCAGTAGCAGCGGGGCAGGCAGCCACTGAACAACTGAGTATATTGCACAGCCCTCGCTGGCCCTCAAGGCCCCAGAGTCCATGGCAGGCCCCAGCCCCAGCTTACTGTACCCATTAATAGCTGGAAGCAGCTCCATGAGTGGGATCTGTCCTGTCAGGCACTGTGTTTGACACCCCTGCTCTGCATTGGGGATGGTCCTGCTTGGAGCAGGGGGTTAGACTAGATGATCTCCTGAGGCCCCTTCCAAGCCTAATTTTCTGTGATTCTGTGATGCAGTAATGATTTTGCCCATTTTCCAGTTGTAGGTACTTTGCCCAGAATGTCCATAGACAAAGCCAGAGCCAGCACCATTTCTAATTGAATTCAATGGAAACTTACCCTTTGTTGTCTTTGAATGCTGCATCAGGTTTCTGATACTTGTCCATGACTTTCTGGTTTGCCTGCCTACATGTCTTAATATATTGTTTTTTGTGTAGAATCGGGGCCTACACATTATAATACCGTTTAGTTCATTGCTGTCCTGTTTGAAGGCAGGACTGGGGTCCATGAAACATGAAGCTTGGAGCGACCTTTCATAGTTTCTAGGGTCAGAAGGGACCTGCGTAGACCATCTAGTCCGACCCCCTGCCATGGCAGGAAAGAGTACTGGGGTCAAACAATCCCAGCAAGGTGTACATCTATCCTCCTCTTAAAGACCCCCAGGGTAGGAGCCAGCACTATTTCTCTTGGAAGTTGGTTTCAGATCCTAGCCACCCTGACTGTGAAGTAGCGCCTCCTGATATCTAGCCTAAATCTACCCCTCTGCCAGCTTGTGACCATTATTCCTGGTCACTCCTGGGAGTGCTCGGGGGAACAGGGACCCCCCCCCAGTGCCCGCTGGTCCCCTCCGACCAGTGTAACAGGCCACTAGATCCCCCCTCAGCCCTCTTCCGTGGAGGCCGAACAGGTTCAGGTCCTGTAGCCTTGCCCCATAAGGCTTGCCCTGCTGCCCCCCAACCATGCGAGTGGCCCTCCCCTGGACCCCCTCCACGCTGTCCACATCCCTCCTGAAGTGCGGTGCCCAGAACTGGATGCAGCACTCCACCTGCAGCCTGACCAGTGTCACATAGAGGGGGAGGATCTCCTCCCTGGACCCGCCCAAGATGCATCTGTGGATGCATGACAAGGTACGGTTGGCCCTCCCAACTGCATCCCCACACTGCCGGCCCACGTTCATCTTGGCGTCAATGATGACTCCAAGATCCTTTTCCGCCTCTGTACTGACAAGAATGGAGTTCCCCAACCTGCAGGCACAGTGCTGGTTGTTCCTCCCCATGTGCACCACCCTGCACCCGTCGGTGCTGAATCCCATCCCATTCCTATCCACTCACCCCTGCAACCTGTCCAGGTCCGACCACAGCCTATTACTCCCCTCCAGCATGCCCACATCCCCCCACATCTCAGTGTCATCAGCAAACTTGAACAGGGTGCTTTTTACCCCCTTGTCCAAGTCACCGATGAAGATGTTGAACAGTGCGGGCCCGAGGACCGAGTCCTGTGGCACCCCACTACCCACATCCCTCCAGGTCGAAAATGACCCGTCTACCACCACTCTCTGGGTGCGGCCCTCCAGCCAGTCGGCGACCCAATTGACTGTGTAGGTGTTGACACGACAGTCCCCCAGTTTCTCAGTGAGAACAGGGTGAGAGACAGTGTCGAAGACTCTCCGAAAGTCCAGGAAGACTACGTTCACTGCTACCCCTGCATCCAATGACTTGGTGATCTGATCACAGAAGTCCACCAGGTTGGTCCAACAGGAGCTGCCACTAATGAACCCATGTTGGTTGCCCCCAAGCATGATCTCCCCTGCTGGCCCTCCGCAGACATGCGCCGGAACAATTATCTCAAAAAACCCGCCCAGGATCGAGGCAAGACTAACTGGCCCATAGCCTCCCGGGTCCTCCTCCTTCCCTCCCAGAAGATGGGAACTATGCTGGCCCTCCCCCAGTCCTCCTACCTTTGTATCCCTGTGACGGGCATGACTAAGTTTAAATTCTGTGGGGAGAACAGAGGTTATTGGATTGGTATCAGGTGATATGGTTGATTTAATCATCACCTATCAGTATTGGCCAAGAAAATCTTTATTGGTGTACTCCTAGCAAGACCCTTAGCCCAATTCCTACATTGGGCCTTGAAATCTTGTCTCCCACATGGAGCCCTGCCAGTATAGCTGTGATAGCAAAGCCCTCTTGTCTAGATGCAACATATACTGATGCATTTTTCAGCCAGTGTAGCTTCATCATTACCCTAAATGACATAAGCTAACAAAAGCACTCTTCTCTTGACATAACTCTGTCCGCTCCTGTGGCTTTGCTGACATAGGTAAGTTAGTTTTTTTTCACACCCCTTAATGGGTGAAGTTAGTAAAACGTTGATGTAGCTTGAGTTGGATCCCAGATATTTTCTCTGTAACGTTCTGCCTGCCTGCTTAGAAGATCCATGCTCTGCTGGATGCTAGCATGTTGGCTGCTGTTTGCATCATGATTATGTGCACATACGTGGTCTGCAGGCTGCTAGTGAAGCTTTGCCTACCCCAGGTTGCTAGGACCTGGGAAACCTCTGGGAATGTTTCTGCCTCTCAGCTTTCATAGAATCATAGAATTATCGTAGAATATTAGGGTTGGAGGGGACCTCAGGAGGTCGTCTAATCCTCCAATCCCCTGCTCAAAGCAGCACCATCCCCACCTAGATCAACCCAGCCAGGGCTTTGTCAAGCCGGGCCTTAACCTCCAAGGATATAGATTCCACCACCTCACTAGGTAACCCATTCCAGTGTTTCACCGTCCTTCTAGTGAGAGTTTTTCCTGATATCCAGTTTAAACCTCCCTTGCTTTGTCATGTATGGAATATCTTACCTCATACCAAAGGCAATTCTTGCCTTTGACTTGGGTGGGGGAAATCCTTTTTTCCTTTGCACCCTGGGAATTGCTCACTACTAGTTAGAGGGCTTATGGGAAGAAATTAGAGGATAATCTTGTTATGACTGCTCATTGCTGTAACTCTTTTTTGCATATTCCTTGGTAGTGCTGTGCCCAATAGATTCTTCAGCGTCTGCCTGGTAACTCAGAGACAGTGTGGCTACTGTGCTGCAGACCACTGATTTAATTGCAGAATTAACCTGGACTACCTTAGGATCTCCACTGTAAAGTCCTACACATGTAACTGTGTTCACAGCAGTGCTGTACTTGCCTATGTCCTGGGTTTTGTTTCTGGTGAGATATAATAGTTCTTAGCAGTGCTTTGATATGGTTTGTTCTGAATTTATTTGCAGGGTGCAAATGCTCTGTCTACTCATGTGGAGCTGCTGTTTGTAGCAGAGATGTGGGGGTTTGGGAATATGTCTCCCTGGTTTTGTGAGGGGTCTGGCAAATGAATGGAGTTATACTTGGTGAAATGCATGTTTTATAGAATTGTACCATTCTGGCTCTGTGAAATGCACTGTTTCTTGGCTATTTACTTCAGAGACAGCCCTCAGCTAGAATGTGTAGAGACTTGAATCCCATCAGCTATGCTGGTCCCTAAACCATGATGGATTGTTCCATACTCTGCCCTTCAGCCTACCCAGTGTCTTGGAGGAGTTAAAGGGATAGCTAAATTCATTCCACAAGCCACAAAGGAGGGATGGGTCTGTGGATACTGAGACTCCCAATCATGCAGTTAGTCCAATAAAAGATATCACACACAAAAATCTTTTCCTCTCCTGTATTTTCTGGACCGTCATGGCTGCAATATCACTTTGATACTACTTGTGCTGTCTTTTTGGGAAGATGAGAATAAAGGGGGTTCCTTTATTTGGTTGGTAACTTTCTCTCTGCATTGCTTTTTTTTTTTTTTTAACAGGACTTCAACATCATTCTGGCCAGAAACAAATTCAGATTTCACAGGAATTTATGTATGAATTTCTGCTTTTAACATTTAGGGTCCTGATCTCTCAAATACCCATGTTTGCGGCTAATCTTAAACATGTGAGTATGGCTTCTTTGAGACTAGTTCAGTGGAAATGTATGTAAGATTATGGTTTGATACCATAGTTTTATATGCTGAACACTGCAACTTACTAAAATATTTTTCATCTACTGTTTTACAGTAACTTTTTTGTAGAGGGAATACATGAATCTACAGGAAAAATCAGAATTTAACTAGAGATGGAGCTAGCTCATAGTTTGTTGCTAAATGAAGAGGCTTTGGTTCAGATCACAGAAGCCAAGAGACCAGTCTTCATTTTTGAGTGGCTGCGGTTTTTGGATAAAGTTCTGGTAGCTGCTAACAAGGTAATTTTTTCCCCCGACTTCAAAACTGTGATAATTTCATTCACATTAAAGATACTGGATGGACATCTATACTGTAGCAGTAAGACCAAGGAGTTGTTACTGGACTTTAAGTGGTGACACCGAAATCATGAAAATGCCTGGATAAGAATAGGCTGTTCGCTGAAGAGAGAATTTATTGAGCACAGCAATTTGCAGTTCCAAACATAAGACAAAGAGCAACAGAAAAAACTATGCTTAATCTAAGACATAGCCAACTAAGACACAGCAACAGCACACAACTCAGCCTAAGTCAAGAAGCAACAGAAACTTTGCATAAGTCTTAGGTAGTCCGGAGAATAGAGTATGCAGCTAGGGATTCAGAAGGTTTTTTTGGGGATCCATAAGCCATCATAGCTGGTGGGGGTGGTCCCATAGATTTCATCTTAGCCTTGGCAATTTGCACCCCTCTTACTCCTTGGTTACCTTAATAACAGCACATCTCTCACCCCTCTCATGTCTTCCACGACTTCTGTGTTCTGTCTCAGGATGTTTTTCCTGATTCTGTAGCATCTGTGGCTTTCACAGGTTTTAACAAAGTGCCCGCAGCTCGCTCTGAAGTGTAGCCCCCTGCTTGCTTATGTCACATCAGAGTGTTCAATCAGTCTGGCCCCTTCCCTGCTACATCAGGTTTGCACTCAATGTCTGTCATTCAGCATGTGTGACCTAGCTTCCAAATTAGTTAAAAGGCCAGAGACTATTAATTATATCATGCCTTTGCCAACAGAGTCAATCTGAGGAGTGACTTTAAACTTGTCGGATTGTGGGGGGAGGAGGGCGGGTCAGCAAGAAATAGGGGATGCGATGTTTACCAGGGCGCCTGTTGGGGTAACTAGAAATAATGTCCACAAACTGAAAGAGAGCACATTCAGACTGGACATCAGGAAAAAAATATTTACAGTGAGGGTTGCCAAAATATGGAATACGCTTCCAAGGGAGGTAGTGCTGTCCCCTTCCTGCGAGGTATTTAAAAGGAGATTGGACAGACACCTGCCTGGGTTCATCTGACCTCAGCACTCTTTCCTGCCCGGGGCAGGGGGTTGGACTCAATCTAATAGGTCTCTTCCGACCCTAGCATCTATGAAACTATGAAAACAAATCTGTATACTTTAGTTTGAATCTTGGAGTTTTTTAGTTACCTGTGCTTGTTTATTTCCTCATTATGTGTGCTAAGTGTCTATACATTTAAACACATCTGAATTGGAAGGTTTTGCAGTTCTTCAGTAATATGATACATATTTGGGAAAGTAGAGCGCTTCCTTTCCACTGGGGAGACTTCTGATGGTGAGGAAAGAAGGCGAAAAACATGGCAGAGAGGAAGTCTTTGAAGCGTGCAAGATTCTCTAGAAATCTGTTCTTGAACTGCTAATAGATAATAGAGAATAGAAATAACTTCTCACTAAGCAACCATATATGTGCTTTTCATATAATAGCTATATTTGCTAGCATTGAGTATAGTGTGAATTTTTGTTTAATTGAAATGATGTTGAATCGCATATGAGTGGAAAGATAACACTTTTGTTCCTTTAACAGACAGATGTCAAGGAAAAACAAAAGAAACTTGTAGAACAGCTAACAGGACTTATCAGCAGTTCTCCTGGGCCACCCACACGGAAATTATTGGCTAAAAATCTTGCAGCTCTCTATAGCATTGGAGATACATTTACGGTTTTTCAGACACTTGACAAGTGTAATGACATTATCAAAAGTAAAGATGACACTGCTGCCTACTTACCAACCAAACTGTAAGTAAAATGAATTATGGGTGGTAGTAATGGTTTTTAAGGAAAATAGTCTTTTATAGTACCAGCTCTTCTGTGTGTGTGTCTAATAAATAGATGAGTATATTACAAGAGAGATTCGGGAGAGGACAGAAACTTTGTTGAGTTGTGTGTGCGTGCACGTGTGTGTGTGTGTATATTACATATGTGTTGCTACTTTGTGTGAATGACAGAAAGCAAGAGCACGATTGGGAGTGTGCAGAGAAGTCTGTAGACAAAGGTCCACATGGCTCTTTGGAAGTTAAAGGTCTATCTTCCAGTTAAGGGGATATTATGTTGTCAGAATTAATCTTTATATGTGCCATCTAACGGAAAGCCAACTGCTTGGTAACACAATGGAGAAATGCCTCAACTTGTAATTTATAAAAGTATTTATAGGTAGGGACCTACTTAACTTGTGGTGAGTCCAAGCCATTTTTGCAGCTCTGTCTTGGCACAAAGAGCCCATGTTGTGGCAGCCCAGCCCTCCATGTTGATTGGTGGAGAGGCCTGGGGGGTGAGGGGGAGGGGAAGGGACGAGGGAGCAGCTGCCATATTGACTGCTGGCTGCCCTTTGTCTGGTGCTGTATTGGCGGGGGCAAACACCATCTTATCTGCTGCCCCCTTTGTGCTGCCCTGTCAGCAGCAACGAGCTGTAAGGCCTGCCCAGGAGGGGCAGACTTAATAAAAACTTACTTTTATTTAGGGGTTTTTTCGTGCATTTCGCCGGCAACCCCAGGTTTCATGGTTTCTGAAATCTGAGAGGCCCCAATTTAGGTAGGCCCTATTTATAGAGACAGTCCACTCCCTCAAGTAAATGTTATATGACAACTTGCAGGTTGAATCCTAAAAAATGTTATTTATTTTAAGAGGGAACTTTTATGTAATGTTATGTACTTAGGGAAAAAAGGGTGCCTGTTTTCTGCTTGTATTTAACTATTATAGCAATGGTTTTCAAACTTCCTAAATTCATGGAACCCTTTCTTATAATTTCTTCTGCCATGGGACCCCTACATCTAACGTAAAGACTGACACAGAGCCAAGCAACCCGGCCTAGCAGCAGTGGTGCACTGTCTCCCTGCCCACTCCACCATTAACCCAGTCTCTGTGACCTGTCGCAGAACCCAGGGTTCTGCAGAGCACAGTTTGAAAACCACAGTATTGTGGTATGCAGTATATGTCTCTTGAATAAATAATTGCTAAGTGTGTATGTGGTTTTAGTTCACATTTCAGATACTATTCCAGTCTTGCTATTAGTAACTTAGGGCTTTAAAACAGTTTGCTGTGACTTACAACTTCAGTTAGGAGTGTGTTTAAAAAAATATCCAATCTATTTCTATTTGTTTATGTAGTGTTTAGTGAACTGGGCCCAACTTCTTACTGGCTCCTATGCATTACTGTAGCAATATGTTTAACAATGCCCCCTCCCATGCAGGCATTATATTTATTGTGCAAACATGTTTTAACATGTTAATTGTATATGGGCGTTTTACAATTTATTGTGCAAAGAATTTATAGTGGGCTGAAATGGCAAACCAGACACACAGATGTTTCACATCTGTGTGGCTGGTTTGTATCCTGCTTTAAATTAGATGCGTGGCATGTATAGTGGTTGCCTCCTGCCTGACCTCGTTGGTCAGCTAATCATCGAGATCAGGGGGCAGCCCTGGGTCTTGGTTCAATGAGTTGGTCTGAGTCCCAGATTATTTTGATGGGGCAGGGGTCCAGGACACAGCTGGCCCATTCCTAATATCTGCAGTTTCCTTTGAGGGTTTGGCTGTGGGGAACCCAGCATCAAGGACTTGGTCCCTGTGCTGGGCTCCCTGCACACCTGTAGTTGCACTGTTGGGATCTGCAGTATTTTCCATGTGATTCTAAAAATTGTATCCTACCATGCCAGATGTTCATGGCTGGAGGAATGATTTTTTTGGGGGATCAGGCATAAAATTCTTAATGGCTGCTAGGGGCCAGTAGCATCAGAAGTACTCTTTGGGTGGAAACTATCCTTGCTTGGATGTTTGAGGAGAGAATTTGGGCATTTTTTTGTGAAGTAAGAATTTGAAATTGTTACTTTTCCACATAATATTGCAACAAGACTGTTAGATTACCTAAAGACTTTAAGTTCAGTACTTTCTACTTTTAATGCAATGTGTTCTTGTTGAGGAGGTGAATCCTTTGATAAGTTTGTAACAAACAAAGAAACTGCTTGGATAATTATGTTGTCAGTGATGGAAGACACAATTCTGAGCATCCTACATAGAATCTAGCAAGGATTTTAAATTGAGACACTTAGCTCCTTTGTGACATCAAGTTGCATGTCCATAGCCTTGACATGCAGAGGAGCTAAACCTGTTAAGCTTCTGGACTGACAGTGCGCATCTCTAATTGAAACGTAGCATAACTTAAAATCTTTCAGTTTGTTTGAGTATCTGAATGTAGGGGAAAATATGGGTGCAAAACTTGCATAAAGGTAATGACTTAAGAGTGTCTGTAATCTTAGGTGCATTGTAAAATTTGCTATACCGAGGGTTGGCAGCCTTTTTGGAGTCACAGGCCAAAATAATTCCGCTCATTCTGAAAGTGAGATGCCACTTGCAAGCTGGCCACTGCTGCCACTTCCTCTGCTACTCATTCCCCCTGGCTGCCAATATACCATGGATTTATTTTTTTAGCCATCCTCTGCCAAAATGCTAACTATGTCCCTGCTTCAAGGGCTGGATGAAGTTGCTTAGTGGACTGGATCCAACCAGCGGACCATAGATTGCCAGCCTCTGTAGTTGGCAGGGAGTAGGCCTCAAAATATAAACAGTGTAGCTTTGAAGCTGTTTTTCCTGGAGAATGTTTTATGCAATCATTAAAGGTTTTCATCCTACAAGGACGTGAACACATAAGTGCATATTGAGGCCTAAAGTATAGATTCTGCCTCTGAATTCGCTTAGATGCATCTCTGTACCTGTAAGCTTAGTGAGAGAAGAACGTTCAGCTAAGTGAAATGTTCACAGTGAATAATGAATATAGTGGCTAGTGCATAGTAAATAATTTTATAATAATCAAAAATCATTAAGAACATAGAGAAATTTATTTTTAAATGTAATTTCTAGGCTGATCCGTCTCAGGTAATGTGTTAGACGTTTTGAAAAGGAAGCTGCTAAGCACTGTCTTTTCTTTGTAGGGCTGCTGTGGCATGTGTTGGAGCATTTTATGAGAAAATGGGCAGGATGCTGGGCAGTTCTTTTCCAGAAACAGTTAACAATCTCTTAAAGTCTTTGAAAAGTGCAGAGGTGAGTTATAGGAATGTGTCATCTTAGAGCTACAAACCTAGCTTGCTTTAAGGCCCAAACTACTTTCAGTTAAAATGTCTTCATGCTTTTCTTATGTATTGGGCAAGTAGCTACCTGTGCAGCCCATTTCAATATAAAGATGTGTGTTTATTTGTACTGTATAATTGGCTTAAAATTTTGAATATTTTAACGAGTGGAACAAGCCAACATAATCCTTGTAACAGGTACTGGTCTTTGGGGTGTATGTTCTTGTCTTTTTATCTTAGTCCAGTGCTCAGTCCTTTATGACTGAGGTGATTATGGGGATTTCTGCTTTCTTCTGTAAAAAAGGTACAGATCGCTTTCCAGGATCATCTGACCATATATTAACCAACATATTTCTTGTCACTGTCATGGCAAGGCATTGGCAATGCCCTTGTTTCTTCTGCTCTTTGCCTGAGGCTTGTTGTAGGGCTATAAACTGCTTTATGACTTTTATTTTTGTAGACTGTTTTATGACTCTGGGTATGAGAGAGGTCAAGGGTGTTTTATCTTGTCGACCTTTTGGATAAATAGTTGCCTGCAAACGTGAGGGAATTAGACTCGATGGCCCAGGAGGTGGCTTCCGTTCTTAGGTTTCCTTGTTTGCATTTGTGATAGGTTTGATGCTTGGATACAGAGCATACTTTAAAAATTACATGCATCAATACATACGCTTGACATATGTATCCAGGATAAGTGGGGATTGGCTGGTGAAAGACTAACTAAACTAAACTAACTAAATAGCTCATATTTTTTCCCCTTTTTTGTGTATGAAGTAAAATGCAAAAAATCACCTGCATTAATGCAATACTGTTTTCACGGTTAAAACAATAACTTGCACATGTACACTACATTTAAATCCTGTTTCTTATTGAATGTACACTGTAATACTAGGTGTGTATTGTACATAGTGTATTTGAAACAGGAGAGGCAGCTTTTGCTGCACTAGTTGGAGACCTTGGGGAGTTTCTGTTAGGCTTTTAGCAGGGGAGTGTATTACTCCATGTTCACCAAAACCTGGATTTTACACAATGATCTGTTTTAACAACTGAGACTGTTTCACACAAGTATAGAGTATGCTATTACAGATGCTGCACAGTAAGTTTGTAATTGTTGTTCAGTACCAATATATTTTAAGGGGCTTTAGTAAAAGAAGTTCTTATGCTCTGTCGATCTATCATTGTTCTTTTTCTGCAGATATAACTATAATACTGATACTCGGGGACAAAAAATTACTGAGTGCTGCCAATTAAAAACTACTTTTTCTTTGCTTTCTTACTTGCAGTCACAGGGTCGAAGTGAAATACTAATGAGTTTACAGAAAGTTTTAAATGGACTTGGCGGTGCAGCAGCTTCTTGCCATCGTGACATTTATAAGAATGCGCGATCTCTGCTGACAGATCGATCTATGGCTGTACGATGTGCAGTAGCTAAGGTGGGTATGCTTTTTACAAGGTTTAGGAATCCTGTCTCCCTTGTACCCCAAAAGCAGTTAAATGAGGAAAGTGACAAAATTTGCTGTTCATTTGCTTAAGTTTTCACTAATCATTTTATGTTTGGAAGAATGAAAGAGTTTGATGTGGTAAGAAATGTTCATGAGAGAGCTTTTGTATATTTCCATTAAATCTGATATTTGTCTATATAGATGATTGTAATTAGTATGATATTAGTAATAGTAAACTATTTTTGAAGCAAATTCATGATATAGAGAGGAGCCACCTTCATTTGGAGATGCAATCTTTGAAAAAATGGAATTACATTTCTAAAGGTGTTTCATAGAAATTTGGAGCTACAGAAGCAGGAATGTTCTGTGCAGTACAGTATTTTGGGCCTTGTTCAATTTAGTAGTCATGTCCTAAGTAATGTGGCTTCTATTTCTATGTTCTTACTTTCTAATAGAGTTCAGCATTAGGAAGAGTTTTTTTTCCCTGATGTTCAGCCCAAATTTTTGTTGCAAGCTGATGTTTACGTCCTTTAAATATTTATAGGTTATATCCATGTTACTTTTTATTTGTTGATCAATTATGGCAAGTTAGTATTCATGACTAATTCATTTAATTGTTTCTCATAAACCAGTCTTTACCATCTCCTTGTCATTTAAAACTAGATTGGACAAGGTAAAAAGACATGACCTAAACAATACACTCTCATTTACTTATTCTACTCTGTAATATTAGCAATAAAAATGAAGCTGTAATTTAACGCATGCCCATTCCAACACCTAAACTTTATTGCAGTTTTAGATTTTAGAGCAATCCTCAAACAGCAATCTTGCCCCTGGTCCTCCAGTATTTAAGCTGGCTATTATCTATTTAGTGCATGGCACATTCATATTTGACTTGATCCTATGACATAATTATTTTAAAACAACAATGTACACACACAGGACTCATACAGTCTTAGTCCATATACAGGAAAGAATATGGTATAGTAGAGAGAGACCCATATTATCAAGAAGTCTTAGTGTGAAGTGTTAAAATCTCAGTGGACTAAGGAGACTGTATACACTGCCCATTTTAAAATAGAGGGTGGGATAAACTTTTTCCACAAAATTGAGGAGGCCTTTGGTTCATTGTGACCAATACAGTCTGTCCAGATACAGTAAATCAGGAGTGTCAAGCTCACCTGGCCCCTTGCATCAGATTCAGACAGGGACAATTGATGGCAAGAGCAGTGGGGCTGTTGCTTGTACCCTGCTACCAACACGTGGCCCTAACGGGGCTTGCTATTCCACATTTTATCTGCATGCCCTGCCTCCAAATTCTCAGGCCCTGTAGGAGCACATCTCTGCAGTCTGGATCTGGCCTGTGAGAATTTTGTTTGAAACCCTTGTACTCTACAAAAATATTTACTAGATAAGTGTAACCTGTGTGATTGTATTAGTTATCAGAAGAGGGGGAAAAGGGTGTAGTAGTATTCAATAGTTCTTATTTTTCCTCAGTGCCTGCTGGAACTACAGAATGAAGCTGTATTTATGTGGACAGCTGAACTAGAAAATGTGGCAACACTCTGCTTTAAGGCCTTGGAAAACTCAAATTACGGTGTACGTGTTGCAGTGTCAAAGCTTTTAGGCACTGTCATGGCTACAGCATTGATACCAAAGCAAGCAACAGGTATACCGGCTTTATAAAATCATATTGCATGAGATGTCATTTTAGGGAGGATGAGTTACATTTTTGTTTTGCATTGTAAACTTCAATTCTAATTAGCGTACAGTAAACTAAAATGAGTTATAAAATGAGTTAAGTCTGTGCATATCCAGTTATATTCACATAAAGAGGTAGAAGAAATAACTCACTTGAAGCATTTTGCTAGCATAAAACACAAAACTTCTAAAAGTATAGGCACGCCAACCAGGACCTCAAATGTAATCCATCCAGACCCGTAATATACAAGTCACTTCACCTGCATTCTGCCGGTGACCAAACCACCCCCTCCTACTCAGCATTTTAGGCAGGGACAGTTGTATTGGCACCTGGGCAAGCTGTGTCTGTGTTTGTCTGAGAACAGAAATATCCTGGTGTTGGTGTGTAAACACATTACCCTTCTGATGAGTGTTTAGTGAGTGACTGAATGCACAGCCGCTTCTCTCATTGATTCAGTGAAGCAGTTCTGGGGTACTTATTCAGATGGACTTTGTGATGTCCTAAGATAAAGTACTTATCCTGTGAACCTTTTTACGATTTATCTTAGGACAATGGACCTGGTTACTTGAACGATTGTATTTTGTCCCAGGGTAAAATGGTTTATCCTAGGACAAATGCAACATCTGTTTGTAGCCTTAGTTAGCAGGGAAAACTCTTTTTTTCTTTGATATACTTGTCTTTTTTCCCTCTGTATACTCCCAACATTTAATAGTTTTGTGAGTTGGTCTGGTGACACTAAGGAGGATTTAAAAAAAATGGAAATAGATTGGGCATGCTCTGAGGAAACCTAGACACTAGGGTTAAGAGAGAAACTCTAGAGCTGAACTCTCAGAGAGCATGGAAGAGAGACAAACCAAAGAAGTCCTCAGGAAAGAAATACATCATTAACCATAGGAGATTAGTCAGACTCAGAATGAAGTCAAACAGTTAGCCCAGGGACTGCTTGTAATCTGGGACTTCGTCAGATAAAAATGACTGGAGCAGAGGGACCTGGGCATAGTAGTTGAATCACAGGATGACTGGTTGCCAATATGATATAACTGTGAGAAAGAGATAAGATTTGATCTTCGCAGGGATCAATCAAGAAATTTCTAGTAGAGGTAGGACAGTACATAATTGTTCAAGGCACTTATAACACTCCATGGGAGCATTATGTACAGTTCTGGTCACCCTTCATTGGCAGTGTATAGGGGATAGGCGTGCATCCCCTGGAAGTGCTGGTGGAAGTGGACTTCTGGTTTTGCCTGGGGGAGTGCCGCCACCACCCCGTCGGTGATCCGGTGCTCCCCCAGACTTGGGAGGCACCAGTTGCACACCCTCAAAATATTTTAAACTGAGGGGAAGCCTACTAGAATGATAAGGAGAATGGAGAGCATGCTTTAAAAGAGACTAAAAAGGCTGGATATATTTAGTGTAGTGAAGCAGACCAAGAAGGGACATGATTGCTCTCTGTATGTACCTTGATAGCAAGTACTGAGTGGGCAGGAAAGAACTAGTAAAGTAATGGACAGTACTGATACAAGAACAGATGGATATAAACAGGGCATGAATAGGCTGGAAATTAGAAGATGATTTTGGCTAAAATTCAGCATCTTCCATGTTTCAGGGATGTATGTGGTAGCTGGGTTGATCTGAGACAAAAAGAAATGCAAAAATCTCGAACTCTTGGTTTGAAAATGATACCTTTTATTAGACCAACTGAGAAATTGCAAAAAATATTTTTTTCTGCAAGCTTTTGGGCTCATGAACTCCTCATCATGCTCAGGGAAAGTTCAAGATGGTAAAAAGTCCCAATATATAGGAAATAAGCTTCATTTTCACACAGAGGAAGCAGAAGCTGGAAAACTGTAAGAGTGGTGTTAATGGACTCTCCAAATCATTGCTGATGAGGTCTTGTTATATCTCTGATATGAAATACTGCCTTTTTCCTTCCACAAGTGATGCGTCAGAATGTGAAGAGGGCTACACTTGAGGAAGTCTTAGAACTCATGGCCACAGGGTTTTTGCGAGGAGGGTCTGGATTCTTAAAGAGTGGTGGAGAGATGTTAAAAGTAGGAGGGTCTGTCAATCGAGAAGTACGAGTTGGTGTCACACAGGTTTGTAATAATTTTTTGAGAAATTCTCTTTCTTCATTTCAAAATAGAGGAACAGTATTACACTCAGTATTACACTGTAGCTACAGATTTGTGTGTTTAAAAAAAAAAAGTCTCGGATTTGTGATTTTCTTGTTTGTCCCAAAACATTAGAAGAGCATAACCGTGCCATATACTGTGTCAATTAGTGGTTCCTGTAAATTAGCTTCATACTGGTTCATTATCTAGTGATTTGGGTAGATTAGGTGAATTTATCTGCATAAATATTCTTTTAAATTTTTTTGCTTAGCTTGCAGTAGTGGTTGAATTTTTTTAATTATTTTTAAATTGCAATATATGACAACCACAGGTTGAGATTTTTGGCTTTTGTAAGTAAATACAAGAAAAATTCCTTAAATAACAGAGTACTTTAGGTGCTGTCTGCACCTTAAAACTATTTAGAAATTGATATAGTTCAGAATGCAGCTCCTAGTTGAAATTGTGTTTCCTTTAGGGAGAACATCACATTTATCCCCAATCTGTGCTGACTACCTGCTGGTGTTCTAGATAAAGTGTGTACCCTAAATTCATCTCTTCTCCTAAGGTGCCTCTATATTGGGATTTGCTGGGGTGCAGGAAGTCACAGTTACCTAGTTTAAAACTGAAGAGGGTAGGAATAGTGTGCTCCATTTTTCCTCATGCAACTTGTTAAGTTTCATAATTATACAACACCTTGTACTTTTACACATGTCATAATTATTTTAAGTCTATAAATAATAGAACACATTAATCATAATTTAGAATTATGGTTTATATGTAATGGACAAAATGTATATCACTGTTATAGTAAGCTTCTACCTAACTGGTATGATGTGGAATTACAGTTTTAAATAAATAACCATTTATTTATTTAATTTATATGCTACCTTTGTTGGAAAGTATTCCCTCTTCCTGCCCAACCCAGCCTTGCTTTTCATTCCCTATTCACAACCATAACAGAAGACAGTATTTTTTCTCTGTCCCATATTCCCTTCCATTCCTACCCACATTCCCCAAGTCTCACACGTAGGGGAGACCTCCCTCCTCGTTCCCAGCCCATACCTCCCTGTCTTTACTTGACATTTGTGGTGATTGATGAGAGCATTTGTTTTGCAAAATATTTTTCAGTGAATTTGGGGTATTTTTTTTTATTGGATCAGTTTATAGCAATTTCAGGCATTTAATTAAATCTCAAGTTCAGATTTTCTTTAAAAAACTAGAGCAAGTTATGCACAACATATCTTGCATATGCTTGCCATATCTGAAATGAAAACATTAGGAAAAAACAGTCAGTGTGTATTTTTAATTGGATTTTCCTGAAATGCTTCTGAGGTTATGTCTGTATTGCACAATGTAGCATATTGTGGGCACAATGAGTTAGCTTGGTTACTGGGAGGAGTCTCACTATGGTGTATGGAGCTAATTTAACTTAGCTTTCTCTGCTCTGCTCATTCACAACTAGTAGAAAATATTTTTCAGTACAAATGTATCATTAATCTTTTTCTTTTGAATACTAAGTATATCCTCTTGTTTCCATATTCACTATGTATATGTATCTGTATCTACAGGCCTATGTTGTCTTTGTTACAACGCTAGGAGGTCAGTGGTTGGAGCGCAACTTTGCTACATTCTTGTCTCATGTTCTGGATTTAGTTTCCCATCCCCGTGCGACACAGACTCATGTGGAGGCGGTATACTCTCGAAGATGTGTTTCCTTTATCCTGAGAGCAACTGTTGGCAGTTTATTAGGGGAGAAAGCACAGATAGCAGCTGCCAAGGATATCTGTCAAGCCATTGGTAAACAAATGAAGGCAGTAGGTAAGAACCATTTTTGTCTTTACTTAATGATGTACTCAATTTGTTTCTTATGAATGGCCCGCTAGTTTTGTCCAGGTTTGTCATTGTCTTCCAAGTCAGTAGAGGTGCACTGACCGTTGCATTGGTCCAATATCGGATCAGTACCGATATAAAGAAAAGTGGCTGTATTGGAAATCGGCTTGATGGGGCTGATAATTTGACCGATAAATGCCCAAGTTGCATGCAGCTGCAGCATAGCACTCAGTCACTGAGGAGCAGAGCTGACAGCATGGAGAGCTGCCTCCAGCTGGTAAGTTTGGTGTGGTGGGAGGGGAGAGGGAAGGGGTGTGGGGGGGCAGATCAACGCCCCGCGTGGTGAGGGAGGGGGCAGGGGCAGGTGCTGCTGAGGCAGGGTGGGTCAGGCGTGGGGCAGAGCCGCAGCTCATGAGGGGGGTGGCTCTGGCCACTGCTTGTACCCCAGGAGGGCAGTGGAGGCAGGGCATGTGCCCCCAGATCTGCATGTGGCAGGGCAGGCGGACTGCAGCCTTGGGCTGGAGCTGGAGCTGGAGCTGCATGGGGCTTTTCTCGCCAGGGGCTAGGCTCAGAGGGGGTGTTGGTGGCACTGGGAGGGGGCTGCAGCCACCCCAGATTTTGCCACAGCTCCGCTCCCAGCGACATCACCGCCAGCTGCCTGGTGCAGCCCTAGCTCATCTTGGCGTGTGGGTGGAAGCGGGGCATTGAGCCAGGGTTGTGCCAGGCAGCTGGCCACAATGGCACTTGGAGTGGAGCTGCAGCAAAATTTGGGGTGGCTGCAGCCCCCTCCCAGCACCGCTGGCACTTGCTCTGAGCACAGCCTCCAGCAAGAAGAGCTCCGCAAAGCTCTGGCTCCAGCCTGCCTGCCCTTCCCAGCACAGATTTGGCACATTCCCCCGCAACGCCCTCCTGGGGTGCAGTCAGCAGAGCCACCCCTCCCCCTGTGAACTATGGCTCCGTCCTGTGCTGGCTCCAGCTCGGCAGGGCAGTGCCTGCCTCTTCCTCTGCCCCCTCCCTCACCGCGGGGGCATTGATCTGCTCCTCCCACTCTCCTTCCCTCCCCACTCCCCTTCCACTACACCAGACTTACAAGCTGGAGGCAGCTATATTGGAAATTGGTTCGGCATCCACCGGCATGCTTCTTTAAATATTGAGTATTGGTACTGGCCCCCAAAATCTCTATCAGTGCACCCCTACAAGTCAGTATTTTTCTCTTTATTACTGTATTACTGAATTATTACTGTAGTTATGCTCCAAAATGGCTCAGGTAACTTTTTCAGTCAAGGCTGAGTTAAGTCTTCCAGGTAGCTTAGTTTTACTCTGAAGACGAATTTTTTTAAGTAGCAGAGATTTCTGCATGTCATTGCAATGATTTCCATAGCAAATTTGCTTAGTTAAAGTCAGCAGAAAATCCTAGTATCCCAAATTTTGTCTGTTTTAAAAATTGTTTTACTAGCTGCCCACGGTGTGAGAATGATGAAATAAAAACTTCAAATTGGTACCTTCTTATTAGGAATCTGTCCTTGCTATTTTGTAGACTGGTGGAGATTTAAATTGTGACTAAAAAATCACTCCTGATCAGACTTATTGTCTTCTAAGACTTTAATAGACACCAAAATCTTTTCTGTGTTATCACAGACCATAGATGTTCCTGCTAAGACAGTGGGGAAGAATCAAAGTATAGATGTCATGGAAATATACATAGCAGAATCCATCAAATTACATTTGTCTCATACTGTCATTTTAGTGTTAATGTAATTTGCATTTTCTTGTGAGCTTGTCACACATTCTTTGCCCACATGTGTGTGCATGTAGATTCTTAATACAGAATCCCAAACTCCTAATATAGTATTATTCCTACATATTTTGCATATATGGGTATACATATAGATGTTCTGTATGTCTGTTTTTTCATAGTCATGTTTGACATTTTATAACTCTCCATTTCTCAGTCAAATGGCTTTTTTAATTATAATGGCACCCCCTATAATTTCTGAGAATCTACTGTAACTTGACGCTTTGCTGGGCAATTTACTTTGGCTTTGCTGTAAAGATGTTACTTTTTTTCTGAATTAACTTGCTTTGCCAAGCCTTAAGAGGTAGAAAACGATTTGCATTTTTAATGTAACTGCGAACCTTAATTTTTCCTTTCTCTCTTATGTAGTGATTTTTATGTGCATCCATTCAAGTGTGAAATGAGAGTTTAGTAGGATATTTTGATTTTCTTTTTTCCAGAAGCAGTAGTGAATGATGCTAACAGTGAAAATAAATCGGGAGCTGCTGATGTAGCTGCAAGCCAACATGTGATGGTGTGTGCCCTTCAAGAGCTGGGTAGCTTAGTTCAGAGTTTGAATGCCACTGCATCTCCTCTTATTCAAGAACCCTCCATAGGTATGAAAGTGAAGTTGAATGGTACTATGTAGCATTTCATAAGATATATTGACCAGTTAACATGAAATCAGTGTAGCTAAAACTGGTCTATATGAAGTTTATAAAATTATTCAAAGCATTTTGCTTCAAATTACAACTTCAAACATTGGAGTGAGTTTGCTCTTTCTGGTTCCTAGCGCTCGTCATAGATTGAGCTACTTGTACCTCCTGTAGTTAAAGTTGTTCAGTATTTCCCATTATAAAGACCCTAAATTTTCTGTGTTGAATTTCTGTTTCAGGCTAAGCGTTTGGAGAATTTCAGCAGAAATGTTTCAGCATTTCTGTCATAATATCAAGGAAAAATATGTTGTTTGGTCTTACAGCATTTTAATTGGAAAAAAATCTGCCATCTCCAAATGTCGGTCTTGAAATTTTAGAAGTGATTGCTTTTGTGCTCGGCATACATCTTTTTGCTGCCTGCTCCTCCCCCAAAAGAAAAAAAAAGAAAAAGAAAAAAAACCACATTTGCCGAAATTATAAACTTTAAACATCTCAGTTCTCACACCTTTAATAGGATTTGAATTTGGTAACAAACATCTCTGAAAAGCGTAATCACGTATGACCTTCTACATTCTTTGGGGTTGAGGCAGACTTTTCTTACAGTTGCTTCCCATGACTACAAGTGGGGCACTGAACCTTAGGACAAAGGTGACTCTTTTCTCTGTCCTCGGGGTTGCTGGTGCCCATGCAGTAAGATGGGGGAAGCAGCCTTCTCCAAGTGTAGATGGGACAAGAGCTAGGGCAGAGGGAATAGATTGGGGAAGTGAGCACTTCTAGGGTGACCCTTCCTTCAGAGGATGGGATGGGTGACAAAATGCCTGAGTAGATGCAGGGGGGAGACTGAGTTTGGGTTGAGGAGTAGTATACAGTGGGCCAAGGAATGGCACAGAGATGTGGATACTGGGAATTGTTAGGCTGGAACATCATAGGGTGCAGAGAAAATGGGGAAACAATCACTACAGTTGTAGGTGGACTAAGAGACGGGACTGTAACAAGGACAGACTGGAAGGAGTCTGCATAGCATGCACTCTCATCCAGAACCTGGAATGAATCAACCTATTGCTTCCAACCACTGATCTTTTGTTAGCAAATATCTGTGAAACACTGGCAACATGGATCTTATCCCCTATGCAACATATAGAATTACAGCCTGTTACCACTATCAGTTACTTCATTAGTTCAAGTGTCAGAGGTCTTCCCTGTGTACCTGACAGTTCCAACCCTTCTGGTATACTATGTGGGGGTCAGTATGATGCCATCGATAGAAATTCTGTTGATTTGGTTTGTTTTCTTTGAAAACATAGGCAGGGCCGAATTATGACATGCTGGGGCCCTAAGCTAGGGGTTCCCAACCTTTTTATTTTGCGGCCCGGCAAACAGCAGACCACCACACAGAGCTCTGTGGCCGGAGTTTCCTGCCGGAACACAAGTAAAGATACTTCCACCCCCTGGCTGGGGGGTAGGCCCAAACCTCAACTGCAGCTGCTGCGGGCCCTGTGGTAGGAATCGCGGCCTATCTGTGGGGCTGCAGTTTGCTGGTCTGTGGTCACTTCTGGTCTGGCAGCTAACCCTTCGCAGCCCAGGGCTTGATTTAGAGGCCCCTCATAATGTGAAGCTTACTTAGTTTATGCCTAAATCTGGCACTGAATATTGGCATTTACATAAAAAAACGTACTAAAAGATGTGGGTTGTAAAGTCAAGCACTTCAGCGTTAGGAAATGTGAGAATTAAGCTTGCTTTTGTAACCTTACTTTGGACCCCTGTACATTGTAATAAGGAAGACGTTTTTAATTACATGGTTACAGACTATTTTTTCACAGGGTTGCTGGAGACCGTAACCTCAGTTCTCCTTCATCCAAGCATGGCTGCTCGACTTGCTGCTGCATGGTGCTTGCGCTGTGTAGCTGTAGCGTTGCCTTTCCAGTTGACTCCATTTCTGGACAGATGTGCGGAACGGCTCAACAATCTGAAGACCTCTCCTGAAGCTGTTAGTGGCTATAGTTTTGCAATGGCTGCTTTACTCGGTGGAGTACATCAATGTCCCTTAGGTATTCCTCATGCAAAAGGAAAGGTGAGATAAAAGTGCAATTTTAGTCTGTGTAGCTACTGTATATAACAGTATAAAAGCTAAAGATATTTGTATCCAGAAATAAGTAATTCCACAATTGTGCAACACTGACCATTAAAATTATATTGATATAACTCATACCTGATAAATATTTAAAAAACCCATGAGCTTCTGTATTTCAGACAAGGTGTTTCCCAGGTTTATTTTCATTTTTCTAGTTTAATGGAAGTGTGTTTTGGGATGTCAGTCAGAAATGTGATTGCACAGACAGGTTGTCCATGTCAACACTGCTAACACTCTGTTATTTGCACAAGAAACATGTGATCTGTTCTTAACACAAATTATCTGGTTTGAAGACATCTTTACATTATATTATAGCACAAGTAACAGCTATTTTCTGATAGTTTCTTTAAGTGATTTAACTTGCATTGTAAATCCATTATTGTATGTAATCGTTGCAGATGGTAGTAAGTATTGCTGAGGATCTATTACGAACTGCTGCTCAGAACAGCAGATTGTCTTTACAGCGCACTCAAGCTGGGTGGCTTTTACTTGGAGCACTTATGACTTTAGGTTTGTACTAGTAGTTTTTTTTTAATATTGTTTTAACCTGTCTGGCATTTTGGATTTGTCTGCTTCAGTAAATGTTTGCTGTGCAGTGGTAATCCAGTACCAGTCTAATGCTAGGGGACAGAAGGCATATTAGTACTTCAGTGTAAAACAGCAAGATAGTAAGAATTACCATATCAGGTCACACTGCTGCTATCTTCTGCTGAGTTCTTCCTCTAGCAACTGCATATAACTGATATGTGGAGAAAGGCAAATCTCCCCACACCAGTAATGTATCTTACCTAATAAGTAATGCTATAGTAGGGAAAGGGACTTCTTTTCTGCTTCTATCAGTACAAGATGTCATTATCCATTTCAGTATCTCGCATCTTGAGCTCAAATGCAAATGTTAAAGGTCCTAACATTATGTAGTAGTAGTTTTTGAAATCCAACCCATTATTTGGCTCTGATGTTCTGTGACTCTGGGTTCTGTAAATAAATTATATAGTGAGAAGATTTAAATATTCTCTTCTTAAATGTCCATGTTCTTGGAGAATTTTTAATTTTAGGAGACATGATGAAAAGGACTTTGGTGCTTTCAATGCACTGTAATAGTTTGATCTCAGTCAAGTTCCACCTGAATTTCTTTCTTTTTTATCTAAATAATCCTACCTGTAACATTTTATTATAAGAATGCCTAATGATGCATTTAGCTGCTTTCATTATCCTTTTCTGAACTTTTAAATGTAAAAAAATAGTTTGCAGGAGTGGCTTTTTTTTTTTTATAGTTTACAGAACTTCTTGAAAGAACTGACCACTCAGTTATTTAGTTCATAACTATCAGTTATTTTTTGTAATAGTAATACAATGAGATTAAGGTTGTTTAAAGAACTTGTTTTACTCAGAATATTAAGAATACAATGAAGTAAAGACCAAAACAAGATTGGTAGGTGTTAGTCATACATTAATTGATGAAAACCTAGACTTTTAGAGGGACATTGGCTCCTTAAATTTGATCTCAAATTATAAAACAAAATGTTACTGAACTCAAAGTCAATAGATGTGTCTGTAATTTAAAAAAGAAACATACCATTGCAATTTATTTGAAGCACTTTTAACTGGGAAATGAAAATTACTAATTTTTCCCCCCCTCATTAATCTGCTCAGGTGAAATGGTTTCAGTTTTTTGTTCTTAAAATTTTCAAATTTGTTTTTATAAATTCCCAGTATATTTCTATTTAAAAGTAGGTACTGCAGTTTCAGATTAATATTTTCGTGGTTAGGTCCTTCTGTTGTTCGGTACCATCTACCAAAGATGCTGCTGTTATGGAGAAATGTGTTTCCTCGTTCCTTGAAGGAGCTGGAAGCAGAGAAGGCACGAGGAGATTCTTTTACATGGCAAGTAACGTTGGAAGGTCGTGCTGGAGCTCTGTGTGGTAAGGCTTACAAAGAAGTGGTCAAAGTTCGTGTGTTGTTTTTTTTAAATGCATATTAATTTCAAAATCGCAAATAACAAAGAATTTGTAACTTCACATCTTTTTTTCAAAATAGATTTGAAAAAGAAAACAAAGTTTTGAATTTTTAATTACTTTTAATAATTTCATTATTACTTACCTCATTTATAGGGTTAATACAAATAGATTTGTTATTCATTGCTTATTGGCTAACCTATTAATATCCCTATTTTGGTTAATTGGTGACATTTTTAATTTCCATTTCTGTTTCAATTAAGCATTGAAATAATTTTCCATTATTAGCTATGAGAAGTTTTGTTGCCCACTGTCCTGAACTGCTTACTGAAGACGTAATCAGAAAATTGATGACACCTATAGAATGTGCCATGACAATGATGTCACAGTAAGTAGACACTTAAAAATTTTTCCATCTCTCTGCTTAATTTAACTGGACATTTAAAATAGATTTAAAATTATCCTTATTGTTGCTATAAACTGATAGTTTAAGTTGTCAAAATTCAGCACATTTAGTAAGTTAAAATATTAGCAGTTTTTCTGCTCTTCCCACTCAAAAAGGATATTTAAGAATAAAATTAACCTATTTTTATTACTGATCAGTTCTGTGTCTTCAAATTTAATGAAAATATTTATTTAAGTCTTAAGTATTTTGTAAAAGTTTATTATTAAAGAACCTAAATTTTGGACCATTTGAACATTTATAGTCATAGTGACTTACTATTACTTTTGGATTTTATATGAGGGTATATAATACTAGTTTCATCATTAATAAAGTTCCCCTAAGTATTGTTACATCTGAAAATAAATTAATAATTTAAATGTGTTTCTCCAAATAGTTTCCCGAACTATTTACTATTATCTCAGCTATGAAATGCACATGGCAAAGACATTTTGTAAATGCTGTATATTTCTGTACTTAAACTCTTTTTATTGTTTATTTTTTATTTTTTTACACTGTAGTATTCCATCAGTTATTAAAGCCCATGGAGCTCATCTTAAAGCTAGTGCAGCTATGGTCCGATTAAGACTTTATGACATTTTGGCTTTGTTACCTCCAAAAACTTATGAAGGTAAATAACGATATATATGGTCGTTTCCTTTAAAACATGTACTAGGTGTTTCTTTTGATGGAATCTTGGGGAGTGGTTGTTGAGGCTCAGATATCAAAGTTCTGTCATTTCAGTATAAATACAGGAATAAGAAGATTCCATGTTGCTATTTCAAAATAAAAGGTAGTACCTATAAGAGAGAGAAACCTTCTAACATTCATATACTACGTTCCTTGCTCTTAAATATAATGTGGTTATTTAGATTGGGGATGTCAGATATATGGCATGCTAGGGTACTGGTGGGCCAGGGAATTTGAGGGCATGGGTACTGCTGGGAAGAGGCATATTGCATAATCTGTGGTCCCATTGCCCTATTAGACATGTTCCTTGATGGCAGGGGGTATTGACGTATCCCTACTCAGCCTGCTGGGCTGCTTGTTCTGTTTTCTCTCCTGTGGTAAGGGACCTCTTAGCCCCTGGCTGATGCTTGCCTCTCTGCTTATGCTGAAAGCAGTCATTTGGCCCATGGCTGTTGCCCCACTGCTGCCACTTCTGATCCTGTTGCAGCCTCCACTTCTGCTGCAGATCTGGCTGCAAGGAGCCCTATGTTCAGGGTCTGGTCCAAGGCATGGACTGACTTTGACATTCCTGGTTTAGATGAATAGTTTGTGTATTCCATATTACATACTTTATGAGCTATGTATTGTAATGTGCAAGCATGTTTCAGAAAGTAATGACGGTTTCAAAATATAACCGTTTTGTGTGCAGTTAAGTGGAAAACTACACAGCAGCGGGCAGTGCTGATGGTGGTGGTGTCAAACTTATTGTTTAAGACTGTAAAGGAGTGATGAGGTCTAGTAAATAACTGTGCACACACAAAGGTTTTATTTTGAAATGGCTGTTACTTTCTGAAATGCCCTAATAAATTAATACATTTTATTATATTGTATAATAAATTGCATTACATAAGTACATTTATTTATTTTTGCAATTTGTATGTCTTGGCTTGGCTATGTTGCTACATGTGATCCAGTTCCTGTTTTTATGGCATTAAAAAATTTTAACTGTTATTTTACATATTATTTAACACGCAAAATAAAGTGATACAAAGAGGGAACATTATTAGAACAGTTGTGCTCAACCTTTTTGACCGGCAGGCAGGCTGGGCGGTGCCCAATCCCTCCCTTGGCTAGCTCTGGTGGGGCCACATCTGGCTGCAGAGATGGGGGAAGGGGACAGTTTGGGCCCGATCCAGCTACCATGGTGGCATGGGGCTTGGGCTGGCTTTATCCTGGCCCCACAGCAGAGAAGGGCTGTGACCTGGCCCTGAAGCAGGCCTGCTGGGGAAGGGGGAATAGTCTGACCCTGCGGGAGGAAGCAGGTGTAGCCTGGCCCCAGCCCTATTGCTCAGAGGGAAGGGGGTGTGGCCTGGTTGTGATCTGGCCCTGCCAGGGAGAATCATGGCTCAGCTCAGATCTGCCCTGTGGGACTTAGGATTTTGGCAGTGGGAAGGGGTGGCAGTACTGCTCCCTCGCTACCTAATTTCCCAATCCACGAGTAGCCTGAAGAGCTGGATTCCTCGGCCCTGTGGGCAGCTGCCTTTGGCCCGTGGGTTGGAGGCTGAGAATCCCTTCATTAGAAGGTATGTATGGAAAGTGTAGAGTTAAGACTGAGTATTCTTCCTTAACTCTGCATTTCTTGACTTCTTAAGTTTGTGGCTTCTAAGTCTCTTTAATATGTAATGTAACAATAGATGTAGTTGAGGAAAATATATATTTCGGGTGTTCAGAAATTTAACAAGTTGTATGCAAAATAATCATGAAAAAATTGCAGTTTGGACAACCTTCTCATTCACCTATTTGCAGAGCACGTTTTCGTGGAGAATTTTAATTATGGATCACTTACTCTATTGGTATCTAAACTGTTAGAAAATTAAAAAGTCCTGGAGCAAATATACAGAAAACATAATGTTTATAATACATTTTTCAAATGCTTTATCTGTTCTGGTCCAGAAGCAGTTATTTTATTTTGTTTTTCGCTTTGCATGTCAGTTATTACTAAACTTGGATGCAAATTTACTGCATTATGGAGTAAGTGTGCTAGTATTCTAGATTGGACAAAGAGCAATAATACATATATTTTTTCTGCTGTGGCTTGTGTGTGCTGTTTTATAATATTTACAAAAATAGACTCTGATTGTGCAATTCCTCACAGTAATACCCAAGTACTTTAAATTAATTTAGCAGCACCATGTGTGAAGTAGTGTTCCCAAAATTGGGACTGTAGTCTTGAAGGAATTGCTGTGATCTCTAGGTTTAAGGGACTGGTTCTGGACATTGTGAGTTCTTAGGTTCTGTTTGCAGTTCTGTTCCTGACATTGGGCTAGTCGGGTTTACTTCTCTGTGTCTCAGTTTTCCATTTGTTAAATCAGGGTATTGCTGATTGCTTGAATTTATAGCATAAATCCAATTATGAAAGCTGCTATATGAGAGGCAAAATGATCAACTCTAATGTACTGTTCTTTTATCTAGGATCATTTAATGCACTTCTTCGGGAGCTGGTGGCAGAGTTTACTTTAACAGACAACTCTGCTAATACAACTACATCACTTCTCAGATCTCTCTGCCATTATGATGACAGTGTTCTTTTGGGCTCTTGGCTGCAGGAAACGGATCATAAATCAATTGAAGACCAGGTGATAAAAATAACAAAAATAAAATTAAACTTTACATTGGCAGTATTTAACAAAATCCAGAACTCTTAAAAACTACTTCTAATATGGATTAGAAGGGCTAGTGTAATGCTCCTGATTTCTGAGCCTGTTTTGTAATATTATATAGGTTTAAAGCCTACTGAGTTCAATTTGAATTTGTGATAGAACTAGATACAAAAAAGGTTAGTAAAGAATATTATATAGTTCATCCAATTGTGGCTAGTCTGTCCTTTTTTTTAAAGTTTAATTAGATCTGGCAATAGTCCCAGCAGTTTTTTTCAGACAAGGTATCACAGATTCTAATTTTCTGCATATTATTTTGGAACTGTTGTCACATCTTCATTGCAAATAATGGAATACTAATGTAGGATATTTTTTAAGACAGCAATATGAAATATCATTCCAGGTTATTGTTTGATGGTATATTCATTCTAGTGGATGAGTTTATAGAAATCTTTGTATGTCAAAGAGGACCATCTCAAAAGCTTTAATGTTGTCTACTTTGTGAATCATTCCTGTCTACACTGGTAATTAATGTTGCCTTTCCACCTCCCACTGAAGTTGAGAGAGAATTAAGATTTTTTTTTCCTCCTGAAAAATCACTTTGCCACTTTTATAGTTGTAATTGCAACTAGACCCAAATTTGATCAGCCTGACTCTAATTCACTCGTCTTAACATTCACAAGAGTGATTGAAATTACATTTGCACCAAACTATTAACTGTTTTGAACCTTCAAGGATTTATCTGGTACTGTAGACAAATATGTGGATAAATGAGACACAGTAGTTGGAGAGCTCCTGTTGATATGTTTTCTAGTTATAAGTTGCTGTATGTCCTGTTTTGTTTACCTCCTAGTTTTAGTTCAGAAGATGTATGTATGAAAATGTATTTGGAAAGTATTTATATCTTGTGGCATTTTGCAGCTTCAGCCAAACAGTGCCTCTGGAAGTGGTGCTTTGGAACACGATCCATCTTCTATTTATTTGCGCATCCCTGCTGGTGAAGCAGTGCCTGGTCCCCTTCCCCTGGGAGTATCAGTCATAGATGCCTCTGTGGCTCTCTTTGGTGTGGTTTTTCCTCATGTTTCTTACAAGCACAGGTCAGTCTAAATTTTGCAATTCCAGGAGATGGTGGGCATTTTCTTCTTTTAAGACATGGGTTTTCAACCTTTTTTATCAAGTATACCTCTTCTGTCTCAAAGTTTTACCTCCTGTACCCCTTTAGATATTTTTTCTTGTTTTTAAGGTGGGAGGGGAGAAGAGGGGGTGTGTAGATCAAGGCCCTGTCGTGGGGGGGGGCAGGTGCTGCTCAGCCAGGGAGGGGTATGTGGGGGAGGGCAGCTCCTGCTGCTGCACACAGCCCAGGAAGGCATGGGGGGGTGCATGCCCCTGGATCTGTGTATGGGGCAGGGTGGGCTGCAGCTGGGGCAGCGCTGGTCTCTTCCTGGTGGGGGCTGGGCTGGGCTGGACTGTGCTCGGGGTGGGTGGCAGCATCGCTAAGAGGGGGCTGTGGGAGGGGCTGTAGCCCCCCATTCCCCCTCCCAGCTCCTGCTGGGAACAGCCCAGCACCCTCCTGACCCCAGTCTGCACTGGCACACAGCCTGCCATACCCCATGTGCACATGCAGGGGCATGCACCCCCCATGCCCTCCCAGTGGAGGGAGCTGCTATTGCCCTGCACCCCCTAGACTCGGCCCAGCTCTGCAGCGCCTGCCCCATTCCCTACTCCCCCCAACCACCCTACCAGTGCCACTGCCCAGCCCCCACCAGGAAGAGCCCAGTGCAGCCCCAACCTCAGCCCACCTCACCCTGCCCTGTGCACAGATCTGGAGGCATGTGGCCCCCATGCCCTCCTGGGGTGCGTGTAGTGGGAGGAGCCGCCCCACGTGGCTCAGTCCCAAGCCCTGCCCTGGCTGGGCAGCCCCTGCCCCAGTCCCACCCCTAATCCTTCCCCCCACAACTAACTTACCAGCCAGACCCAGCTGCTCTCCACGTGGCCAGACTGTGCTCTTGGCTGTCCATGTGCTATGCTGTGGCTGTGCACATGCATGCGGAGTTCTGCTTACCACTATGACCCTTTTAAGTACCTTTACAGGTACACGTGCCCCCAGTTGACAGCCACTGTTTTAAGAGAATTGTGTTATTTTTCAAAGAGTGAATCTGTCCTGAATGTTAACTGTTTCAAACTTGAATTGTGGTATTCTGTGTTCATTTCATCTGATTGGGTTACAGATCACACAGTTTTGGTTTAGTCCTGATTTACAGTTCTGAAAAGTGAAACTGGGATCTGAAGGTCAAATTAGTATCTTTTTCTCCTTCAGTCCAAGGAGGGATGTCCAACTTCTAACCAGCTAGGGGCCACATGCCCTTCAGGTGCATTGGCTGAAGCCATACTAGCATGAGCCGTGGGCTTTCTGGGCATCCCCACACTGCATCCTATATGCAAGTGCATCAGAGTCACCCTCTGCTCCCTGGCCACGGGCTCTCCTGCTGCCCTGTGCCACATGGGCACACTGGACCATAGACTTCTCTGGTGCACCACACTATATGGGTGCCCTAGGCTGTGGGGTTTTCCAGCACTGTGGGCTGTGCCATGTCATGCAGTCCTGCCCCACTGGATAGGGGTGGGATATGGAAGCCAGAGAAGGGAAGAGACCCCAACTGCTGCTGCAGTCAGAACAGTGAGAGAAGTGGCAGCTGGGCAAGACCCTTGGGACTGCAGTTGGGCAGCCTTGTCCTAGTGTCTTATTAACAGTAATTGCATTTCTGCAAGCCAAATTCTTGTAATATCTGTGTAGCTGCTAAACTCCGATCAAGCCCTTAAGAATTTTTGTGGCCTCCAGTTCCCTTTATTTAGTCTACACCAGGGACGGGCAATTATTTTGGGTGGAGGACCTCTTACCAAGTTTTGGCAAGCCATCGAGGCCCACAAGGGTAGCCCTGTGCCCTGGTCACCATCTTGGAACCAGAAGTCCAACCCCCTAGCCCCTAACCTTTGCCACCGGAAGCCCCTCCCCTTTGCCCCCCCCGCCACAAGTACTCCTTTCAGCAAATGTATGTCATCTTGGAACCAGAAAAATAGTGAATTATATTCTAAAAATCAAACATTTACAACATTCAGTAATTTGATTTCAAAAAATATTTTGTCCTGATTTATTTGTGTTTGTGTAGTGTACATAGAGGTGATTATAAAATAGCTTAACATGAAGTCTTACTCTTGTATATTGTGGGGGGGGGTATAGGTTTGTGGGTAGGTGTGGGTGTTTGCGAGGAGCGTGGCTGGGGAGGGCTGTGGCATGTGTGGAAGGAGAAAGTTTGCCCACAGCCTCCCTGTAGCAGGCGGAGCCCCCTGCAGCACTCCTCCAAGCCTGGGCTCCACTCTCCTGCTGCTCCTGGCTGGCCTGTGCTCCCATTTGCAGCCACTCCCCCATCTGCCACCACTGCATTTCTGTCTCTTCCCCGTCCCTCCCCTGCTTGCTGCTCTGGCACCACATCCCAGCTGCACAGCAGAGACTGCAGGATGCAGCAGGAGCTGGACCAGCTTGGCCAGCACTGCTTGGAGTCAGCTGAGAATTGCAGGGCTGGGTTGGCTCCTGCTGCTTTCTGCGGCCCAGCGCTGGAGCTGGGAACCATGGGGTGCCAACTGGCAGGGGGTGGAGGGGAGCGGTGGCAGTGACAGGCAAATGGCTGTGGCAGGTGGGGCAAGTGGGAGTGAGTGGGTGCGTGGAGTGCAATGATAGTTGGGTGGGAGTGCAGGGCCAGTGCCAGCAGGGTGGCAGGAGCTCTGTGGAGCAGGGCTGGGCTGCACCAGCAGGGAAAGAGGGGAGCCAGCTCGGCTCCAGAGTCCCTGCTGGTCTGGCCCCGCCTCCCTGTCACCCCACTCTGGGCCCCTCCTAGCTCTGGCCCTGACACACCAGTGTGGCCCCGCACTCCTGCCCAGCTGTTACTGTGCTCTGCGCATCCACTTATTGCCCCTTCCTGCTGCCAACCACCGCTTTCACTGCTTCCCTGCCTGTGGCTGCCATTGTTCCTCTCCACCCCACCACCAGCTGCTCCAGCACTACGTGGTTCTTGGCTGCAGTGCTGGAACACAGCAGCTCACCCAGCCTGGCCTGACCCTAAGGACTGGGGCAATTGTCCGCCATCTTCCCCTGCCCCACTTCTTATCTGAATTGCCCTCTGGCGCAAGGAGGCAGGAACAGCCCCAGGGTCCCAGGCCAGAAGGCTTTGGCCTGGGGGGTTGCAGAGGGTCAGGGTAGGCAGGCAGGCCTTGTTTCTAGAGCCTTGGTTCTGCTGGTGGCTTCCCTTGGGTCTTACTGCCCCCAGCTCCTGTCATCTCTGACAGGCAGCCAGGGCCACATAAATTATTATTTTCTAAATTCTTTAGGGGTCCCGCAGGCTGGATAGAATGGTCTGGCATGCCAGATGCGTCCCGTGGGCCGTATTTTGACTGCCTCTGGTCTACGCAGTTATTGCTGATTTGTAGATGCTTAAAAAACACTTTTCTGAATAAAGACCCAAGGGGGAACATGATTCAGTTTGCTTTCTTTTACCTGTGTTTCATGTTAGCACTGAAAAAACAGCAGGTGTGAAAAGATGTTACTAAATGCCTTGTCATTAAATGTAGCTACTGTGACTGAATACATACTAAAAGTAGGTCTGAGTCACTTTGAAGTAGAATTGCTCTTTAATGCAGTCCCTGTAGGAACAAATTGTGCTAGGTAGACAATCTCATTCTGCATTAGCTACTATTTATAGGAGATTTGGGATGTATTTGCAGATAGAGCTGAGGGAAGTAATTCAGCTGTCAGATGAAAGTAGCTTGTATTACTGTTGTAAGGTCCGTCTATGTCTGAATGACACTATGACTGATTTCTGGGAAACCACTGCTGTCTAAATGGTCAGGGATCCAGGTATTTCTTAACTTTCCTGCTCCTGGCATCTGTAAGAAAAAGGGAAGCTGTTACATATTTTCTCCCCCTCTGCTAAATTCCTAGCAGCCTTTTTTTGGAGATGGACAGACAAAGTGTGACTTATTCTCCCCATGCCTCTTTCTTCTGGCATTGTTTTTTTCAGACAGGAGCAGGTAAGTGTTTCTTGTTTCATGTTCCCATAATTTTCAGGTAATTTGGTCAAATACCCTGCAGTCCCTACGACCTGTGAATAGTGGTTTCTTTAAAGGTGATTACTGCTTTTGGTTTAGCTCAAAGGGCCAGAAGACTGTCAGCCAGAGATGGCAGCTTTCTCTGCCTAGCAGCATGCTCTCAGGCTATTATGTGAAACTTTTCACAGAGCCCAATACATTTTTCAGCCAAAATACAGAATGCAGTGCCTTGCTCACCATTCAACCACTTTATTTTTAGTATTTTTAGCATCACTCCTTTTCAGTGTTTTTTTTTTTTTTTAAGAGTCTCTTTTTTAATTATGTTCTTTGCTTTGTTCCAGACTACAGATGTTGGATCACTTCGCTGAATGTGTCAAACAGGCTAAAGGTGTTCGACAGCAAGCTGTGCAGCTGAATATCTTCACTGCTGTTCTCAGTGCATTGAAGGTAAAACTTTTAAAATGTGTAACTGAGCCATATTGATATTTGAAATGGGATTTATATTATGTTCAAAACCTGTTAAAAGACCATTATTAAAATTGAAAAATGAAGCATTCAAAAGTGAAGACATGCCCTCCTGTGTATCATATGCATTATGGTACATTATCTAAGTCTGCTTTTTTCCCCAACTCCATTCTGCACTGAGTGGAGTCCCTTTTTCCATTCAGTGCAGAGAATGGGTGGTGCTTATTTAATGTTACAGTTGCTCAGCGTTTTGTTTTCTTTTTCTTTGGTCTGTGTTCCCATGGTTCAAACCCAACTTTGAAGATGGAATTATCCTTTTTTCCTGGGTTGTTTTTTTTAACTGCAACTGTTTCATCAATTAAAAAGCATCTAGATTTACAACATTGCTGTGAGATAAGGATATGACATTACCACTGTTTACAAATGGGAAATTGAGATACAGAGAGATTATGGTTACAAGTATTGTATTTTCTCAAATCCAAGATGAGCCCCCTCACCCCCATTTAACACGAGGGTGAAGGAAAAGCCTTTATCTTGGATTTGAGTATTAATGCCTGGGACAGGCAACTACTCAGGTCTGGCATCAGAGTCACAGCTTGCTCCCACTCTCCCCCCACTGGTAGAGCAGGTGCTGGGGGATAGGTGTTTGAAAATGGGTCATCAAAAACAATTAGCAAAGAGCCTTGCAACACTGTTGTTGATTTTGGAGGAAGCTAATAGTTTTACTTCTTAAAGTGGAAGTAGAATTTTGTTTTGATTTTACTTGAGTGTTTACATAGTCCCCATTCTATTTATTTGTATATATTATGTCATATATTAATATTCTCTTATGTTTAAAATAAAAAGATAAATCTCCTCCCCCTGAAAACACTAGCATGGTTACTACCATTGGAAGAATTACAGGAAAAGTGGATATTAAATGCTTTTCTGTACAGTGGGAAATGTAAGATATATCCTGCTATGCCTTAAACCTTTGTGTAGAAAATCATTAGCCCTTTTTATTAGTGATTATTTTGTAAGATTATTAGCTTAATATATTTTAACTTTCAGCAAGAGACAAAAAACTTTTATTCTTTGTGCTCAAATATTGCTTCATATTTTTCATACAGGGTTTAGCTGAGAATAAAAGCACTTTAGGACCAGAAGAAGTTCGCAAATCTGCTCTGACTCTGGTTATGGGAGCCCTTGACAATCCTAACCCCATTTTGAGATGTGCAGCAGGAGAGGCTCTTGGTAGAATGGCTCAGGTGGTTGGAGAAGCAACTTTCATTGCCAGAATGGCTCAGTACAGCTTTGACAAGTAAGTTGTTGTCACTTTGCTTCATGAAAGGAACTAAAAGTTCAAAGTTGTTTGGAATTGTCTTTGCTAAATAGGACATAGATATTTTAAGTGTATTTCCTTTTTGCTGTGTAATTTAGGCTCTGCAAGCCTGACTAGGTTTGTAGATCCTGAGCTCTTCTAGATGTGGTTACCAAAAGTAAGCATTGACTGATTTTTAAATACCTGGAACCTAGATGGATGGTATATTTAAAGATGGACCCACTTTATCAATACTACTCAAAGCACCCATGATTTAGCTTGTTTACTGTCCCATGGTTGCTTCTTTCCTTCCACTTCGTTGGCATTTGGCCTGCTGAGATCTGGTGTGTGCTACAGATTTCAGAAAGTGAGACATCTCTGTTTACTTCAGATGGACAAGTAAACTGTACAAAAGTATAGTTTTGGTTTTTTTTTAAACTGGCAAAAGGTAGGATTGGATGGCACATTAGAAACTAACTGGTTCAGGAAGGCACAAGCTTTTGCAGGAAATGACCTACTTTATCAGATTAGCCTAGCACCCAGCAGAGTAATTTGTTGCTTGGAAAGCTCGTCTCTCTCTGAACCAGTTAGTTTCTAAACTGCTTTCTGCCTGACTTCAGATTAACATGTCTGACTTTAAAACTGAAAATGATCTTTTAATGATCCATTTTCAAAGTCAGCTTCCATTTAATTAATGCTTTTATTATCTGGTCCTAAAAAAATCCAATTGAGTCCTATATTCCTCCTTCTCTTTTTTTTTGCAGAGGTGCAAAAGAAAAAAATGCAACATTTTGTTTATAAAACGAGAATACTCCTAACTTTCATAGATTAAACATTTGGGGATTTTGTATTTCATTAGGCACTTTTCTGTTAAGTAAGGGGAAAGATGCCTAGAGTTGCACCCCTTGATTTGTTCGATTTGGACAAACCAGTATTTGAATCTATAGGAGAGGTTTCAGATTCTTCCCACATTGTTTTCTGTGTTCAGCAATATTCCTACATACTGTCATTCCAAGTTTACAAGATAAAAAGTCTTAATAAAAGAAGTAAAAAATTATTAACAGAAATTTATTAACAAAATCCTTGATCAGTGACTGTTAACTAGGGTTCTGAGATCCTTTTCAGGGTGCCATGGGGTGTCATGCAGTGTTAGCACTGTAAAGCATGCAAGTAAGGTAAACCCAGAGCTTTCAAATATGAATCCATAGTGTCAAAAATATTCTGAACTGTGATCTGTTACAAGGAACCTAGAAACTTGAATGGCTCCATTACTTTTTCATAGCGAAGAAACAAGTGAAAACTAAGAGTTGGTATTTTCTGAGAGGTGCCTGGAGGTTGGGAAGGTTGGGCGCTACTGCTTTAGATTAGCCTAAGTATTCAGAGAAACTTCAGCAGGATGCTTATTTTTATGCATTCAAATATTTTTTCAAGATTTTCAGCAGTGCTCATAATTTGAACCTTGTTTCCTACAATACTCAAGTTTGTAAGATTTCCAGTTTTAATTTATTGCGTTTCCATGATTCTTCAAGTGCTTTTATCTCCATGATTTGCCCTCCATGATCCATTTAATTCCTCCATCTGTGCATATTGTTAAATTATTTTGTGTTATCTGTTGAAGGTGTGTAATTTATTAGTTTGTATTCTGTCAGCAGGATGCTAACTTCTTACATATTGAATGTAAAGAAATGATACTTTGCTTGCTTCTTTGAGGAAGGTTCATTCTTTCTGTCTTCTAGCAGACAATAGTGGTCTCCAGCCTCATTACTGATGGGTGTCACATCTGTTGGTGCAGATGGGAGCTAAAAGAAAAGTGATTACATGTTATTGCTTATGTAACCTAGTGCCTTTTAAAAACTTTCTCTTGTTTTTTTCCTCTCATTCGTAAAATCATTAAGTTTTCAAACAAAAGATTTGTTTTTTAAAAAGTCATAAAATGCACCAACAGGAAAGGAAACGCTTGGATGAGGATATTTTAATAATTAACGTGGCAGTATCAGATAATTCAGCTCTATTTCTCTGTAGTCATGTGTGTTGTCTCTTCATATTCTACCTCAGCAACAGTTGTAAACTTTGCAGCAGTTTTCACAAAGAGTTTGTATGACAAATCATGGTGATATTGCAGTGTCAAGCAAAGAGTAAGCATTTTAAGGATATCATGCATCTAAAAATATTCTTTATCTAAAATATCAAATTCTGTCCAGGAAGCAAGAAGGAAATTCTTGAGGAGTCCATATGATTTTTACAAACAACTGGATTTAAGAAGTTAATAATCAGAAAGTTTTAAACATTTTCCTCTTTAGCTGTGGCTTCCCTAAAAGTCTTTAATGTTTTTCTAATTGACAAATGTAGTCCTGGTGGGAGCTCAGTTTCATTCATTCTTATGACCACTTGGACAATACTTGCCTCACCTACAAACTTAGTAAATATCATGATTTTTGTGGTTTAATTTTGATAGGTTAAAATCCGCACGAGATGTTGTGTCAAGAACTGGTCATTCATTGGCTCTTGGCTGTCTCCATCGTTATGTTGGTGGAATAGGCTCTGGACAGCATCTGAAAACCAGCGTCAGTATTTTGTTGGCCTTGGCTCAAGATGGCACTTCACCTGAAGTCCAGGTAAAAAAAAAAAGTATTTTGAATTTTTTCAGTATGGTGCCAGATAGCAATGCATTGCATGTCTGATCATCGTATTAAATCATTAGTCTGGTGGGAGAATGTTATAGGAGCTCAAAAAAGGAACAGATCGTCCTGCAAAAAGTTCGTTTTAATTGAAAGAGGACCTTTTTGTCCTAACATTGCCTTAATTTATGATGGAATGTTTTGAGTTTCTTCTCCAAGAAGAAGCTAATCTGACTTGCAACAATTATTTTAGGGAAGTCCTTATTATACTGTGTTATCTTAAGGGGCTTTACAGTACTAGTAAATAAAGATACTTAAACCTACAGAACTATCATTTTAATAAAAATAATTTTTTTAAAAAATTGGAAGAGCAAATATAAGTTGATTCTTAAAGGGAAAGTAAATATATTCTTGCTATTACTTGACAATGACTTCTAAAAAATCAGTTCAAGAATTAAAAGAACCTCTGGAGGAATAATAAAATGGCTTTTGAAAAAAAAGTCTGCCTGAAATTATTGTTCTCAAGAGATTGCAGTGCAGCTGTATCACATCAGGAGACTTTTCTTCATTCTTCCCTCCCATTAATTTGGATAAACTCTTAGTTGAAGTTGTTCTTAGCTATAATGTCGCAGCAGGAAGAAGCTGTACCATTCAGAGATGATTGTTCAGAATTTAGTGTGTGGAGCTCACAGTAACTACAGAGAGACAAACACCCTCATCTGTTTTTAACTATTAAGTTTAGAGAACAGGAATGAAGGTAATCTTTAAGTTGGCACTGTAATTGTGATAATGTTTCTCTAAATGTATCTTGCCACTCCATGGCAATACAAAATACTTGCTTTGTTTGGTGATGTTTGTTTGTTTGTTTTATATATTAAAACTAGAAACCCTTTTAAATTTCCATAAATACTTAGAAGCTAGGTAAAGTTCAGTTTTTAAAGATGTGTTCTAAAGACTGCGGATTTGTTTCTGTTTCTTTGTATACTTTATGATAGTGCTGTTTAAAGAAAATTACAAACTTATTTTGCAGCAAGGAATAGTAGATGAATGTTTCTCTTCTCATTTGCAAAAAAAATAAAAATTAACCATTTTCATTCCAAAAAGATTACCAGCAGGTGAAGAACAAGAATAGAAAATCTCTTTCCTGAAGTTGTATGTTCCAGATTCAAGACATTAAGATATTCCTCAGTACAAAGGATTAAAATAGACATGTTTAACAATACTGATATGCCTCTGTCCAGTTTAAACAAGGCCACTAAAGAAAGCAAAATATTCTTCTTTTTTTGATCTCTCACTCTCTTCTCCCTGTCTTTCCCCCCCTCTCCACCCCCACCCCACAGACGTGGTCCCTACATTCACTTGCCTTGATTGTAGACTCTAGTGGGCCAATGTACCGTGGATATGTGGAACCTACTCTGTCTCTAGTTCTTACCTTGCTCTTGACAGTTCCACCATCTCACACAGAAGTACATCAATGTTTGGGCCGATGTCTTGGAGCTATCATAACTACAGTTGGCCCTGAGCTGCAAGGTGAGTGTTCATCTGCAAGAAAAACAATCTGAGTGTTAATCTGCAAGAAAAATTCTTTTAGTTAAAACAAAGTTAACATATAACATACCATTTTTGGAATGTTTAGATGTTTTAGGAACCAGCTAATGTTACACTTGAGACATGATTAACCAGCTAATCAAGTGCTGTTATTTTCATAATTTCCCCCCCATGATCCATTTCTTGCAACCATGACAACAAGTGGGGCACTGCTGCAGCTGCAGGTCCTGTCACCTATGGGACTTGCAGCCACGGGAGCTTGCTACTTGCTGATGCAGGGGGAGCTGCACCAACAAGAAAGTATGATTGAACCTGATGCTGGATCCCATGAGCACATCTGCCATGCACATGTGGCATGGCAGGGGTTGTGTGGTTCACATATCAGATCTTACCATGCCTTTGCCTGAACATTGAGAGGCCCTAAAAGTAATTACATTAATAATTTTAAGTTTCCACAAAGAAACTAAAGTCTAACTTTACCAATATCCAGTTTCCTTATGATATACCTACCGTCTGTCTAAGTTAGATAAAGATGTTACAGATTTTTGAGCTGTTCCAATCTATGACCGTTTTGCTTGGTAGAAATACTAGTTTGGGAAAGTATCAGAAGTAAATGATATTTTCCTTAAGAACAGCTAGGTAGTTAGTGTTGCATAGCTTCTATTCTGAAAATTCTTGTGGCTGGGTTTGTAGATCTGCAACTGTGGTTATGGATTTTGATGCTCTTGTAAAATGAAGTCAAAGTTATTTGATTCTAGTACTGATATACTGTAAAAAATCTTAGGTCTACTTACTTTTTACTGTATTTGCACTATTTATGTGAAGGTATGTGATCCAATTTAGAAAGAAATCCAAGTATAATGGTTTATTTTAATGTGCAGTAGGGAGGTGGAGCAATAGATATGGGATCATCTTTGACGCAGTGTCTTAGTTGAAACCTTACTGATTAAATTTCTTAACTTCCAAATATATTTTTAATAATGACAATGGAAATCTTCCCTACAAGTATATCTTTGAAATAATGTGGTTGGTAACCTGAGCTGGGAATTCAGAAAATAAAAATTGTATGTTAATTGTGCACAGATTCTGCTCCTTTGAAGCTTTGGAATTGACATCTTGCTCTATTCTGTTGGTAGGTAATAGTGTCACCATTTCAACAATTCGCTCTTCCTGCTTGGTGGGGTGTGCCATCACACAAGATCACTCCGACTCTCTTGTTCAGGCAGCTGCCATATCCTGTCTTCAGCAGCTTCACATGTTTGCACCACGGCATGTTAACCTGTCCAGTCTGGTTCCCAGTCTTTGTGTAAGTGTAAAATGGGGCCCTCTTTTCCTTTGTTCTAAAAAGGGCAGCAGAAATGGTTAGCAGTGTATGGGGGATATGCCTATGACTTGAGAAGAAAAGCCTTCAAAAGCTTTCAGAAGCTTGGGAACTAAATGGGAGTCAATAAAAGGATGTTGGACTCTAGTCAGTTTGGTGCTTTTAAAAATTTTATCCAAAGAGTGAGGGCCCTTGTTTTCATTTAGTATAACATGTTCCAAGTATATAAAATAAATGAGAGAGAGAATGATCTTGAATCATCCTGCCTCATGTAGCTTGATAAGAAGGAAGTTGTGTGTTTGTGTACATGTGAATGTAGGACTTTCCCATCTAGTATAGTCAGGTGTAGTCTTCCTAGTTCTTCTCCCAATCCTGCTTCTCTGTTGACATTTACCCTTATTTCTCTAAGCATAACATTAGCAGCTCCTGTCTCATGTCATCTAGTCTGGGAATTCTGTAACCTTAAAGGTTTAAGAATACTTTGGAGTTGTATATACCTATATAATTTTTTATACCTATGCTACAAAATTCAGAAAACTGAAATAGAGGATGAAACCCTCCCTTACAGATCATCCCTTGGCTTGTGAGTCACACTCTTCACAGTTTACGGAAGGATTCATAATGGTATCAGTCCAAAGGACCTACTTCTGTAGGATTTGGGACTTTGGCCTAGATTCTGTATAATCTGTCCAGTCATTCCCTAGAGCAGGGATCAGCAATTCCCAGCACGCGTGCTGAGCATGGCACGCAAGGCCATTTTGCTCAGAACACCACTGCCAGCCCAGGCTCTTAAGCAGCTGCTGCCAGCCGTGGAGCCCAGGCTACTCCCAGCAGGCGTCTGGGAGGCTGCAAGCCCTGCTGCAAGCAGACTGGGCTCCGTGGGCTGGCTGCAAACAGCTGCTCCAGGCTCTGGCATGTCGGCACTCCAGCACCTTCCAGGGTAGACATTGTGTTTTTTTCAGCACTCTGGCCAAAAAACATTTGCCTACTCCTGCCCAATTTACTTTTCCATTTTTGGAATCCAGTACTTTAAGCTGTGTCCCCACCCTCTGTTGCATGTCAAAGGGCTCAGAATTCACTGTGAAGGAGTCGTCATCCAAAACAGAGCGAGGTGGGCCCTTCCGCAAAGTAATAATACGTACAGCGTTTTGTAACAAAACAGTGAGAAATTTGTATTTTCTTATGAAACCATCTTAAACCAATTTATTGCATAAAACTTTTAGATTTCTGCTTGCCTTTCTGTTTCATTGTTATAATCATCTTTTGACACTAAAGGCAAGGGGTAATACTTCCAGTAACAAAACTCCAAGGTTTTTGTTGTTGTTTCCGTTGTGACAACATAAGGATGATCCATGGAAAGAGGATCTGTTAAAGTCTGTTTTTCTGTACTGAAATCTTTAGATATTCATGGATGAAATAAAGGCCTACTGTTAAAATACTTCATATAATGTATGACCTTTCATTCAGGAAAATAATTTCCATCCTCATAAAAGCAAATGTGTATTCAACTCATTAAAAACTAAGTTTCAGGGGAAGGCAAGAATTAGTTTCTAAAAGAGAGCTCTTTATCTCCTCCTCTGTGGAAAAACATACAGTTCCTTCTACAGCTACTTCCTCTAAAGAAAAGTTAGGAACTTTCAGAATCCTTTTGGAATAAAAACATTTACTTGTACTTGAGTTTATTCAAAAGGGATTAGAGGCAAATTTTATTAGCACAGGCACTTGAAAGCTTTCATACTGAGAAGCATTTTTGGGGATGCATGGTATATGCTGTGGTTTATATCTGAAAGTGGACATTTTTAATGTTAGTTGTCATGTGTGGTTCAGCTGCTGCTGGTGGCATCCATCTGTTGAAAAGTGTAATTTTTGTCAGTATTGGGGTATAAGAACATAGTATTCAGAGTTTATAACTGGTAGTAGAGTGTGATGTAAACTGGTGTCGTCAGTCAAACGCTGCCCCTGTAATTTCAGTCTCATAAATGTTAGTACTATTTAGCTGGATGGCCACTGTTAACTCTGGAAACCCCATTGTGAAAAGTACTTATTTGTGAACTTTTTAAATCGGATTTTCTAAGATCCTCAGCAGCCATCAGCTCACAGTTAGATACTCTAGGAGGCTAGATTTTTCCAAAGAGCTCCCCTTCTGTGCACATCCCTAAATGAAGCATTCAGACTTTTAGAGTTGCTTACCACCCAGCTACTCCCATCTAAGAGCAGTGGGAACTGCTGAATGTGTGGGCCTTTTGCAAGTCTGTTTATTTTATTTGGGTGCTGAAAGGGGCAAGGAAAACTTAGGAATAGCTGGCCCCAGTTGGGGTTTCCAAGCACTGATGAAAGCTGTGCTCTTTCAGAATAGTCTTCTAAGCAAAATGAATATGAATATGTTTTACTCTGGTTTGTCACATCTTTCACTGTCTTTTACAGGGAGCTAGCTCCTCAGATGATTTTGAAGTTTCTTCTGTGGCTCTAGTGGCATACTGCTTGCCTTTTAACTTTTTGTCTCAAACTGGAGTTCAACACCCTTTTCAAACGTTAATGTTATATATTGTAAATAAGATCTTTCCATTTTAAGTTCTCTCTTTGTGCTTTTTTCTGGAAGATGGAGTGATGTGTTGGGAGCTTCCAACTTGTGCTCAGGTTTTTCCCCTTAGTTAACTTGTTGGGTTTTTGAATGATGCAAGGGAAAGTGCTTACCTAACAAGAAATGGAGAAATAGAATGGAACTACATCTGTGTTAATCCCGTGAAGAAATTACAGATGTCTCTTTTCCAACGGGAGAGAGAAATCCATAGTCCATGCAAATATAGTAAGAAGCGACAGGTAGTGCTCTGTGTGTGTATAAGAGGCAGAAGTCCTGCCCAAAGAATGTAATCATGTTTGGGGTTTAACTGCAGTGACTCAGTAAGTTAAAGAACTTGTCCATTTTAATTGACATCGTCAGCCAAGCGTTTTTTATTTTAGTATCTTATTCAAGTTATTCACTTCTTTGTAACTGTTTACAAATTGTACTTTATTTCACTGAGCATGCCTGCCATTAATCACTAACAGTTCAGGTACACTACAGTTTACCAGTTTATAATGGCTCTGATTGCAGGTTCATTTGTGCAGTTCCCACTTGCTACTTCGCCGGGCTGCAGTTGCATGTTTGCGACAGCTTGCACAGAGGGAAGCCGCGGAAGTATGTGAATATGCCATGAGCTTAGCTAAAAATGCTGGAGACAGAGAGAACAGTGGCATGAGTAAGTGTTTTGTGTGTCCCTTTTTATTTATGTGTCAGTAAACAAATGAAAACCACCGCCATCTGATGGAGTTTCTTCTTGCTTCTGTACTTCCAGCCAGAAGTAAGGAACTTAATGCAGTCTGGATCATTAGAAATGATTGGATAGATGAATTTTTTCCTCCTTATATGTTTAAATGATTCCCTAGCCTTCCTATTTTGTTCCCCATAATGTTGCTGGTTTTGAAGGTGGATTTGATAATACTGTGTGATTAGGCAATACCCAATTTTGACCTGTTCTATTTGCAACGTGCCTAATCTGCCAGTTTTCCTAGTTGGCCCAATCCTTATGTGCAATTATTGTATACATTTTTATCTGGAGGAGGTAGGGATGCTGACAAGAATTGATTCCTACTGTCATATTCAAATTGTCAGGAAAATGTCTAGAAATCTACTGTAATTTTGCAGTTGTTGCTGTTTATATTTAGTCTGGTGCTATTATTGCTGTCTTTCATCTGACATTAAGTGAATGATTATTTGCTCTCACCAAATTTTGTTTTAGTATTGTGTGGCACATTTAAAACTTAGTTCAGAAGACTCTTGCTAGGGTCTAATGTCACCATGTTGAATATTTTCTGCATGGCACAAGCTGTTTTTATCTTCCATTAGCTTAACTGTATTTAATATTTCACAGAGGATGTTCAGTAGCTGGCAGAATCTAATTACTAAAAAATTAATGTATTTAGGAATTTGTGTTTCACTACTTGAACCATGTGCAGCTAAGAGTGACTATAGAATGTCTGTTTCTAGTGGTGCTTATTTAGTTTAAGGCCCAGTAGTTTCAGTTATTTTTGAAAACGTTCTCTTTTGATCATTCTGCAGATATTAATCCTTTTGTACCAGGAATTGGTTCCCGGCGGGACATTCATTCCCAGCATCAAGGAGTTAATATAACAGAAACTGGCCTCGAGGGAGTTCTTTTTGGAATGTTAGATCGGGAAACGGACCGAAAGTTGTGTTCTGATATTCATGATACTTTGGGACATATGCTTTCGTCCCTGGCAGTGGAAAATCTCTCCCATTGGCTGATGTTATGTAAGGATGTCCTTGCAGCCTCCAGTGGTAAGCATTTTACATTGTAAGTACTGTTGTATCCTTAGGGTTAATATCTTTTTAGGACCTTTTGTCCTTATTAATATTCCTTTCATTTGTTCTTCTTCATTTCTGTGTATCGTTGCTTCTATAGGAATAACAATTTAAATCTGAATTTAATGGATGATTTGAGAACTCCTCACTGTAAATTCTGTCTGAAAAAACATAACTACTAACAATGGAATTGCTGACTTATGATTGCCTTGTAGACATGAGCACCACAGCCCCTTTGGGAGGAGGAAAGGATGAGGAATCAGAGAAAAAAGATGAGATGGATGATGATACAATGTTTACCACATTGGGTGAAGAAGATAAATCAAAACTTTCTGTGGCTCCTCGCTGGGCCACTCGTGTGTTTGCTGCTGATTGCCTGTGTCGCATTATTATGCTGTGTGAGAATGCAAATAAGGCTCACTTTGATCTGGCCTTGGCCCGTTCAGCCAAACTCAAAAACCCCAAAAGTAAGCACGAGTATTTGCAATTCTTTTTTGTTTTTCTTTAAATTTAACTGTAAAGAGGTATTGCATACTTGCAAAGAAAATAAGAGTTGTTAGAAACCATATTGTATGTGTGACAGGGGTATCTTTCCACACAAACCATTAAAAATGAAATACCTTATTAAAGATACCCATTTTTATCAGCACCTCTCCATTCAGCAGTTTCATTGGCCAGTTTTATAAGTGCAAGTCCCCATTTCTCCACAGTGTATGTGAAAATACAAAATATATGCATCATTCTAGTACCGTGCAGGACCATAACTCCAGCTTTGGTAGTATCATGTGTCTGTGCATCAGAAGTCTGGAACATTTTTGGGCAGAATGCCAAAAACACCCCAACCTCAACTTGTAAGATGTTGGCATGCCAGGGGTGGATGGCAGGGCAGCCACAAGGGGCCTCATCCTTGTAGCAGCACAGCCCCTTCCCCATAGTCCACCCAGATATGCATGTGCACCAGCCACCTATAATAAGCCGGGCAGGAGCTCTGCAGACCTCCGAGCAACAGATTGCAGCTTCCCCACTGTCTGCTGCTAGCAGCCTAGGCTCCATGGTGGGTGACAGGGGCCTGCCCAGAGTTTGATACTGTTCCTACAAAACCAGTTACCAAATAAGTCATTTTAAAATTTTGAATCTTGGAAAATAATGTGTCTCTTAATTCGTATTAGTTGTTTTAATGACCTAGAGGAATCTTCTTTAATTGTAGGATGTGTGGTATTAGAATCCAAGAGTAAGGTATTAAATATAGCTAGATTCTCCCCTGCACCATTCTCGCCAGCTTTGCACAGATCTCTGTATAGAAGTCCAGAAACTTTTTTGGATCCAACTTTTTTTGAGAGAGATGGGAGACATGATGATACCCTTTTAATCTCAGAATACTGTTACCTGCATTAATTAGTAATTTTGTATAGTAGCTAAATGTTAAAGTTAATCAGACAATCCTGTACCAGTAGATGTCACTGTAGGATTAAGACTGCAAAAGTTAGAGTTTCTGTGGACATAAGGTACAAGTCCTTCAAACTATATTTGCGAAGTGTTTATATATAATAATATGCCTCAAAGCACAAAGCCATTTTTCATGTTTTCTTTTACTTTGCTTAAAATGTATAACTCTGAGTTTTTCACAAAAGGCATTAAAATTCCAAAGTTATCATTTTTATTAGTAATCAAAAGAAGAGGGTGTTTGCTGAAATTTTTTTCTCAAGCCATATAAATTTTTAAGATTCTGTGAAGTTTGCATCTTATACAAATTTCTCACAGGGAAGTAGTTGTATAGTTATAGTATCTCTGTATGTCATCTCAGTTTAGTAAGTGGCTTTATCGTCTTTATTTTCAGATGACTTTTTAGTGCTCCATCTCTCTGACCTTATTCGTATGGCATTCATGGCTGCAACTGATCACAGCAACCAGCTGAGAATGGCTGGTCTCCAAGCGCTTGAAGACATTATCAAGAAATTTGCATCGGTTCCTGAGCCAGAGTTTCCAGGTCATGTGATACTGGAGCAGTACCAGGCTAATGTGAGACCTTCTTTATATATTTAGGAAATTGTGTATTTTTGCCAGTGTGCTAGTGTCAGTTCTGAGAACATTTTGTAACTTTTAAATGACTTGTGAAGGAACTTTGTGTTTGAGAGAATGTCCTGAAGAAACCATTTTATTTACCTCTTTAAAATTATTTCTGTATCTGTTCCAGCTATTAATTACAATTTAGTAACTGGTAGAAGTTCAAAAAAAAAATCAATAGCCATGATTCTTGAAAGCTAAATATTATGTGGTGTGTTTAAATTTTGGCAACAGTAATGGCCGTTTCATTGGTAGAATTTAGAATTTGAAAAGAACATTTTAATTTCTTCCAGAATGAATCTAATATACCTGTTTTTTTTCTTGGGGATTAATGACTATAGTTCTGTTCTATAAATCAGACCAGGAATCTATGAGAACACAATATGAAAATCTGAAAGAGTTCTAAGTTTTTTTTATTCCTGTGTGTGGCTAATTTATTGTGTGAAGTTGCTGAAATCTCTCAGTTCCTCCTCCCCTGATGTCTCAGTTTCTTCACTCTTAAAATTTGAATGAAGGAAGTTTTGTATTACAGGGAAGTTATGAGAGTTAAAAGGATGCAGGCAATTTAACATTTTTCATCTGTCTGACTTCGTTACTTGTGCCAATAAGTAATAGCTAAGGTTAGTGTCACTGGAAAATTTTTTTTGTCTGGTTACTTTGTGTGTGTATGTGTATAATAGCATTTTGCATATACAGTCAATTTTACTGTTCTCCTGTATTTAGGTTCTAATCCTGCAAACGTTTTACACATGTAACTTGTCCGATTGACTTCATGTATTCAAATTAAATACTATACGTATTTGCAGGATCACGGTCTTGGTTCATTTCCCCCAGTTTCAGTGGAGATTTTTCTTACAACAGAAGTGAGAGAGACGTTTATAAAACAGTAAAGTGTAGTAGTAAAAAAAAAAATTTCAGATTTTAAAATAGATTGAGACTCATGAGTCTCCATGTTGTCATTTAATACTGTAACAAAGTAATTGGACATATTTGTAAGGGCTACATGTAGATGCAAAGAATGCAATTATGGTTTCTGTCTTTTTTTTAAATGAGTTGTACCTCAGTATATTATCATTCTGAACATGATTGATTTCATTTTCGTTTGGAGACCTATGGTAAGCTGTTGTGTTCTTGACTTCATGATCTTTTACAAAATTAGCATTAATATTACTGTTTTTTATGTATCAAATTGGGTCTTATATGAGCCTACTAATCTAGAGTTCTTTTAAACGTGAAAGGAAATGGCATTTTTGTTGATGTGCAAAATCTGTATATAAAATCTTCTATTATAATTAAGCTTAAATATAACTTTATGAAGTTCTGAGCAGTTCAGAGTACTTCACTGGTCCAGGTCATACTCTTTTGTAGAAGAACTTACGGGAAAGGAAGCACAAGTTTTCTTGTGCAGGGACTGGGACTTCCCCGCTGTGATGCCAGACGAACTCAAGGGGAACACCTCCAGACCTCAGGCTGGGGAGGACCGGGCTGGAGAGCTTCTGGAGGGGCTGGACGTGTTCAAGTCAGCAGGTCCAGATGCTCTCCATCCCAGGGTGTTGAGGGAGCTAGCTGGGGTTATTGCAGGGCCCTTGGCACGGCTTTACGAGCACTCGTGGTGCTCAGGCCAGGTGCCAGATGACTGGAAGATAGCTAACGTGTTCCCCATCTTCAAAAAAGGGAAGAGAGAGGACCCGGGCAACTATAGGCCCATCAGTCTTACCTCAATCCTAGGGAAACTCTTTGAGAAGATCCTCAAGGAGCACATCTGTGATGGGCTGGCTTCAGGGATGATGCTCAGGGGCAACCAGCACGGTTTCATTAGGGGCAGGTCATGTCAGACCAACCTGATTGCCTTTTATGAACAGGTCACAAAGGCAATGGATGCAGCTGTTGCTGTGGACGTAGTCTTTCTAGACTTCAGCAAGGCCTTTGACACCGTCTCCCACCCTATCCTCATTAAAAAACTAGGCGACTGTGGCATTGATGCCTGCACAGTCAGATGGATTGCAGATTGGCTCAAGGGTCGTACTCAGAGGGTGGTGGTGGACGGGTCATCTTCACTCTGGGGGGAAGTGGGCAGCGGAGTCCCCCAGGGCTTGGTCCTTGGGCCCGCACTGTTCAATTTCTTCATTAGTGATTTGGCTGATGGGGAGAAATGCAACCTGTTTAAAATCGCTGATGATACCAAAATTTGGGGTAAGGTGAGCACACTAGTAGGGAAGGAAAGATTGCAGCAAGATCTGGATAGGTTACAGGAGTGGGCTAACATAAACAGTATGTGTTTCAATACTGACAAGTGCAGGGTGCTGCACTTAGGCAGTAGAAACCAGCAGCACACTTATAGAATGGGAAACTCCCTTCTTGAGAGCACGGAGGCAGAAAACGATCTTGGAGTCATTATTGGTTCTAAGATGAACATGGGCCAACAATGCGAGGTCACGGTTGGCAGGGCTAACTGCACTTTGTCATGCATCCACAGGTGCATCTCAAGTAGAGCCAGGGAGGTGATCCTCCCCCTATGTGACGCTGGTCAGGCCACAGCTGGAGTACTGCGTCCAGTTCTGTGCACCCCATTTCAGGAGGGACGTGGACAACATTGAAAGGGTCCAGAGGAGGGCCACCCGCATGATCCAGGGACAACAGGGCAGACCCTACAATGAAAGACTGCGGGACCTAAACCTGTTCAGCCTTCACAAGAGAAGGCCGAGGGGGGACCTGGTGACAGTCTATAAACTCACTAGGGGGGACCAGAAGGCTTTGGGGGAGACACTATTTCCCCTAGCGCCCCCTGGCATGACAAGGAATAATGGACACAAATTATTGGAGAGTAGGTTTAGATTAGACATCCGCAAGAACTACTTCACAGTTAGGGTGGCTAGGAGCTGGAACCAACTTCCTAGGGAAGTGGTGCTGGCTCCTCCCCTGGGGATCTTTAAGAAGAGGCTTGATGCCTACCTGGCTGGACTCATTTGAGTCTAGTCTTTTCTCCCGCCCAGGCGGGGAGTCGGACTTGAAGATCTACAAGGTCCCTTCCGACCCTACTTCTATGATTCTATGATAAGAAGTGACATAAAGTAATTTGCAATGTCTGTAGAATTGTCCTCTTGAGTGGGAGGGCAGTGTAGTACGAGAACAAGGGTGGCAGTATACCTTCCCTGTTCTCTAGTTCTTGGGGAAATTGTTGTAGTGAAGGCCAAGAGCTGTTGCGATCACTGCCTATGCTGCCCTTCCACCTAACAACATAGCTTCAGCAGTTTTGTTGGAAGTCCCATGATTACACTAACTTCATCGACTATAAACTTGTATTCTTGGGTCTGATCTCCCTAAATAACTCTTACACCTCCTGCACCCAGCAGCTCTTCTCCACCTACATTCTCTTCCAAATGCATATTCTGTAAATTCATTTGTTTTCCCTTTGGTTTATTTTGGTCAAGTTCTTGTCAAATATTTCTAAGGGCAGGATTGCCATTATCTAGTAGGGGCTTACCAGCCAATCTCTTTGGCTCTAACCTTCTGCATTCCAGTTTTGGATTCTTTCTATAAACACGGCTCCGGTTCCTTTGACCCAGCCCATACGGCTTGACTCCAGATTCTCTTTTATGTGTACGTTCTCTCTTTCTCTCTCTCTCTCTCTCTCTCCCTCCCTCCCTCCCTCCTTTTGCTTAACCACTCTCTGTTTTCTGGTTCATTTTCTACATCCTTTCTAAAGAACACTGTTCCTGCATCTGTCTTCACAGACCCTTTCACTTCCCGTCCTTTGTTTACCTGCAGGCTCCTTGGTAGTGCTTTCTCTTTTTACTTATTTTCATTTTTGTCCTACATTTCTGTCATTTGGTGTCTTCACTTTAGTGAAACTACCATAGCAAAGGCCACTAGCAGCCTCCTGTTTCCCAAATGCAAAGAATTGTTCTCCTCAGATATTCATCTCAGACTACTAGTAGGATAGTCATTCTAGGTGGGGTGTTTCAAATCATACCTGTTGAATGCTAGGTTGTCAACAGAGGTTGTTTTCTATTCCCTTAGAAAATTCAGGCAGTTTTTCAGCTGTGGAACAAAGAGGCTCTCGTTATGCTTCACAGCTTAGCTCTTTCTTTGTAACTTTTTTCAGTGTTTCACAGTAGGAATCCATTGTGTTACTTTTTTTTTAAGAAGTACAAACAGGTTGTGGATGCACTTTTCTGGCAGGAACGAGTAATGGTTCTCTCAGGTCTTGGTATCTCTTTCCCCCCAGCTCTCGATTGGAATACCTTTGTTCCCCTGTGACCCTGTCTTTTGGGACGCTGCTGTGCTGGCAGTACTTCCCCAGCTTGAGTCCACCAGTTCTTTTGCGTTCTGTCTTGGACTATAGCCTCATATTGATATGATGCATACTGAGTTTCACACCTATGTCATTAGCTATATACAACTCCTTGATGGATCTCACTCTGAAAAAGTTTTTGCTGTGTTTTTGTTTTGAGTTCCTGCCTTTTGTTCTCAGAATAGAAAAGTGATCTAGCAACTAAAATGTTTGGAATGCAGTCTAATGACATCCCTGACAGCACAATTCATGCTGTGCCCATGAAAGGAATTTGATTGTTTTAACTGTGAAATTTCCTCCTTGCTACTGTTGTGAATAATCCAGTTTTGGAAAGGTTGCCTAAAACTTATTGATTTCTGTAAATCCTATGCATATCCAGCTATGAAAATCCCAAAGTGTTGAGACCAGTCTTGAAGAAACTAAAGACAGTATAGTAGGCAATTAGGCCTCTGACCTAAGGCTAAGATTATGGCCCAGCGTTGGTCTCGCCACAAGTCCTGTATTTTTGTATCCATTTCTCATCACTGATCCATGCCAAACCGTAGGTAATTCAGTGATATATTTGGATAAATTTTGGTGTCATACTTGGTTAAGCAATGTACCACTTTGTGTGAACTCATTACCTGGACTAGCTTTTGTGACTCCTTTGTCCCTCTGGCTTTATTACTTGTTTGCCTGTCTCCACATTACCCCTCTCCCTCCTCCTCCTCTTCCCCATCCCTTCTTCATGTCTTCCCTGTCTCTTGTATTCTCATCACTCCTTGTTTGACAGCCTCTGTGTGCACAGTCCTTCATAGCATCTGATGAAGTGAGCTCTTGCTCACAAAAGTGTATACATTTCTGACACCCATGGGCTAACATCCTAAGGGATAGGCAGCACGGGTTTGTTGCGGGTAGGTCTTGTTTGACCGGGTGACCTATCACCTGGACCAGGGAGAAGAGATTGATGTCATATATCTTGACTTCAAAAAAGCTTTTGATCTGGTATCCCATGATCACCTCTTGGCCAAACTAGCCAGTTGCGGCCTTGGCTCCACCACAATCCGCTGGCTGGGAAATTGGCTCCGTGGTCGGACCCAAAGGGTTTTAATCGATGGCAGTCACTCATCGTGGTGCCCTGTGATCAGTGGGATCCCTCAACGCTCTGTCCTTGGACCCATACTGTTCAACATTTTCATTAATGATGTGGACATTGGAGTCAGGAGTGGACTGGCCAAGTTCGCTGATGACACCAAACTTTGGGGCAAAGCATCCACGCCGGAAGATAGGCGGGTGATCCAGGCTGACCTGGACAAGCTCAGCAAATGGGTAGACGAGAACCTGATGGTGTTTAACACCGAAAAATGCAAGGTTCTCCACCTTGGGAGGAAAAACCTGCAGCACCCTTATAGGCTTGGCAGTGCTACGTTGGTTAGCACTACAGAAGAAAAAGACTTGGGGGTCATCATTGACCACAAGATGAACATGAGCCTGCAATGCGATGCTGCGGCTAGTAAAGTGACCAAAATGCTGGCTTGCATCCATAGATGCTTCTCGAGCAAATCCCGGGACATCATTCTCCCCTTGTACTCGGCCTTGGTGAGGCCGCAGCTGGAGTACTGCATCCAGTTTTGGGCTCCACAATTCAAAAAGGATATGGAGAAGCTTGAGAGAGTCCAGAGGAGAGCCACGCGCATGATCAGAGGTCAGGAAAACAGATCTTACGATGATAGGCTGAGAGCCATGGGACTCGTTAGCCTGGAAAAGCGTAGGCTCAGGGGTGATCTGATGGCCACCTATAAGTTTATCAGGGGTGACCACCAGGATCTGGGGGAACGTTTGTTCACCAGAGCACCCCAAGGGATGACGAGGTCGAATGGTCACAAACTCCTGCAAGACCGTTTCAGGCTGGACATAAGGAAGAATTTCTTTACTGGAACAGTCTGCCAGCGGAGGTGGTTCAAGCACCTACATTGAACACCTTCAGGAGTAAATTGGATCCTTATCTTGCTGGGCTCCTATAACCCCAGCTGACTTCCTGCCCTTTGGGCAGGGGGCTGGACTCGATGATCTCCCGAGGTCCCTTCCAGCCCTGAAGTCTGTGAAATCTATGAAAAGATATGGCTTGCGGAGCGTATCCCACGGGTCTTGGACTGGACCTGTATACCATATGCAGAGTGCCCTGGCTCGAGCCCTAGTCCTGCTGTGGCCAGTCTGGGGCATATGTTGCATCTGGAGCATGGGGCCTGTCACTGCATCTGATTTGACACACAGATTAGCCCTATGCCCCTCTTCTGGCCTGCGGGGTCTAATGAGTTTGATACCTCTGAGTTAGCCTGTAAAATTCATCTCTCCCCTGCCTTCCATGGACAGTTAAGTTCAGTCTGATATGTGCCAAAGTATCTCCCAATTTCAAATTAATTCTCCCACCAGTTGCTTGAGGCAGCAGCCTCAGACCTCTTGTTTCACTAGTCTTTTACATATGCAAAGCAGGTAACCCTCGGTTCTCTGGACCATGGTGTACATGTAAAAGGTCTACTCACGTGCCTGATGAATCCGCTTGTATGGAGTCCTGCAACCATCGCACCAAGACCTTCAACATGTATGCATAGACAAGACTATGGAGGAGAGGAGGCTGCCCAAGATCTACTGTCCCTTCCCACCACCTTTAGACCATTGAGAAAGAATCCAAAGGCTAGACCAAGTCCAGACATTCACATAAGCTTCTCAGTACCTATTTATGTCAGGTTTACAATAAGGTGCCCTGATCAGACATCACCGTAAGCTTCCCAGTACAACAACCTGTTTTATTTGTATAAAGCATTTTGCATATGGTTATATTTTAAAATGTGTTCTATTTTGGATGATATTCCTGCTTGGATAAGTGGATGTTCTTAAAATGGGGTGTACAAGCAGTGCCAGTAACCTCTCAAGGTTGTTGATGTTTTAAGTTTCATGACAGTATTGCAATAAAATAGTGCCTTTGATACCAAATGAAAGAGGGAGAATATATTAATAATCTGGAAGCTGTAAGAGTGAAGGAAATAATTACTGTAGTATGAAAAGCTGCACATATTCAGCATTTTGTTACAAAGGATTTACAGTGACAAAAATGACAAAGGTATGTAACAGGTAAATTTGGTTTAAAAGGTGGTGTTACTTGTAAAGAAGGTTAAGTTATATATTTTTTCAGAAGAATACTGCTACAGATTTCTGTTGGTTAAATGATAGTGAGGACCAATCTGGACGCAGTTATGAAAACCCTAGGCTGCTCTCATCTTTTTTACATAATTGCATTTGTTGAGTGAGGGTTTTTAATAGATTCCTTTTTCATTTTTCATAGGTTGGAGCGGCACTAAGACCAGCTTTTTCCCAAGATACGCCTTCTGATATAACAGCAAAAGCCTGCCAGGTACAGAGAAAAATATGAAGGCTTTATAGTCGATACTTGACATATTTCATGTTTTTAAAAAATATATCTATATGATTTTTAGGAAAAAGGTGAGAAAATAAAAGTTAGCAAACACCCCCCTGCTGGAAAATGTGCAGTCCCATCCAAAAATTATCGCTTTATTAGGAATATCTTAAGAGGCTCTAGGAAACACATTTTGTTCAATAATGCAGTAATCATTTATGAGCAGTATTGTAAGATATCTGTTTATTTAGTCCTTCTGGAACTAATTATAGGTACATGTAAATTCTAGTTTTAAAATAAAAAAATCAACTTGCATATAAAATGAGACACTTGAATCAACATATCTATTAAAAAACAAGTATTGCATTTACCTGAATCTATGCTGACTCTGAATTTAGGATGAACCTCCCTCCCCCCAATAATTAAATTCTAGACCTGACAAATTGATTAATCTGCTATACTTTTCCACATATAGAATCTAATTATGGAGAGTTTCCTAAATTTGTGTTGTGTCCCCCCCTCACCCCCCATTGCAGCAGTGTGGTAAGCACAGGGGGGTAGGTGGTGGTGGAGAAGCTATCCCCATTCCCTCCTCCATCACTTGCCCCCTGGCAACCTCTTCTCCTTAGTGCCTGCAAGCCCCCCACTTGCTGCCCCTACCTATCCTGCTTTCATCTCACCTGGCCCCTGCCATTCCCCATGGTGGCTGCACATTCGGGCACCTCTCTCTCACCACTTGCTTGTCCCTCCAACCTTTGTTTGCACCCCCCCCCCCCAGTTGCCTGTTCCCTGCATCCTCCCTACCACCTCTTACCTTCTCTTTGCAACTCTGTCTCCTGCTTGGGCACTGCTGGTCCAGGGCTGGGAACCTGGAGCTCATGCTGCCTCCAGCCATAGCTTGGCCATGTAGCAGCTGTTGCAGTGGCAGTAGCATCAGGCCTGGCTCTTGGAGTTGGGGCTAGAGCAACTGCCATTGCTGTTTATACCCTTCACCTTGTCAAAGTTTACTTGTACATTGAATGCAGGGATGAGGAGCTTGAAGCGGCACTTTGAAAATTAATTTTTAAAACTCTTTTTCTATTATCAAAAGCTTGTTTTTTCTGTGCAACCCCATTTGATCTTATATGCTTGTGAATTTTAGTTCAGATGGGCCTATATGGGCTACTGTAAATGACATTCCTGTTTTATTTTGGTGGTACTATAATGTGGGTCTTCTGCGGCACCTAAGAATATCCTGAAATTTTTTTACAAATACATTTTATCCACTTGTGCCTGTACTTGTCTAGGCTGACTTTGTATTTACTTTAAGGGAAATCTTCTTTCCAAAGTCACAAGAACCTTAAAGTCTGTAAGAGCTTTCTTGTCTCTCCCTTGTCTGAGAAAAGCTTCCATGGACCTAGAAGGGGTTCTATTACGAGAACCGTATTGCTACCCCAAACCTTAACCATTCCCATCACAGCAAACAGTCTTGATCAAAACAACTTCAAAGCAGAAAAAAATTGTCAATGTGTGCAGAAAATTATTCTCTTTTTGGGTCCAACTATGCTAGAAAACAAAGAAAGAGACACTGATTTAATTTGAACCCTGTGTTTCTAGTTCCATATGCCTCTTTAAAACCTCCACTGGAATTAAAGAAGTGCCCTTATTCCAAGGGAAATGCTGTCACTTGCCCTTCTCAAGACAAAGCATTGCATTAAAATGTTTCGACTGCCTGACTCCTGTGTTTATGCTGCATAGTACTTACAGTGGAATGAATGGGTGATGGGTCTGTTGTGCCTCCCTCCCATGATAACATGAGGGTAAACATTCTGCTGCCATCTGTTCTAGAAGGTGGAGAGGTATAAAATCACTCTGTAATATGACGCTAGTACAAGAACAGAAATTTCACTACTTGGGAAGAAGCCCACTGTGTACCTGTTCCCTTCCACCTACCTGGAGAACCTGTTGAAGTGAAGATGTGGAAGAAAAACTTAGGCATCTTTGACTCATAGGTGTGGGGAAACTGCTCTCCCATCTTTTGAGTGGCATTAAATGTTGTGGGGAGAACTTATACAGTCTAGGTAATCTTAACTATATGCAAGAGTTTATACAAAGCAATATCCCCACTTCACTCTTCAGGAAATATTTCAGGGAAGGTAAACTGTTTCAGTTTAGATGCAGCTAATAACTATCTCAAAGTTTAGAATCATTGCGCTGTAAGAGACCTCAAGGGATCATGTAGTCCTGCTCCCTGTACAGACGCAAGCTTTACTTTACCTAAGCCATCCCTGGCCTGTCTTGTCATAGACCAGTAAAGAAACTAGAAACAGTTTCTAGTATCTAGCTGCTCTGACATCTAGGAATTTTGTCCTGAAGGTTGACTTCTTAAATAGGATTGGAAGGGACCTCAGGATGCTATTTAGTCCAACCCCCGTTCAAGGCAGAATCATCCCTTTCTAAGATGAAATATTCCTTTCTGTAGTATAAGCACACTTCGCTGTTTCTCTCACCATCAGCAGTTGTGGAAACCATTGCTGTCATTTTATGACATTTCAATATATTTCAGAACTGTTTTCACATCACCCTTCTTTTTTCAGGGTAACCTTTCCATTTTCTTCCACCTTTTACTAATGTAGCTTATTTTCTAACCTCCAAAACCCTTAGATCTTTGCCCACGTCCTTCCTCAAATGACCAAAAACCGGCCAAATAGACCAGTGCTATTACTTAATACTTGGATACTGTACTATCTATTAGTGTAATCCATGATAGCATTTTTCTTTTTTGCAACAGTGTCATATTATTGACTCTGCAACTCTCAGATCGCTCTTGGCAGTGCTGGTGCCCAGCCAACTCTCTCCCATGTTCTACTTGTACAAAGATTTATCTTTCTTGTTTATGGCTGAGTTGCCATTTTTTTCAAGATGGTGAATAGAATTAAAATCCAAAACTACATTTTACATCCAATACTCCGAGATCCAGTGCCACCTGCAAATTTGATGTGTATATTCTCTGCTCTTTCATCCAGATCATTAATAAAAAATGTTGACCAGCCCAGGTCTCTCCTTTTGATATTTCCAATTGATGCTGATCCATCCAATGTTTGTTGCCTACAGTCTTTCAGCCATCTCTCTATCCAAGGTAGTTCCCTGCTACTCCTCATTTCTCCAGCTAATAATATGGCTATATCATGTGTCACTGTTTTAAAATCTGGACCTTAATAAGGTTTTCATGCCATTTGCATTTTCATTTTCCAACAATCCAGTTGTCCTACGAAAGGAGACCAGGTTAGTTTAGCATGGTTTATTCCCAGTGAATAGTTGCTGCCTGCTAGTGACACCTTTTTGTCTTCTAGGTGCTAACAAATGGATTGCTTTTCAGATTTGTTTGGCCAAGATGGGTGCTATGTTTGCATGCTATCTAAAAATGAAATGGGTGAAAATTGTACCATGGCTACCTCACTTGTCACAGATACCATTAGCACTGGAAATCTATGTTGTACTTTTGAGGCTTTGATTTATTTTAAGATGCTAGTTACAGGGGCATGGTGCTACACAAGAACAGGTGATCTGCAGGATGCCTGAAACTTGAGGACCTGTTGCAAATGAAAAAACCCACAAAATTCATGTCTTCCCCCTTCCCTCACACTTGTATGGTGGTACCTTTTACAGGACATGGTACTGGAAGAAAATCTTGTAAAATGGATGGATAAATACACACTTAAAATACTGCAACAGTGTTAAATTGCAAGTCATGAATATGCTTAATTCTTCCTTTTTGATGATTTTGATGGCATTCGGTACATAATTTCACATCAGATAGATTAAAAACAATGTGTAAATAACTGCTTTTTTAAGTACTACTGTTTAAGTACCTAATTCAAAATAAGTGCAATGACAAATTGTATTTGCATGATTTGGTAAACACACCCAAGATGGAATAAAATCTTTTGTTTCTTCTATTTACTGTGAGTCATGGATAAATATATATTTTACATGTTTTATGTGGATCTGCAATTTATGTAATTCATGAATTTATGTAATTCATAAATTGCAGATACGCTGAATTTGTTTGAGCTTTTATCAGTTTGATTAGTTTAAATTTATTCTTGCCCAGGTATGTAGTACGTGGATAGGGAGCGGAGTTGTAAGTGACCTGAATGACCTTCGTCGAGTTCACAATCTCCTCGTCTCCTCCCTGAGAGTACAAGCAGGAAAGGGGTCTTCAAGCCAGCTTTACCGAGAGAGTGCCACCACTATGGAAAAACTAGCGGTCCTGAAAGCCTGGGCTGAGGTAAACATTTGTTGCTGTTTCCTTCATATTTTTAGTTTAGCTTCATTAGCATGGCTGCAGCCCATCCCGCTGTTTTAGCTAGCCAGTCAGCCCAAAGGTTGCCATCTTCTCCAGAGACTGTCTTCCTCTTTCTTCAGGTCTTTGATTCTACTTGTCATTCCATTCCTTTCACTACAGGGGTTCAGATCCTTTCCTTTGAATTCATCTGTGATTTTTATGCTACTTCTGTTGTATCATTCACTGCTGCTCCTCTTCTCATAGCCTCTGCTATGCACAGTTAGTCTCTCTCATATGCTTACTCTTTTCTCCCCATGTTCGTACCCATGGCTTTAAAAAAATAATGTGTTGATTAAGTGAATGGTTTTCAACCTTCTTTCATTTGTGGACCCCTAAAAAATTTCAAGTGGAGGTGTGGATCCCTTTGAAAATTTTGAATGGAAGTGCAGACTCCTGTGAATTGTAAGTGTGAATATACACATAATTTTTATTGCTCACAGTCCTTTTTCATGGACTTCTTATGCATAGTCTGTGGATCCCTCTGAGTCCATGGACCAAAGGTTGAAAACCACTGAAATAGTATGTTGGACTGTCGGGGTTCCTGCGCCCTGGGGACCCAGCCAACACTACCTGCCAGTGGTTTAGTGTGTCATCACCTGTAATTGGAGTGTCCCACGTGTGCGTTTCGCCTGCCACGACTTTGATGTTAACGGAGTTGGTTCAGACGTCTGACGCGCGTAATCCAATTATGAGTCTCGCCGACGTCTCGTGAGGTCCTGCGTTGCTGAGGGCTCCGCCTCCCCTACACCCTCACCCGTACCTCCAGGCTGGTGACCAACTGATTGGTATGGCCACGTGTCCTCAAGTCCACTCAGATAAGCCACAAAAGAAGGAATAAAAATCAAAACAAGCACTACGACCAAGACGGTTCCCTTGATCGGGGCAGCTGCTCTGGCCGTCCGCAGCTGCCTTCCTATTCAAACTTGCCCTCCTAGGGGTCAAGCCCTCTTGTAGGGCTTTACACGGTTCCCTTTTTGACAATTTAAGTTTGTAGTTGAACTGCGCCCCTCTTACAAGGACTACGGCACCCAAAGTTAGTAGTGCCCTCCTATTAGGGCCTTTATGGTACCCTTCTGCCGGGCTCCACCGGCTCCCGGCCGGCAAACCAACAGTTCTATTCCCCGCAGGGACCAGCAGACTGGGTTCAAAAACCCCTCTGGTGTTTAGCTTTTTGCCAGAGGCTCCTACCCGCATTCAGCGTTGCTCTCCTTTCTCCACACACCGGGGTAAGGGGAACTTCTGCTGGTCTCTTTGCGGCTGCGGACCTGGAGCCGCTGACCCTCTGCTCAGCCCTAGAGCCTTGGAGCCTGCTGGCTCCTTCTCTCCCTCACATGGACTAATAAGAAATTCTCCTGGTAATGCATAGTCAGCTATCCGTCTGCTTAGATGTTGTTTGGGAATGATAGATTCTAAGGATCTTTAGTGTCCTAAAAATTGGATTTTATATACAACATTCTGTATTGTAAATAATTTATTACGATGTCCACACGGATTAGATTGAGAGAGACTTTTTAGAAGATACTATATGAATGTGTCACTAAGCATTGTTGCCTTAATAGGATGTATAATCTCATACAGTTGTAGAAAAATGGTCTTATTTTCAGACCTGCTAGCTCCAAAAGCTACTGCTAAGGTTAGTAGAAGTGGTAGAAGCCTAGTACCTCTGAAAATCAAACCAAAAATATATACAAAGGTGTGATTAGACAGTAAGCATAAGACATTGTTGCACAGAAAATGTATACTCATTTCAAGTGCTCTGAATGGTTACATTTATATTAAAGTTGCTGTAAAATAGTTTAGGTTGACTTCAATGTCTTGTGTTTAATGGTGATAGTGCACTTAGCTTTTGCCTCAAAGTATTGTTTTATGCATAACCTTTTAAATGTTGGTGTATTTTCGAGCATGTATAATGGGATGACTGTAGCATAGATCCCAGAAGGTGCCATGCCAAATGGAACAGTCAGTGATCCAAGACTTACTAAAGCATTTCTGAAACAGCTTGCCCTATGCAAAATGTTCTTGTAATGGAAGAACAGAAGTACCTGATTTAAGAGTCTGTGTTGTGCGAGCTGCCATTTTGAATTACTTTCTAAAACGTTACCCCTGTGGTATAGAGTGCTACAAGTGTTTTGAAAAGGATGAGCAAGAAATGGAACACAGGTTGGGTTTTTGTTTGTCTTTCTCATATTAACATATGGTAGGTTTTTGTGCGTTTACTCTTTTTTGGAGATTATTTTTGAGAGAGAGAAGGTTTAACACTTCATCCCATTGTGTTAATCAAGCTATTTACAGCTTTTATTTTTTGAAGGAAAGCATCTGTTGTGTGGGGACATTTATTTCTGATATATTTCTTCTCTGAAAGCACATTTTATTTCTACTGCATATCTGCGTATTTACTCTTATTAATAAATAACAGCAAACCATCAAAAATAAAGAATAGCTTTTCTTATGAAGCCTGATCTACACCTAGAAATATTCCAAATTAAGCTACATTTGATTTTAGTCACTTTAACGTTACCAGATGAATTTGCTAGTCAGCTTCCACCAGATGGTAAACAAGGCATGATCTTAAACTCATTTCAGAGTATTTCTGAGAGGTTATATTAATTAACTACATTTATTCAGAAATCAGAACAACCATAAATTATATTCTTCAGGTAAAAGTCTGGGTAGTCAGATTGGCTTTGTACTGTGTTCAGAACATTGGCAAATTTTACTTTGAAATAAGGGCAGATAAAGGTTAGTAGCTTTGCTGCTTTTCTTGTAGATTGTATTCTGGTAAATTTTGTAGTAATTTTTAAGGACTTCAACTACACAAAAAAAATCTAAATTTTTTTGATAAACCCAAGGGGTCACCTAGTGTGGAATCTCGTTTCCCTTAGAAAAGACTTCTCCTTTTCTTTTAATGGTTTTATAATCTAAACTTTTGTATGCATTTTGTTTATAGGTGTATGTTGTAGCTATGAAGATAAAAAAAGAGGCTGAAACTAAACCAAAGCGAGCCATAAAGAATACAAATGAAGATGAAGAAGATTTTGGTGCTGTGGATGAGCTCCCACCAGACAGTTTGATAACACTTGTACAACCTGAACTACCCACACTTAGTCGCCTCTGGTTAGCTGTGCTCAAAGACTATGCTCTTTTAACGTTACCAGCTGAATTTGCGAGTCAGCTTCCACCAGATGGTAAACACAATTTCTTTTTTTTTTTTTTTTTTTTAATTTTAGTGAAAGGACAGAACAGATATCTCAGCAGGGAATTTTGAACTCTTTTTAATAATTACCTCTTTTCAATTTTGTACCTGCAGAAACTTGACATAATTACATGGCATACTAGGATGCATACCTATTGTAAAAAAAAAGGTAGAAATGTTAAGGCTTGCCTGTATGTTGTGTGTGTTTCTTCAACATTTTGGAATCAAGTATTCCATATCAGAGTCGAGATGTGAGGTGACATTAATATCATGCCTTGCAGAACGCCAGTACTTAATCCATGGGGCTGGGCTGTGTGGCAGGGCGCAACCCATAGTGCTTTGGGGGAACCTGCAGCTTGTGGTGTGTGTGCTGTGGTGCTACTGGGGAGTCCACAGCCAGGGTGCCCATGCAGGTGCGGTACAGTGGGGGACCTGAGAGTGAGGCTGATATGCCTGCATCTGGGACTCGGTGAAGGGGCTGCCCATATGCACAGTGCAACATGGGGGCACCCAAAGGACCCAAGGTTTGTGCTAGTATGACCCTTGCTGGTGAAGCCTGGGTGTCATGCAGCCCCTGTCCACTAATAAGTTGAATGGTCCTGTTGTATGGTGAATCAGGACCATGCCTATAGAGCAGGGGTGAGCAAAATACACCCCACGGACCAGATCTGGCCCGCAAGGCCATTCTATCTGGGCAATGGGACCTCTAAAAAATTTACATAATTAATTATTATCTATCCGTGGCTGCCTGTCAAAGATGACAAGGCACCAGTGGCAGTAGGACTCAGGGGGAGCCGGCAGCAGGATCCAGTAGCCACAGCAAGGCCTGGCCTGCCCTGCCCCACCCCGATCCCCTAACCAGAATTCCTTGCCTAGCGGAGGCTTCTGGCCTGGCAACCCAGGGGCTGTTCCCTGCCTCCTTCCAGCAAACTCAGCTAAGAAAGGGCAGAGGGAGGCAGGGGAGGACTGCAGATGTTTGCCCTGGTCCTCAGGGCCAGCTCCTGCCGAGTCCTATGGTCTGGTAATGCAACCAGAAACTACGTGGTTTCAGACCAGCTGGCGGGGGGTGGTGAGAAGTGGCGACGGTGGGCAGAAAAGTGGGGAAATGGCAGCTACAGGCCAGGGGGCAGTGGCAGTAAGCAGGCGGGTGTGAGGGCGGGGCCCATGCCAAAGCCCTGGGTCCAGGGCCAGCAAGAGCCCTGAGTAGCGTGGCAGGAGCGTGGGGCCCAGGCTGGGGTTGTATGGAGCCAGGCCAGGCTGCACCAGCAAGGAGAGCTGGGAGCCAGCCCAGCTCCATAGAGCCCCTGTCAGCCCAGGCCCTGAGCTCCTGCTGCCCTGCTCTCTGTGTGCAATGAGGGAAGGAGAGAGTATGTGTGTATGCTCTTAGGGTGAGTGCCACGCATACCCCACAATACATATGCAGCCAAAACCCCCTTGCAGACCTCCATACCGACAACCCCTCACACACCCCAGCCACCCTCCTTTCCACACATCCACAAGCCCCATACCCACCTATACCCCACATTTCCACACATACACCCACCTGCTCCTTCATCACACATGCATCCACACCCCACATGCCCACCCACCCACCCAGACCCTCTACCTCCCACAATATACAAGAGTCAGACTTCATTTTAAGCTATTGTGCAATCACCTCTATGTACATTACACAAACGCATGTAAATCAGGGCAAAAATATTTTTTTGAAATCAAATTAATGGATGTTGTAGTAGATGTTTGATTTTTTTTAGAATATAATTTGATATTTTTCTGGTTCCAAGATGGCAAACCCATTTGCTGAAAGGAGTACTTCCGGGGGCAAGGGGAGGAACTCCTGGTGGCAAAGTTCAGGGGTTAGGGGGCGGGACTTCCAGTCCCAAAATGGCAACCAAGGGCTGGGGCACCTTTCAAGGGGTAGGGCCAGAGACAACCTTAGCAGGGTGCGGGGCCTGAGTCAAATCAGCCTGTGCTGGGCCCTGCCCCTAGAAGCCGGTGATGGATTCAGCGGCGAGGGGATGGGGTGCTGAATGGCCGGATGTGAAGCCGGCAGCAGTGCAGAGTCACCGTGGCCACTCTGCCTGGCTCTGTGGGGCTTGGTGCCCAGGGTGGTTGCCCCAATTTGCCGCTCCCCCAGGGATGGCCCTGGGTGGGGTTACCTATGCGGCCCTTCACAGCTTTACGACACTGGGTAAGCGGCCCTTCAGCTGAAATAATTGCCCATTCCTGCTATAGAGGGTCAAGTGGATATGTAGGTATTTCCTGTTACTCCCATGATCTGTCACTGCCACTATACCACAAGATGTCAGACTTTAATGGCTGTTTTTTTTCTGTGAGTTAACATTTAGTTTGATAATTTAACAGGTGGGGCATTTTACACTCCAGAGACAATTGATACAGCTAGATTGCACTACCGGAACTCATGGGCTCCAATACTGCATGCAGTGGCACTCTGGCTAAATAGTACAGGATTTAATACTTCCGAGTCAACAGAAGAAGCAGCTGCAGCAATACCTAATTCGCAGAAACGTGCTACTTCTATTATGTTAAACCAGGCACCTGGAACACCACCTACCACTAAATCTTTGCTAGAGATAAACAAAGATAGAATGCATTTGATTTTAGGTAAGAGTCATGGATTACATTTCAGAGTTAAACACAGCTGCTTTGTGGTATTAAGTGGATATCATTTTCTTAACATTTAATGATATTTGGTGATAGTGAAAATGGCCCATCTATCCATAGATTTCATAGATTTTTAGGGTGGGAAGGGACCTCAGGAGATCATTGAGTCCAACCCTCTGCCCTGGGCAGGAAAGAGTGCTGGCGTTAGATGACCCCAGCCAGGTGCTTGTCCAGTCTCCTCTTAAAGACCTCCAGGGTAGGGGAGAGCACCACCTCCCTTGGAAGCCTCCAGATTCTAGTAACGCTTACTGTGAAGTACTTCCTGATGCCCAATCTAAATTTGCTCTCTGTCAATTTGTGGCCATTGTTACTAGTTACCCCAAGGGGTGCCCTGGTAAATAGAGTGTCTCCTATTCCTTTCTGCTACCCCCCCCCCCGATGAATTTCATAGAATCATAGGAGTAGGGTCAGAAGGGACCTTACAGATCTTCAAGTCCGAACCACTGCCAGGGCAGGAGAAAAAAAACTGGGCTCAAATGATTCCAGCTAGGTAGGCATCAAGCCTTCTCTTAAAGACCCCCTAGGGTAGGAGCCAGCACCACTTTCCTTGGAAGTTGGTTCCAGATCCTAGCCGCCCTAACTGTGAAGTAGTTCTTACGGATGTCTAATCTAAACCTCCTGTCCAGCAACTTGTGGCCGTTATTCCTTGTTAAACCAGGGGGTGCTAGGGGAAACAAGGTCTCACCCAAACCCTTCTGGTCGCCCCTAGTGAGTTTATAGACAGTCACCAGGTCCCCTCTCAGCCTTCTCTTGTGAAGGCTGAACAGGTTCAGGTCCCACAGTCTCTCATTGTAGGGTCTGCCCTGTTGCCCCCGGATCATGCGAGTGGCCCTCCTCTGGACCCTCTCCAAGTTGTCCACATCCCTCCTGAAGTGGGGCGCACAGAACTGGACGCAGTACTCCAGCTGTGGCCTGACCAGTGTTGCATAGAGGGGGAGGATCACCTCCTTGTTCCTGCTAGAGATGCACCTGTGGATTCACGACAAGGTGCGGTTAGCCCTTCCAACCGTGACCTCATGTTGTTGGCCCATGTTCATCTTGGAGTTAATAATGACTCCAAGATCCCTCTCTGCCTCCGTGCTTTCAAGAAGGGAGTTTCCCATTTTATAAGTGTGCTGCTGGTTACTGCTGCCCAAGTGCAGCACCCTGCACTTGTCAGTGTTGAAGTGCATCCTGTTTTTGCTAGCCCACCCCTGTAACCTATCCAAGTCTTGCTGCTGTCTTTCCCTCCCTACTAGCGTGCTTACCTCACCCCAAATTTTGGTATCATCAGTGAAATTTGTAGGGGGCCACAAGATCATCTCAGCCTTCTCTTGCGGAGGCTGAAGAGTTCCGGGTCCCTCAATCTCTCCTCACAGGGCCTTATCTGCAGGCCCCTAACCATACAGTAGCCCTCTTCTGAACCCTCTCAAGGTTATCCACATCCCTCTTGAAGTGCGGCGCCCAAAACTGGATGCAGTACTTCTGCTGCGGCCTTACCAATGCCACATAGAGGGGAAGTATCACCTCCTTAGACCTGTTTGTGATGCACCTGCTAATGCATGACAGAGTGCAGTTAGCTTTACTTATCTCTTTGTCACATGGACGACTCACGTTCATCTTGGAGTCTACCATGTCTCTGAGATCCCTTTCTGCTGCTGTGCTAGTTAGAAGGTCATTATCTCCCAATCTGTTTGTGTGCTGGTTATTCTTTCTCCCTAGGTGCAGCACTTTGCATTTATCTTTATTAAACTGCATCCTATTCTGTTCTGCCCAGTTTTCCAACCTGTCCAAATCCACCTGAATCAATTTCTTGCCTACCCATGTGTTTACTTTGCCCCATAATTTGGTGTCATTTGCAAATTTGGACAAAGTGCTCTCCATGCCCTCATCCAAGTCACTGATGAAGATGTTGAACTGTACTGGTCCAAGGACCAAACCCTGGGAACCCCACTGCCCACATCTTTCCAGGTCAATACTGACCCGTCCACCACCACTGCCTGGGTGCATCTCATAAGCCATTTCACCACCCACCTGACCATGTAATCATCTACGTCACAATCGCTTAGTTTATTTATAAATGGGATGAGACACCATATCAAAGGCCTTTTTAAAATCCAAGTAAATGACATCTACCTCAACTCCTACATCTATTGTAAATGACATCTATCTTGATTTTTGCATTCTTTCTAGTGCATAGCCTGGAAACCCCCCTCTTTAGAAAAAAGAATTGTAGCTGTGAAAAAGACCTGTATCAGACTTTGTTTCTATTGTTCAAAGATAAAAATGTGTTGGGTATCTGTATATAGCTCAGATGACAAATTTTAGTATATAGACTTGTATTCTGTTAATAGTTTTAAAATTGTGATCTAGGGAACATTATTCAGTAAAAAGTATTTAGACAAGTCCTTGCTTTTACCTGCACTGCAGTGTCTCATCTGTAGATTTGAAGGTAGTAGTTATCTACTTTTACAGTGCCACTGTAACATCTATTAGTAATGAATCATTTGGTGATTTCAGTGATCAAGGCTATGAGAGTGTCCACATGTACAATTTTCTTAGGATTTAGAATACCAGCTTTCTTAATGTGCTTTATTACTTTTGTGGATTTTCTGAATTCATAAGGATCTCTATAATTTCAATGTGATGTAAAAAGTAATCCCTATCTTTGGATACAAAACACAAAGTTTATTTCTTTTCAGGTGTTAGTATACAATTCCTCTGCTCCCCTAGGCCTGAGGAGCCTGTTGAACATGTCACATCCTGCTTACAAGCCCTGCACACTTTACTGGATTCCCCTTGTGCTAGAATACATATTGCAGAGGATCAGGTATAGTACACAAGTCTAATGGTATATTTTTAGACAGCTCTATTGTACATATGTACATCGTGCATGTGATATGATGTATATATAATATGTAAATGCCATTTATAAAAGTATGTGTGCATGTATACACGTGTATACATACAATATAGATAGTCCATGATTAATCTGTGTAATATTTCTGTGTCTGTGATCATTAGAGCTGATAAAAAAAAACTTAGGCAGAACTAGCTACCAAAACTTAGAAAAAAACAAAAGTATTCTTTTCGTTTCTTATAATGATCTGATTTAAAAAAAAATCATTTTCCATTCTGTGAAATTATTTTTAAAAAGTCTTTGTGAAATTTAATTTTAAAAAATTATTTTAAAAAAATGCCTGGGGTTGAGTAGGAAAAATATCCCTTAAAATAATAATTTAAAAATGAACAGCAACAAACAGACTATGTTTTCCATTTAAAATTTCAATCTAAAAAGAAAAAAAAAATTGTTTCCAAAGTTCCGTTTTTGAATAAAAGCTATGCTGGAAATACTTTTGTCATTATGTTCAGTATCTAACATGTTGCCTTCTGTTATGGAGAGACATGTATGAGTTGTATACCCAACAAATAAAAATTCTGTCTTGTCATTAGAGAGAGATTACTATTTCCTGGAGGTTATGGGATTAAGTCAGATTCCCAGGATGATTTTTGTGCAGAATAGGGGAAATCCAGGGAATGTATAAAACTTTTGCATTTGCACCAGCAGATCATCTTTAATTTTTAATAGCACTAAAGTCAGTGTCAAGATCATTGCTTACTCTATTGTCCTTAATGCCTAATAAATCTTAGCAAATAAATAGATTTTTATGTTTTTCCTTTGTTTTGTATACTATTGCAGTGTAGAAAACACTTGGGAAATTTACATGGAAATCTTTAGAAAGACTAGTAGTACAGAGCAAAAATAGTAAACCCTAAACCTTTTAATTTTGTAGCTCTGGAGAGTTGAGGAGCGAGTCTGTTCTCCTTTACTCTGCTGTAATGCATTACAATATTCAGGAGATATTTCTGATCATATGAGCTCAGTGCGTTTAGTGAAATACTGTTCATTGCTTACACATTGCAGCCATGTCCAAGACGTGTATTAACAGTTAGGCCCTTGCCCCATGTATGCATGGCAGGAGATGTGATTTGATATCAGGGAGCAACCATGCCATCATTATTTGTCAGTTCAAAGAGAGCCTGGGATCATAATCTCGGCCTCTCACTGCATTGGCAAATTGAAAGCTAGGTGCTGTAGCCCCATGTGCAAAGCCAATAGTCTGCTGATGGTTGGCTTCACCTTGGACAGCCCTGCGTCTCCAGTTAACCTGTGGCTGTCCGACAGACAGTCAGTTGGTTGTTGGCCCTGGCCAGACATCCTCAAGTCATGAACTTGGGTTGTTCAGGCTGGGGCTGCCGGTCACTTAATAGTCATAACATGTTGATTGCATCATAACTGTAATGTGTAGACGGGGGCCCTAGTTTTCCTAGGTCATCTTCTTTTAGCAGCTTACGGTGTTTACAAGGGATATAAATTTTCAATATGCTGTTTAGAAAATACTCAACCTGCTGGATAAGTTTTTGGGGAAGATATATCATGACCACCTTTATTTTTCTATGAGTATAGTTCTTAAAAAATGGTTTCTTTGGCCATGAGAAGATTTCCCATCTATATGCAGTATTCCATATTTTCCAGAAGTCTGTGAAGTTAGTTTTCAAGCTAGCTGGGGTGAATAAAGCAAAAGAGACTGCAGAGTTCAGTCAGATGCATCTATTTAAGTATTGTCAGGCAGGAGGGTCTGCAGATATTTTGCACTTTTACATTTTACTTCAAAATTGAATCATTAGAGTAAAAACAAAAAAAAAGAAGAGAGAGGAGCATTTTGGAGCAGCAATCTCTCATGTTTCTCAAGGACATATCACAGTGAGCAGTCTTTTGCTTTTGGAATTAGATTTAACCAGTTTTCACTTCTGAAAATACCGGATTGTGATGCGTGAAAAGCATTTGTTTTAGAGTAAGGAAATGATTTAGCAAGTTAAAGGGCGGGGCAGGCCATATTCAAAAGATATTTTTTCAGAACTAAATTGTAAAATAAATAGGGTCAGAGTCTATTCCATCTATTAGATGTCTAAGTAATCTTGAGCACCTAAATGCAGTCCTAGTCCACTCCATTCACATCCTTGAAAACCTGTTAAAGCAACTGCTTGTGTAACACACTGTAATCTTAGCTTGAGCAGTAATATCCACCTTTTATATCAGTAGTTTTTCAAGACTTGAACAGGATGGGATAGCTTTACACTTAGCTGTCTAATAGCTGAAATAGGGTCTGGCTCATGGTGTGTGCCAAATAACTGCCTTTTTAAAACTGAAAATATATTTTGTCTAAGAACAATAGTACAGTGGTCAGACCCATTTTTTCTGTTTCTCTTATGAACCATTCACTCCTAATTTATATTTCTTTAAATACTTTTCTCTTTTCAATTTATCCCAGCTCCTTGGTGTTGAACTTCTAAGTGTATTGCATCGACTTTTATTGACATGGGACCCTCCCTCCGTCCAGCTGCTCATTACTGGAGTTGTCCAGCAGATAGTGAGAGCAGCTCAAGATTATTTGCAGGAAAAAAGAAACACTCTGAGTAAGACTATATGTAACAAATGTAAAACTGTTTGTCTTAACAGAGGAAAATAGTGAATTGGGTGATGAACTGAAATTTATGAAAGCGTGGATCTAGGTAAAAATGTTTCTTCCTTATTATACAGATCCTTTCAGTACGTTTGTAGCTATAGATGACCTTTTTTTAAATTAATATTGTACCAGCAGGGTTCTTTCTGTATCAGAGACAAGACCCCTGCTAGTACAGGTAGGCTTTATCTCATTTCTCTCATAGTTTGAATCTTCTGATTTTCAGGTTGCATTTATTGATGGCCTTTTTATATATCCATTTGTTTCTGTGCTTCCTTTTCTTTTCTTGTGTTTACAGAGGGCAGTTGTATCCTCTCTTATCCTTTGTTTTGCTAGACTATTTAGTCTCCTCTTGTATGAAACTACTCACCTTTCCCCAGATTGTCTTGGTCAGTGGTGCTCAACCTTTTGGTCCCACAGGTCAAATGAGTGGTGCAGCGTCAGTCCCTATACTGGATCCCTGGGGTTGCTCTTCGATCAGGCCATATGCTGCCTGGTCCTGCTTCATACTACCTGAATCCTGTTTTATGCCTCCCTGCCCCACATGCCTGTATTGGATCCTATGCTGCCCTGGTTCATTGCACCTGAGCTAGCGCACAGGGCCATGCTGTCTGGCCTGTAGGGTTCCCCATGGGTCTGGAAATTTGGCTGTGCTGCCAAATTTTCAGACCTGTGTGGAGCTCTGCAGGCTGGAAGATATGGCTTTCTGGCCCATAGACCAGTGGTTGTGTACCCTGGGTCTCAGTAATTCCTCCCTTGTAAATGCACCAGTTTAAATTATTTTCTGATTATAAATAACCAGAATTGCACACAGGCATTTCAGATGTACATTGTCATCAATACTTTTCTGTCTCTACTGGAAGTAATTATTAATATATTCTAGGATCACAGTGGCTTTTTTCAAAGTCGTATCACACTGGTAGTTTATTGTCATCTTGTGATCAGGTAAAGCACCTTTATTCTTTTTGAGTGGCATTCTGCTCCTTTTTGTCATCAATAGAATTTTTTATTAAAAGACTCTAAGGCTATAAACAGACATTTGTCCTTGGAGCAGGATGAACTGTGCCGGGATGTGTCCCAGCAGAGTTGATCTGCTTCATTGGCAACATTGTCCCATAGGATTGGGCCTGTGCTGGTCCTGGGGTTTTAGGGGCCTGATCCTGCATGCCAACTGTAAATGGGGAACTGACTTGGCATGTTTCCCTGTAAATGGGAACTCCAGTGTTTTCCTCATTTTCAGAGGTGCACCCCATGTCTGGGCGCAGCAACACAATGTGCATGTTTGGGGAATTCCCTGCTGGGGGATTCTCAGGATATGCTTCTGGAAGAAGATAATCCAGGCCCCTGAAGCCCTGGGAGCACCTGTCTGGGGCAGCTGGAGTGTATGGGCAGCTCCAGATTGCCTGTGTTCTCCTGTCATAAAACAACTGACATCTGTCACAAAAATGCAGTATAAGTTATACCAGCTAGTGTCATGACCGCAGTTTTGTGCTTTTGTGGTTCAACAAGGGCATGGATCTCTCTTTTATTTGGGTTTTGTGCTGCCACAATAATTCTTATGGTGGTACAAAAGCAAAGTTCATTTATCTTTCCAGTCTCAGGTGGTGTGGTACCAGTTGTTCCCTGAAGCTATTTTAAATTCAGTTGGGCTATATAGACCTATTTTAACCTTCCAAACCTTTATTACTGAGGTGCAGGAGAAGAAAAAGACACAGCTTGTAGATGTGCCAGTTGGGGAAAACAGTCTTCTAAACTGAATACATTTGATACAGAAATAATTGAGAGAAACAATAGCATGATGGCATTTTTGGAGTCATACTGCACTTCAATATTTTGTTCTACCAAATTGTTATGTGCTTATTACTAATAAAAAGAAAGAAAACCTATGACAGTGTACTTCACATGACACTTTCTTGTAACTTACAGAAGTTAGCATCTTACAGCTATAATTTTACATGCAACTTAAAAAAAAAGTTGGAAACTGCAAATGCTATGTTGTAACTATTAAGTATTAATTTCTGGAGTCTTTATGTAATTTTTAAGTCAGTTGTAATCACACCACCTTTAAGGCAATTTTAAAATCCTTAACTATGTTTCAATTTGAAAAGCAGTATTTTATTTAGCAGCTCCATTATCATAAATTACTGTGAACTGCTAGCTTTTCTCAAAATGCTATTCACTCGTACAATGATTTTATGTAATATTTGTTATGTTTTTTATTGTACCAAGCATCTTTCATTGCAGATGAAGAGGACATAAAGGAAAAAGAAACTTGTCTTGTGTTAGGAGAAGGTGGTGAGAGTGGTGGTCTTGTGCCTGGAAAATCTCTCGTCTTTGCAGCTATGGAATTATTAATGTTTATCTTAGTACGGCATATGCCACAGCTAAATACAAAAATGTCAGACTCTCCAAGCCATGTCTCTACTAAGCTCCAGCTGTCTGAAGAAAGTTCTCGTCTTGTGGCTGCAACAGTTACTATCCTATCTGACCTGCCTTCTTTGTGTTCTCCTGCTGGTACTGTATTATAACTAAATATGTAAAAATGAATGTGTTTATGATAAATATTACATACACGGTTGTGTTTGTCTTAACAATACCCAATTGTTGCTGCAATTATATATTTTCTGTGTTGCAGACCACTTTAAAATGAAGCTGATAGAAGGCAAAGATAGAGTTGCACCAATAGGGTGCTGCAGCAACCTGAGGTGCCTTGAGATCTTTTCAGGGATGCTGCGGAGTGTCACACGGTGACACTGTTAGGTGTGCAAACATGATTCATAAGATATCCAGAGATTTTAAGTAGGAAATCATAGTGTTAAAACCGTTCAGACCTGTTGTGGTCTTTCCATTTTCTTTTCAAGAAAAGAATTGCTATATTAGTTTTCCGTAAATGAGTGAAAACTAAGAGCTGACATTTTCGAAGACATTGCCTTGAGTCTAAAAAGGCACATCTATAAAGAAAGAACTCTACCCTGCCTTCTTTCTGGGAGATGTCAGATAAAGAGTGCTTGAGTAGTGCCTTCACCCCTGTGTGAAATGGAGAACTTCTAACATTCAGCAGGGACCTTTCAGGACAGCTAAGGAATTATTGATAACCTGTGAAAGACCTTTTTGGTTGGGCTTTCTTAGCCAGAAGACATGTTTGTTTTGAGGATGCAAAAAAGAGGATGTATACGCCTATGGTATGTTAGGAGATCTTTGGTGCCCCTCGGGATGAAAGGGAAGGGAGAGTAATAACCTAAAGTATTTATATGCCCCAGACATCCTACATAACTTGTGCTATCAACACCCTGAGAGGTAATGAAGCATTGCTATCCTTATATCACAGATGTGGAAACTGAAGACTAGAAAAGGTTTTGAGCTAGATCACAAAGGGCCTTGGCTAAAATTTGGCCCCTTGGTCCAAAAGTATGATCCACATAACTTCTGTGTAACCCGTTAAGGTGCCTGAACCTACTGACACAAACTTTCCCTGGTTGCCCACATTTTGGCTCCTGTATATGCACAGAAGCATGTCATTTAGGCCACTGACAAATATTAAAAAGGTGAAATGGGATTGGATGAAATGATCTCAACAGTTGCACTTCCTGCCATGCCATGCTGATTGAGCGTCAGATCCCATCATGCCATATTGCATTGGTAGTCTTCGTTTCTGTGGCTGGGAGCCCCATCAGTTGATCAGTGCTTCCAGCCACAGGGGCACACCATGATCACTGATGGGATTCCCAGCCACAGAGGTTCATGGTAGCCCCCTGCAGCTGGGAGCCCTGTCAGTAATTAGAGCTCTTAGCTGCAGTGGGGTGGGGGAGAGGCATCTTGCATTCCCATGGCTCGGAGCTCCATCAGCTGAGTTAGGCTCCCAGCCAAGGGGAGCTTGTGCTCCCCCACCTCAGAGTGCTGATCAGCTGACTGGTGCTGCCAACCTCTTGAGTGTGCCCTGGAGGCTAGGAGCAATGGCCACACATTCAATTAAAGATACGATAGGAGCTAACCGTGAAGTTGTTAATTCATATTTTGTGTAATATCTTTGCCACTTATTCCTGGTTTTATCACACTATTAATTGAATGAACATGTGGCCAAAGCACGGTTTAAGATGCAATTAACCAGTTAATCGTGTCTTAAGTGTAATGTGTGTCAGGGACCTTAGTAGTGCTAGGGTTTGAGCAACTTGGCTCTTTTGGAGCCACAAGCTGAGTGAATACACTTGCCTATGTCCCTTGAGGGGCCCAATGTAATGGATTTGCCCAGCGCTTGCCTAATGTACAGAACTGAACTGTATGCAAAACACACAGGTGCTCCTGCTTTGCCAGGAGAAAATGGTAGTGGTATCCCCTTTATACAAAAGCTTGATGGTTAGAGCACTCACTAAGAATATGGGAGAACCAAGTTAAATGTCATGTTCTGCCTGAGGGGATAAAACCCGTATCTGCTGCCTTTCTAGAGAGTACCCTGACTCTGAAGTTATAGGCAGCTCTAGGATAGGGCATTGTCAATGCTTTCTTTTGAAGCTGTTCCACTTGGCAGAAAAGAATACAAGATTCATTGGGTTAGGAGCAAGCACTAGAGCAAGAGTGAGCATGACACAAGCCAAGTATTTACAGCTTGGGAGGATAGAAGTCATAGGTTTTGGTTCTTATTACAAGCACCCTTTCTCTATTTTACAGTCCTTGGAACAAGGACTGGAGTCCAAGTCTTTCCCCCACGCAAGTGAGAGCTGTGCTGCCTCCTATTCTTTCTGTCTGACCAAATGAATCTTGATTTTTTTTTTCCTGCAAAATGGAATAAGTTAATCATACTGTGCATTCAGAATAGAACAACAAATTCCTTTGTTAATTGTTAAAATATGGAATTATATGTATCATTAGATAAATTATAGTAGATTTTGGCATATTTGTTGATAATAGATGCCTCTCTGGGAAAAGATAAAGAGACTATACCGTACTATTTGTTAAAGTTAACAGCAAGAAATGTACCATGTTTTTTATTTCAGGATGCATGACGATATTACCCACAATCCTGTTTTTGAATACAAAAGTGTTGAAAGAAACAGCAGTAAAATCAGTGGATAATCAGGTTCCACCCCCAGTCAGTGCAGCTCTCCAAGGGTTAAAAACTATTGTAACTCTTCCAGTCATCAAGACTGATGAAACTCAAAAGCAGTGGACCAATCTAATCCGAAGCACTCTGGCATCTATCTTGGAATACTCTCAACCAGGTAAGCAATTGACCATCATTGAAGAAGCTTTTAATGGAGAGGCAAATTTATGCATTTTGTATACAATTTTAATAGGATATATTAAGAAAGGAAAGAGGGACGACCCTGTTAACTGTAGACCAGTCTAACTTCGGTCCTGGGAAAAATCTTTGAAAAAATTTGTCAAGGGAGGCCATCAACCACAAGCTCCCAACTGGTGGGGTACTGAAAAACAACCAGCATGTTTTTGTCGAGGGGAGGTCATGCCTAACAAACCTGGTATCCTTCTATGATCAGGTAACTAACCAGCTGGACATGGGACAAGAGATGGATATCATCTACCTAGATTTCAGCAAAGTGCTTGATACTGTTTCCCATGAAATCCTCTCAGGTTGGAGAGTTGTGACCTAGATCAGGCTACAGTAAGATGGGTTGGCAACTGGCTCAGCAGCCATCCTAGTGAGTGGTAATGGATGGAGTGGCCTCATCCTGGAGGGCCATCTCCATTGGTGTCCCCCAGGGATCAGTGCTTAGGCCCATACTCTTTAACATCTTTATCAACGAGCTGGGTGAGGGAGTGAAAAGCTCAATGATTAAGCTTGCAGATGATACCAAGCTGTGGGGACAAGTGAGTACGTCTGAGGACAGGACAGAGATCCAGAAAGACCTTGACAGGCTGGTTCTGCAGGCTGAACACAGTCAGATGAGGTTCAACAGGGACAAGTGCCAGGTCCTTCATCTGGGTAGGAAGAACTCTCACCATATCTATAAGATCGTGGTCCACTGGTCCACTGACTGGCACTGCATCCAAAGGGGACTTGGGGGTGACAATTGACCAGAGGATGAATATGAGCCACCAGTGTGAAGAAATCGCCAACGTAGCGAATGCATCAGCAGATGTAGTCAGTAGATCCAGAGAGGTGCTCCTCCCTCTCTATTTGGCATTGGTGAGGCCACAGCTGGAGTACTGTGTCCAGTTCTAGGCACCACACTTCAAGAAAGATGTGGACAAGCTTGAAAGGTTGCAGAGAAGAGCCACCTGCTTGATCAAGGGCCTGGGGGATAGGCCTTATGAGGAGAGACTTCAGGATCTGCGTTTTAGTCTGACTAAAAGAAGGCTGAGGGGTGACTTGATAGCCACCTACAAATATGTCAAGGGAGAACACTGGGATCTGGGAGAGCAACTTTTCAGAAAAGCACCTCCTGGGAGGACAAGGACAAATGGGCACAAGCTTGTTGGGAAAAAGTTTAGGCTAGACATGAGGAAAAACTTCTTTTCCATACAGGTAACTAGAATCTGGAACACGCTTCCAGCAGAGGTGTTGCAGTTGCCGTCCCTGGTGGTGTTCAGGCAGAGGCTGGACAAGTTCCTTGTTGAGCTCGTTTGAGCCCAATTACTTCCTGCCCCTGGCAGGGGACCAGACTTGATGATCTTACAAGTCCCTTCCAGTCCTTCTTTCTATGATTCTATAATATACTTAAGATTTTGGAGCTAAAAGGTGGGATTAGTACAGTATGATCAGAAAACAAGGAAAAACTAAGAGGTGGCATTTTCTGAGGGGTGCATTGAATCTAAAAACAGAATGAGAACCACTGCAGTAGATCAGATTTACTGTCTTGAAACATACCTCAGTGAAACTGGAAACCAACTGAGCTTTGAGAAGTGGTGTAATAAGTTTTGTAGCGGGGCACTAAGGTGTCTGCTACTTTGAGAGCAGAGATAAGGACCCAGGTGCAGGTTGCCGGGATAACCGGTTAATGAGGGTAGTGACTCGCACCTGCCTGGTCAGCTGACTGAAAGGGGCAGGGCCTGGTGCCTATATAAATTACAAACCTGAGGCCAGGGGGGAGTTGACTGCTGGCTGCCAAGGGGGAAGGAGCTCTGCCTAAGTAAGTGAAGAGGAGAGCCTGGACTGCCTGAGCAGGCTGATACTGGGGGAGAGATGGAGCACCCTTGGGGTGGCTCGAATGAAGTTACAGGTAAGCAGCTAGAATTTATGTTATAGCCCAGGGGCTTATGTTCTGTGTTTGTTGTTTACACTGGAGGTTTGGGTGAGGCTATTAGGGGTTGGAGGAGGTCTCATAGGGGACCCACAGCAGCGTGGGAACCCCAGCCCCAGGGAGGCGCAGGGAGAGAAAGGGCTGTGGAGAGTCTGGGCATCCAGGGAGGCGCAGAGAGAGACAGGGCTGCAGAGAGCCCGAGCACCAGAGAAGGCGCAGAGAGAGACCAAACAACATCAGTTACATCTGCGAGGCTTGGGGCATGGTAAAGGAAGGGGTCGTTGGAGCCACGCAGAGCCCATAAGGCTGGGGTGCACTGAGACACCCATTACTGATCGGGGCCAGGGTACAGCAGAGAACCGTGTCCAGGAGGCTGGATAGGCAGCCTCCCTATTATACAATAACATCAAAGACGTGACGGGCGAGACTTGAGGGTGCTTTGAGGCAAACTTGGCATGGTAAGGGGGTGCTAGGGGAGATCACGGCCACCCCTAGGGCGCCACCCCGTTACAGGTTTCCTGTAATAATAAAATAATTTTTTATTATGAAGAATGTAATAATAATACAATTATGGAGGTAGAAAGGGCATAGATCAGGGCTGTCCAACCTTTTTAAATGTGGGGTCAGATCATGAATTTTTTATCACCCAGTGGGCCGGCAGTCCAGTCCAGCCATGGCCTGGGGGCACAGGGGTCAAGGGGTGCCACCTGACCCCACCGTATCTTCCCTGCCACCTGGGCGGCCTCGAAGATCCTTGCGTACCTGCGTGCCTGGCCTCAGCAGCCAGACGGACATGCGAGGACCCTACAGGGGGGTGCGGGATGTTCAGGGACACCCCCCTGCTCCCTCTCCCCTGGGGAAGCCCAAGCCTGAGCCCAACCGGCAGGGCTCCCTCCCTGGGCCCCACGACTCACCACCCCCAGCATGACGTCTGCAGGCATGGGGGGGGTGCCTGGACAGCCACAGCAGCAGTGGTAGCAGCATCTCCCACGGGCCTGGCCGCAACATCCCTCTGAGCTGGCATCCGTGCCCCCCGTGCCCGTTGCACCGTGACCTGCTCTGGCCAGTGGGGCCAGGAAGGGGCACCATGAGATGAGGGGGGAGGGGAGGAGCTGTACCATGTCAGCAACGTCAAGCTGACATGGTGCATGTGGCAACCTTGTCCCTTCCCCAGCCCTTCAGCAGCCATTAGGAAGCTGCTGGGGGAGGGACAAGGGGTGGGAACAAAAGTAAATAATGTTTACTTTCGTTTCCTGTCGCAACACTTCGGGCCTCAGAAAATGGCTTGGCGGGCCACATGTTGGACAAGCCAGGTATAGATAATTGTAGCAAGGTTCAGAATGGAAAAGGAGATTTACAATAACATAATACAAGCAACCCTCGCCATTCATGAGGGATACATTCTCGTATCCCCTGTGAACAGCGAAATCCGCGAAAAAGGTACTGCGGCGGCAGCAAGCACAGAGCTTCCTAGGAGCTCCTGGAAGCGTATTTAAGATCCAGGTTCGGCATTCACGAATATTTGAAACTGCGAATGGCAGACTCACAAATAGCAAGGGTTCCCTGTACGGAGTACTGGGGGAAGTTAGCCATTGACCAATAGGGAATTGAGATAAAGTTAGGGTGCAAAAACCACTTAGAGATTCTAAGTATGCTTGATAAAGGATTGAATGTACCTTTTCAGTAATAAGAAAATCATACCCTTGACTCATCCACTAAGAGGATCTCTATTTTGTTTTCATAAACTCTAACCAACTTGGATTCCTCTAGGTCCCTACCTTGCCCTTGCACTGGAAGAGCAAAGAGGCTGCAGTTTTTGTTGTCTGTGCTGAAAAGAGATCCAGAGTTACATTATTATTTATTTTGTCACTTACATAGTGATGGTACCTCAGCCAGAATTATCTCACCGCATTCCTTTTGTCTGCATATGAAGATTAAATAGAGCAATGAATAGAGTTCTGCAAAAAGACAAATGTGAGAGTGCAGGGACAGTTGAGCTGATTAAACAGTACCATCCCACTGGCATATTTGAGAGAAGTGAATTATTGCATTAAGTTATCTATACCTGTGGTACTCAACTGTTTGGCCCTGTGGGCTAGATAAGTGGTGCGGAGCCAGTCTGTGGCCTGGATTGGGCCTCATGTGACAGAACCAGGCCCAATGTGGCCGCAGCTGGCTCCTGTACATCTGGATTAGGCCTCACTTTGGCCCTACTTGCTGTTACCAGTCCCACATGCTAAGATCAGGCCCAGCACACTGGGATTGAGCCCTGGTACTCCACACTGCCCCTCCTCAGGTCTTGCCCTGCATGCCAGAATTGAGTCCTGCTCACTGAGTTCCAGCCCCATGCTTCCCTGTGTGCTCGTCTAGCCTTCAGGGTCACGCTGATATACAAAACACTGGGTTTGCGTATCTTCAGTGCATTTTTCAGTACGCTGTGGAATTGAATACTTTACCCTTTTAGAAAGAAGAATATGTACAAGGTGTACTGCATGTGCTTTTTTTTTTTTTTCCAGAAGGTTTATACAATCAGTCAAATCAAAACCAGTGTTTATTTAGAATACTTCAAGGCCCTTCCCAGTGCAGACTTTTTTACCACGCTAGATTTTGGGTTTCTGCCCTCAGCCATTTCAGCTGCAGATGATGTTTAAAAGAATATTTTAATAATGGGAAACATATTTCTTCATTGGATGGTCTTGCCCAAAAGTAGCTTTATTTGCTTGTTTAAATATTAAAACTCATAAAAATGCTTGTAGTCAGAGATTAAGCTTGAATAATTTAGGTTTAATAGGTAGAAGTTTTAGAAATGTTGAAGCACTTTACAACAGATGACTAGTCATTTTAAACAAACTAAGGAATATCAGTCATTGTCTGTAATGATAAAAATGCGGATCTAGTACTGAATAGATGCATATTTGTATGCAGTTGATGCAGTTGAGGTCGTTCCCAGCATGTTTCCTCATTGTGAATTTATCCTGGTGTGGTAGGATTTACTAAACAGATTCTAAACCCTTTTCAGAATAAGCTAACAGTCTGCTCTTTTCTTTTTGTTTTTCAGAGGCCTCTAAGCCTGTTCTTGATGAAGTAAGCATGCTAACAGCTATTGCTCTCTTCCTTTGGTCCGCAAGTGCAGAAATAATTGGAGTGCAGTCCTTGCAGAATGGTTGTGTGAACAGATTTAAAAATGCATTAAATTCTTGTGATCCATGGGTAAGCTTATCACCTGGGAACGTACCCCATAGATATTTGATATAAGACTAATTAATAAGCATACTGCATTTTCTGAGTTTCCTGAAAATTGTTATGACTTTCCGTCAAAAACTAATCAGGTACTGTGTGTCAAATTAGTCATCATTTTAAACTGTTGCACCATGGCATTTGTTAAAAACAAACGAGCCCCTAAGCAACTGTTTAGGGGTTTCAAGTTACTTTATGGTAGATTCTGAAATCCTTAAACGGAAAATTATTTTTGTTCATATATATGAATTTAGGCGAGGAAAAGCCTATGTGGCTAAAGACATCTGTTTTTGTTTGTTAGCCCCACTTTCCCTGATACTGTTTTGACACTTTTTTTCTCAGTGGATAAAAATGAAGCCCCCCATTTCTAGTGATCCTCTTTTTATACATGTGCAAAATTTGTGCGTCTGTTATGTGTTCATCAAAACTCGTTAAATGTACAAATCAAATTTAGGTATGCAGTTACGTAATTTGTGTGTGCGTATCTGAGGACATCTAAAATTGTGACTTACATGTGTGAACTTGCTTGTGTTCATTATCTTTTGAAGTTATCATCTCAGATGAACCTTTGCTAATATGATGCATTTTAGGGAGGTGTGGCTCAAAGTAGTGTGAAATTAAACCTACTTTTAGTTATGTGGAAATCAGTTTGTTTTGTGGGTAGTCAGATATGCAGACAGAAACTCATAAAATGTAATTTTATTCCATAACCCATAAGGAATGCCAGGTCAGAGAGATGACTTTACACTAGCACACCTAAGAAACCCTTATGGTGGGGACCTGAAGTCTCTTCACACTTTTTTGTGACTTGTGCTTTTGGTTTGACAGACTCCATCTGTTTTGCTCTTCCTTCCTCATGTATCCAGAGATTCATAGTCAACAGTTCACTTAATAATAACAGTTCAATTATAGTTGCATTTAAAGTAGCTACTGATTATTTAAGAGTTAAAACTAACAGATTTGGATAAAGAAAACTGTCAACTCTTTTTCTTACCTAGGCAATGACAGCATTGAGCTGGCTGGAAGTATTAGTTATGAAGGTTAGAGGTTAGCAGTGGTAGATTTCCATGTTAAAATAGTGCTTCTCTCTGCTCCCAAAGCCTTAAGACACTGAAAGGACTCTTTTCCTTGATCTCTTTTTAAGAAGAAAAACACCTGTCTTTCATCTAAGAATGAACTATTTTACATAGAATATTCATGTGGAATTCCTCAGGACTTCTTTCCTTTCTTCCCATTATCCAGTTTTTTTTGCTCTCTCAGTATACTGCCAATCCATATTTATTTATGTAGGCTAAAACTTCCTCATCTCTTTTTCCCTACTGCTTATGGAGTTTTCCTATATAGAAAACCTATAGGCCATGTCCAGATGAGCAGGGACAGCGCTTGCAGCAGCACAAATAGTAGTGGCACAAATTTGTCCTGCTACTTTGTGCCGCTGCAAGCACAAGCCCTTACAAGTGCACTTTGTTGGGGGACACATTGTCTCACCTGGGGAAACTGCCCTTGCCCAGCTTCTCGTGGCTCTTCAGCCAGGGAGAGCTGGAAGCTGGGGCCAGCACTATAACCTGATGTCCTGGTGGCATGCTGCAGCAGCAGCAGGACAGCATGGAGCCAGAATGTTGCTCCAGGCTGCCAGGCCTCCATTTGTGCCAGCACACACTTTTTTGCAACATTGTGCTGGGGTTTTTTTTTTCCCACTTTTTTTTTTTTTTTTCCTACCGGAAAATCCTGGTAGAAACATCCTGGAAGTCCAAATGTTGTTTCATAGTTTCTAGGGTCAGAAGGGACCTGAGCAGATCATCTAGTCCGAACCCCTGCCATGGCAGGAAAGAATACTGGGGTCAAACGACCCCAGCAAGATGTTCATCTAACCTCCTCTTAAAAGCCCCCAGGGTAGGAGCCTACACCACCTCTCTTGGAAGTTGGTTCCAGACCCTAGCCACCCTGACCGTGAAGTAGTGCCTCCTGATATCTAACCTAAACCTACCCTCTGCCAGCTTGTGACCATTATTCCTGGTCACTCCTGGCAGTGCTCAGGGGAACAGTGACTCCCCCAATGCCTGCTGATTCCCCCCTGACTAGTTTATAACAGGCCACAAGATCCCCCCTCAGCCTTCTCTTGTGGAGGCTGAACAGGTTCAGGTCCCGTAGCCTCTCCTCATAGGGCCTCCCCTGTTGTCCCCTGTTCATACGAGTGGCCCTCCTCTGGACCCTCTCCATGCTGTCCACATCCCTCTTGAAGTGTGGCGCCCAGAACTGGACGCAGTACGCCAACTGCAGCCTGACCAGTGCCGCGTAGAGGGGGAGGATCACCTCTTCGGACCTGCTCGAGATGCATCTGTGCATGCATGCCAAGGTGTGGTTGGCCTTCCTGACTGCCTCCCCACACTGCCGGCCCATGTTCATCTTGGAGTCAATGATGACCCCAAGATCCTTTTCCGCCTCCGTGCTGACAAGAGGGGAGTCCCCTAACCCATAGGTATGGTGCCGGTTGTTCCTCCCGAGGTGCATCACCTTGTACTTGTCTGTGTTGAAACCCATCCTATTCTTTTCCGCCCCACCCTTGTAACCTGTGTAGGTCTGATTGTAGCCTGTTGCTTCCTTCCAGTGTGCCCACGTCCCCCCACGTCTTAGTGTCATCAGCAAATTTGAACAGGGTGCTTTTTACCCCCTCATCCAAATCACTGATGAAGATGTTGAACAGTGCGGGCCCGAGGACCGAGCCCTGCGGAACCCCACTGCCCACGTCCTTCCAGGTTGAGAAGGACCCATCCACTACCACCCTCTGGGTGCGGCCCTCCAGCCAGTTGGTGACCCATTTGACTGTGTGGGTGTCTGCACCACAGCCCCCCAGTTTCTTAATGAGAACGGGGTGAGAGATAGTGTCAAAAGCCTTCCGGAAGTCCAGGAAGACTATATCCACTGCTACCCCTGCTTCTAATGATCTGGTGATCTGATCCTAAAAGGCCACCAGGTTGGTCTGACAGGACCTGCCACTGATGAACCCATGTTGGTTGCCCCTAAGCATGCAGTCCCCTGCTGGCCCCTCCTGCATGTGGGCCAGCATAATTTTCTCAAACAGCTTGCCTAGTATCGAGGTAAGACTAACCGGCCTATAGTTTCCCGGGTCCTCCTTTCTGCCTTTTTTGAAGATGGGAACCACACTGGCCCTCTTCCAGTCCTCCGGTACCTCACCAGAGCACCATGAGTGCTCGTAAAGCCGTGCCAGGGGACTTGCAATGACCTCGGCCAGTTCCTTTAGAACTCTAGGGTGGAGATCATCTGGGCCGGCTGACTTGAATACGTCCAACCCCTCCAGAAGCTCCCTAACTAAATCCTCGCTAACCCGTGGCCCAGGTGTGCCTCCCCTGGGGCCCGAGGGGGGCCCAGCAGGGAGGTGGCTGTTCTGGTCCCTACTTAGGAAGACAGAGGCAAAGAAATGGTTAAACATGTTAGCTTTGCCGTCCAGTGTGATGACCAAATTTCCCAACACGTGCTGCAACGGCCCCACTTTACCCGGGACCTTCTTTTTACCCCCTATGTATTTAAAAAAGGACTTCTTATTGTCCTTAATCTGGGAAGCTAGTCCCAGTTCCATCTCTGCCTTGGCCTTCCTAACTACCCCCCTACATCCCCGAGCAACTACAGAATAGTCCTCCGTGCTGATGACCCCTTCTTTCCATTGGGTGTAAGCCTCCTTTTTAGCAAGGAGACATTCCCGGATGCTTTTGTTGCTGGTCCATGTTTTAATGTTCACTGTATATGGTTTGTGGCACCAAAAAGAGGTTTGGTCTGCTTGTCTGGATGTGGCACCCATGGTGCCCCTCCTACTGAAATACATACAGAGGTTCTATGAGAAGGAAAATATATGAAAAATGCTTACTTACATTGAGTCATTTAAATCTTTATTCAGACTGAAAATCCTCTGCAGCAGAACTGTCTTTCTCTAGGTGAAGTTGGGGGGTTGTATACTCTGACCATGCTGAAAGTCTACCAAAGACAGACTTGCTGGAGTTCTTAAAACAGTTGTATATCATGTCTCTTCGTTTAGCTGAGTAATCACAATTCTAGGACTCCTGGTGAAGACCAGTGCAAATCGAGAGGGCTAGTGTGCTGAGCAGGAGCCTTTAAATTCCTTAATTTTATATGAACCTTATTAATGATTTGGGTGATGGGATTGATTGCAGATTTGTTGATAACCTCAAACTGGGTAGTGAGACACTGGAGATGTGTTTATCCAGAATGACCTGGAGAAATCTGAACAAGGACAAATGCAAAGTTGTGCACATGGGCCATCCCATAATTGCTTGCAAATAGATTGGGGAATGATTGGCTAGGCTGCCATACTGCAGAGAAGGACCTGGAGGATTACAGTGAACCATAAACTGAATATGAGCCAAGAGTGTGCTCTTGTTGCACAGAAAAGAAAAGCCAACAACAATACTGGGTTGTGTTAACAGAAGTCTCTCTGGCAGATCAAGAGAAGTGATTCTTCTGCTCTGTTCAACACTAATGAGGCCCCACCTGGAGTACTGTCACCAGTTTTAGGCCTCATACTACAGGAAGTGGACAGATTGGAAACAGTCCAGCAGAACGTGACAAAAACTATTAGATAAGTGGTGGGGGTTTCAGTCTCTGACACGATGTTTCATTTGTGGCCACGGGGAGGACCACATGCATACCTTTGCACTTTCACCATTTGTTTTTAATATTTGTATAATAAAGGTTTAAAAAGTTACGATTAGAGACCTGGGAAGCAAGATTTATGAAGAAAAGCTGAAAGCTAGGGTAATTCAGTCTGGAGAAGAGAAGTCTGCGGAGGATTTGATAAGTCTTCAAATACCTCAAGGGAAACTATAAATGGGATGGAGCTAGATTTTTTTTTCTCTGTGCCCATAGGGGACAAGAATAGGAGCAATGTCCTCAAGCTGCAGTAGAACAAATTTAGGTCAGATTAGGAAGAACTCTTTGACTTTAAGTGTGGTCAAGCATTGCAACAGGTTACCTAGAGAAGTTGTGGATTATCCGTCCCTGCAAGTTTTCAAGAGCAGGTCAGAGATGCTTGGTTGACATACTTTAGTCAGGGATGATCCTGCTCTGAGCAAGGCGCTGCGTTAGCTGACCTGATGACATCCTTTCCCACTCTGCTTTTCTGTGATCCCTACTCTGCTCTGTATATGTCCTTAGTTCACTTCTCTCTTCCCTGAAAAAAAATTCCCTGCTTTCTTATCCAGCCATGCTGAGTATCCTTAGCACAGTTTGGTGAGTGACACAGAGTAGCTTGATACCAGCCACAGCCTATCCACACTGTTTGGTACATCAAGGAGAAGATGCTCTGGATTGCATTGTCTGTATAATTCAATTTAGTTTTTCAGCCAAAAAGAAATGCAGCTACTGCAGTGAGTAACTTAGTTTTTATTTATGCACTTTTATCATTAGAATGCACTAAGCTGAATTTATATAAAATAATTTATTTAAAGTACACTTTTAAATGTTACTTTTAAAAAATATTAGTGCCTAAAAGAAATATCATTTTACTTCTAAAACCATTATGACCACCCAAATGCATAGATCTGCTCTGTGACAGCCTGAAAATCAGGAAATTCAGGCTGTATCAGGTCCAACAAGTGAAGTGAATTCCAACATCCTAAGTTCTCAGCTGTCAGACTTTTATTGGGCAGCATTCAGAGGGAAGTTGATGAAACTCTGTCACATCAGGTTCAAAAAAATTAAATTTAGAGGGCAGTAGTAAATAATGTTGTAGAGAACTGACGCTGCATAAATAGCAAGATGACATAATTAGGTCTCTTGTTTTTATAGTTCTACAATTTCAATTTAATCCATATCTTATCTTTTACTGCGTAGGTTTTGTCGCCACAAAATCTTCTCAAAGTCACTAATATATTTCATACTACTCACAGTATTGATCCACACATTGGGTATTGATCCTATTGGGTAACTCATCCTGTTTTGTATTACTTGTTTCCAAGCTCTTAGATATCAATGTCCTGTTGTATTCAAGACCATACTTCTTCATTTGTTCCTATATAGTATTTTGGGAATAGTCCTTCTAAAATCCAGATCAGATATATTGACTGAGGTCTCCTTATTGAAACAATTTTAGAAGATCAAAAAAGGTATCAGTTAGCCATTCGCCTGAACACAGTTTTGTAAATATCTGAAACTCATCTGTTTTCGGTAGGGATCGCTTTAACCTTGTGGAACTGGAAGAGCCTTTCAAATACAGTACTCAGATTTCTCAGATGCAACCAGTGTTGTTGCTGGTAGTTCTAAAATGTATACAGCCAGTGCCCTGTGGCCAAAAGTGACTGATCAGAATGTTTAAGAATAGTTATTAATCTCCTTACTGAGTTTCATGTAGTTATTACCCTTGTTTCCTACATTTGTTTTCTTTTTGGCATCCTTTCCATTTTTGAATAACAGTATTTTTAGCAGTTGAGCCATCTGTTAGTCTTACTGTTTTCTGCTATTTCAGTGGTTGTCTTTTTGTCCTTTATTTTTTTCCCTTTTTTGTCTCCCTGTCTTTCATTTAAATACACAAATATGTGTTGGACTGTTACAGATTCTTAAGTTAATAAATGAATGCAGATTTCTAAATTCATAAGTTAATACATATATTTATATTGACTAGGTCCAAGCCAAGTGTTACCAGCTTCTACTTTCTGTGTTCCAACACACTAACCGTGCTCTGTCAACTCCATACATCCATTCATTGGCACCGATAATAGTTGAGAAACTGAAAGCTGTAGAAAGGAACCGCCCTAACAGCAACACAGAGCTTTTAGCAGTCCAAGAGGGAATAAAAGTCCTGGAAACATTGGTTGCCCTTGGTGAAGAGAAGAACAGTAAGTATTGTGTCTAGAACACTAATAGTTCTGAAGCAGGAGTATTTTACAACCAGCTTGTTGCAGTTGGGGATTTAATGATACACTTAAAAGTGGTTGTTGAAATGGTGCAAAAACAAGTTGTATGATAGTTTTGCATCACAAGAGGTATAATGTCAGGTATCAAAGTGACCCAGTGTATAGTGGCATGTGTTGCACTAGCATTTCAGTTTTTCTTGTATGCTAAAGCAAACCTTCCAAACAAGTCTCTAGGCTATGAACTGGTCCTATTTTTAAATCTTTTAGTACTGACCACTTTGGCATATCCATTACCAATTGTTTTTCTCAGGCTTGGTACCAATATTACCCTCATTACCAAGTTATCTGAGTATTTAGCCAAACTAGCAGGAAAAAATAGTGATATTCTGGTAACTCCTATATGGAAAAACCTTGTCTATTATGAAGCATGCGTTTTGTTATGCATTTAAAATGTATGAACTGTCATATTACATACTTAAAATAAGCACTTTGATTAGATTGCTAAAAAGTAATAAAGGTGCCTGCGTTAGTGTAGTTGCTGTCACTTTTCCAGGGACATTTTCTCCAATATCCATACCATTCTGGGCTGTGATCTCACAAGTTTAGCATGGATAGAATTACAAATGCTTGGGTGGGAAATTTCTAGGATGTTGATGATTTTGAGGATGGTTATTTTTGCTGAACCAGTGCATGAAGGGAGGATTATTGCTATCAGGTATATAATTCCTCAAGTGAAGTGTATAACCAAAGTCCTAAGGGAGTGGAGTTGCTAAAGATACAGTGTGTCTACACAAGATGTTTACTCCATAGTAAAGTCTCCATGTCTACATGTGCGGCCCTATTAGGTCACAGTAAACTAATAAACACTGCCATGGGTTAGTACTTGTAAATGCAGGTACTGTCCTGTGGCAGTGTTCTTCAGTATACCACAGTGCACGTGTAGATGCTGATGGGGCTGGCTGGGGGACTAGGGGGCTTCAGTGCAGGGGCTGCTTGCCGGATAGCGCTGCACTGGAGCACTTGTACTCCATCCAACCCCTCCACAGCATATTGAGCTGGATAGGAGCAGCTCTGGGCTGGCAGGCTGACCTCTTGGGCCCCCTGCCAGCCAAGGTTGCTCAAGCCCAGCTCAGTGTGCTGCAGTCCAGAGTGCACATGTAAATATGGCACCCAGGAGCAATAAACGCTAGCACAATATGTGCCAGAGTTCATTGCATCGCATTAATTTCACGTGCACATGCACCCACAGTGAGGTTCTTCATCAAAGTAAAGCTAATACCTATTGAGAATTTCTAATTACAAAACATCTTTTGTCTTGGGCTCTCAAACTGCTGGAAAGATACACTTTGACTCCCATATGTAAGAGAACAATAGTTTAAAGCTTTTATCGACAGGTAAACTGTGGCCCAAACAGTAATTGTTATGATCAAAATTGCAAAATAAACCTGTGACAGACTAGGAATAGAAATTAAGTCAGCTACTTGCTCTATCAGAAAGTTCAGTCTGGTGTCTTAGGCACATTCTAGTGTCATAGGGCAATTGTGTTGTCCTGGGAGCTTTATAAATGTAATATATTTTATCAGTGTGAGCTATATTAGGTCATGCAGTAATTTCTCCAGTGAAGTGGATGGATAGAATGGGAACAAAGTGTACTAATGCTGGTAAGAAAAAGTAAAAAGATGAACTGAAGAAAAAAATCATCTCATCATCTTTTTGGTTATATATATATGTATATTATTGCTGTGTTTTTTTTTTAACCTTGATACTAAGTTGTTTTATCAGAACTGTAACTGGCACAACTGATTTCCCTTTTAACATGATAATCTTGTATTCTTTCATTTTTAGGAGTCCAGTTGCTTGCTCTTCTAGTTCCAACTCTGATTTCTTATCTTCTGAATGAAAATGCCTTTGCTTCTGCATCTGCAGCTTCAAAAGATCTTCATGAATTTGCACTCCAGAATCTAATGCACATCGGTCCCCTCTATCCACACGCTTTCAAGACTGTAATGGGAGCTGCTCCAGAGTTGAAAACACGTTTGGAAACTGCAGTCCGAGCAAGTCAGGCTAGCAAAGCAAAAGCAGCTGCCAGGCAACCACCACCCACAGTACATTCTGCTCCAACAATTAAACTTAAGACTAGCTTTTTTTGAATTATTTTGACTTACTCCTTTTGGATCATGCATACAATTAAATGGTCAAAAGCACTACATCATTCCTGATGTACTACTGCATATAAGTCTGTGTTTGTATGTCGAAGGCTGTCTAATAGAGCTTTATGTGTAATTATTTGAAATCTGTGCATTATAAGGGAAGTAGTGTTACTAATATTTGTATAGATTTTTAAAAAATGGAATGTGATCATATTTGTGAATGTACGTTATAAATTATCCAGCAGATTATCCATAGTCTGTCCTGCTAAACTGAGTTATTTATTTTTAGACCAGTGACCCTGAACCTTGCAAATGTGTCTTTAAAAGCCTAGTTCATGTTCTGCCAACATACAAAGTGGGAAGGGAGTGGGAGGAGAAATGAACATGTAGTACATCCCATTTTATCTCTGGGAATTTCAGGTGTGGGAACATACATTTTTTTTCTTTAAAAAAAAAAATGTGGAGCTGTTGCATATCATTGAATTTAAAAAAGCTGGAATTGAAATGTTTCAGTCATTTTTCAAGTGAGTTTTGATCCTTTCCAATCAAGCATGCTAAGTGAGACACCTTCAATTGTGTGTGTTATCTTTTTCTTTCCAGAGTAGTTTCCATGAATGAAAGGATTCAAGGAGCCCAAACCCTTATCTAAGATAAACAAGGTTTACAAATAGGACTCCATAGTATCTGCATTTCCATAGTTGTGGAATTTGCCCCCAGCCAGAGACGACCCAAGCAGGTTGTGGGGCCCAGGGCAAATCAGCCTGTGCCCCCAGATGTGAGGAAGCCAGCAGTGGATTCGCGGGGGGCGCAGTTTTGAGCAGCTGGTCATGAAGCTGGTGGCATCACAGAGTTGCTGCAGCTGCTCTGCCCAGCTCCATGGGGCCCCCCAAAGCACGGGGCCCAGGGTGGTTGCCCTGATTCACCCCTCTTCTCCCCCCAGGGACAGCCCTGCCCCTAGCATAGGGGTCTGTGGGAAACCATTTTCCTACTTTGCTCAGCTCTCCTAGTTCAGCAGCATTCTGCAGATCAGTCCTATCTCTTTACCTGGGTTCTCAGATGAGGAGCACTATGATCGTGCTGTAAGATTAGAGCCCATAACTGAAGCCTTTGCACTCTTTCTCCTGGCTGACCTCAGAAAAGGTTGGTGGAGAGCTCTCTTCAGGCAGCTATTTAAAAGGGCAACTAGAGCTTTCACCTACACTTTCTAGTGTTAGGATTATGTGGAAAGCATAGAGCCACATATTCTCTGCATGCAAGACTTAAACATTTATGCCGAGGACCTTGATTTAGGAATTGTATTAGTGCTACCTTCATTGGTAACTGGGAATTCTACAACTGGCACACCTGGGAAAATACTGAAGAATAATATTTTATTGAAGTAAATGGTTAAAGCATCATTTCCTATGTCTCTTTAATATGTAGTAGAATCTCTGTACTTTCATATCTTTATAAGTAAAATTTCCCAGTTTTCTGCAGAGATCAGGAACTTCTTTTATATGACTGTGGTTTGTTGTGTCAAAACCTAGAAGTCCTTGGTTTACAAATGCAGGGCATATTTTAGTGCTTTAATCTTTGCTGTCTGGGAAAGCTTATACCATGTCCATGTACTTTATCCACAACATTTGAGAAGCAGATCCTGATTTTTTAAAATTATAATAGGATCTGAATAACAGTAACAATTGAATGTGATTGACATTTGGCTGGAAAGGGTGTAGACTTTGATCTTCCTGTGGTCATTTACCTACCTCTTTCTTCTAAGAAGCCAATAATCTAGCCCTATGCAAATTATACAAGAGGGAAGGGCAAGATGAACTGTAATTATATTCTGTTTCCTCAAGAACCAGATAGCGTTCTTTTGACTTTTTATTGCTGTGTTAAATACTCTGAAAAGTTATCAATTCAAAATGCTGTCTGACCAGTATTAGAGGAATGCTGGAAGTCATGTGATCCTGCAAACAGTTACTACATAGCATGTGCTTTATTTCTAAGCTTAGTTCTACAGAGCTAGACTAGAGACATCAGGCATGTCTACACGTGATGCTACATTGCTGAAGTGATGTGCTACGGCAGCATAACGTCCATAGGTGTCTACACATGACTGTAGCAGTGCACTCCCATTATAACTTGTTGTACTGCTACGACAAAGCAGTGCTAAAAATAACCATGTGCCATGCATACGGTCCAGTACAGGCAGTTACTGCATCATGCTTTAGTACTTCCAAAAAGAAGTACTAAAGCACAGCACAGCAACTATGGCACCACAGGGCAAGGTGTAACATTTACAACAGATTACTAAACAAGAATGATTTCAAAACTGAAACGTTAAAAACCTATTTGAACAACAAATGGTGACAAACCTTTATAACATTTAAGAGTAATTTCAAAATAAAGTATCGAAGAAACTCTTTTCAGAAAAGCAAAGAGAAATGAAGACCTCTAAAGGAAACCAGGTGGAAGTGAGGGAAAACACTGTGGTGGTACGTCTTCTGATAGTGTCAAATTAGTTTATGGTTTACAGTTTCCATCAACACTGTACACTAAGCAGCCAGAAACACCAGTTACATTACTGAATTTGTCTGTTGTACACCAAATAGCCACTAGCCATTTTGTCCTGAGCAATCAACCAGTTTGCCTACTTTCCTGGGCTAAGCAGCAGGAAACCTGCTATTTTAGTTTTCCATAAAATAATCTTGTTTTATGTAAGTATTTTTAGCCAGACTTTAGTTTTTCTCAAAAAAAAAAATGGTTGAAAACAAATCTTAGAATGTAGATCTGTAGCTGGCCAATAGTTTGAGGCTCATAGGATGTCAGTAAAAATGTAAAATGAACAAAAATGTTAAGCAAAGTGAAAACAGACCCTGAAAAAGACTGGTGGGTAAAGGAGAGAGACTTTTTCTCTACATTGTATACAGACTGCAAGGGCTCCCATGCTCCACTTTTAGAAACAGGTTTCTTAATTTTCCTGTCTTCAGTCTTGTCCTTTCCCTGCTCCTACTGCAGAAAAATACACACTTGATTTATATATATGTTTTGGCAACAAATGTCATTTGATTTAAAAAGAATACTTGAAATGTCTCCTTCCCTTCCCTGCACCTTTTATTTTTGCTCCCTTTCCTTTCAGTTTACTTCAGTTCTTTACTATTCCATCTTCTCAGTACCTCCTATATTCTTAATTTCGTTTCAAGTTACTATAATAGCTTTTTTCCTCCCTCTTGAGCACCCTGAGATCACTTAGCCTGTGTCATCTGCAAACACAGCATTAATCTCTTACTGCTGGGTAAGGAGACAACAAAGACGACCTGAATGTATGAGCAACAGGAACAACTCTTTAGGCCAACTCTAGCATTCCCAGTGTACATACAAATAACAACAAAGGCTCTAGAGACACTTTTCAGTACCTTCTGTGTTAGTGGACCTCTATGGATATTTAGTCTGTGTCAAGACTATATTGGTGCCCTGTGTTTGCAGGACTTTCAGGACTAAATGAGGCCGTAGTGGCCTCATTTAGTCTTGACCCATGGCTACTGTCTTACCTGGAAGAGAATTGTTTTCTGCTAGCATTACTTGTCTAGGTGCAATGCCTGTTTCCATGTCTTAATTACTCTCTTGGTTTCCTTTCTCTGTGATTCTGGAGTAGATCTCTGAGCAGGCTCAGTGGCCTTTTGAGTCCCTCTCCTTCCTAAGGAGTAGAAAGGACTCTCATTAAGGTCCAGGGGAGCTGAAGCAATGCAGGAGGATAGTGCTGTCTTCAGGCCCCAGGTGGTGAGATGTGCCCATGGGGGTACAGGCTGGGGGCTGACTGCCTGAGCAGCAGCTCTTAAGAAAAGGATGGGGGGTGACAGTGGACAATAAGCTAAATAGGAGTTGACAGTGAGTCCTTGTTAGTAGGAAGGCTAGTGGCACACTGGGCTGCATTCGTAGGAGCACTGTTAATAGATTGAGGGAAGCTATTCTTCCCCTGTATTTGGCACCGGTGAAGCCACAGCTGTAGGGCTGTGTTCAGTTTTGGGGCCCCCACTACAGAAAGGATGTGGATGAACTGGAGAGTCCAGCAGAGGGAAACAAAAATGGTGAGGGGGCTGGGGGACATGACTTGTGAGGAGAAACGGGGGGAACTGGGTTCATTTAATGTGGAGAGAAGACCATAGGGTGGATCTAATAGCAGCCTTCAACTACCTTAAGGGGGCTGCCGAAGGGGATGGAGCTAGATTGTTTTCAGTGGGGGCAGATGACGGAACAAGGTGCAGCAAGGGAGGTTGAGGTAAGAGATTAGGACAAACCTTCTCACTAGGAGGGGGGTGGCATGCCCTGGCAGACAAAGCCCTGGCTGGGATGGTCTAGTTTGGCGCTCGAAGGCATTTTGCTTGGCACACGTACCTCTGAGTGACTGGCAGGGAAGGGGCCGGGGCTACACGGCAACAGCAAGGATCGAGTTCCTCGTGGCACCCCCGTCATCCATCCCTGCCACACCAACATTTTACTGGTTGAAGTTGTGGGTGTTTTTGGCACTCTGCCTCAAACTGTTGCTGACCCCTGGTCTAATTCCCGCTTGGAGCAGGGGGGTTGGATCAGCCCTCTGAGCTCCCGTCCGGCCTTTACTGTCTGTGATTCTGTGGCTCGGCGGAGGGTTTCTCAACTCTCCTCGGGCAAGGTCAGCTGGACCTCAGCAAGTTCCACCAGGAGATGGGAGGCGCCGCTCAGCGTGGAACGTGTGACGTAGCTGGGCGGAGCCGGCTGCGCACCCCGGGGACTACACCTCCCGGCATGCCACGGGGCCGGGGATTGTCCCAGCCGAGCTGCGGTAGCGCGCGGGGGCGGTGCGCTGTCAGGCGCCGTGACGCTGAGGCGGGCGCGAGGCAGGCGGGGCGCGCCCGGAGCTGTGGGTGCTCCGCCGGGCGGGGGGCGGCGGCGCCGCCGCCATGGACGAGCAGGCGGGGCCCGGCGTCTTCTTCAGCAACAGCAACAATAACAACGCACTGCTGCTGCCGCCGCCGCCGGGCCCGGGGTCGGGGCTAGAGCCGGGGGAGGCGGCGGCGGCGGCGGCGGGGGGGCCGGGGCCGGAGCGGGGGCGGCCCCGGCGGCGGCGGCGGCGGCGCGGGCGCAGTACAGCGTGCCCGGTATCCTGCACTTCCTGCAGCACGAGTGGGGCCGCTTCGAGGCGGAGCGCGCCGAGTGGGAGGCGGAGCGCGCCGAGCTGCAGGTACCGGCCCAGGCAAGGGCAAGGGCGGCGGGACCCCGGCCTCGCACGGCCCCGGGCTCCTGACCCCGGCTGTGCCCGGCCCGGCCCCACCAAGGGGCTGCGGGGGCGGCGCCAACGCCAAGTCCGGCCCAAAGGGGTGGGGGCGGGGCGGGGCGGGACGGGAGAAGGGGCTTGGGGACCTTCCCTTTCCCCTCCCCTGGGAGCCCCTCTTTGGGGACCTCGCCTTTCCCGCTCTGCCTTCTCCCTGCCCCACTTGGGGGCCTCCCTCCCTTCCCTCTTCAGGACCTACCCATTCCCTGCCCCCTCTCCCCTTGGGGACCTCCCCGTTGCCCCCCTGAGTGGGCAGCTCTAAGGGACTCAACATGTGACCAGGCTGGTGCTCTCAGTTGCTCCCCACCTGCTACTGCTCACCCCCACTTCCACAGGAGCATCCCTATGCCTGGGCTGGCGTCCGGCCTGGTCTTTAATAAGGGTTGCGTTTGGGTCATCTGCATCTTGGCGGGGTGTGGAGGCAGGGGTCTCTGTGTGAGGGGATGGGGATGGGACAGTTTTGTCTTGTAAGTAAATTTAAAAAAAGCTGGATAGGTATGAGGTGAGGGAAAGAGGAAGGAATCTTCTAAGCTGGAGCCAAGGGTCCCACCTTCTCTGATGAATTTCTCAGCAATCTGACCAAGATTGCTCTTAGCAGCTGGTGATAGCAAGCCTGTTGAAAATGAGCCTGCATGGCTGGCATGTGGGTAGCAGCGGGGTCTGGCAGGCTAGGTGCCTGGTGGAGTCATGGCAATACAGATCAGTTCACCTGAGGTTCCTGTCTGTGTCTCTTCAGCGTCATAGGTGTAAAGGATGGAAATTTGAAAAAAGAAAGAGTCTTGAACAGTATTCTTAGAGCAGGGGTGTCAAACATACATCCCCCCAGCCAGATCCAGCCCATGGCTTGCTGGACTGGCCTCATGCACCAACCCCAGCCCTACACACTTAATATGGTGCATAGACTAGACTGCACACAACACAGGGTGTTGTCTGGGGTGTGCACTGTATGCAGTGCACCACTGGACCAGCCCTGTGTGGTTGCTCCTGAACCAGTCCACGTCAGGCCAATGCAGAACCAGCGCAAAGGGCTGGTCCAGTGGGTACTGTATACAGCCTATGCCTCCAGCTGCCCCTCTGTGCCATGTGTAGTGTGAGTGGTTGTGATTAGTCCAGCCCTGCACCATATGCTGCATGCACCAATCCTGTGGCTCTGTGTATGTGGCGCACAGGGCTGGCATGGGGTGTGGGCAGGACTCAGAGCTGCAGGCAGCATAAGGAGTCCAGGGCATGGGCTGGACCCAATGCTGCAGGTGGCACAAGAGGGCCACGGTGTGGGCTGCATGTGGTGCCCAGTACCAACCCTTTCCGATGTACCAGCCCCATACGCAACATGCACAGCAAGCCCCAGGGCCAGCATATGCTGCACATGGCACAAGCTGAACCCAGAGCCACAGGCACTGCACAGTGGATTGGTCCTGATTTGTCCTGGTTACTGCTCCAGCGATCTTCATCTAGCCCCTGGATGATGACACCCCTGTCTTAGATATATTAATTTGTAATATTTTGCACATGCAAAGCACTTTTCATCAAGGGATTAAAAACAAAGTATTACAATGCTTGTTAAATGCATAGGTTACATGGGGAAATTGAGGTAAAAAGCTTAAACTACTTTCTGAGGTTGTACATTGTATCACTGGCAAAATTTGGAATACCAGTTGTCTGCTTCAGCCACTGGGCCTTTTGGCTCTCAACAGAAGGTTATATAATTATCTTTGACTGGCACTGCCACGAGTTGCAACCACACTTATCTGTTGGTGATAGTCAAAAGGTGAGACATTCTTTGTCTCTTTTGTAAACATCAAAGCAATAATTTCCATCCTGACCATTTACAGTTCAGTGCTTTCTCATCTGCATTGACAGTTTGTGTCAAATACCTTATACTCATTAGGCAGACAAGGTTCTTTGGGTAGATGTGATATCTTTTATTAGACCAACTAATAAAAAAATAACACATCTACCCAAAGAACGTTATTTGCCTATGTCCTTAGACCAACACGGCTACAATAACCAGCAGCCCTTATTCTCATTAATAACTTTTTTTTTAAAGTTGATTGTTTGCCTGAACTGTGAGCAGAACTTGGTTTTAGCCTTGAAGCTGGTCTGTACTGAAGTGTTTAATAGAAGTTTTGAGGCGGTATAGTATCTTCTTCCTTGATGTCAAATAATTCCTTATTCTGTATACATTTACTAATCTTTCATCCAGTTTGGTTTTAAATGTTAAATTATCACTTCTCTTGAGAGCCTGTTCTCCTGCTAAGTGATGCCTTTGTATCTCATGTTCCCGATGTTCCCCAATTTAGTCTCATTTCTCACAAGCGTTCTTTCTTGTCCTAACCTTACCTTCTTTCCTACCAAGGCATATGCACCCTTTGTCTACTGCTGTTGTGTTTTTGCTTTCTTTTCCATAGTCATGGGTTAATTGCATTATATTTTAGAGTTCTTAATAGCACATCAGTACCACTGTAACTTCTCACTTCCATTGGTACATTCTAGTTCAGAGGTTCACAACCCCTGGGCCGTGGCCTGGTACTGGGCCGCAGAGGTTTGGCTGCTGGTCTGCAGAAGGGCCAGCATACATACTTAGGGTTGGCTGCTGCTCCACTTTCGGACTGCAGTTTGCCAGTCCTCAGTCACTTCTGGTCTGCAATCTAAAAAGGTTGGGAACCCTTGTTGTAGTTTATTAGAATTTTTCTTTGCAATGAGATTCTTTGTAGTATTCCAGGTTCACTCCCACTAAATCCATGAAGAGACATAGTTATCTTTCCTCTTGTATGATTCAATACTCATAGTTGTATTTGATGGTTTTGACATTAAATGTAAATAAGTCATCAAATGTGACTTGTCTGTCTATCATGTTTATTAACCCATATTTTTTCCATGATTAGTCTTGGTGAACTTCTGTCCTGTTTTAGTGTTCTTACACTCATTATCACACTTCTTGTCCCGCTAGCCTTTCCTTTTTCACATCTGTGCGTGATAATGTATTTAGTAGAATTCACAGATTCATTGACACCTGATAGGGCTGCTCTGTGACTGTTCCAGTAAGGCCTTGAACGTGCAATCTCTGGGTTGTCAACTGTGTGGCTTAGCACTCATGCTACCCTCCATCCCTTCCTGTGAGAGGTTCTGCACATTACTATCACTTGCAAATTTCAAGAGGATGCCAGCTATAATTAAAACTTTCAGTAAGATCAGGACTAAAGCCACATACAGACATTATGTTTCTGCTGGGAGAATCCCTGCTTTCCTGGTAGAAATGAGCTTACAAGCATTTCTTCAAGTCTTCCAGGGAAAATGTGTCAACCTAGAAGATTTCCCTTGAAGAAACTCCTGAGAGTGAATGCTTGTATGCTCCCTTCCCAGTTCTGGCCCAGGATAGGAATGAGGAAGTGGGGCAGTGCTACCTGTGCTGCCCCAGACCAGGAACTGCCCGTTGACTCATGTGGAGGGCAGTGTCTTGTTCACTCCCAGACCGGTCTGGGAGGGGATTGGAGTGCCTTATCCCCAGACCTGGGTGTCTCCAGTGTGGGGAAATGAGTTTTTCCTTGCTGCTCCACTGTCCCAGGAATAGGTGCTTTCTCCATGCCTTCTCTAGATCAGGATCCTCTGGTGGAGTGGAGGAGAGAGGGGGTGGTTGCAGGCTGAATGCCTGTACTACTTCTCCTGGTAACAGTTCTGGCACTGGGAGTTTCTCAGAAATTTCCACCACTAAGAGTAAACACCTGTTCATGGCCTAAAACAAGTTCATGCGTGTCTGTTTGTTGCTTATCCACTATCCATGTGCTGTTTATTGTTGATTTTTGCTTACAATAGTTTAGTTGGTTTTCAGTCCATGCAAATATTTGTGTCCAGTCAGAATGCCAAGAGTATGATATTTAGGAGGCATTGGCAAATGATAGTTTAAAATTAGTAGAGTTGGAGTGTTGTAGCTGCAAAGGTACAGGAAATATGTAAAAAGGAAGTTTTTTGGTGATATGTTTTATTTGACCAAGAGTATAGTGGAGAGAGCTGTTACATGAGCTTTTTGAGCACAAAAAGTCTTTTCTTAATTATAAAATGTAGTCTGTGTATTGTTTCTTCTGTTATCTCCTAGCTGTTTGGGGTGATTTTTTTTTTTTTCATGTAGCATGTATTGCTATTGAGAATGGAAGTTGATGTAATTGCAGGCAGCAGTGATTTCCCAGAATTTTCACATAGCTTTGCATTTCTTAGATTCTTTTGGCAGCTGCTTAGTGTAGCTGGCTAGGAAAGGTTTTAAATTTTCAATGTTTTCATTCTGCATTGGAATGAACCTTTCAGAGTCTTTCATGAAAAACTGTGCCAGGATAACCAATAGTTTGGTGGCAGAGCACTTGTTTGAGATGAAGACTGAGAGGGTGAAGTTCTTGATCTGAATCTCACAGAACTTAAGCTCTCGCATCTTTGCCTGGGGGTCAGCATTCATCTGTTCTGTAGCCCAGGAAGTTCTCCTTTGATTATTGCTGTTTGAGGTGTCCCACTTTGTATGAATAATCAAATGTTCATTGGGCCAGAGAAAGCAAGAGATGGACTCTAACAGCGTGCTTAACTGATTGACCTTAATTGGTCAGAGCAGAGATTTGAACATGTATCTTGCATTCCAGGTGAAAGCCTTAGCCACCAGGCTTTTGGCTTTTCAGTGTGGGTGAATCTCTGTCCTCTGATTTCATACATTTCATAGATGTTAGGGCTGGAAGGGGCCTCGCAAGATCATTGGGTCCAGCCCCCTGCCCAAGGGGCAGGAAGTCTGCTGGGGTCAAATGATCCCAGCAAGATAAGCATCCAAGTGGTTCCTCTGGTTTTGCCTGAAAATATCATCTTTGTTCAAACCAAAGCATAGGTGCAACTTTGGGTTTGCCAGTGGGTGCTCACTTCCTCCTGTTCCCACGCCGAGCCCCATGCATGCCCAGAAGAGGCAGCACATTATTTCATCCTAGCTCCCCCCACATGTCTTGTGGATGCTAAGTACTCGCTTTTTTGGTGGATGCTTGAGCCCTGGAGCACCCATGGAGTTGGCGCCTATGAACCAAAGCATCCCTAAAGAAATGTATGTGTACATTTCAACGAACTGACGTTTTCTGTCCAAAAAAGTATTTTGTTGAATAATTCCTGATAGGCTTTATTACTTAGTTCTCAACCATTCTTAGCCAATGCCCATTCATTATATGTAGGCCCTGCTCTACGAAGTGTACTAGCCCTGATTCCTTTTCCTATTAAAATTTCCACTGTTAACAACAGACAGTTTATTTGTGGCAGGGGTGGGGGTGGAGATGACAGAACTCTTGGGAATGGTGGAATCCAATATGGGCAAATCAGTAAGAGTGTTCTGTTGATATAATTTGCTTTTTCAAAAAGTTAATAGAATAAAGATGACTGAGTAGACACACTTGTTGCTTAGGTTTTAAAGAAGCTTTTGGAAAGATGCCTCAAAGCAACCAGCAGATAAAGGACCAAGTTTTGTCATGGAGTAAAATAAGTATAGGTGATATCAAACAACTGTAATGAAAGGATACTGCTTGCTTTGGAGGGGATTACAAGAATGGCACATTAGAGGTTCATTTCGAGTCCAGAGTTCTTTGATATGGCAAAAGGGGTTAGGCCTGGTTCCTCTTGCTTTTGCTGTTCTGTTCATGAGATTGGAGAATGTGCCATAAGAGCCAAGACAGCTATAGTATTTAGGAGAAGGGGTAATGGAACCAGATAGCTGTGGTTATTTATAACGTGCTTGTGAATAGCAGTTGTTGCTTAATCAAAATAAAGTTTGTCTCTTCCTGTCTGCTGACTTTCAGATGATGGCAAATATGTAAATGCTCCTAGAATGATGATGTTCATTGTAAATTCAATCCAGAGAGACTTGGCAAAAGTTGAAATATTAATATGGCAAGACGAATGGATAGTGTGTTGTTTATGTTGTAATTAGGGCTGTAGCCATGTTGGCCTAAAGGCATGGGCAGACAACTCTTGGGGTAGAGGCAATATTTTTTATGAAATGTACTGTCTCTACCCCAAGAATTTTAAGTTGAGTATATAGTGGTATAAACTCCAAAAGAATTTAATAATTATGGACCGCTAAAGACAAATTGAAGTAACATTTGAACAATTACTGGGTGCTGAATATTGTTAAAAACAGATACACTATTTAAACATGGTAACTGTGCATTGAATGTTTAGGGCCCTGTATAGGCAGAAGTGAGGGATAACCCATAGAAGTTGAATGGCTTGCAAGGAACAATTGTATACAAAAGCAAAACAGTGATGAGTGACATTTTTTGGAAGGGAAAGAGAAGGTGGAAGATTGTGGCACTGTATTTAATGCTAGTTTCTCAAACACAGGTTGAAAATTGTAGAGCTTTGAAGAAGTGACAGAAGTATTTAAGCGGCTGCAAAATTTGTATTTAGTCTGGAAAGAAGCAGCTAGATGAGACTTAAAGTAATTGGCAGTTTTCCTTTCTCTAATTTTTCAGTTGCAGACATTAAAATTGGAGCATTCACTTGAAGCAGAGAATGGAAGCTTTTCATTTATCTCATTTTTGTTAGAGAGTTGTCCATTGATTTCCCCCTTATTCTCCCTGAGCACTTGCTTTCATGATTGGTCTTATTTAAACGAGTGGGACTGCTTGGGTCCATTTACAGGAGATGTTACTGTGCATTTATATCTAATATTATTCTAATATTATAAAAGCCTAAGTCTGTCTGTCTGTCCGTAACACTTTATTTGCGCTCTGATTGGCTGATGGAAACAGCCAATCGGAGTACTCCAAGTGTGGGGGAGTGCTGCCATGATTCTGAAGCTGTGCTGAGGACTAGATGGTTGGGGGAGCTGAGGCCAGCAGCTGCTGGCCCCAGCTCCCCCACCCCCTGTCCAGTCCTCCATGCCACTTCCAGGGAGCGAGGTAGGGGATGCAAGGCCAGCAGCTCCCACTCCCTGCAAGAAGTAGAACAGTGGCAGCATGGGGCATTAGGTGGCAGTACTCCATCCCAGCCCCCCCACCCCATTCTTAACAGGCAGTTTGCTAGTTTCTTGTATAGTCAAGTACTAGATGAAGGCACAGTAACCGGAGTTACTGGCAGTAGTGCTGGCAAACATCTTTTAAGTCATGCTACTGCTCAGTAGCCTAATAATACTGTGCGGTAGCATGTTAGCATTGTGAGTGCTGCGATGTGCTGTTGCTCAGTATATGACTTGTACACAGTCAGCCTCTCATGTAGATGTGCCCCTTGTGTAGGTAAATGATCATCTGCATAAGTAAGGAGTCACTGGGTGTATCTACATGTGCAGTTGATGTGAAGTGATTAAAGTCTGGAGCACTTTAAGCTGGAATCAACTGCTCTCCAGGAGTAGCGTCTACACATGAGCCCAGGACAGCAGCACTTTGAGCTGGGGTAGAGCAGGCCTGGGCTGGCAGCAGGCTCAGGGGGCCAGCCCCAGGCTCTGGATGGCAGGGTTGGGTGGCGGAGAGGCTGGCTGGGGCGTGAGAGTGCCAAGCGTGGCTAGGCGGCATGTAGCAGTCTGGCCCCCTGCTGCCTGGGCTGGCTGGGTGCACTTTATGCCCACAGCCACTGTCTTCATGTATTTCATTGCAGTTAATTATTCCACCCTAATGTGGTAGTCCCTGACATTATCAGCTGCACTGGCCAAAAAAGTCAATTACCGATGATGTTAACCTTCCTTTTATTGGTGCTGATCCGATATGCAACTGATATATTGATGCATCTCTAGTGCATTTGCCTTCCTTAAAAAAATAAATACGTACATGGAACCCAACTTTATGCATTTAACTATCCAAAAAAGAAAAGTACTACATTATGTGAAAGTAATACTTGTACTTATTATTAAAGCCTTGTCTAATTGTTTGTCTAAGAGTTTTCTTCGTTTACAACATGATCTTGGCAAGAAGTATGTAGTTGGAATATTACTGAATTACAAGTAAAATGTTTTCAAACTTTGTAGATAGATTTAAAAACTGAATTTTCACTTATAATGATATTACAGTTAACCTGTATTTCAAAGTGTTAAGTGTAACAGTTTGTGTGTTTTGATAAACTTTGTGGAGGGACCTTAGATACCTGAACTCTTACTTTTATGACTGGTTTTATAATGTTCTCTGTATGTTGTGATAGCTGGAGCTGGTATATATTTAATACTGATCTCTCTTTGTTTCTTCTATTTGGCCAAGACATTTTAGTCAGTCTTTTGATACTGACCTTCATTACATTTCTTTTAAAAAACCAAGGCATCATTTATTACTTCTAGGGCAAGCTGTGTGAAATTCCCAAACAGAAAACCACAAGTGTCATGATTCTTTCTTGTATCCTCACTTTATTTTATAACAAAACAAAATCCACGTGTCTGATTTTAACTGACATTAATCTGTGCTTGCAGACTTACAGGTGAAGGGAGAGAAATTGGAAAACCTACTTGCATTTTTAGCATGCTGACTCAGGCTGCCATGTCTCGTCAGTCATCCATTCTCACGTTTCTCAGTGAGGGAATACTAGAATTGGCTTAGGAATGATGATGGGAGGGGAAGAGATTCTGATATTTCTATTTTCAAATGCTTGGGAGATGCAGAAGTGAGCCAGTGAAGCTGAATCTAGTTTTTTTTTTTTTTTATTAGTACCCAGGCTTCCTAAATAACAAGTTTTTAGACCTCTTTAAGTGGAAGTTTGACTTTTCCACTGTGGAGTTCTTTTTTCATTACTGTAATTACCTATGTTTATCAGTTTCCCAGGCAGTAAAATAATCCATTTTGCCCGCTTCAGTCCCTTTGAAAAACATGTTCTATTTGAATTTGTTATTGTAAGATTAACCCACTGAGGTTTACATAATTCATATTCTGATACTTTGGGGAAGGAGGGAAATACATAGGCTACACTCCAAATTCTATTGTGGGGGTCAAACCTTTTTAGCCCGATGGCCTCAGTTGGGCCCCTGGACACCTTCCCCCCTCCCCCAATGCCAGATCCAGTGCATGTGGCACCTGCTCTGGCCCATCTGTAACCTAGTGGGAAGAGGCCTGGTATCCTGGGTACTTGACTGCTGCCACAGAAGCAAGCCATACTGCTGGGCTGCTTCTTGCAGTGCTGCTGGGGCTCCAGTGTCACAGCTCTTGCCTGAGTGCTTGGCAGCCAAGCCAGTGATAGCCATGATGCAGGAACCCTAGCTGCACCGTGGCTTCTTTCTATGGCTACAGCTAAGTACGTGGGTACAAGCTGCGGTGCCAGAGCCCCAGCAGCACTGTGGGAAGCCCAGAACCCTGGGCACTTGGCTGCCACCCTGGGAGCAAGCCATTGTGCTGGGCTTCTCACAGTGCTGCTGGGAGGCCCAGCACTGCCAAGGCCCTTGCCTGGCGCTGTGGGAAGTTCTGCCATTGCAGCCAGAGTCAAAGCAAAAGTTTGGGACCTGGATGTCTGGGCTGTGTGGGCCAGATCTGGCCCGCAAGCTGTTTGATGCCCTTGCTCTAGTGTGTATTCCCACCTTTCCCCTATGCAGTGTTTCCCTTACTGAAGCAAGCCCCTGTAATACAGAAATCTTTAGTTCGTTCTGAATGAGCATTCCTCTCTGGTCTGGCTGTCTTGTCATGTTCTAATGTAAATCTGCATCCTTTTGAATGTGTGTTGACCAGCAGCTGTTTTACTAATTATGTTGCTTCTCATAAATTATTCAAGAGTTGCCATTTCCTCATTCTCCTGTACTTCATCCAATAGGAATTCTTGACAGATGATTTTCTCCTTGGCCTTTAACCTTTGTCATCTTCATAATAATTGTCTATTCTATGTGTAGTAATGGTATAACTTGGTATAGAAGATTTCATGTCTACTTAAAAAGAGTATATCATTGCAGCATAATATTGTATATGCTATAAATAGCCCTTTTGTGGAGAAAGGGGTTAAATTCAGTTCAAGTAGGCTGCCTTTTTCATAGCCAGCCTGTATTTTAGAAATTTCTCTACGAGACAGTTACCTAAGACAGGACTGTAGAAGTATATGAGTGAAAGTGGCACAAGCAATATGTAGCTTTGCAGCTGGGGGGACATTAAGCAAGTACAAAAACAGCTATCACCGTAATCACTTTGGAGCAGTACTATGGGTTTGAGTTTCAAGTAAGTATGGCTGACTTGGTATTTTTGGGTGTAGAAGTGAGAAGCAATGGCAAAGCCTAACTTAATTGCCTTTGTAAGCACTCATTCCACTTAGGCGGTTCACTTGCTCATTTTGTTAATGGATCCTCTGGTTTTGCCTCTTCTGATCTATTCTAATTTTTCTTGCCCTAATATGAACAATTGATGAAGCAGCAGAACTTCCATCATGTTAGTTTAAATTGATCAATGGTAGTTCAAACCCTTGCTGTTGTTTCTACCCTTGCTTCGTGTGGGAAATTATGCAGTAAGTTAATGGGGGGGTATCTTTCAATATTGGCTTATAACATACTGTATTTTGGGTGACACATCACTGCCCTTATTGCTTATATTATTAGTATCTTATTTGGATGTTGTGCTGCTTTGGCCTTTCATGGGTACGTGTCATCTGCTGAGGAGCCTGCTGGTTGGTGCTCAAAACAAATTCATATCCTCCAATAAGAAAAGCTTATTACAGAAATAATTAAAGGACTAGAGGGATTTGGCTATGGGGAATGATTAAATAACTTGCTGTATATAACTTGACTAATCAATCATTGGCATTTGGAAAAAAATATTTAAAACAGTGCATGGCAGTTTAGTGAAAATGATGAATAAAAAACTGACTACCTGGAGAAAATTGACTTTGAAGAACTCTATTGAATAGTATCCTTATTTGAAATACTTTAACCTTCATTAAATAAAGTATTTACTTGAGCAGCCTGCACTCCTAAAAGCATAGGTGGCATGGCGTATCAGGTTTTCTCCATCTCTGATTTTTATAAGAAATGAAGATTTTAGAAAACTGAATCTTAGTTTATCCTGATGGTTAGTTGCATAAAATAGTTAATTTTCCCAAGAATCTTATATTAAGTAAAACATTGGATGGGTCGTGTATCTGATGCAAATCAACTGAAATAAGGACAATAACTGCATTTTATTGTGATGAATACATAGGTTAATGGTGAGCTTCTGACATTTTTAGTTATCTGCTCCACATAAATAACTTTGCACGTTTTGTGGTTGGTGAAGTACAGAACATCATCTATTTTAACTTACACTTTTACTTTTGTATTGCTTTTCATTATTATAAATTATAATAGGCACTGTATAACACCTGTAGCTTTCTGAAAAGCCCATGTCAGATTTAACATTGACTTCTGAGGCAAAGCTACATGACTCCTGAGGAGAGGGTGAGATTACTGAGTTTATTTAGTCTGCAGAAGAGGAGGCTGAGGGGGAATTTGATAGCAGCTTTCAACTACCTGCAGGGTGGTTCCAAAGAGGATGGAGCTAAACTGTTCTTAGGAGTGACAGATAACAGGACAAGAAGCAGTGGTCTCAAGTTGCAGCAAGGGAGGTTTAGGGTGTATATTAGGAAAAACATTCTCATTAAGGGGGTGGTAAAGCAAAGGCTTAACTAAGCCCTGGCTGGAATGATCTACTTGGGGATGGTCCTGCTTTGGGCAGGGGGTTGGATTAGGTGACCTTCTGAGGTCCCTTCCAACCCTAATTTTCTGTGATTTTTATGATTTGGTTTCTCATTATCTTATCTTATTGTTTGACAAAAGCAAATATTTTGGCCTTCAAGTCCAAAATTGAAAACAAGCCCTAACTGAAAGTACCTAGAATTTTAAAAGACAAGAAATGCAGGCAAGCCAAGGGAAGGACTGAACTGTTGGGATGTGATGGTTCTCATCATTACATTTTATATTTCAAAATACGTTTGCTTTTGCCAAGGTACTATGTATTACAGTTATGAATCTGAATATGTTTGGCTTTAAGAAAATACAAAGTATGCTTAAAAGTCTCTTAAAACAGTAAGCAAATTGTAAGCAATAGAAATCAATATTTTGAATAATTTCCAATGATATATTTAACAGTCAATTGTGAAATGTTTTATTAACTGTGCTAATGCAGTTTTTTAATATTGTAATTGACTTGGCTTTTCCTAAATGGTTTTGCATTTCCCTTTGGACTCAAAAAATATGAAATTAGCTTTCAGGTCATATATACTTCCTTCCCTCACCATCCAGTCTCTATAGTCCAGTCATATTATTCCTGTTTTAAATGTGTATTTTTACCTGGACAGAAATAATACCCCAAAATTAAAAAATAGAAGGTTTCTGGAAAACAGGTATGTGGTAGGAGACCAAGTCCAGGAAAAGTACTTGTCCACACAGGGAGGATAAAGCACAGTAGCCATCCCAAACTAAAATTTGCTATGTAAGGTGCCTACCTCACTTTGAAAGTAAGAGCCAAGCTACATCATGCACCTGTAGTGCACCTAGGTGTCTATATGGGGAGTTAATATGGCATAGCTAGTTATTCTTTGTTATTAATCTAACCTGCTTCTGTGAGACATTTCAATGCTGCTATTTAAACACTTTTAACAGGATTGTGCTCAATGTGTAGGAGTGTTTTCTCCAGTGATCACTCCTAGTAATCACTCGGAGTGATCACTAGGAGCTGGGCCATTTCCCGTGGGTGGAATGCATGAATGGGAGCCAGGAATGATGATTTTGGGTCATAATTCTGAATTAAATTACTTCTGAACTACATATACCCAGCTGTAAAATAGGGATAGCTGTTTCCCCTATTGTAAATGCAGTTAATGTTTGGAGACATCTTTACTAAATAGTAATAATAGAAAATTCCTATTAAGTTGGCAGGTTCCAGAAGTGTTCTGTAAAGCCATCTTAGATTAAACTAATATTCAGTGTCAATAATTTGCATGTATACATACTTTTGATACAAATATATTTTGCTTTGAGCATTTTATTTTAAAGCTTAGCTTCAAATAACATACATTTTAACTTTTTTGCATATCGGGGGGACGGCAGGGTGGGGAGAGGGAAAGAGGGGAGTGAATTTCAGATCCTACGGATTTATAGATTTATAAGTGAAAAATATTCTGGAAATTCTTTTACACTAAATTACAATCTTTTATATATCTGTAAAATATAAACAGTACTTTTATAAAGTTATCCTGAGGCAATATTACTATAACTATCTCTGGCCCAATACTACCAGAACTGTGACTTTACCCCTCCCCACATTGGCTTCACAGGCATGAGACCTTCAGACTTGTTTAGGGCCAGTTAAGCAATAACATTACTAAACATGAAGCAGGTTTTCCCTCCTTTTCTGTTGACAAGAAATATCTGTTGTTTTGGGGGTTTTTTTAATTGGCAGAGAATAAAAGAACAAAGACTCTTATTGTAACATTAACTTAGACTGCTGCACCCACGGCTTTTGATTCTTGTTCAAGGAAATAGTAAACATTTTAACTATAGAAACTATATAAAATGGAATACTAGATTTTGTAAAGCACTGGATAAAGTTACTTTTAGTACCTTAATATTTGTTTTTTCCTGGTATGTTTATTTTTGATTCTGTGACTTGAGTTGTGTTAACACTGCATTTTTATGCTCTTAGTTTAGGAGTAGTTTCAGAGGGACTGTGCCTTTTTATTCTTCATTGCTGAGCCAGCAGGGGCTAGGAGCGCTTCATAGAGAGAATATGTGCTCCACCCACAGGGAAAGCAGCAGTTCCTGCTTTTGCATCAGCCCCTCAGGCCACTTTAGAAATGGCATTATCTTGAAAACGTTATGCATTCAGACCATAGAGAAGGCCAGTTATGGAAAAACCTGTTTGGGTGTGTTTGCCAAGCCTAAGAACTTTTGGCAAACTGCTTATTCAAAACTAAGGGGTTTCCTTCCTTAACTTTGCACACTGTCAAAACATTCAGCTTTAGTTTGATCTATTCTACACCTCTTGTGGTAAGAAATAACCTGTGGATTCTAATTATTCATTTATAAAAATCTGTCATTTGCAGAAGAGTGTAAAAAAAATCTGTTTGTATATGTGTGTGTATTAAAACCTGAGCTGAGACATCTCACTTTTTTGTATTGCATACCATATAATGCAGATATTGTCTCATGGATCACTTGCCCTTCAATTTGTAATTGTGCAGACTGCTGCTCCCACCCTGCCTTCCCTAAGTTTATGGTCATGTAACATCGTTGTGGTCATGTGGCTACAGAAATTGTTTACATAGAAGAGCAATTGAGTATGTTACTATTTCATTGCAGTCTTAATACAGTTTAGAATCCAGAAATATACGTCATGGGTACCAGAGAGTTACAGGATTTTAGTGTTTATTTTGGCTGTTAGTTTTGTATACAGGAATGGAGTCAGATTAATGGGGGGATGGAAGGGGGCGAGTTTGTATAAAGGTATCAAGAATTATGCAAGTGGGTCTTGTAACAATTTAGTTTGAACTGTGAATCAGTGTTTTGGTAGCGGAATGAAATTAGCCTGTTAAACATTAATTCCATGCATGGTGGGATCTTTCAAAATCCAGCAGCTTTAATTGTCTAATTCCTTGACTGACTACATTTTAAATGCTTGCATAAGTCTTCATCTAGACAGTGTCCAACTCTTTTGCTGGAGATGATGCACTTAGAGGTTTCAGATTTCTGCAAAAAAATTGTTTAATTGCAAGCTTTTGGGCACAAACACCTTTTGTCAAGCTTTGAAGAAAAGACTGTAAAAGTTCTCCTGAGTAGAAATGAAAGTTTGTATTTCATAGGATTTCACAGAGGAGTCAATAGATGGAAGACGCCTCTGGGCAGTCAGTTCATAGCTGGTATGGAGCCTGTCACCTCCTGTGAGAATCTGTGACGATGCAAATTACCTTGAAATAAAGGCAGGAGCAGGATCTCAGGTTTCAGGTAGTCACAGTTGCTTCCTGCTTTGGAAAATATTGGGAATATTATTGGGATTTTTATTTTTTGCAAAAACCTTGTTGGTCTAATAAAAGATATTATCTCTACTGTGAGTCCTGATTGCCTTTTCCTCTAGACCAATACAGCTACAACCTAGATACTCGACACATGGAAGATATTGCATTTTAGCCAATTTTAAAAAAATGAAATCTTCATATTTTCCCAAGCAAACTGTGACTTCATAAGAGAAGAAATTACAAACTGACAGCTTACTTACCTCTCCTGATATCTTCCAGGGCGTTGCTGGAGGGGGTTGCTCAGTAAACCCATTTCAGTAAACCATCGTACCCTCTTTTGGACTAGCCTAGCTTACTGTGTTAGTTTAGTGTACAGTGTCACTCTGTAAGTGACTCCCTTCAATACTGTGTCAGGCTGAGACGGAGTGTCTATTCCCTGAGGATGCTGCTTTCTACAACTTGGTTTCAGAGGGATTGAGACCAAAATGGCCACAGAAAATACCAGTTGCCTTTGGTGCTGTGTTCCATAAGACTAAGGTACAGAGATTAATTTGGGTGAAGAGTTTGCCTGTCTACAGCTGCAGCCCTCTATTCTGTTTAATTTTCCTCAGTAAACATGTCAGAAGCTTTGGAATTTATTCACAAGGATATGTGTCTTGTCTGACTGTGCATGTGGACAGCTGATGCTGCTAGCAAGACTGGTGGCAGACATTTAAGAGCAGATACCTGTAGGTATGCTTGGCTACAAGCATCTCTGTTCCACAGGTTGGTCCAGAGAGAGAACAAGAACCTGCCTTGTGCTAGAGCATGTTTGTGGAGGTCTTTTTCATGGTTAGGCATGAGTCTTATATTACTACTTTTATATGTAAAGCCAGTGAGAGTTAAGCATCTAGTTGCCATTTGTCTTTAAAAACATCACCTAGACAACTTTTTTGTTATTAGTACAATCACCATGACACTTACTTAATACAATATGATACTGTAGTCTCTTACTGAAGGATTTTAGTGAAGGCTTCACACTCCATGGTTGGCTTTTAATTCCCTTCAAGTTTAATATGCTGAAATTGAAAGGATTCTTTTTGACCTTTGACATGTAGTACACAAACAGATTAGATGTTCTGTAGATACTTCTGTTATCATTCTACAGGTTTTGCCTTTCTCCCCTGCATGTTATCACCAAACAGTTTTTCTTGCCTAGAGCACTTTTGAATGCTAAATTATCTTTTCCTTGTCATTACTTGAATGTTTGTTTACTCATGAGACCAAATGAGTCTCGTCAGACACTATTCCAAGTTACTATATATTTAACTCTAATGTAGTATTTTGGAATCTGTAATGAGTCTGGTTTAAAGAGTTAGTCTGTTTAAGCATATACTTGATATAACTTCTGCTTTGTGAGTAGTAGCCAGGCTGCTTTCAAAAAACATAAGTGGGATTCAATTTTGGAATTGTTTCCACAACACAGTGCCATAACATAGACCTCAAGATCTCATCCACATCTTAGTAAAAACAATACATTTAATGAACAATTTGCTGTGTTTTGAGTTTAAGTAGACTATTGTCTTTTTCAGGCTCAGATCGCCTTCCTCCAGGGGGAAAGGAAAGGACAAGAAAATCTAAAGAAGGATTTAGTGCGGCGAATCAAAATGCTGGAATATGCTCTTAAGCAGGAAAGGTACTTCACTTTAATGACTCTTTAATATCTTGCACATTTTTAAGAGACAAATACTGTTACCATTGTGGCTTATTGAAGGAAAAGAGTTCTTTGTAGGTCCAATTTTCAAATAGGTAATTAAAGTCATGGGAATTGTTATGCCAGATCAGGACACTAATCCAATTTGTATAATATCCTGACACCAACATATGCTTCCAAAAAGATGCAATACAGTCCTCCATTAGGTATTCTTAGGTATTCATGAGCACATTTTCCCACGGGCAAGCTTCCTCCCTACCCTCAAAAATGAGGCTACTTCTGTGCCCCAGCATCAACAGTTTTTTCTTTCTTCCACAGCTCCATATTTTTTAATGATGAAAACTTTTAGTTACTGAAAAATAGTATAAACTTCTGGGTTTTTTTCTAGTCTTGCTAAGCTCTAGTGGCAGTAAGTTCCACAGGCTAATGCATAGTTTCATCGTAGCTTGGGTCAGGAGGGACCTGATCAGATCATCTAGCCTGACCCCCTGCCACAAGCAGGAATGAATGCTGGGTTCATAAGACCCTAGACAGGTGATAATCTAACCTCTTGTTGAATTTGCCCAAGGTAGGGGCAAGGACCACTTCCCTGGGAAGTTGGTTTCAGATTCTGGCTACCCTAACTGTAAAATATTGCCTTCTGATCTCTAAGCTAAACCTGTTCTCCATCAGCTTCTTACCATTGTTCCTCATCACCCCAGGTAGTGCTGGGGAGAATAGGGCTCTTCCTGTTTGCTGATGATCTCCCCTGATGAGTTTGTAGACAGCCACCAGATCCCCCCTCAGCTTCCTCTTGCCAAGGCTGAATAGGTTCAGGTCCCTCAGTCTCTCCTCAGAGGGCCTGTCCTGCTGCCCTGTCACCAAGCGGGTGGCCCTCCTCTGAACCCTCTCCAGGCTGGCCACATCCTTTTTAAAGTGAGGCGCCCAGTACTGGACGCAGTACTTCAATTGCAGCCTGACCAATGTCACATAGAGGGGGAGGATCACCTCTCTGGACCGGCTTGAGATGCATCTTTGGATGCACGACAAGGTATGGCTGGCCTTGCTGGCTGCAGTCTGGCATTGGCAGCTCATGTTCATCTTGGAGTCAATAATGACTCCAAGATCCCCTTTTTGAGGGTAAAAAAAAAAAATTGTTTACTTTGATCAGTTTTAAATGTCGCCACCTTTTGATTTTTCCCCTGCATGTCCCCTAGCATTATATGAAGGAGTGAGCAGAAGTTTTCTCTGTACTTCTCATGTCACTCATTCATTGTTACCTCTTATAGGGGTCCTCTCTAAAGTAAGAGGTCTGTTAATACAGTTTTTGTTAGCTTTTCCATTTTCTGAACTCTATTGTTACCCATTTTTTCATAGAATGATAGAAAATGAGGGTTGGAAGGGACCTCAGGAGGTCATTTAGTCCAATCCCCTGATCCAAGGAGGACCATTCCCGATTAGATCATCCCAGCCAAGGTTTTTGCTACCCATGTCTTAAAAACCTCCAACAATGGAGATTCCACAGCTTGTCTGGGTAACCTGGTCCAGTGTTTTACTAAGCTTCTTGTGAGTGAGTTTGTCCTAATAATCTAACCTAAGCCTCCCCTGCTGCAACTTGAGAACATTGTTCTGTTATATGAACAGTCCATCCTCTTTATAACCACCCTTCAGGTAGTTGAAGGGTGTTAATAAATCCTGCTCCCTCCCCCCAAGTCTTCTCTTCTCTAGACTAAATAAGCCCAGTTCCATCAGCCTCTCCTCAGAAGTCGTGCTGTTGTCTCCTAACCATTTTCATTAGCCTCTGCTGGACTCTCCAGTTTGTCCACATCCTGTCTGTACTGGGGGATCCAAAACTGGACACGGTACTCTAGCTATGGCCTCACCGGTGTAGAATAGAAGAGAATAATCACTTCCCTCAATCTGCTGGCAACACTCCTACTAAGGCATCCCAGTATGGTGTTAGCCTTCTTTACAACAAGGCCACACTGCTGTCTCGTATTCGGCTTACTGTCCATTGTAACCCCCACATCCTTTTCTGCAGAGCTGCTGCATAGCCAGTCAGTCCCCAGCCTGTATCGTGGTGTGCATGGGATTGTTTCATCCTAAGTGCAGGACTTAGCACTTCTCCTTATTGAACTTCATTACTTTTTTTTGGTCCAGTCCTCCAGTTTGTCTAGGTTTCTCTGAATCCTGGCTGCCATGAAAGCATACAAACACAATCATGCGTTCTGGGCTCTGTCTGTCTGTGTCACTCTCTGTCTGTCTCTTTGATTGAGGTAGTAATTCTGTCATTATTATGTGCTAATTCCTTTCTGGTTTTTGCTCTATCATTGCTGAAGCAGAAGAAGCATATGGGAGGGGATTTGGTGTGAGGTACCTTATGATGAGTTTGAGGTACTTTCTGATGAGTTTCTTCCAGAACTATACCAATGAAAATCTGTTTGTTGGTTTGTTTCTAAGCATCAAACTGCACCCTGTATTTCAGGTAATAACTCATAACTGTTGAACAGTAAGAATGTCAAGAGGGAGATTTTGAAACAGATTGATAACCTAAATAACAAGTCAGAACCTAGAAGTTCTTATGGAAATTTTGAATGAAGTGGCTGACTCTTCTAAAAAGTGAGATCTTAAAATCGGAAACCACAGCAAAGGCCTCAAGGGTAATAAATTACATGTTCCGTTAAAAAAAGATGGATGTGATGCTAGAAATTAAGTCAGAGAGCTTCAGTTAGGGTTGAATAGTTGGAAGCAGTCATTTAAACAGAGGGCAAGATCCTTGCTTCCACTCTTTGTCCTTTACTTCATGTAAAGGGGCCAAAGCTACATAAAGTAGCCATAAATTCCTTCTCTCCAAGCAGGGGAAGAATACTTTGGAGAAAGTTCTGTGTAAGGGAGGCATAGGGTTGCCTTCCAAAGCCCATCTTAAAAGATCGGATTTTGAGAAGGGATGGTAGTTACGAGTAAGATCAACAGTGGGGGCTGCTTTAATCAGCATTTCAGATATTTCAGGAAGCCTTCTTACCTAAAGGATAGCTTAGAGCAGTGCATCTTGACCTTCTGAGGTAGTTTGACCTGCTGGCAGTGGTGGTGGTGCAGCAGTTTGGAGATGAACTTTATTTCCAGGAGCAGGAAGTGGCTGTGGCAGGGTGGTCATTCCTACTTGCATTAGGTTTATCTGATAAAGCTAATGGCCTGCTTCTGCTTCAGCTGCTTCCTGGTCCAGCTCCACATGAGGCATGTGGGACAGTTGTACCTGGCTGCAGCCCCCTTGAAAGGGTCTTGTGGCACTGCAGTTGGGAACTGCTTGTCTACAGACTGCCATAGCTCAAACAGGCTCACTGAACTCAGTTATGCCAGACACTCTGCAAAAAGAATTGGGAGGGTGAGAACATTGCTTAAAGCCACATTAGGTTCTTTGTCTTGCTGGGTTGCAAATTCCATGGTGTAATGAGCGTGATGTGAAAACCATACTATCATCAAAGAGAAATCTTCTCTCCCCATCTTCTGGAACTTGACCTCATCAACCAAGCTGTGGGTAAAGGAGTGTTAATTGATAATTTTAAATAAAAAAGCTTGGACATAGACCCCTCACAAGTTAATTTAAAGTAAACCCATCGCTGGGTTTATGAAAGAGAATTTATTTCTAAACCACAGAAAAGCATCAAACAGTAAATTTTAACACTGAAAATGGACAGTTTCTAGAGTTGGACCTGTAGTTCTTGCTGTCTCAGTGATATGGAGAAGTAGGAGAACAATGAGGTTGCAGAATTTGCAGATGATGCAATTATTTTGCTTAGTCAAAACCAAAAAAAACAAACAAGCTTCAGAGATGCTACCCCCCCCCCAAAAAAAACAAACAAAAAACCCACAAACAAACCATTACTGGGCTGTACAGTTACTTTTGGAATTCACTGAGAAATGAAAAGCAATGAACTGCTTATGCTTATGTACCAAGGTCTAAACTAATTCTAGCCACCTATTTGTGGATAGCTCAGTGGAAGAATCTGCTTAGGGGTAGCAGTGATCAAAAAGGCAAACTTCAAATGTAAGAAGAATCAGAAGATGATGCTAAAATATTATGAAGCCACTGAAGTAAATAAAGTTAATGGAACTGTCTTATCTTAAACATCTTCTACTTTGGTTACCTTATAGCAAAGAATATAACAGAAATGTTAGGTCGGTGAAAAGGAGGGCGGGGGATGATTAGAGGCATGGAAAGGAGGGACATTTGTGGAGTGACTGAAAAGTGTAAGGACTCTTAAAAGAGGAGGATAACAATAGACCAGGAAATGAAAATAAAATTATAGGACAGTAATTTTTTAAAATGTAGTGAAAAGGTTTTTGTTTTTAACAGAAAGCATACATAACTCCTGGATCTCATTTCCTGAAAAGATCCTAGCTAAGAGTGTAGTAGGGGCTAAACATTCATATGGGTAATGAGAATGCCCACAGTTGCATCCAGTGAGATCTGAAGTCAATTAACCATCTGAATACTTGCACTTCAGGGCAGGGGTGGCCAATCAGCAGCACTGGTGCCACAAATGGCCAGGGCATCCTGTGTGTGGGGCACATGTGAGGAAGAGGACAGGCAGCATAGTGGCACATAGGATGGGGAGCAGAAAGCAGACCAGGCAGGAAGCAGAAAACAGCCACAGATGAAGCAGCATAAAGAGATCTGAGTAGCGCTCAGAGAAGCCGTGGGGCTAATTTGTGTCATGAAACAGCTATTAACAGTTTAGAACAGGGGTGTCAAACTCACCTCCTGCCCTAGCCTGTATCCAGACCCCAGGACTCCTTGTGGACCAGGTCCTGCCTAGGTACATTGTGGCTCCAGTGTTGGTGACAGCAGCTCCAGCTTCTGCATGCCCCAGGCTGGAGCTGCTCCTGCCAACACGTTTCATGCCAGAGTGGCAGCTCTGACTCCAGTACAGAGTTAATGGTGACACATCCACCTCTGGGTCTGGCACATACCACATGACAGCTGTGGAGAACCATACCTACTCAAAGAGCTTTCCAAAATTCAGAAATTAGCAATGTAGCTGGTTTAGTCCAGCCATAAGCATGTAGCTAGAGCCCCTTGGGTTCTTAGAAACATGCTGCTTGGGCCACACTAAATTGCCTAGCTTCTAAGGTTTGGCATGCTTCTCAGTGACACTTCTGGGCTTGCCATGAAGGCAATGTGGATATGCCTCATGCCTGTCAAAAGGACAGATGAGCAGGAAGGAGAGAAACCTTATTCCTGGCCTGTTTTGGTGAGGCTGGAAGAAAGCAAGACTGAGAGAGAAAATTAAACGGGAGGGAGGGGGAGAGGAAGAAGCAATTTCCCTCAGTCTTGCTGTGTACCCCCACCTCCACCCCCAATTTATCAAATCTGTACTAGGCAGAAGACTAAACTTATTAGCCATAGGCCAGTATACAGAATGGTGACCCTTAGTAGGGTTGATTAACAGCACCTTCAGGAGTCCAAGAGCAAGGAGTAAGTGGCACTGGATTTCTGAGCGGTATGTAGCCTTGAGCCAAGCTTTTGCATTGTGGGTGTTCAGCCCCCCCTGCAACAGTTAACTTTAATTTTGAGCATTGTCATTGTTCTCTGTTTTGTGGCTTCTTTGTGATTTTTTTTTTTTTTTTTTTAAGTGCCTCAGTGGAAAATTAGGATTATACTCCATTTATGGAGCATCATGATTTGTTTCTCTTACAAAGATTTGGTCAGCCATAAGATATTTAGATTATTAATTCTATGCTTTATTCAGTGATGATACATGGTACACTGTGGTTTTTATTGATTGAGTCAATGCATAAAAGGCAAAATAACCTTGCAAAGGAAGAGAGATTAATTATTAAGCACTTTTTTTTTTTTTTAAAGCAATTCTGCTGTAGTTTTGCTAACATCCAGCAGACTGCAGTGTAAGGCTGTTTCCACACTTCAGGATAACAATCGATAGTTACTCAGTCACCTGTTGTTTGCTTAAATTGCTCTTTTTGGGAGGAACTAGAACATATTGATCTTTTTTCCTAAGGATATGTCCAAAGATTAATCAATCTGTTACCTCTTTCTTGTACTAGACTATTTTAACCAAAGTACTAAATTCTTATGATACTTTTGCTAGAAATAGTTTGATTTTTATGTGTTTTCTGAAATGGTGCGTCTGGTCAAAGCAAGGCTGGCGCCTTCTCCCCTGGGCAGGGTATTTCTCAGTGCTGTTCCTGGCAGTCTTTCTTGTTTACGTCTTTTGGTCTGGCGACTCCTTCTTGTTCTTCTACGAATGTTTGGCAGGCTCTTTCGGCACAGCTGGATCGAATGCTTCAGGACTGGAGACTGAAAGTTTTCCAAGACATAGTGGCCTTTTTTGATTGGAATCAAACTAGTTTCCTTTTATGAATTAGTTTGTAGGTAATGACACTTTTAATCTTGTGTTTAAAAATATAAAAGTCTAACAAAAAATTCTTCCATAACTTCAGGAACTGTTAATGTTGGGGCAACCATATTGAATAGGCCACCTGTATTATTTACATAGCAGCTGGTCAGCTCATGCATATTTAGAAAAGAAGAATGAAGCAAACCAGTGAATTGCCTAAGGTGAAAGAGCAAAAGCAGTTGTAGTTATCCTTCTTATCTTAACTAGGACTACTTAGTAACATAGGTTCACAGTCTAAAAATATCTTCCAAATTGCTTGCAAAAGTAAGTTTGCAGATGGAAATCAACTTTGATAAAGCAGCATCTGTTCAAGCCAGTTATTTTCAGCTTCTTAATTCCTTGGCCTCTACATACTAGTGGCTGCACAAATACTCCTTAGTGTGATGATTTGATATCCATAGATAGTTTGATATCTTGTGTTTTGTCCGAATCCACTTTTTAGATGAAGATAATTAAGCAGAACTTTGTTCACGTTGGAATGCCTCCCACCTCTACCTGAAATTTTAGCCTATGATTTTGACTAAGTGCCATAGTTACTGGAAGAACTTTGGTTTCCTTTGTTTATTGGAAGAACAAAAACAATATAGGTAGTTATAATATAAAATATGTTGCTACTCACAATATGTCTGAATTTTAATTCCAGTGATAAGAATAGTTCAGTTGCAGTTAGATAGAGCTCAAAGAGCAGACAAAAAAGCTGAAGGGGTTTAAACTTAGTGGGGGTGCTATAATGAGAGAGGAAGTATTAACTCTCGTGGAGTGCTGACAGATGGGTAGGGGACTGGGAAATAGTGCTGTACTTTTCAGCTCGGCGTGCCCCTGCACTGAGTGCGGTGCATGCCCAGAAGACAGTTCGCGTCAACTTGTATCACTTGTGTGCTTACATGGGGGGTGGGGGTAGCGCTTTTATCTAATAGCTGATTGAATCAGCTTTAGGTAAAGCACCAAAAAGCCCTGCTTGAAGCACATGAACTATACAGATGCTGGGGAGCTGGGTCAAACTGATGCAGTTTCTCTTCTGGTAAAGCACTGTGGGTTTTTTTGTTTATTTTTGTTTTTTTCCCCATGTCTGTCAGCACCCTTGGTACAGAAGTAGTTCAGGGAAATATAAAAGGCTAAGCTGCAAAAATAGTATCTAAAAATGAAAAATTCAAAGAAAAGAAGCTATTGATAATGGCTTAACAAGAATGTGAAGTTTTAAAAGAAATTCAGTGTTTGGGGGTTTAAAAGAAACAATGTGTTGAAGTTTGAAGAAAGAGAGAAGAAATAAAGATAGTTAGAATATTAAAACATGCAAGAAAAAGGTGAAGAAACAATATGAGATTCCAGCCCAGCTTCTTGGAGAGATTCTGGTAGCCTGTTATTGCAGAGGATCAAGGAAGAATTTGACTGGATGGTTCCTCCTTGTTTGGGATCCTGAACATATGAATCTGTTTTCATCTTTTTCATTCATGGGCCAGGGAGGGGAGGGATAGCCTGAGCCACTCGCATTAAGACAATGACTGTAATCAAATATCATGGTGCAGCCTGTTGTCTGTTAGGCATTTGCCAGTTCCCTTCAGAGGTCAGAAAGGAATTTTGTTCTCTGTGTGATTGGCCAGATTCATTTTGTATTTTCCCGTCCTTATCCACGAGCGCTTGTGGTGCTCGAGCCAAGTGCCAGATGACTGGAAGATAGCTAACGTGGTCCCCATCTTCAAAAAAGGGAAGAGAGAGGACCCGGGCAACTATAGGCCCGTCAGTCTTACCTCTATCCTTGGGAAACTCTTTGAGAAGATCCTCAAGGAGCACATCTGTGATGGGCTGGCTTCAGGGATGATGCTCAAGGGCAACCAGCACGATTTCATTAGGGGCAGATCATGTCAGACCAACCTGATTCCCTTTTATGATCAGGTCACAAAGGCAATGGATGCAGGTGTCGCTGTGGACATAGTCTTTCTAGACTTCAGCAAGGCCTTTGACACTGTCTCCCACCCCATCCTCATTAAAAAACCAGGCGACTGTGGCATTGATGCCTACACAGTCAAATGGATTGCAGATTGGCTCAAAGGTCATACTCAGAGGATGGTGGTGGATGGGTCATCTTCACTCTGGGGGGAAGTGGGCAGCGGAGTCCCCCAGGGTTTGGTCTTTGGGCCTGAGCTGTTCAATTTCTTCATCGGTGATTTGGATGATGGGGTGAAATGCAACCTGTTTAAATTTGCTGATGATACCAAAATTTGGGGTGAGGTGAGCTAGTAGGGAGGGAAAGATTGCAGCAAGATCTGGATAGGTTACAGGAGTGGGCTGACATAAACAGGGTGCGTTTCAATACTGACAAGTGCAGGGTGCTGCACTTGGGCAGTAGAAACCAGCAGCACACTTATAGAATGGGAAACTCCCTTCTTGAGAGCACGGAGGCAGAAAGGGATCTTGGAGTCATTATTGACTCCAAGATGAACATGGGCCAGCAATGTGAGGTCACGGTTGGCGGGGTTAACCAGACCTTGTTGTGCATCCACAGGTGATCCTCCCCCTCTATGTGATGCTGGTCAGGCCACAGCTGGAGTACTGTGTCCAGTTCTGCGCACCCCATTTCAGGAGGGATGTGGACAACATTGAAAGGGTCCAGAGGAGGGCCACCCGCATGATCCAGGGACAACAGGGCAGACCCTACATTGAAAGACTGCGGGACCTAAATCTGTTCAGCCTTCACAAGAGAAGGCTGAGGGGGGACCTGGTAACAGTCTATAAACTCACTAGGGGGGACCAGAAGGGTTTGGGGGAGACAGTTACCCCTAGCGCCCCCTGGCATGACAAGGAACAATGGACACAAATTATTGGAGAGTCGGTTTAGATTAGACATCCGCAAGAGCTACTTCACAGTTAGGGTGGCTAGGAGCTGGAACCAACTTCCTAGGGAAGTGGTGCTGGCTCCTCCCCTGGGGATCTTTAAGAAGAGGCTTGATGCCTACCTGGCTGGACTCATTTGAGTCCAGTCTCTTCTCCCGCCCAGGCGGGGGGTCGGACTTGAAGATCTACAAGGTCCCTTCCCACCCTACTTCTATGATTCTATGATCTGAGTCCCTGGAAATTAGTTTCAGCTGAAGGTGGGGCATCAGATAGTGGCCCTGTGTTTTGTTGTGGTACCAAGAATCCTCTCTCTCAGATGCATGGTTGGTGCAACTTACCCTTAGTCCAACTAATTTCAAGATGGAATTGGAAAGGATGATTTCATTAGTCAAATTGGCAGGGACCTTGGTGGGGTTTTGCCCTTAATAGTATGGGGTGGGTTTGTCTGCTAGGGTTATCAAGGCATATATGTCCTAATCACTTTTCTTGCCCTTTAGGGCTACTGATTGCACTTCCATCTCTCGTGCTGCTTGTTTGTGGCATGAAATGCTTTTGTCTATTTTATTTGCTTTTGTCTATTTTATTCAGATATTAAGGCCAATTGCTTCAGTGACCTCTGACATACAGGAGGTCTGATATAGGTCCTTTCTGACTTGGGAAATTCAATTAAAATAATTGTTGTGGCAAAATGGATTTAGAAGCATGTAAGAGAACACTTAAATATGGTCATATATAAGTTAGCAGGGGATTGTAGTTTTAGAGGAATTAATTGCAGATATGCTGATTTGTGGAGAATTGGAGGAATAGAAAAAGCCATTGTGACAGACTCGCACCTGCTGTAGTCACCAATGAGCTTGTCCCACCTTCTTGAGTCATGTTGCACCTGGGCCTGTTTGCCCACCAAGACTTGATGTTCGTGCCAGGGTATACCTTTGCTTGTCTGGAGGTGGTAATCAGTGGCCCCTGTGGGTTCAGGTGCAGTTCTGTTGGCATGTTTTCTCCGAGCTTGCACGTGCTCTGGCTAGACATACATCGTCAGCGAGCCCTCAAGGTGGAGTTTATTTTCATTTGGCCCCCCCAGGTCCCAATGGGCTGTCCTGACCTGGGGGCTTTGATACAGTCCTCTGTGTGCAGTGGGCAGTGCTGTTGCTTCTGGGCTGCACTGTTCACTGATCACATCGGGTGAGCTGGTATCTGGATGGGTCTCTGGTGCTCTGATGGTGACTGACACTTTTAGTACTTTCCCAGGTATTTTTGCCCCAGAGAAAGCGACTGGCCTTAGGCCAGCTGTGGTGCGCGTCTGGGTTTTCCCCAAGCACCTTGACCACAGGATGCGTGTGCTAGCCCTGAAGGAAAGTGCTGGGTCCCTTCCGGCAGCAAGGAAAGCATTTGGCTCCTTTTCTGTCACTCCGGCATGCTCTCCCCCTTCATCCATCTCCAAGCCCTGGGCACTGGCAGTGTTTCCTTGTTCGGTGTGGTGCCGGCTGGCTTAATTGTGGCCCAACCACCTGGAGTGCAGTGCCAAGGTGAGTTGGGTGGGGGACCATCACATCCATACTAAATTAAAAGCAATGGTCCTTGCAACTAGTCTTAAGTCTCCGATATCAGTAATTAATATAACCTAAACATTATAAAGCAAATTGAAAGGCAAATTGATGGAATATCTGGATGATGGAACCAAGTACAGTTAGATCATACAAACCAAACTAATTGCTTAGTTTATAAAACCTAAGAAATCAATATAAAGGAAGAAATGAAGCACAACAGATTGCATAATCTAGGTGTAAGTAAAATTACTTAAAAACTATAATTAGTTTTTAAAAAATTTTTTTTTAAATGACATGAAATTAGTTTAGTTGTTATAACTTGATAAAGGCTGTATAGGCAGTCAATAACAAGCAGTCCAGGGTTAGTAGATTGTATAGCATTTGTTAAGGTTTTGGGTTGTTGATTGTGCTCATTAATTGCCGGGAAGCAGGGGTAAATGATGCATAATAGCCAGGTGAACATCAGTTTGGAAATATGGAAGTTAATACCTTTAGGGAAAAGCTAAATACATTTTTAATTTCTTAAATTAAATCTGTTTTTCTTAGTTCTGCTTTGCTGTGCCTCCCCTTTTCCTTGCTTCTTGATACTAATTTGTATAAACTTCTTTTTCCCTTTTCCCTACCTGTTGTTCAACCAAATATTTCCTCAAAAGTCAGTCCCTTTAGTTGTTCATTTTTGTTGCTTCTCTTGTCGCTTTCCAGTTTGCTGATACCTTTCTAATCCAAAATTAAATAGAATATTAATTTATAATTGAAATAAAGGTGGTTTTCTGAGGAAATTAGCACTCTGACTTAATTTCTTTACAGACTTCCATTTTACTTTATTAGGAAAGGATAGGAAAAGCCTGAACTATTTAGTGAAAGAGAGAGTAGCAGCATCAAAAATGTATATATTTATAAATACAAGCAGATTTCATGCTTCAAATCCTACTTTGGTTCTCTCCATGCCAAAGTTAAAATAATCATGAAAGGCACCAGATGTTTCTTCCCCCATGCCATTTCCATGGAAATGATGAGCTTTCTTGATCAAGCAGAACAAGTAAGCAAAACTAATTCAGGTGAGAGAGACTATTCTGAAGGTAACTTGGAACCAATGAAGAAAAGAGGTAACTTAGTGGAACTGGATTACCTTTGTTTAATTGTCTAGTACTCCCTATCTCTCATTTATTATTATTTCTTCTGCTTGTCTCATAATACCATATTACTAAGACAAGGTTCCCCCCACCATTTAACAAGGAAGGGGGTGGGAAGAGGTCCCTCTTGGTACAAGATGGCAGGGTGGCTGCTATGACTCGTGACCCTGACTTAGGGTTGGAGCTGCAACTTCTGCTTGCCATCTCTGCCCTTGCTGCTTACCCTCCAGTTTTTGCCAGGGGCACAGAGCATGTGGTTGTTCCTTCCCCAGCCTAGCCCAGTAACAGTGGTGGCAGAGGCAGCAGCTGCAATCCAGGCTTCAGCTCTGGGGCCCAGGTGGAAGTGGTGGCAGGGGCAGAGGGTGGAGACACAGGGCAGAGTTCAGGTTGCCTGCCTTGCTACCACTGCTTTCTCCACTTCAGCACAGCTTAGGCTGATGAATTTAAGATTACTCTCCAATAATTAGTTTCAGTGTATGGAGAATTATAACAAATTTTATAAATTCTACATGTATATAATCATATTATTGGCAGGTTGTCTTGGATTTGGGTAAATATGGTACATATAAAGAACCTCTTAAAATAGCTTCTCTCTCAATGTAGTTTGCTTATAGAAAAAGGTAAGATGCAAAATTATTGGTCTCTTAACTAGTTTAAAGCAGACAAAAGCCCATCTCTGACTTGCATAGGAGGCATAGCCTGAAGATTAGATAAATTTTGTCCAGGGCCTGAGGCTCAATACTTTTAGGTCCTCATTGAAAATGTTGATTGTTTGTTCATTTGTTTGTCTTTCCATTGGCTTGTGTTTTGAAGCTGTAATAATATTTATATCTTACAGAGGAATTTCAGTGATATCAGGTTTTTCCTTTTCATGCACGTTATTTTTCAAAATATTAAGTTCTATAAGTTGGTTAAATCTGTGCTATTACATATATAAAAATAAAAGTAAAGTGGGGGGTAGTGAAAAAACAAGGAATACAAAATGTCATTGAGCAATATGAGTCCCTTTAACACAGGCATGTTAGCAGAAACACTTATCTTCTGTACCTGGATCAGTACATTGAACAGTGGATAAAACCATCAGATTGCTGTGTTTTATGTGCAGGGCTGTGGAGATGGTAAAGGAGGAGCTCCCATCCTGAGACTGCTCTGTCTTGGTAGTTATCATTTTTCTGTCTTTTAGATTAGCAAAATATGAGTAAGTGTATGGATTTGCTAGTTAGCACTCTTATTCCACAGTGTGTAGGAATCTTCCTCTCTACAGTACTTGAGAGAGAACGATCTAGTTTTTGAATAGGGGTCTTGAAATAAGCAGATCTGATTTTGATTCTCAACCTGTTCTATGAAGTTAATGTGATTTTTCCCCCCCCCCCCCGCAAAAGGTCTTAGTGTATTTGTTTTCTGACTTCCAAAATGGTTAGAAGGATGCAAGATATTACAACCAGTAGTCCTTTTTGGTATGTTCTGTTGAGTGTGTTGATACAGTACCTTTTTATATGGTATTTCCTACAATTCCATTCAGTTTTAGCAGGTTTGGGAACCCAACTCTGAACACACTACTGACTGTACAGGCTTTTAACACATTGTCATAGACATCTTTTCAGGACTTGTCTCAACACAAATGTGTTAAGGCTGTTGGCAGAAAGCATGGGTGGGGCTAGTGAAACTGGCTGAAGTGTCTGATTAATTGACCCCAGAGATGTATGGTAAAAGTGGAGGAGTGGAAAGCATCAACTGATGTTTTGAATAGATGTAGATAGCAGAGACCTCAGTTTAGCTGAGTGACAGTGAGAACAAGTGGTGGAAACACAGGAACAACAGGAATGCATTCCTTGTAGCAAACAATACTTTTTTAGCATCTGATGCATATGGTAATGTAACTGACTGTTTTGTTACCAATATCTGTCATTATTTAAATGTTCAAGTAAGTAAAGTTATAGGATAGGGACATACTTAAATTCTTCTGAAATTATGTGGATGATTGTTTTGGCAAAGTGGTTTTTAAAAAACAAAATCAGCACCTGCAGACTTTTCTTAAGTGTGTTAATAGATTTCCTGGTTTCTTTTCTTTATTTATTTTCAGAGCTAAGTACCACAAATTAAAATATGGCACAGAGCTGAATCAGGGAGATATGAAGCCTCCAAACTATGATTCTGGTAAGAATTTAAGGTTGAAATAATTATTTTTAAAGTTCTCTTATAATTTTAACTACAATTTGTAAAAGGTAGCTAGGTGATAATTGGATAGAGTAGTAGACAAAAAAGGAATAGACACATGGTGACTAGTCAAGATAGAATGTTTTATGTTGCAAAATGTTAATGTAGCTTGTAAAAGTAGTTTTTAAAACATTAGTTTCTTGGGGTGGGTCTTTTATGGGGTGGGGGGGTTTGGTGAGTTTTATCTATATTTTGTAATAGGGCCATCAAATGAATATGGGTAAAAATGTAAGCTCTAAAGTAAATGCATGGGTGTTTTTGTTTTTTAAACTAAGAACATTCTGGCATGGCAAAAAGTTGGGGGAAGTGTATCTTGGGAACTTTATTATTTTGGAAGAGTTACTGTGCATTACCAATGTAATATAATTAGCATGCGGTGCATAATGTATTTTGTCTTGATTTACGAGCTTTTCAGATTGCCAAAAAAACTGAAAGAAATGCAAATTAGAGATAAATTAAAGGTGTTTTTTTTTTAATATCCATTAAAGATGGATATTACTGGGTTTTTATAAAACTAATGAAAAATATAATGGTATATAATTTTTATAAAACTAATAGAAAATGTATAACAATTAGTGAATACTCTGCTAGTATTGGATAACTCCTCACTGGATCGCTGCATAATTTAATTACTCATTTCTCCAAAATATGGATCTCTTTCTGATAACTAAATAGAGTGACTTTGAAGCTAAAGAAAAGGAAGAATTAAAATTTCCTTTTTGTTTTGGTCAGCACAGCAAACGTTGTTCAAAAGGCCTTTCTTGTCTCTAACCTAAGATCCAGATTTTGGATTAAGTCCTGAAGGAGAAAAAGGAATGAGAAATAATTCTAAAACATTGTTCTCTGGTACAACTAAAAAAAGCGAACATTAACATGGTCCCTGCAGATCTTAGCCATGCCATTTGCTGAGGAAAATGTGTCCTAGGATATGGACAAAACTGCATTTTAGCCTCTTTAAAAGAGGATGGGTAGCTATTGCACAAGAGCATGCATCAGTTACTACACTACAACTATTAGATCTGCAAGATCTTGTCTTATCATAACATATAATATAACATGTCATGATAAGACTTGTTTAACTAATGAGTTAAATCTCCCTAACTTTGACCCCTGTAGGCAAGCGAAGTGACTTAGGGTTCAAGTGAAAGTGGTCTTGCTACATTTGCATCACTCTAGGATCAGCCAGAGGTAAAACAGTTTAGCGACACAGTTGTTGTATCTGCATATGCTGTGGTGAAGAGACTTGCACAGCTTAATCTAGAAAAGAGTCTGAAAATACCTGCTTGTCAAATTTGGCACGCGACTTGTCTTTTCCTAAATATATATAAAATGCCTTGGTTCTGAACTTTATTGCAACTTGTTTCTTAACAAGTTAAGCTACTGTGCTCTTATCTGAATTGGAGAAATAGTCCATCATATTCTTCCCGTAGCTGCCAAAAGATTAGAGGTTCCGGCATTATAAGCATGTACCATCAGGACTGAGCTCCTAATCAGTATAATCCTTGTAATCCATGATAATTGTCCTTAGTGCATTAGATGCTTGCCTATCTACATGTTTCTCTAGAAAAGTAGGAAGAATATTGAGGCAAATCTTTACAATACTTCAACCTAAAGTCCCTGTTATTTGGGTTCTATCTGAAATCTTGGATTCTGTAGTAATTCTGCTAAGAGCACTCTTAATTAGAACAATGCATTTTCTGCATTCTATACAACATTCCCGTAAAAGCCTCATTTGACCTATTGGGCAAGTGGTCCAAGCTTCTTCACTTTCAATTGTAAAGGATAATGGGATTTATTTTGCGGGGGGGGGAGTACAATTCTATCTTCTGGGGTGTTTATACATTTAACCAAGGTGGCCTCCAAAGGAAAAGCGTACAGTCTCGGGAGTGGTCGTAAAGCACAAACTTTTCTTCAGTCTTGATGTTTAATGGTCTTTTACTTAAAACAGGCTTTGATAGTTGCAGGGTGGATCCAACTGTCTTCAGAAAACAATGTGTACATTTATTTTCATTGCTATTCCTGGACAAACATATAGATTCAAGGTTGCAAAGTATTTAACATACAGATGGCGTACTTTATACATAAGTGCTATATAAATGTCAATTAATCTTGGTCCCTTTGGTAAGTAAAAGTATTAATCCCACTCTTGAAAATGGAAATCTCAAAGCTGCATATCAAATCAATGATTAACTGGGATTATAATGTAGAAGCTTTTGGTTCTCTAGTTATATTTTTACAGTGTTACTCTGTTCTTCCTTTAGCTGCTGGGCAATATAATAGGTCATGAGTTTGCAATAGTAGATAACAAACCTGGATTTTTTTACTTGAGCAATATAAGCTTAAATTAGGTACAGAGGTCACTGTCCATCCCTGATCATCACACGCTTATGCAACACATTGTTTTATATATTAAATCTATCTGGTTGGTCATGCATAAGGATCTTTAGCCAGCTTCTAAGTACGTTCCGTTTCCTAATGGTTTATAGGACAGACATTGGAATTTTTCTGCAGGTTTTTACAGAGTAACATTAGATCCTGACCTATGGGCATGAAAAATTTGAAAATTTGCTAAATGTTTTTTTAAATAACTATGGGCAGAAGAAAATTGCATATATCAACAAAAATCAGCCACACCTTTTTTCCCCCTTCACTACAAAAAATAAAATATGGGTGGAACTTGATGTTAGTTCATAATGGTGTGATGAAATCCTTCATAAATTGTAAGGATTGATGGACCGTTCAGTTACCAGTGAAACCATAAAAGTTTCTTTTATATGAATTTAAACTCTGATTGAGGCACTTAATGCTAGTACAGAACTCTAGATATACATGCTTTTGAAGAAAAAGAAATTGGAAAAGGATTTTCCAATTTTTTTCTTCAAAAGCATGTATATCTAGAGACTTTTGTTTTACATTGATGACGTGATGGGTGAGAGCCATAAGGGAAGTGATGTTGATAAGTATAACTTGTTTTAAGAATGCTGATGGCAGTCAATGTAGTGTACAAGTGATACAGCGGTTCCATAATACTTAATTTTTATTTTATTTTATTTTATTTTTTACTTTGAATCCATCTTAAAGGGCTGGGGTGGCATGGGTACTAAGACGTACAGTTTACAGCCCAGGAGTCAGGTCACAAGTTTGAGACCATAGCAGAAGTGCTTACAGTGTGTCCTGGCAGATTCCAACAAATCTGTGAATTCTGCTAAATACCTTGTAACAAGGACACAGAAAAAAGGAAAGGAAGTCATCCTTAAAGTTCTTTGAACTGTGTTTTGAATGTTAAAGAGGTAATTCAGTCTGACTTGCTCTTAAATTAAACTCAAATCCTCTTTTAAATAAAAAATGGGAAAACATTTTCTAATGAAACAATCTTTTCCAGATGAAGGGAATGAAACGGAAGTTCAGCCACAACAAAACAGTCAGCTAATTTGGAAACAAGGGCGACAGCTGCTGAGACAGTAAGTGTCACAATTAATGTTCAAAGATGGGAGCTTGACTGAAAGGTATCAACACTGAATCTGACTACTGTATTTTAATATTTCCATCTGATTTTTCTTTCCTGAAAAGTTAGTGTAAGCGCTTAACCTTCTCTGGAAGGGCTGTTACAGCACAGAAAGTTTTTTAGAAGTGTTGGTAAGTTTCACAGTTTAAAACAAACTGTTTCTGGTGGGTGTTATAGGAAGGTTAATAGGGAAAAGAGGTTAGAGAAATCTTAACATTTATTTTTCCCTTAAAATATTTAGCAAAAATTCAAGAGATAAGATTATTCCTTCTAGAACCATGTGAAATAAGAACAACTTTTACCTTTCAGATTTTTTTCACATGTTTACATATTTTTTTTCTAATTTTGACTAACTTTTAACACATCCATGAAACAATCTTACTTGGTCCATGTCTGAGTCCATCTGTTATATATCGGTGGTATGCAAGTGTGTAAAGCCCAGATCTTAGTGCTACTCACACACCTCCTAGACACCTAAGTTAGTAAATGCAATTATTTTTCATGCTACATAGTTGGACTTAGTTCATCGTGCATGCTCAGAAGCAGTTTCCTATGGGCAGGTATATGTTGAACTCCATTTATGTCCTATTGCCATCCAGTTATATCTGGGAAAATACACATTCTGTGTTAAATCCCCAAATCTGTTGTCAAAGGAGATACAACGTGTATTTTAAACTCATTTTACAGATTTGGGGCTGAGAGATTAAGGGATTTGTACAGGGCTGTGCCACATATCCATATATCTTACTTAGTTACACTGTAAGGTACCTGTCTACCCTGTCTTCTGCATGACTTCAGATTAACTTGACTGCCTATCTGCATATCCATATCAGCCAGCTTTACACTTCAGACAGTCTGACTCCAAGGCTCAATGAACCTTTTAGGCCTTAGCTGTCACCCTTTATGTAAATGAGCGAAATTCACATTCTGCATGGTTGTTCCAGTTTAACAAAACAGTTGGGTACTCTACTAAATGTGTATATACGTATTTGATCATAAAACTGGTTGTTTGTACTGGCATAACTAGTCAAAGAGTAGAAAATTGTCACAGTAGGTATGTACAGGCTTTGTGTAAAGGTTATCTAGGAGGCAGATTTTAAGTTAGATTTTTTTTTTATTTTACTTTAGATGTTCATGAAATTCCTATAAAAACAAAATAGCTATACGGTGTATGAAATGGTTTGGGATTTTTTTAATTAAAAATCATTTACAGTTTATTCATAGTTCTTTTTCCATCTATCTTGGTAAATGCAATGAATAACGTATTGTATAACCTCTGACTACTAGGCTCTTTGATTTTTTCTCAGTGACTGTACAGGCTGGTACTGCAAGAAACGATTCCCTCTGCAGCTGGTACAAGACAATTTATTATAATGTTTCATTAGCACAGCACCATACTTCGCTAAGCTTTGTACCGGAGAGGAGTTTAGGGAGTATCTTTTATATAAAGATTTAAAAAGTCATATAGATTACACAGATCTGCATGAAAGTCTAGCATGAGTTCTACTCCTACAGGTATCTACAGGAAGTGGGTTACACGGATACAATACTGGATGTGAAGTCAAAACGTGTGCGAGCTTTGTTGGGCCTTTCAAATGATGCCTCAGACAGAGAAAATAACAAAAACCAAGAGCCAATGGTAAATGGCACAGAGGCCCAGATTAAAGAAAACGTAATGATTGGGTAAGTTCTGGACATGACAAATGTTACCTTTTAATGTGTGTGTAAATTATTTGTTTGTGAAAGATTTTATTCGCATGAAAGATTTTTATGACTCTTCTTTCTAGATTCCAAACTGACTGAATATTTCTAGCCAACTTAATTATTAAATAGTTAGGTATTAACGTGGAAGCCCCACTTTAATTATTGAAAATTTCCATAAAGAAGCAATTTATTATTTAAGTGACACTACAGGAAATTAAGCCTTCTGACTTTAAGGTTATGTTCTTTAAATGCTGAAAGGAATATGTCAATTACTGGGCCAACAGAATTTTCCTTTGGCTTGCTAATACTCTCAAAATTGTACTATAGTCTTCAATATTCTGGTATAAGATGCCGTATATGAGGACTAAATAATCTGTATAAGGTGAAGGATTTTACAGCATCTGGAAATGTTTTTAATATGCATAACTGGCTTCCAACTTTTATAAATACTCAACTTTGCTGCTGACATTTATGTTAATAAATATGTGAGAATGCAGGTAAAATCTACATGTAGCTTCCACATGTGCGTGCTTGTCACTTTCTTGATATCTCTGATACCACCACAAAGATGGCAGACAGAATAAAATAAAGTTTATGCTTCATTTATTAAATTGTTTTCCTCTTTCTAGAAGAAACTTATTACAATTAAAATGTTTCTGAATGCTTGCTTTTAGACATTCCAGCAAAATTAGTTTGTGGCTGCTGATTTTAAATACAATAGTTTATGAAGTGCTAGATTTAAAAAAAAAAGTCTGAGTTTTACTTCAGAAGGCAGCACCATTGCCAACACGGGGTTTAATTTATGATTTTGCCTCTTGTTTCAAAAGCAAGTACGGTTTAAAAATAGCAGACTGCAGTCCCCACTATATTCCAAGGCACAATGTTGCTTTGTGACGCTTCCTAATCTGAAGAGAATTCATTACAGTAATCAGAGCCAGTAAAGCAGCTGGTCTGTGTTTAGGGAGATTACCCAATGGACATGAGCTAATTATATACTTCACGTTAGGTTGTGAGATGGGAAATTTTGGTGTGTAACCTCTGTTATACACCCTTTCAGGCTGGAAGGAGATGGTATCTATCTTGGGTAAAAAATGGGAGAAGCTTGTCCTTTTTACAGTCAGAGTGAGAATTCCTATGTGTACGTGTTGTCGTTTTTCTTTTTCTTTTTTAATTGAAGATGGCTAGAGAGAGTGAGGTTATGTGATGGCTGTTTTGCATCGGAATGGAATAGTCAGCAAATTTGTGGAGACCTGTTAAGGCTGAGAGGCGATGAGCCTTGGAGCTAACGACAGATAATTTGTCTGGGCTCCTTCATCAAATAAGTTCTGACCTCCTTCTAATGGTTATGCATATTGTGGTGTAATACTTCTTCCATGAGCTTTTGTTTTAGGTAGTGCTAGATCTGATATAAATAAAGTTGACATTTTAGATTTGCAGGCTGATTCTGGATGTGGGTGCTCAGTAATACCATGTTTGGCTGAATATTGTCATTCTACAAGATTTGCCATTGCAGTTTGATGTTAATGCATGTCCTCTTTGAGGAACTTTTTGTTCCTGGCTCACTTGTGATGCAGAAAATGTTTAGCTGAGCACCTGAATGTTTGATATGTACAGTATACAACTAAACTTTCTGGTTCAGCTGGTCTCTACATCCTAAGTTTTTGCAGTAGAGGAATTTCTAAGTGGAGTTTTCTGACATTTTTTCAATATTGTCTCAGTGCTCACAGTTTATCATGCATCTCTTGATCTTAGTTCAAACTGGCTGGCTTGTGTTTCTTTGGAAGCAAGGGAAGTCTGGTTTTTACTGAAAGTTTGAGGAGAATTTTTTGCTGAGATGAGTGAAAAATTGGTCTTCTGTGTTGTGAATATTTTGGATACTTGTAGTTCAGCCACCATCCTGTGCATATTGGTGCAGGAGGTATTCCACATCTCCAGGCAAAAGGCTGCTCATGCCTTTTGGACTAGTGAATGCTGCAGAATTTTGTAATTCCTGACTGGCGCTATATGATATCTCGCCTTCTACCTCCTTCTAGCCACATTATCATTTGCTTACAACGCTGAATCAGGTTGGAGACCAGACAACAATGAGGGGAGTAGGTTTGTCATAAGTTGGCTGAGGTGTTCCTGCGCCAGATAAGGTGTTACCCTTTGCTTAATCCATGTGGATTGTAGGGCCTATTTGCTTTTGCAACCTCTACTAGAGCACCTGAGCCAAGTAGGTGCTGGAGATTCAGGACAAACAGGATGTGCCAATTCCAGTCCAAATGCTTGCTCAGCCTTTAAAGACTTAAAACTGCCAATCCCACACCCAAGCAGTACAGCCTCTAAAGAAGTGTAAATTGTAATATGCCTAAACTTTAGGCAGACGTGGGATGAATTTAAATGCCTATCCCACGGTGCACTGGCCCATAGGGAGGATCAGAGCACTCAGAGAGATGTCTTATTAGTCCCAAACTATTTGCTACCCCCAAAAGTGGGGAATTGATTCAGCTGTTGTTTCCTTCCCACTTCCACAGTATATGGAGTGTGGATGGAGAATGTTAAAGCCAGAATGAACTTGAGCTGGGAGGCACCAGGAGCAGCACTGAACAAGAGGGCATGCCATCATTGCAATAGTAGAGGAAGAGGAATGGTGCTGTGGCAAACTAAGAACAAATGAAAATGGCTAGAAGAACAGGCAAGCAATTAAGGGAAACCAGGAAAGAAAAATCTTGTGGGTGGAGAATAAGGGAAGGAGGAAGAGAGACAAACTGGTAGGTACACTTAAAAAAATGGAGGGAGTTGCCCCTCTCTTGTTGTGCCATATCTTGCCATACTTGCATTAAAGACCTAGCATTCTGACATTCAGCACCATAGTACTGGCTCTAAGTACTTGCCTTTCCTTAGAGATCGAGGAGCAGCTGGGAATTCTTGGGACTCTTGATAGGAGGCAGATGTCCAGCTTGCCCATGTGGGTGGGGAGCAATAAGCAGCACTTCTACTGCAGTGTTAATACGAAGATAGTTGCTTGCTGCTTTTTTACTTTAAAATGCTTAACTCGATCCATCAGGTTCTCAGTACTTCAGAAAGCTGTAATGCTGGCTCGTTTCATCTTCCTAACCACATGAAGTTGGATTTCCAAGAATGTTGTGGTCTACAAAGCCATTTTCTCTAAGCTCAATAATCATTTTGTCCCTTTTTCTGACAATAATGCCAGTTTCAAAAACTAAAATTAAGTTAAACCTGCTCTTTCTTAGTTAAAGCAACTTGATGGCTGTGTATTAGTAACCACTGCGCATATAGCCAGGTACCTGTATTTTGACACATTTGTATCTGCTAATGTACAGAACCTCATGAAAACTTTAACATTCAAGAGCACCATGTGGATTTGGAGTGTTCCTGGAAGATTTTGATTCCATAGATGAAAACATTATTTTGGTCACTTGACATTTGATTTAATCCTCTTCCTACTTGTCTCATGGTATTTTAAAGGGGATCTATATTCACTTTCGTCAGATCAAGTCACTTGCATTACAAAAGATAAGTACCGCTCCTTGGCATGAATGAATTCAGAAATAAATACTAAAAATTAACTTTCTAATAATGTAAAATTCCAAAATGCCTGCAATAGGCAGACAAGGTTATTTGGGTAAATGTGATGTCTTTATTAGACCAACTGAAAAGTTGGTGTGGGAAAGCCTGCAGTGAGAGGAATGGGTGCTTTTTTCTCCATTAAATGATCTATGTTGTAAACACAAATGAATGAAAACTGTCTCAACGAAATACAACATGATCTTATGTGACAAGAAAGAATTTTTAATTTAATGCATTAACCCCTTTTTTTTTTAATTGGTTCCTTCCTTTAATTGAGTCCTGGTCAGTCTATATTAATCTCGGAGGTATTTATTTGACATGGACAGAAACAGACATCATAATGGAACAAAATGGAAAAAGGAATAAAATATATATTACCAAATAACTTATTATGGTTAGGACTTGATAAGGGGACTCAGAGATTAGAAGCTGTAGTTAAATGACCAGTGAAAGTTCATTCCAACAGTTTAACATGTTTTTTAATTAAAGTTAAAAAAAAAAAAATAAGAAAAATTTAAGGCCAATTGGCATATACTCAGTCTTTCTTTAAAAACTAACTAATCCTTTTATTGTACTATGTTTGATTTCTCTTGCATTTCTTGCACATAAGAAAAGAAACCTCAGTTAAAAAATGTAATGGGTTATGCTCCTACTTCTTATCAAGCTTATAATGAAACAATTATTAAGACTTTAATTTCTAGAGTAAAACAAATCATTCCAATGAAGACTTAAGCAAGTGACCATCATTCTAGTTCAAAAACAGATTACCTGAATAACTCTCATGCATCCGTAAATCCTTTTGGCACTTACACATTTAATCAAACTGCTCTGTGCATACTGGCTTATGGACGTATGTAGTGTTGTGCATCTCCTTGCTTATAAAATGGTTTAAAAAAGAAATTAAACCTTTCAAATTTTGGTACTACTGATCTGCAAAAGAAAATAATTCCCAAATAGTGTGTGTATATTAGACATGCATAATGAATTAAAAATTGGAAATCTAGTTGAGTTTTAAAAATCACTTCTTTCCCTTCCCCCCTCTTCCTTCCCCTTCTTTATTTATCCTTGGCTGTCTCTTGCCTTGCCCTAAGCAGGGCTACAAAATAAAGTAGGTATTCACAGCAGATGCATTTATGCATGGCTTCTACAAGGAACACTGTTGCCCTTGTTCCTTATAGCTGATCTCTAAATAATAATTAAAGAAAAAGCAACACCTTGCCATGAGACACTTATTCCTTGAAGCCAAGCCCCGTTTCCATTAATCCAATGGGAAGTGGAGTCAGTGATAGCAGCTTCTCTTTAGAAGACCCTGGTAGAGAACTATGGCTTAAGGCTTGCAGCTTGTTCTTGGAAACCTCACACAAGTCTCTTATGGGCTTGGAGGAAGAAGCAGAAAGACATGAAATAGGGGTGAGGAAGGCAGGGAAGATGAGACGTTAATAAGGAAGTAACTTTTTGTAAGTTACTCCAAGCATTCTAGTGGGTTGTTTCTTACAAAGTTTGTTTGATTTGTTGTGATGCAGTGATCTAACTAGTCAAACAGCCTTATCTTTGCATGTATGCTTGGGACATTACATTGTATAGTCTGAAAGTCTCTTCAGTTGGTAAACTTGCAAATTGCATCCAAACCATTTTGTAAGTGTTACTTCCTGGTTTTAGTGTGCATTGCCTGTTTCTTGCATACTGTGTGCTAATTCAAAACAAAACTTTCAAAAAGATTGTGAATACTGTCTGGCCTGTCTAATGTTGTTTTTACCTTGCACATAACTGCGTATGGTGATTACATGTTTTATTTATTTCCATATATTCAGTTAAGCTGCATATACGTGGCCTGGATCTCATTGTGTGGTTATAAGAATTTTAATACTATGAGAAGACAGTATTAGATATAATGGTCTCAGCCCAGTTTTTAATAGTAAATGAGGACTGAGTCCACAGATATGGTTTGGGAGACTGTACCAGGTCACTGGTATCAGGTATAGTTTGTTAGCACATGCTCCTTCCTTCCTGGGTCATGTCATGAAATGTTTCTAGTGCTCTAAAGAAGCCTTCTGTTTTGATCCCCTAGAAATACATATTTTTTTGGTTAGGTTAAAGTGAACCCTTTCTTTAATAGAATTATGTTGTGGATTTCCTTTCTTCTTCTGTAATTTTATCAATAAAATCTGATTTTAAGATGACCTGTCTTTTGGTATTGGATACTAATTGTTAGATTAGTTGCTCGCAACCGAACACTTCATAGTCTTCCTCCCCACCACGAAAAGAAACTGATGGCTTTTTGTCACATTGGGTGTCAAGAGAAGTTTATAATCTCCTTCCCCAAAATTAGTACAGGAAGCCTTCCAAGAGCTAGGGTGGGCAAATAGAAATACAAATAAATGGAAAAATCTGAGGTGTTATTACAAAGACAATATTTATCTTCAACATCCATTTAAGCTATTTGAATTTAAATTTATTATATATTATGGAATCATATTAGAGAAGCAAAGGGAAGTATCTGCAGTATGCGGTCTCAGTAGCATCACTTATTAACGTGCAGAAGTGAGTTTCCCTATATTTTCCATGTTTTGCACAGTTCAAACCTGGATCTATGTAGCCTCTAAAATTTTAGACCTTGAGAGCCTTTTTGTGTTGGTAACTTTTTGAGTTACTTTCTGAACTGAAAGGATCCTAAACCAATTAATTTTTTTTCTTTAATCTGGAACCATATAATTTTATACAGCAGCTTGACGCAGGAAATGAAGGTTTAGCTGACTAGTGTGGTGATATTCTGTAAGGCTAAGTGCAGGCTTTTAAATGCTATGCTATGTATGGAGTACTGAGAGGTCAGAATTAAGGAGATGGTAAAATTGTCTATTAGCCTAAGTAGGATTTAAGCATGTTCTAAATCTGAAATTATTAAAACAGCATATGAAACACAACTCAGAAGAAATCTTTCAGGTTGGTCATATCTGCAGTAGATCCAGGAGGCAACCTGGCTCTGAAGGAGACAAGTATTGCTGCAATACTAGGCCATGGTATAATTTTAAAGGAAAAAAGTCAGCAAAAGTAGTTGGAAGACATGGCCCCACCCGGGCCTCATATTTACTTTTTTGCCATAGTGCAGCAGTTCCTTACTCCTTTTGGCTACCTCTGTCATTCTTTTGCATCAACTTTGCATCTTTCTCAGGACTGTACTTCACACATCAACCTCAGCTTTCAATTTCTGGTTTCATTTTTGCAACTACTTACAACTTCTTTTCTGCCTAGTATTCTAGTATAACAGGTAAGGGGTTTTTTGTGGGTTTCTTTTTTGTGTAAATTACAAGTGATTTCAGGTACTCCTGTCAATTTCTTGGCTTTTACAATCGCCTATTTAGATTAAATGACCTTTTTTCCTGTTGCTATATGAAAGATCCATACCAACAGTAAAGTATAATCCTGTGACTGTAAAAGTTACTGTCCTTAAAGTGTTATCAAGTGCACAAAGGCACAGTATTTTTCTCAAAAATGCTAACTGAAATATAGGCAGACAGGGTTCTTTGGGTGAATCTGATACCTTTTATTAGACGAACTTAAATAGTTGGAAAAAATTTTAAGCAAGTTTTCAGGTTTAAAAACCTTTTGTCAGGCTGAGGAAGTCTCTGCTGTCGGTGTGTACTCATCCAGGAAGAGCACACGCCAGCTGCAGACTTCCTCAGCCTGACAAAGGGTTTTTAAACCCAAAAGCTTGCTTAAAATTTTTTTTCCAACTATTTAAGTTGGTCTAATAAAAGATATTAGATTCACCCAAAGAACCTTGTCAGCCTATGTCCTCAGACCAACGCGACTACAACCTACACCCCTGTAACTGAAATATATTATTAGTAACAGTAGGATTTTTTTTTTATTGTGATTACCAATGGAGAGAGAACCTTGGGTATTATTAGCTGTAGGAGTTGCAGGCAGATTGCCTGATAGTTTAACATTTAGGTTTCATGTTTTCTTCCTCTGCAGAATGTGTGTCATTTGTCTCTACCTGTTCTTTTGCTTTTCTACCAAAATCTTTGGAGTTCTGTCCCAGTACGAGTCTGTCAGAAGTCTGTCTGACTTTGTTTCAGGTTCTTGTTCCGTGTAGGGCTCATAAATTGGTTGCATTTATTCCTTTATTATCGCTTTAACTGTATGCTTACCAACATTACTTTGTCTGCTTGGATTCTTCTTCAGCTGTTGGCATAGCAACCCTTATGGTTCCTGCTTCAGAGACGCTTGGAATTTCTGCTAAAACTGAAAAGGCAACTTTTGTAAAAGATATATTATACAGAATTAAACATTTGTTTTCCATTAAATGTATTTTACAGGAACAAATTCAACACTTTTCAAATGTTCCTGATTGACAGGCCTGGAGCCTGGCATATCTTGTTCCCTAGTAAGATGGAAGGACATAAATAACAGAGTGAAGTCTTACTGTACCCCCTTGTGTATGTGAAGTTAGATTAGTATCCTTGGCTTATTCTACCCTGGTCCTCTCTGCTGCAGTTGCCAGCAAAGTGTGCTTGTTTGAAACTGGTTTGTCATCTGCATCTTTGTCAGATGGAAGCTACTTTAAAATACATCAAAAACTGAAGCAGCTGAGTTGGGAATTGCAGCTAAGCATGGTATAATTAGAGGGTGTAATAAAATAACCTACAGTTAATATTACATTGTTTTGCCCACAAACATAATTGTATATAATCATTGTCCAATTTTACCAACTGACTTATTTTTATCCTGTGGGTTCTTGGGCACTAAAAAGCAAAACACATGAATGCAAGAAAGATTTTGTAGATGATCATTATTCTTTTTTTGTTGTTGTTTTCTTGTTACCAGAAAACCAGAATTGACAGACTCTGCCTCTCTGTTAGAGACTTTCAAGTTTCTTGAAAATGCAGCAGCAGAATTCAGTGATGAAGAAGAGGAAGAAGACATTGAAGGAAGAGAGAAAACAATTATTGATACCTCAACGGTAGGTCAAAAAATCCAACTGAAAAACTTGTGGTGGACTGATAAGAGCTTAATGTGATCCCTTACAGATGCACATTTGCATGATGTACATCCCCAAATGTGTGTGTATCTGCAAATCATTAAATGAGCTCACATCTGACTGTCTAGTTGGTAATATGAGAAGAGGGGCATAACAAATGCATTCCATTTATTTATCCCTAATGGTAAGCTTGCTTCCTTGAAATGTGAAAATTGTCCCTAACACACAAATTCAGCTCCACCATTTGTTTGTTGCATGTATGGCTCTTAGAGTGAGAGGACAAAATACTTTATAAAACAGGAGAATGAACAAGAAAACAAAACAAATTGAAGGAGAAGTTTGAGCATCAGCATAAAACAGAACCCATCAAACCAATATCCCAGCCTACCTTTGGTTGCTAAATGCAACCAGAATCTTACAGTGTATCTGAAAGATGTCCAGGTTCAGGCTCTGGTGGACCTCAAGAAAGAGGGATTTGTAGAGTTAAGGAGCAACTGGTGAAAATAATTTCCCACATCTTCTCATCAAGCAGAATTACTGCATTGATGGCACTTGCAAGGAATTGCTCTTGGCTCTCTTCAGAGATCACAATGGGACATAAGGGAGAAGCTGGTACTCTTAGATATGTAGGGTCCAGACTGATTAGGGCCTTATGAGTCAAAACCAGCACCTTGAATTTTACTTGAAAAACTTTTGGTGTCCAGTGCAGACTCTGGAGCATATGAAGTTGTCCTCCTGGCAACCCAACCCTGTCAAAAGGGAGATCTCACTGTATTCTGCACCAGCTGCATCTTCCAGATAGTCTTCAAGGACAGTCCCATGTAGAGCGTGTTGCATGGATGTTTATTGCCAGATCTGAATCTAGAAAAAAAAAGGATCACGGTCTTCTCACCCCGTGAGAAGACTTAGCACTAATGCCACCTAAACTTCCATCCAGGTGCAGCAGAGGATACAGGGGCACTCCAAGACTGCAAATGTGAGTGACAAGGGGAAGCTGAATCCCCTCTCTGAAAGGTGCTCAATCTCTTGCCAAGTTGTGCAGTTTTGACTGAAACTGAAACCATCCACATCCAATGCCCAAGTGTATCTAGACACTGGGAAAAGACTGAGACTGTGGGGCCTGGGTCAGATGAGGAAGAAAAGCAGAGCTGGGTGTCATCAGCATACTGATGGCACCTCCCTCCAAATCTCTGCATAGTCTTGCCCAGCAGCTTTATATATGCATTGAACAGAAAGGGTGACACAGTGGAGCCCTGGGGGACTCCAAAGTGACTCCATTACTAACTTCCAGGACCTTCCTGCTAAGAAAAAACATAATCACTTTAGAGTTGTTCTGTGAATACCCACCAGATCATGTAAAGATTTTATTAACACCTCCTAGTCAACTTGAGGCAGGTGAGTAGTACTTACTCATTTAAAGTCAGCTGTGTAAGCATGCTCAGAAAGATCTGAGAAGGCACACTACTCAGTATAGATTCCTGAAGTATTGGTTGCAAAAACAATTGTAAACCATGGCAAAAATCAAAATGAGTGACTGTGAGGGGAGGGAGACTCGGGTCCTTTTCCTCCTCAGCCAGAGTGGTATTTGAACCGACATCTTCTACTTTCCATGAGCTTCATAGATTTCATAGACATTAGGGCTGGAAGGGACCTTGGAAGATCATCGAGTCCAGCCCCCTGCCCCAGGGGCAGAAAGTCAGCTGGGGTCACCCGATCCCAGCAGTATTAACGTCCAATTGACTCTTAAAAGAATCCAGAGTAGGTGCTTGCACCCTCTGGCGGCACTCTGTTCCGGGCCTTGGGGGCTCGGACTGTAAAGAAGTTCTTCCTTACATCCAGCCTGAAATGGTCTTGGAGAAGTTTGTAACATTTCAACCTGGTCTTCCCATGGGGCGCTCTGGTGAACAGGCATTCCCCCCGATCCTGATGCACACCCCTTGTATACTTATAGGCAGCCACCAGGTCCCCCCTGTGCCTGCGTTTTTGCAGGCTGAAGAGTCCCATAGCTCTCAGCCTCTCATCATAAGGCCTGTTTTCCTGACCTCTCATCATGCACATGGCTCTCCTCTGGACTCTCAAGCTTCTCCACATCCATTTTAAATTGTGGAGCCCAGAATTAGATACAGTAGTCCAGCTGCAGCCTCACCAAGACCAAGTACAGTGGGAGGATGACATCCTGGGATTTGCTAGAGAAGCATCTAAGCCAGAGTTTTGCTCGATTTGCCGGCTGCAACATCATATTGGTGGCTCATATTCATCTTGTGGTCAATCATGACCCCACCCAAGTCCCTTTCAGCCATGGGCATAGCACTGCCGAGCCTATAAGCATGCTGCAGGTTTTTCTTCCCAATGTGGAATACCTTGCATTTTTCGATGTTGAAGGCCATCAGGTTTTTGTCCGCCTATTTTCTGAGCCTGTCAAGGTCGGCCAGGGGTTAACTAAACTAGAGTCAAAAGCTCCCTCAGCCCCTGCTCCCTCTGAGCACTGGCTCAGTGGGTAGTTCAGAGGGATGTACATGTGGAGAGGAAGCCAGTGGGAGACTGGCTCAGTGAGATGGATACTGCACTACAAGGGGGAGGCTTCTGTCTTCTGGCCCCAGCTCATTTTCCCCAGTAGTGTTTCTGCATTTTACATTTAATAATCATTGCATAAAATGGATAGACAGCTGGTGCGTGTGGGGGAGGTGGTATTAAAACGACCACACTGTTTAATGCAATCTTTAGCCTTGTTTTGAAGTTAAACATTTTAATTTTTCTGATTTTTATATTGGGAACATATTTGATTCTGAATATATTTTAATATATATTCAATATAATATATTTTAATATAGTATAAATTGCCTTAAAGCTATAATACTCATGTGCAGGAAAAAAAGATTTTTGCTGCATCCCAAAACTGAGTTACTGCATTTCATTCTGAGCTGTGTATGCAGCATATTTGAAAAAAAGTATTACAAAAATAACAACACTTTGGTGGGGGGAGGGTTGCCTGGTTCATTCTCTTTTTGTTTTTTGAAATAACTAACCTTTCCAGTTAACATTGCCACCTTGATGGTGTCACAAGCAATCAGATAAAAATCCAAGGTGCATAGAATTAATGCATTTTTTTGTTTGGGCCAAAAAAATCATATTTACCTGATTTATTTTTTTAATCTAAAATATATTTAAAAATTGTAGTTGAGTCATGATAGAGCCATCATTAATTTTTGGAAACAGATAACTGTATAAATGAGGTTTGCTGTTTTTTTTTGTTTTGTTTCTTCTTAAGAAATGCTTTTACAGAGGATCTTTGTCAAACTTGTTGCCACTAACCCATGGCCTATGAGGTAATGTCTGCGACTTCTGGGTAAAATCAGCTTTAATACAGTTTATTCACTGTGCAAGCCAAGGAAACAAGGTTTAAGTTGAATGTTTAGTCTTCTTCTAGATCTTAGAATTGATTCTGTCTTAGGAACTGTGAAGAAGTCTTCTAGCCAGATTAGAATAAACAGAAATGTCTCTCCATGAGCTAGAGAGTGCAGGCCTCTATGTTGAATTTATGATGGCTTTTAATAAGGTCTTAAGTGAAATTGGTAATATTGAACATCTTTTTTTTTTCCATTGAAATAGATTTGTTAATGTAGTTTTAGTGGCATCTGAGGCACACGTCAGCTAAACAACTGTAATTTAACCAGTCAGTTTTCTTGCTTTAGAAGTTCAAAATGCTTATCATATAAGTTTAGCAAGTTATCAAGCTAGTATTTGAAGTGATCAAGGAACACTCAACATGTAGAGGTAACAGTCGTTAAATCTCGGCTATTAGACACAGCCAAATGATTTTGCCCAGCAAAGAAGAATTAGAGCAATAAGAATTCCGTGATCACCTCATGCACTCATCTCTGGTATTTCAATTTTAGCTGTATTGCCCCCGCGGACATGAAATTAAATATCAGAAATAGTATTTCCAGAGATGTAATCAGATTTAGACCAGTCACTGAGGGTATGACCAAACCTAGATATTACCTGCTTTAAAAGGGAAGGGGTGGTTTCATTACAGCTGTATCACCAGGATCATGCAGGCATAGTCATTTCATGTTAACATCCTTTGTGATCCTTTGGTATCAGTACAGTTGTTACATCTGTCTGTGCCATGATACTTGCTGCTTAGCCTTTTGTAAAGGTTCAACTTTATGAACTTTTCTTGAAACAAAACTAAGAACTCTGCAGTCTTCTGGACTTAAATTGTGTGCATGTTTGTGTAAATTAATTGTAATCTGCGCTCTTGTAAATTGCTTGTATAACCTTTTCTTTTGAAAGGTTGAGTATTAACTACCTTGAAGCAGAAAGATTGTTATAAGGCAGAATTTTCAATTTGACTTAAAATTTGAACACTAAAGTATGTGTGTTGTATCCACTTTGCCCTACCCAAAATATTAACCTATGTGTTGATAGATAGTAAGTAAAAACAGAGAAAAAATATATCTATTAGAGTTCTGTGTATGAGTAAGGAAGATGGGCATTTTAAAGTTAGATAGATGATAGATTTTTAGTTTAATTTCCTTCTTTGTTTCTTTTTAGATTGTGAGGAAAAGAGTGCTGTCTGATAGCAGTGAAGATCGAGATACAGAAGAAGCTTTGAAAGAATTTGATTTCTTGGTTACATCAGATGAAGGAGATGGAGAATCCAGAAGTTCAGGAGATGGAACAGACTGGGGTAAGGAAATTTTAATGGATTGCACAGGGAAAAAAGAGGATTAAGCATACAAACTGCTATTTTGCCAGGATTTTGTCCAAAACAATCCTACTCTAGCTTCTTGTAAGGCAGACTGAGACTCTTTAAAAAGCTTATTTTATTATTACCTTTCTATATCCAGCTTTTATGCAGAGGTTCTTAGAAGCTCACTTTTTGAGTTGTGTTGTCTATTTTAGATATTGTAAATTCAGTTTGAATATTTGCATGTGGAGCTTCGATATATTTTTTTCAATCTATTCAGACTCCATAGATGGAGTATGATAAAACAACATATATAATAAATCAATATATTGTGGACAAGAACATGAGAGGCACTGAAACTTCTCCTTTCTTCATCTTTCATGGAGAAAGCAATGCGAGTCATAACGACTTAGTTTTATTGTATTCAGTGTACAAATAGGCAGCTGAAGCTGTACATCTCATGGCCCAACCCATTTTTATAGATGCCATTTCACTGAGGCTTCCAGGGTTACGATTGGACATCATTTTTCAATGTCATAATATTGATTCCCTGGGGAGCTAGACACCATAGATGTTTAACAGGATAAAATGCATAACATCACAGTACATTTAAATACAGCTACAGGAATTCCCTTAGGTCTGTATATTTAAAAGTTGCTGCTTTGCCAAAAATAGTTGCCTTGAAAGCCATCCTGGAAGTTGCTTGTTGTTATAATCATAACTTTATCTTTTCTGCTTTTAGATTTTACTGTAACTGCCATTTGTTTCACTGAAATGTAATTAGCTAGCATTTGTCAGTAGGAGCCTTATTTTGAGACATTATTTTAATGCCTCAAACACCTTTGCCACCTTTTTTGTCTTCCATTGGGAACAGCCCAATACATATTTTTAAAAGTCTGCTAAAAAACAAAAGAAAATGAAAAATGTCATGGGTATCTTGTAATATAGTAATTGAATAGTAATCAATTTTTGTGCAGCAATAAAACTAAGGCATATTTTATAGCCATAGGTTTTCAATCCTTTTGAAATTTAATTCGCAGAAGATTTTTTCAGCTTATTTATATCACAGCCCGTAATTAGTTATAATGGCCTATCTACATAAACTTTTTCCTGGATCTGCCATTTTTAATCCTTTAGTTGTTCATGTATGTAAATTTGATTTAAATGAAACTCGAAATTTAAATTTAATATCTAAATACTTAGTATATTGGAAGCAGAAGGATATAGATATAAATGTTGTTTAAAAATGGACTTCTAGCTTTGATATACATTTTTGTAACCAATTTTAAGTAGTTTTAATAATAATAATGTGTTAAACAGCTACGATTGATTGCCATAACTGGTCACTTTTTGAAGACTCTTAAAAGTAGCCAGTGAACAGTATGCAAATTATATAACGTTTTACATACTAGTTTAAGATGATTTGTAAGATTTGATTGAATATGACACGCAGTACATGCAAGAGATACTCAAGTGCATAGTACCAGAGGTGTGCTATAGAGAATTCATGCCTAAAATAATTTACTGACAATTTTGCCAACTATGTCCTACATGTTTAAGCATTTTTGCCTGAGGAGAGCAAAGACTTCATTTCTAATCTGGAGAAGAAAAGTACAGTCAGCTAAAACTTCTCTCTCTAACTTCAAAATACTAGTCCATTTCCAGTCCATTTCCACCAAACACAGAAATGCCAACTCACCTTGGCTCATTGCATTTCATCATTTGTACATGTTAACAATATCTACTTTAAGCATTCAAAACAGATATTTATTCTGTCTACTCTGCATTCTTTCAACTGTCGTTTTTATTGCTTGTATTAAGTAAAAGATAACTATATAACCCTTAATTCTAGCCTGTCCAGTAACATCAAGTAGATTGGGCTTAATTTATTCATCTAATTTAAATAGTAAAGCTGCTGTATCCTTTTTTTCTTTTGTTTTCTCATGTTCTTTTTGTGTATAATGTCCTTGTTTCTATTTAAAATCTCTCCCTTTATGTTGTCTCCTCAACTCAGTTATTTTTTTTTCAAATGGTGATCAAACCTTGGCACTTCTCCCAATTGTGATTTTGATTAAGTATTTAATTGCATTATTTATTAACAGCTGCGGCATCTTCATTGCCATTCTCTTTGATATTAATCTCTGCTCCCTGACCAGTTTTGTACCCACCCAAGGCTTGCTTATTGAAAGAGAGAAACTAAGTTAATTTTTGACATTCTTCTAATTAATTTTGTTGCCTATTCAGACAGATCAGCCTTTTCTGTTTCACTTCTCACTTAGTGACCCTGTTTTGACATTTGCTCCGTCATGTCACCACCCTTATTCTTTGTGTTAAAGCCTTTTTTCAGAATACCTCCATTTATCTTCTTGTGTTGTTCACTTTTAGCTTTTCTCTGGGTGCATCAACACTTGTGCTGTACTGCAGAGTAATTAGCTCCACAGTAAAGCATCACTGTCTGCACATGCACTGTTATTAGTAATTAATTAACTCCGCTGTAAGATAGAATTGCCGGGGTAGTACTTATCTTACGGCAGAGTAAGTAACTGCACTGACACACGCATATAGATTGTGACGGGTTGGCTGGGGTTTGAGGGTGCTAAAGTGTGAGGGCTGCCTGCCACCTAGTCACACAGCTCTGCAGGTTTTGCACTTTCATGCCCCAGCTAGCTCCTCTGATACTGCCATCTGCCAGCCAAAGGCTGCTCTGCTCAGGCTCAAATTGCTGCCATCTCAGGTGCACATGTAGACTGCACACGGGAGTATTTGACTGGGTAAAACAGCTCTGAAATTTATTGCACATATAGACTGTGTCTCTTTCCTATCCACTTACCACCTCATTTCCTTCTGAGTATTACTATCCCTATATTCTCACAAATGTTTTGTATGCCCTAATGCCAAAATAACATCTGTCTTAGCCCTAGCCCTTTTGTGCAAACTACCCTCTCCTTCTATCTCTGCTAGTTATTACAATTCTGGGGATATTTCTTGCCTTCTGCCCCCAGAAAAATATGCAGATTTGCTGACAATGGAGAAGAGACATACTCTACAGAGAGCTGATATGCATTCCTTTCCCCTGAAGCATGTATGGGGAACAGTTTATGTATAAAATCTATTATCTGTGGACAGATCAAAAGGATATGACAACCTTGTGGACATTCCAGCACAAAAGATCCATTAAGAGAATAAGTTCTTGCTTTGAATTTTTTTAATAAAAAGGTGTAGTTTACTCATGTGCAAAGTAAATTGGTTTTCTTTTTTAGATTTAAATGTCAGATTTTTTGAAACAACAGAAGTTATCTTTTGTGTAAAGAAATTCTCTAAATATGCATTCTCAGTGTGTAGATTATGCGAGATATACCCTTTAAATCAATGATTCCCAAACTCTTGACAGGTTGCGTACCACCAATTTAAAATGATACAACTTCAAGTGCTACCAGCAAATGTTTCAGTTCAGCCTTTAAGTACCACCAGCAAATTTTTGTCATATAAAGTTATGATAAATCTGTTAGTGCATACCACTGAAAGGTTGTCTGTGTACCCCAGTGATACCTGTACCACAGATTGGGAACTACTGCTTAAATGACAGACCACTCATAGCCAAGTGATCTGGTATGAACCATTAGCAAAATATGTATTTTTTTTTAAAGGCATGGGATCATTTTGCCTGTTTTCAAAAATTGGGTGTTAGGGGTACGGAACAAATTTTAAATATTATGGAAGAAATTGTAATGAAGAAGGTCTGGTCTTCAAATAATAGCGCTTTTTTTTTTTTTTTATCAACAAGTAAACAGCTGGAATGGTCATAAAATAAAACTAATTTAAAATAAATATGTAAATGGAGGAACTGTACTGCACATGGCTCTCAGCTGTATGTAACAGTCAGCAGTTGTGGTCCATTCTTTCAGCGTGCTGGAAGAAATATGCTTAATATGTTACATACAACCTTTCATTATGATTTTCAAAGCATGTAACACATATTGGTAAGTAGTATTTTTCCCCTGTCTTGCAACAGGGGTATCTGAGTATCTGTGGCTTAGTTCATGTGTCAACACAATTTAAGAGAGCTTTGTATAAGAGTCAGCCTTCCTAACTGAGTCTCATGTTCAGATCACTGGACATTCTGGGTCTGTCTGTGTGGCACAATGCAGGGTCATTTTCAAGATGCCTCCAGCTAACTTTGTTCATGCTGGTGTATCATATTGGAGTCTAAAAGCACAAGGCAACAGCATGCAGAAATACCTAAGCCCTATTCTCAGAAGTTTATTTGCTTGCAAGTGCAGTGTCATACTAACATCAGTCTCCTACTCAAATTCTGGAGCTAGTGTATACAGAAGTAGCTTGGATGTATAGGCATGCTGCTGCCTTCACTGTAGTTTCCTTTATTTTTCTGAGACTGATAACTCAAAGTTTGCCTGTCATTTGTTAATTGTCATATTTTTTTTACGTTAAGACTTTTTTTTGAATGCTTGGTGAAATGTAATTTTAAGTGGTTGAACAAAGTAACATGAACTTACTTTTTAATATAAATGATAGCATATGACTAGGATTATCAATATGAAATCCAGACACAGCACCCAGCCTTTGAATGTTGGTTTAGTTAAGAAATATAATTGCTACTTATGGATACAGTATTTTTCTCTGGTAAAAAATATATAAAAGCAGAATAGACATTCCATGCATGTAACTGAAAATAAATAAATCTCCAAGCAGGTGTTGCTTAAGTTCAGAGTGCTGCTTTCTTTGGTAGAGCGATTAGGCATGTGAAATTGAATCTCAAAATTATTGTCATCTTAAAAAATTCTGGACAAAAAAATTGCAGTGTGAATAACAATTTTATAGCATTCACAATCAGTGCTATTTCTGTGCATCTTGAAAGGAAGGCTTAAAAAATTGACAACAGCTGCTACCTCCTTCAGTGAAAAATACTTAGTGACATTATTGAAAAAGGATGTTTCATTTGTTTCACTTTGTTTAGAAAAGGAAGACCAGTGCCTCATGCCTGAAGCCTGGAATGTGGACCAGGGAGTAATAACCAAACTCAAGGAACAATACAAAAAGGAGCGCAAGGGGAAAAAAGGGGTGAAGAGTAAGTGGAAAACATTGCACCTTAAAATCATAAATCCCACATCTTTCACACCCCTAATTCTATCTTTCTTTCAATGTTTTCCTGAAACTACTTACTCTTTTACTTTGCTGCTCCTGACTGCTTTCCTGTTGTTCATCAATTTTCAGGGGTTGAAATTAACGATAGTCAATCCAGTTGCCTGAGAAAGTAGAAAGATGTTGCCTGGGATATAATTTTTCCAGTCTAGTGTTGACTAAATTCGAAAGGACTTGTGCTGGGCTTGGATTGTGCACATCTAACATTTAAATGGATACTTTACTGTCACTGTATGTCTTAATTAGGAAAACATAGAAGCTTTATTTAGTTTGGTTGGGTCACCAGTTTCGGAGTCTGGTAAATAATTTTTTCAAAACCCAATACAACATTTCTAGTATCTCGTTAGCTGGTTTTGGGAGTGGAGGAAGACAGCTGTGGTAGGAAAAAAAGGAGGAAGTTAATTTCTACCCCTGTTTTACTTAGTAATCACAACATGAAAGTCATGCTGCTGTATCTTGTTATGCAGGGCTCGAAATGGAAAATAAATCTTATTGACAGCCTATTTGTCACAGGGCATATTGACCAATTATCATTTTATCTGTAGACTTAACAATTAAGTGTCGTATTTGATTAAGATCAAATAGCTGATCAGCATCTGAAATACAGTTTCTAGCCCTGTGTGTCATACTTCTGTCACCTCTCTTGAAATGCAAATCCATTTTGTAAATCCTGTTTTCTAAAACAACATAAGCATCAAAGCTTTTCAGAATCAAGTTAAATGTTTAAAATTGTAAATTGCCACTATTTCCAACCTACAGCTGTGTTGAGAATTTTGGGGGAATAATTTGGGGAAAACTGAAGTATAAAAAAAGTTGTACCTTATTCAATGAGCAATTTGAAGACTGTTTCATTACTCCTCCCTTTGTGGGAAGATGCTTATTAGTGTAAAGGAACTGTCAATTCTAATACATGTTTGCAGAGTCATGCAAACAGCAGCTCCTCTCCATCACATTATTCTAGTTGCCTCATTTTGTTGTTTTGCAATTAATAAATGCTAATTGTGGTTAGTAACTACCCGGTCATTGCTAGTTCTGAGATTGTAGTACAGGATAAACTAACCAAATCAGTACTTACCAGAATAAGAATCTATTTAAAATATGAATGACTTTTGAGAGAACTGCATGTCCTTCAGTTTGGACTAGTTAAGTACTTTTGACTTATCTAAAGAAAATGCAAGCCTGGTAAGAAACTAAGCATCACAAAGTTTTTCTCAACAAACTATTTTTTACATTTAAAATAGAGTTATAATATACCACATGAGTTCACAGAAAATTAGTTCAGTGACTTTATCTGTGAAATTAAAATTCATGTATATGATACCTAGTATAAATATAGGATAAATATTTAACTTTCTAAAAAAAAAATTAAGAAATCAAAATGAGTACCTTTCTCTCAAGCAGTTGAGTGCATTTATTTTAATTTATCAAATTGTATTAACTGATCATTAATTTAGGCACAGACGCATCAACTTTTTTTTTGCATGTTTAATGAGCAAAGTGCCTGATGAAAGATGGCATTTTGGTAACTTATGCTACTTCAAAAGGATTATAAGTACGGCTCAATGTCATGTTTTTTCGATGGAGGGCTGAACTTGGGTGACGCAGTACAGAAATTAAGCATCTTTCCATGGAGAAACCATTGTTGAAAGGGCATGAACTTAGAAATTGGGAAGAGTTGCAACCTGTTATCATCTGTTCATGATTTTAGTGAAAAAGTGGTGAGCAAAAGCATCTTGGGGAAGTGGTGGGGCACAGGGTAAAACCCTAAAGGACTAAATATCTTATTGTTGAGATGTGAAATTTGTTTATGTAATTTTCCTCTCAACATAGATGAGTATCTAGAGACTGAACTGTTATTCAGTAAAATGTTGTGCATTTACTATAAATCAAATGCTGTAGTAAAACAGTCTTGCAAAATCTTTCTTACTGTTTGCCTGTAGCAAGTAATGCTCTGAGACCAGCAAGTAAAATACCATCTAGTATTTTTATCATTGTTATGGTAAGGGTGGGCAAAGTGGATTTGCAGCTGGTTTAGAAAACTTACGATTTTGCAAGGCTGCAGTAAAATTTTCTGTGAAGTAATATAATAAAATCATACATATATTAGAATACACTTCTATGTTAACCTGCTTAAAAATAGCTGTATTATTTACTGGTCTAGGGAAAAAAAACATATTGGACTATGGGTAAGAGATTTTCCCATTCTTAATTAAACTTACAACAGGAAAAACTACCGAAGATATGTTTCAGCCTCAATCCTATATAAAACAGTCAAAACAGGGATGTGGGAAAATGATGGAGCAAAGCACAGGTAAGTGTAAAGGGCATGGGTCTTCACCACATGTAGCTTCAGGAAGTAAGCCAATGAATCCAATTTGATTTGTGTTTAATATAAGTACCATAATCATTTAGACTATGTAAGACCACAGTTGTACACTACTGCACAAAGTAATTTTAAAATATTCACCAATGTATTAAGAATGATGCACAAATCATGTTACGCAAACTTTAAACTGATAGTCACAGTATTTGCAGTTATTTTAGGAATGCAATAAAGCATTTTTTTAAAAATCATTTTGTTGCTATGAGTTTATTTGGAGGTGGTATTTAACTTGATGCACGTAATAATGTAAATTCATAAGTGTGGGGGAAAATTATGCATACAAATACCTCAGTTGCTTCATCATTTTCTTTTCAAGTTCATTTCATGCTGGAAGGTTAGTTACTACTGGAAATAGGTGCTCATTAGTGACGTGTGTGGTAATATCATAATCAAAGATAGGATCCATTGTTGCTTGTCTTGATGTAATATATTTGATGTGATAAGTAGCATGGCTGCCAGTTTTGTTTACATAAACTGTTTCACTTTTTTGTTTTTCTTGGTTAGGGCCCAACAGGTCAAAGCTGCAAGACATGCTTGCAAACTTGAGAGATGTTGATGATCTCCCTTCATTACAGCCATCTGTTGCGCCATCTTCTAGACCCAGTAGCTCAAGACTTATTGAGCATGAGATAAACAGGACAGATGAAGGCAAGTATATAAATCTATATGTGCATAGCTACAGTTTGCACTTGAATGTTACTTTTCATCTATGAGTATCAGACTGCTTTACAAATACTAACTTAGCCTTGCAATGTCCATGAGTAAGGTAAATATTATCTGCCCTCATGGGGAAAATTGAGAGATTTAGAGACTTGACCTAAAACCATTTAAAGCTGATGAAAAGGCTCATTTGACATATGTGGGTTTTGCAGTATATGAGCCCTAAGTTTGGCACATTAAGGAGAGACATCTGACTCTACCTCTAGTCTGACACCGAGCCCCAGGCCTTAACTACGAAGTCATCCTATCCCCATGCATAGTATATATCCATTACTTTTAAAATATATATTTTAATGCAATGAAAACCTAGTGAAAGATACTTTGCAGTTAAACAAAAGGCTTATCTCCCATGCAAATACTTGCAGTGACAGAGTCCAGAATTACAGAGAGGACAGGCAGTAATTTTACTTAGCAAGATTGCCCTTTTTCGTAAGTTTTTAGGGACTGTATCTGAGATTCTCGGTGACATGTGGCTTTCCATCCTGGAATCTGTGATAGTAGGTGTTGTCTTTGTGGCACTGAACCACTTGCCTTAAAAACAAAACAAAACAAAACACCCCCCCCCAAAAAAACACCCCAAAAGCTACCCCTAAACATTGTTGTTGTAACTTAGCAACCCCTTGAAATATTGGGGGAATTTGTATTGAACATTTTCTGTCATCAAACTTTTATTTTGGCTTTTACCACCCTTGAGAGAAGATGGCATTCAATTTTTATGTTTTTTGTAACAGAGAGAATCAGTTTGTTTTGTAAAAAAAGAAAACCAAAAAAGCCTAGTTTATTTCTCATTAGACAAACTGAAATACAAAAAGGAAACAGTTTAATATTCATTTAATAATAACCTAAGGTCCCCAGCCCTCCTTTGATACTTGTGATATGATATACAAAATGTATTTGTATCTGTTTTAAATCAGCACACAACACATGAACCTAGAGTGTGTGCTATCTGATATGCTGACAGGTAGTTCAGGAAAAATGTGCCAGATTTTCAGTGAAGACAGTAGGCTAATGGTTCTTAACCCTTTTAAGCTCGAGATGCTCCTTGTTAGTCAAGGCAGCTCTGAGAAAATGGTTCCTTGATTCTAACACCTAAACTCTAGGCACCTCTTAGCTTTCAACCATTTTTGACTGGAAAAATAATAGATCAATCCTCCTGTTGCAAATAATTCAAAAAGATCAAAGCAGGTCACAGTATTTTTAACACTATGGGATTTCTACTTGAAATCTCTTGATTTTTATCTCATGAATCATGTGTAGGTGTTTTACACCAACAATACTACTCTTGCAGGGCACTGTGTCACCTTTAAAAGGGTCTCTCAGCGTGCTGGGGTGCTGCAGTAACCTGGTTGGGAATCACTGTACTAGGTTATACTTGTCCCCTAGAGAATTGCAGCAACTTTTTCTGGCAACTGGTAATGAAGAACATCAAAACTAAAGGCAGATAGGAGATGTTATCACTCCTGAAAATCAACTTGCAGGTGCATGAAGTGATACTGAATAAGCCATAAATGCAAATGGAAGAATAAGATGGTATCAACATTAGTAAAGTAAAGGAGAAAAGTGATGTTTTTGATTTCAAAGACAGAAATTTGGATAGGATTAAGTTGTGTAGAGCCTTGAAGAATAGGACAAACAGCTTTTATGTTGTTAGAGAAGTCCAGAAAGAGACAGTTGCAGATTTATAGAAGTGCATGAAGGCACTTAAGGCAGACAGTTTGTCACATTGTGGAAGGACTGGAGAGGAGTTGTATAGAAGAATTAGATGCAGTAGCCATATGATAATGGGCAAGTCTATGCCACTGGCAAGTGTTACATTTATTGCATGAATCATGTTAACTTGCTGCATATTCATCCAATTTATATGCGATTAAAATGGGAAGCCAGCCATTAAGATGTTCTGCACTTTTAATGTGGAACTTTGAATATGTTGCATGTCCAGACACTAAGAGGACAATGAAATGGGAGAGGAATTAGCTTGTTGATGGCATTGGATAGTAGGGTTTAACAAATCCATCTAGGAATAGTGTGTTAGAGAACTATGGGAAAAAATTCCTATCCATCTGAGCTAAAAACATTATAAGGTCAGACAGTCCTAAGAGTTCTAGTTTCCTTGAAACTTTTCTACCTGAGAGAGTATTCATGTCATAGCAAAACAAGTGTTGCAATCGATTGAAATTTGGGAATGCAGTACACACATGAGGATGAATTTGACATTAGTGTGTATGCTTATAATAACATGGAACACAGCTTTGGAGCCTGTGGTCTCATAAAATTGTGGTAGAAAGTGAGGAACTATCAAATTCAAAGGATCCCTTAGACAACAGCACAAAAAATTCCACCACAAACCAGTTAAACTCCACTATTTCTACAAAAATGCTGCAGGTTATTGAGGTGGACTGGTATGTTGAATGTTCATATTTTGTTGGTGCACTTCTTCCACTTCTCTAATTTGGAGAATTCTCAACACATCTCAAGAGGGAGAATGCAAATGTACAGGAGCAGACGGCAAAGAACAGTGTCAGAATAGTTTATGCTAGTATAATTTAATAAGCAGTATAACTGTTATCTGTGGCTGTGTCTACATGAGCTGCTGACTGTGCAGTCATTATTACGCAGTAGCACTGAGGAACAGCTTTTTTGTGATGCTGACTGCGCAGTAGCTTGTGACTGCTGCCCAGTTGTTGTGTCATGCTTTCTGCAACTCAGGGCTATTGTACAGTAGTCACGGGCTACTGTGCAGTCAGTCTTTCATGTAAACGTTGCCTGTAAGTCTTAATTGTTAAGTACAACTGTCAAGTCTGTCTACATCCCGTGACTATGATGTCCAAACATCTCAGTTTGCATTTTTTTAACCCAGTTTTCTTTCACTGAGTCAGATGCTTTCTATGGAAGAGGGGTTGAAATACTTAGCTTTTTCCGCCATAGTCTCTGAGGGTATGTCTAGTGCAGTGACTTGTAGCTCATGTGAACACAACTGAGCTGTCTCTAATTTTGTTCCTAGTGTAGCCCACATGAAGCTCAGTGCTCCCATAGCTAACTGCACAAGCATTCACCCAGATTCTTACAGACTGCAGCCTATGCTGAGCATCATGCAGCTACAGCTACACTGCTCTTAATATAAGAGCTTGCTAAATCGGAGCTAGCCTGGGTATGTCAACACAAACTAGTGACAGCAGTGTGGACATGTGCTTGGATAGCTGTGAAAGCAGCATAAGGAGGGGAAAGTCAAGATTTTTTGTCAGTACTTGAAATTCTCCAGAACTATTGCTTCACGAACATGTTCATGTTCCTCTCTTTCTGCTCGCTCATTTTTGTGAGGGGTGTACAGAAGCAGAGGAAAGAGCTGTGTTCTTCTATATTACTTTAGGCCAGGGATCCTCAACCTCTGGTCTGCAAACCAAATGCCGCCCACACAGCTTTGGAATTTAGCCCATAGGGCTCCCCATGGGTCATGAAATCTGGCAGTGGTGGAGCAGTGACAGTACTTTCACCCTTCCCCACTGTCTCTGTATGCCCAGATTGGGGCTGAGCCACACCTCTTTCCCTTGTTGGGGCTGGCCTTCACCCCCTTTTCACCATGGGAGTTGGTTCAGGGCCAGCTCACACCCTTGTCCACCCACAGGGCTGGGCCATGCCCCCTTCCTCTTACAGGGTCAGACCATACCCCCACTCTTGCAGGGCTGGATCGGAGCAGAGTCATGCCTCCTCCCCCTTCCTGGGGCCAGGTTGGGGTGGGGCCAAGCCCCCTACTCCCACATGGCTGAAACAGGGTCAGGCTGCCCCCTTCTGCATAGTCAGATAGGGCGGCACCATGCCTGCCCTGGGTGCTGCAGAGGGACCAGGCACTGCCCATCCAACCCGCCAGTCCAAAAAGTCGAGTACCCCTGCATGAGGCTAGAGGTATTCACAAGTGGCACAGGCAACCTGTTTATGTGGCATATAGCAGATCAGGGAGGGGGCAGGCAACAAAGTTGCAGATAGGGCAAGGAGCAGAAAACAAAGCAGCAAATCAGGCAAGGGAGTACAGGGCAGGGAGCAAAAAGCAGAGCAGTACATGGGACAGAAGACAGGGAATGGAATGTCCCATAAGAGGACATAAGCTTAATTTATGGCATGCCTGCCAGAAATATTGGCCCCCTGCTACTTCAGGCATTTTAAATTCCTGAAATATGTACATAGTAGTCTTCTCTTTTGCTGTCATGACTTGCTTTTAAAAGTCTTGAGGAACATAGACTTCAGGGGTATAGGTTTAAAAGTGAGGCGTTTAAAAAAAAAAAAAAAAATCTGCTTACTAGTAGATTTAGGATTGTGATTACTGTTAGAATTCGTTTGTGTTTTTCTGCACCTATATTGCCTTTGTCCTTGGTTATTAGTCGAGGTATTATTTTACAGAGCAGAATGTAATTTTATATTTTTTTACAAAAACTGTTAAGTTGTCTGCAAAAACCCATGAGTTTTGTTTGTTTTTTCTTTTCTTTTTCTTGTAGTGGAAGCTTTAACGTTCCCTCCTACTTCAGGGAAATCATTCATTATGGGAGCAGACGAAGCACTTGAGAGTGAGCTGGGTCTTGGAGAACTGGCAGGTCTTACGGTTGCCAATGAGGCAGATTCACTAACGTATGATGTGAGTATCTTGTAAACTGTACTTCACAGTATTTGATCTTGGGTTCTAACAACTCTACATGTACATGTATGGCACTCTCGCTGAAGTCAATGGAATTTGCATATATGCAGACTGCAGGAAAAACATTAAAACAAAGGAAATATAAACATTAGAGGGGTAAAATTGGCTTTGCAAAATGTAACATAATCCTTTTTAATAAAGGTTCCTGTCCTCTTTTATCCTTGAAAAGGTTTTTGGCAGCTTGACCTCCTAAGCGTTTTGTTCCTTTTGCATTTAGTAACTGCCTCTACAACTTCCCCTCCCTTGCAGTGTGCAAGTCTTGAGGTAGACCAGGGGTCCACAACCTGCGGCTTGCATGGCACGCAAGGCCATTTTCTCCACATGCCACAGCTGGCCTGGTCTCCAGGCATCTGGCACTGGCCGTGGAGCTTGAGCTGCTTACAGCAGGTGGTGGGGAGGCTGCAAGCCCTGCTGCCCAAAACCCAGGCTGGCTGTAGTCAGGAGGCTGCATACAGCTGCATGCACACCTCTGGGCAGATGGCGGGGAAGAGGGCTGGGGCAATACAACACCGGCCCCTCCCCCACAATCCTCCAGAAGGCACTTGTGCTTCTGCTGGTGCCAGTGCTCCGGAGCCTAGTGCATCTGTTTGCAGTCTCCTGGCTGCCTGTTGCAGCTGCCTGGAGCCCATGGCCGGACATCATGACAGTGGCTACACATGCATCCCCAGATGAATGGAGAGGGAGGGGCGAACCCCCTCCCTGCCCTGCACCCCAAGGCGCACATGCAGTTGTCACTAATATGGAGCCTGACTGGGGATCCAGGGTCCGATGCAACCTCCCAGCAGTCTGCCAAAGCCAGCCCCAGGCTCTGGGCTGCTGTAATAGGCAGCAGAAAGCCTAAAAACAGCTGCACTGGGCTCTGGAGCACTGCCACAAACACTGTGCTGGTGGCAACTGCACACTTGCCTTGGGATACAGGGCAGGGAAGGGGATGGGGCAGTGCATCCCCAGCCCTTCCCCCACCATCCACCGGGAGGCATGTGTGGAGCGTCTGCCAGCAGCGAGGATCAGGTGCATCTTAACTCCTCTGTGGTCTGCTCCTGGCATGCCAAGTCAAGGTGTGGGTCTGTTGGGGTGTTTTTGGGACTCCAGTTAAAAATGTTGCTGACCCCTGTGGTAGACCTTAGAAATAGAAAGCCAAAACCTTTAATGGTAATGTTGTCATTTTGCACATATAACCCAGCACCAGCCAAAATTAATAGAGCTTGAATGATACAAGGGAAGAATGGACTTCCATGCATTAATAATCCCCACTCTGCTGTACTTAAGCACATCAAAGGAAGAGACTGCAAGAGCTAGTGGCAGGGAGGACACCTGCAGAGCATCCTGACTACCTCAGTTCCATTTGGAGCATGCGGGGGCAGCACAGATGTCACCTTAAATGGCTGATCTGCAGTCATGGGGCAGTTTTTTCACATTTCTTTAAAATCTCTATTTTTTGGGAAAGTTGTGTTTTAGCTGTTTACTTTTAACCATCTTTCTGGAACTACTTATTTGGTGATCTTGCACTTTTGTATCAGTTCTTTGGGTTTTTATTTTTGAGGATAACCCTCTTATTGCTGGCCCCTTTAACATTCATCCTTGTTCACATTTTCTCCATAAAGTTTGCCTTTCAAACTCATTGGAGGCTTAGTCAACAAGATGTATGAACCTTTTCTTAACTGTAGACTAGCCTGTCTCCCAGCTGAGTTACTTGTTTATTCACACTTTGTAGCATTGCTTCTGAACCTGGATATGAATCAGGTGCTTATAACAGCAGGATTTTTCCTGAATTTTTAATAGACCATTGAGTCCCAAACTTTTTCAAACAATGAACCGCTGTCAGGCTCAAAATTCCTTGTAGATTGCCATGTATCCTGATCAAACTTCTAATTGAAAACTCAAAGTGAGTAAGCGTCATGACCCACAGACCGCTGTTTGGGAATCACTGTTACAGATTGTCTGAGTGGGTCAGTCTTTTAACTTTAGACCTAGGAATTAAATCAGATTTAAGGTAGCAGATGACTATTTCACTTGAGCAGTGGCAGTCATTGGTGGGATTTGCAAAGTGGCAATGTGATGGTAGATTCATTTAAACATCCTGACTGGATGGCACGTCTAGGTCAAATACTGATTTTGGAAACACTGACTGAGTCCTTCAGTCCCAGTATTCTATATCCCCTTGTGAAATCCAAAAATCCATTCAGGTAATTTAAAGTGGGGGGTGGGAAAGGGAACTGGCGTATTTTACTAGAACTAAAGTAACTGTTCTTACTTTAGAGGTTCTGGGATGTCCAGGTGCCTCATTGGAGATTGAGGTAGATTGGCCAAAGAGGCCATTAGAAATGCCACGTGCAATACTAGATGAGGAAAAAATAAATATGATCTGCTGTGAAGGCCTGCACTACATACTTTATGTTCTCACGTACAATACATCTTTTTCCCCAAAATCAATCCCTTGAAATTGGGGTACATGTATTAAGTGGGGAAGGTGATTTTCTGCCCAGGTTTGGAAACCCAAAGGTTTGATTCCTGCTTTTCATTGCAGCAGCAGTGATATTACTGTTCAGGTAGCCGAGGGAATCAATTGATTTAATGCCTCTATTATTATTCTTGACTCTACAGATGTTAACAATAGGCTCTCCTTTTGAATGAACTTAATGTTCCACTAATCAACCTAATCTTTCCTGGAAAATTTTTGCTGTCTGCTAGCTGCTCCTGGTCTCTCTCTTTTACAGCCTCTTTAGCTGTTTAGCACAGACTCTATAATTTTGAAAAGATCTACCCATGGAGACCTGTCTTCAGCATCAGCTAGGGGTTCTGCTTAGTTATGGAGGAAAGGGAGAGTAAATCAGCTGGAGATCAGGCTCTTTCCCTATTCCCGTACTTCCATGACCTCCAGGACTGGAAGAAGAAATGCCAGACGCAGCACTTGAGAAGAGAGAAGATATGGATGCCCAAGAGGGTGGAAGCATCTTCACCTCCACCTTCAGTAGTTTGTCTGGAGAACAGATATGCAGTGTTAGTAGCAGAGAGGGAGAAGCATGTTCCATTGGTGGAGGAAGACGAGCCAGGCCTCACCAAGGTGGGAAGGATCAAGATGACTGCCACCAAGAAGAAACGATGGATGGTGGTAGTTGGAGACTTCCTTTTGCAGGAGTCAGAGGGAGCCATCTGCCAACATGACCTGTCGTCTTGGGAGGTCTGCTGCTTGCTCAGAGGCTGAATCTGAGATGTCATGGAGGGATTACTGGGACTCATTTGGCTGTCTAACTACTACCCCGTGCTGCTTATCCATGTGGGCACTAATGATACCGCCAGGGGAGACCCTGAGCATATCAAAAGTGTCTACAGGTCTCTGGGTGCAAAAGTGAAGGGGTCTGGGGCTCAGGTTGTGTTCTTGTTGATTCTTCCGGTCAAGGGAAAGGACCTGGGAAGGACCAGGTGGATCCTCAGATCAACACCTGGCTGCACAGGTAGTGTTGCCAGCAGGAATTTGGCTGCTTCAACCATGCAATGTTTTTCCAAGAAGGATTGCTGGGAAGAGGTGGGATCCACTGGATGAAGAGAGAGAAGAGCATCTTCACAAACAGGCTTGCTAAGCTAGTGAAAAGGGCTTTAAACTAGGTTTGTCAGGGGGTGGAGACCAAAGCCCTGGGGGAAGTGGGAGACTTGGAGGAAGAGCAAGCAAGAGGGGGAAACAGCAGGGAGGTGCGCTCATACTTCGTGAGAAATCAGGGCAACGAACTAATCACCTCAGGTGCCTGCATGGATCCTGGGAAACAATCAGGAAAAACCAGAAGTCCTTGAACAATCGCAGAGCTGTGATGTGATTGGAATGACAGAGACTTGGTGGGAACTGACATGACTGGAGCACTGTCATGGATGGGTACAAACTGTTCAGGAAGGATAGGCAGAGAAGAGGAGAAGGAGTTGCACTTTATGTAAAAGAGCCGTATGATTGCTGGAGCTCCCGTATGAAGCTGGAGATGGGCCTGCTGAGCATCTCTGGGTTAGGGTTGGGGGAGAGCAACAAGGGTGATGTCATGGTAGGGGTCTGCTATAGACCACCAGACGAGGAGGATGTGGTGGATGAGGTTTCTTCAAACAGCTAGCAGAAGTGTCCTAGTCACAGGTCCTGGTTCTCATGAGGGACTTCAATTACCTGGACATCTGCTGGGAGGGCAATACAACAGTGCACAGGCAATCCAGGAAGTTTTTAGAGAGTGTTGGGGACACCTTCCTGATGCAGGAGCAGCCAACCAGCGTTATGCTCTTCTTGACCTACTGCACACAAACAGGGAAGAATTGGTGGGGAATGTAGAAGTGGACAGCAACTTGGGCAGTGATGACCACAAGATGATAGAGTTCAGGATCCTGAGGGAAGGAAGGATGGAGAGCAGCAGAGCAAGGACCCTGGACTTCAGAAAAGCAGCCTGACTCACTTGGGGAACTCATGGGCAGGATCCTCTGGGAAGCCAGTCTGAGAGGGAGAGGAGTCCAGGAGAGCTGGCTGTACTTTAAAGAAGACTTACTGAGAGTTCAGGAACAAACCATCCTGATGCACAAGAAGAATAGCAAGTGTGGCAGAAGACCAGCTTGGCTTAGCAGGGAACTCTTTAGTACTTCCGGGCTCCTGTATGCAAGCTCGGAGACTGATCTGATGTGCTGTCACTACAGTGCACCAGAGCAGACTCTATGAATTGAGTCTGCTGGAGCATGATAATTACCACACTCCAGCCAGCCTCTGTGTCTTGTGTATCAGTGTCCCTACGCTTCAAAATGGCGGCAAGAGCACTTTTATCTAAAGCTCGTTGGACATGCAATGCTCTGGGCACTTGCATTCCAAGAGCCGCTCTAATTAAAAAAAAAATGTTCTCCATTGTGAGGTACTGTACTAGAAAAGGGCATGCTAGCCTATTTTAATGCACGTTAGCTAAAGAGCACAGATTTTTTTTGTGACAGTCCAATGCATGTTAAAATAGGCTAATGCGCATTAAAGTGCAGGTATAGAGGTGCCTAATATGGGCCAAGTGGAGTGAACTGATAATGCAATCATATTTCGTTTGAGGTGGCAGTTGCTAGCTCTTAGGTGAAACTACTACTCTGTTCTCACCCTTTTTTTTTTTTTTTTCCCTTAGAGCGGAGGCACCTAGTTCTTTGAGGTGCTTTTATAGTTTCAGTATCTTTTCTTTTGTTCTGGTCAGTTATTTTTGGAAGAAATTTAAAAATATTGATGTATGAATTTAAAAAAATAGAAATTAACGCAAACAATTGTTTGCTTTGAGGTGCTTCTCCAAGGTATTTGTTGTCCTTCTCACGTTGTGCCTATATTTTCTTTTCTTTCACCTCTTATTCTGTGTGTTTCAGAGAATTTTATAAAAGTTACCCTATGTAGCTGTAGCTGCCATAAACAGTCTTTTGATCAAGAAATTGAGACTTAACTGAGCCCAACTCCTGTAGAGGTGCAGGAGGCAAGTAGGCCTTATGGCACCTAACTTCAGGTCCTTGGTATTGTTCACTGAGCTGTGAAAACCAGTTCCTTCTGGGAAGAAAACACTGTAGAGCTATTTCCATTTCTTTGTTTGCGTGTCATCGTCTCCCTTTTCACCTCTTCTCTCTCCTTCTCTTTTCTCCTCTTCTACCCCCTTCCCCCCTCTCAAGATCTCAATGAATTTGTGACAAATTGACATTTCCATCTAGGGGAACTTAATCCTCCACTAGAATAAGGAGACTGACCACCTACATGATCCAGAGTTTGCTGAAATGTACAAATGCATGTGACTGAAATTTGAAAGAAGTATCTTTCTTCCCAGTTTAATTTGTATTTTATTTGGGCATTAGTACCATACGACTTTGTTAACAAAATGCTTAATAGTCATAGAAAAATACGGCTAGAAGGGAGGGACCATATGACCATGTAAAGTTAACTCCTGCTCAAAGCAGGATCACTTCTATCTAAACTATCCTAGCCCAGGTTACTTGCCTTGAAGACCTTTGAATTACTGGTATACACGTGACCTCACAGAAAACTTTGCATAGGTGCAGGGGCATGGTATTATGGGGTGATTGCTTTTTATAGGAGGCTCTTACTTTTCATTGTTGAAAGTCATCTGTTCTTGTTATTTAAGAACATACTTAGTTCTGCTTATAAAGTACAGCTGCCCTTTTTAAATAAAAAGATGAGGTAGAAGGATATCCTATACATTTATCTTTTTAATACTAGCTACATAATTATGTTAGGGTTGCTGCATTTATGGTAAATAAAGAACTGTTAAAGGACTTGCTGTATTAAGTTGTATTCTATAAGCAACAGGTTAAAGCTTTGACTTCTCTTTTGTTGTTTTTTTCCCAAATTAATGAAAAGTTTGGGTTTTTTCTTTACAATAGATAGCAAATAATAAGGATGCGTTGAGGAAGACTTGGAACCCCAAGTTCACATTGAGAAGCCATTTTGATGGGATACGAGGCCTGGCTTTCCATCCAGTTGAACCAGTTTTAATAACAGCATCTGAGGACCATACATTAAAAATGTGGAATTTGCAAAAAACAGCTCCAGCAAAAAAGTATGACTTTAAAAAATGTATTTTCCTGCTTCTTATTTATTAAAACAACCTAAATAAGCATTTAGAGAGGGAACAAAAATGGGAAGGCATTGGGAACTTGATACAAGTCATTGGAATCAGTCAGTGGAAGTCCTTCCTTTGATTTCAGTATGTGGGGAGTCTTCTGTTGTATGGAAAAAATATGGACCATGTGGGAGCTATATGAGATCATTAATCTCTTTTTGTTTTTCTTTTTGAAAATCCTCTGATTCCCATATTTACTCTACTATGAAATACAATTTTTACTAAAATTTACTCTTTACTATAGCAAATCTGAGTACTTTGATTCCATATAGATGCTGTACTAATATCCTAGACAAGTATTATAAAGGTGACCCTTTTATGCATATACACATGTCTCTGCATATATAAATAAAAACAGAGGTGTATGTGATGTCAAACTGTCTGGTGCACTGCTCCTGATGTGCTGCTAGGACTAAATGGGTCTTTCCTGTTGGGAATTTCCAGTGAGAGATGCAGCTACCATAGCCAGGAACAACACCGCTCTCGCTCTCGCTCTCTCTGTCCCTAGAGCACTTGTCCAATACATAGCTTGTGAGCCAAACCAGGGGCTCCAGGACTGTTGCGCATGCAGCGCCTGCTCCAGCCAGTCCTGGACCTGCACTGCACCTGGCATTTGCAGGCTCTTCATGCAGTGCAAGTTCTGGACTGGCTGGAGTAGGTCCCATGTGCAAGACAGTCCCAGAACTCCTTGGGTGGGTGCCATCTGCAGTGTCATCTGGCCAGGGTGGCTACCACATGCATGGTGGCTGCTGCTCTAGCTGGACTGCATCACATGTAGCGCCCATTCCAGCCACTTTGGGATCTGTACTGCATGCAGCATCCAGCTGGACTGGCCATTGAATTGGGCATGCTGGCACAGTTGGGCAGTCCATGACCAGATCTGCCCTTCCAACTGGTTGCATGCCACTCATCCAGATGGGGTATGCTGTACTCCTCCAGTCTTCAGTGGAGAGGGTTCACAGGGAGAGTAACCAGATGATGGAATCTGGAACCATTCTTGGACTGCTATAAATTCACCTGGGGCTTTGGTATAACTAATCTCAGAGTTAGGGGTATAATTACCTCCCACTTTGTTATGCTGGGAAATAATGTGGTATAAAAAAAGTCTGTAGTTTTTTGAAAGCTTTCCCCCCCACCTTTTGTGCACCAACTAGTTTTATTGTTGTGAGGTTGCTCATGACTAGTCATCTTCCATTTGGGGGCTTCTTACAATCTAACGTTTCTAGTATTGAATCTCAAAGAAAAACTATCACCAGAGTTGAGGAAAATTTTCCATAGGAATTTGCAAGAAATTTAAAGTTGTTTTGGCACCTTGTTTCATGTATTTCTAGGAACATTTGTATATAATCAGATGATTGTCAGACTCTTCTGTGATTATTTTTCTTCCTTTTTTCTTTTTCAGGAGCGCTTCACTTGATGTAGAACCTATATATACATTCAGAGCACATAAGTAAGTATTTGACAAAATCATTGTTTAATTCTGAGAAATAAAACACTGTTCAGAGTTGTTCAAGAATTGATTTGTATATATGGAATACGTGGAATGACTAGCCAGTTTTTTATATTTGTATATATTTTTTTTTACATATACATACACACACTCTTTTTATATTTCTATAACAATAAAAAATTGGCTACTCATTCCATGTGTTAATATAGCTTCCACATTATCTATTTTTAAATGCTTCTGTGTGCTTGTATCTAGTCTGGCTATTCTTCTTCTAGTTGGGGCTTGTTAAAGCTACAGTTTTAAAGAGAAAAACCTTACATGCCCATGGTGTAAATCTAGTTTTGCTCATTGCTGCAGCACAGGATTTGTACTTGAATTAGTTTACAGTATGATGCTGTCCCTGTCAAACCAGACCTCACTTGGTCTGCTGTCTGGTACCATGTAAACCAGTACAGCCTGATACATGGTCAGGTTGTCATCAACTAAACCAGTGCTCCCACCTGAGCTGGGCTGCGTGAAGAGGGTGTGTGGTCACCCAACAGGACTAAAAACAAGACCTGTCAAAAGTGGATGAGCTCCCTGTGAGCCAGTAGCCATCCACACCTGGAGAGATGGGCAGCACCAGGTCACTTTGCTTAAAGAATCACCAATGATGTACTGCATCTAAGGTGTCCCAATGGTTGCAGCAGCCACAGGACTGATTTAACTTGATGAAGCTGTCTGCAGAGAACTAAAATATAAAAACCATTTACATTATTTTCATGAAAGCTATCCTATATATTCAAAAATATAGTTACCCTAGCCTGTGGTCCCTATGATATTATTGTGTAAATAGTTGTAACTGATAACTTGCTTCTGTGGACTTTCTTCCAGTGGTCCAGTGCTCTGTGTGGTCATGAGTAATAATGGGGAGCAGTGTTATAGTGGAGGAACTGATGGTCTCATCCATGGCTGGAATACAACAAACCCAAATATTGATCCTTATGATTCTTATGGTATGTTTTTTGTCAAGCAAAAACCTGAAATTTCTTATGTCAGTGGCATTGTCAGTTTTTTTACATAGCAATGCTTTGTTGGAAATAAAAAGGCAAATGTTGGTTTCAGACACTAAGCAAACTGCTGCTTTAATACTCAACAAAAAGAGTGAAACTTGCCTGTTTTAACAAAATGGGTTTTATCATAACATTTGTGAACATATTTATAGTGAGAAACATACTAGGCCTGTTTTATATGTTGTATTCTAACCTTCCATATCTCTCTGACAGTTTTATGAGACTGCAATAAATTAAAAAAAAATGGACCCTACAGTGAGAGAGCTGTCAGCACTATGTACAAGTTGCTGTAAATGCCCAAATCAAGAATATTTACTATCCCCTGAAATGTATATTTTAGTTGTTGTGCTTTCAGCTACTTAACTGTGCTTTAATTTTAATATGAACAGATGGAAGAGGCTGTTTGTGCTGCACCTATATGTGACAAAGTTTCATTGTTTCCTGATATCTGGGTGATTTTGCATTTTTAAGCAACTTTTGTAACATTCTGATGTTATATGGGATAGTTTGAAAGTTTTTTAATCAAAGCTCATGTTTTAACTGTTTTCTTTAATATTTCAGTTGCCCCCTTCTGAAGCATAACTGCGAATTCATTTTCCATTAGAAAATTGGAAAATTGAATATAAGATGCCCTGGTGAAGTCTGGACACTAGTATACTACAAAAAGGGAGACTCTTCCAGTGATAGACCCAGCCAGGGCCTGTGGTGTTAATATGTTGTATGTGTACTAATGTGTAACTTAATTTGATTTCTTTTATTTTGAAACTTGTTTCGTATGACATTTTGTTCACAGATCCTTCCGTTCTAAGAGGTGCTTTTGTAGGCCACACAGATGCAGTATGGGGGTTGGTTTATAGTGGAGCGCACCAGCGTTTGCTGTCCTGTTCAGCAGATGGCACCATACGTTTATGGAAAGCTGCAGAAATTGCTCCAGCTCTTAATATATTCAATGATAATCAAGGTACAGAATAATTTCCTGTTTTAAAGCTTATGGTATCACTGTTCAAGCTGTCCTAATTTCTCTTCTTAAATAAAAGTGTTTCTATTCTATTTTCATAGGTTTATTACTGTGAATATTTTTCATGCAGAAAAATGTGGGTCATTCCTCAGCTAGAGCTTCCAGTCCCAATAGATTCCTACTTTTCAGGAAAAAGCATTAGTAGAATAGGCCCAAGGATTAAAAAAATACTTCCAGAAGCCATTGAAATCCATAAGAATCTTGTATTTTCAGCATCTCTGAAATGCAGGCCACTCACCTAAATGCTTTAATAAAGATCTAAGTATACCCCTAAAATTGAAACTTTAGATTGTCATGATTTCTATATTCAGGCATGTGGAATAAAGCAGGCTATTTGCTTTAGTATATGTTGTTTTACTGATCATGGCATATACTAGTCTGAAAGCTTTTGTAATTGAATTACTGAAAATTTAATAACATGCAAGTTAGTAGTTTGGACTTAAATAACTACATTTTTCATTGTCAGGCTTGAAGGAATGGGAGAAAATAGGAGCCACTACTTAGAGAAAGGGGAACTTTACTCATGCTAAACAGGCCATGTACAGGCATTTATTTGTTTCTACCAGCTGGCAACTAGAGCATACCAGCATTCATTCAGTTTTTTCCACAGGAAATGCACCTGGTTTGGGGGAGAGGTCTTTGCTCAATGAGTAATATCTTGCTGGCATGAGAGTGTTGTGCAAGCCTGTACATTTCCCCACAGCTACACTCCTTCCAGGTTAGGAGGAGTGAGTGGCAGGAGAAACACTTCCCAGGCCAGTCTGGATAAGGCATGTGGGGAGCAGATGACTTGTGAGACCAGGAGGAGTTGGGTGGCTGGGGAATGTTCCCTGCATATCCTGCAGACTGAGAACTCCCTGATCTGGCAATTAAAGCTCCATTCAAGAAATGATTTCCTTCCTTATTGAATGGACTTCAGACTACAAATAGATCCACCCCAGCTAAAAATCCAGTTAAGCGTATCTTAGCAAAGAATGTTTTATGAGGCCATAGATCTGCCAAATAAGGTGAGTGACCAAGTTGGACAGTAGGCTTGGATTTTGGCACCTTAGTCTCTCTCAATATAATAAAAACCCTGTATAAACCAATTGAATACTAATGGGGTGACCAAATTCAGATAATGATATGATGATGATGATAAATACAGAAGCCTGCCAGGTTTCCAGTTACTTTTCAAATAATAGTGAAAAGTGTGTATTTTTGGACCACATTAGGAACTCTTTTTTTCATATTAATGAACATTTTTAAGCTAAATTGTAAACTATTTTTTTTGCCTTTGCCATTGTGTAATAATCTAGTTATAACATTATTCTTGTCTCTAGAAATGGGAATCCCTTCATCAGTGGACCTTGTAAGCAGTGACCCAAGCCTCATGGTAGCATCATTTAACAGTGGACACACTAGCATTTTTAATATGGAGACACGACAACAAATTCTGACATTGGAATCCAGCATAGATACCAGTATGTATCCAAAAGGAATAGAAGCTTTCTCCAAAGAGGGGATGATACTGAATTTACCAAATAGGCAGATATATCATGTTGGGTTATAGAAGGGAAATGCACTTGTTGAATTTCAGAAACAATAATAACTTATTTTTAATCCGCTGGACTTCCTTCCTGCAGGGCTTCAGCAACAGCAGAATGAATCACTTGCCTCTCTTTGGGGAGAAGAACTGCATCTTTAGAATTTTTGATAACTAACTTTATTGGACAACTTTTAGAGGATTGTAATGATAGTAAATATTTAATACAAAGGATTCAGATGAGGAAAATCCATAATAAAACCCAAATCTCAGAAAAATAGGATGGGAGTTTTTCCTCATGGATATTTTGTCTAGGCCCATGCTCAAGACTGGGATCAGCTCTGTCTAAACTGGTGTTTTGCTACCCAAAAGTAGGTCCCAAGAATATATGAAAGAGTCACAAAGAAACTTAAATGGATCAACCAACTTTAAAAATGGATTCTCATTTAAAGGAGAAAAATGTGGGAAACCCCACATTTTCCCTTGCAGGTTGGCAGAGCTCCTTTTTGCCCCAGAGCTCCCTTTTTCAGTACAGTACTCCAAGTGATGCCTTACCAGGTACTGAATGGAGTGGAAGAGCCACTTCCTTTGACTTGCAGGTGATGCTTCTGTTGGGTTTTTTGTAACAATAGCACACTGCTGAGTCATATTCAGATTGAGGTCCCTTACAACCTCCAGTTCCTTTTCAGCAGAGCTGCAGCCAGCCCTGTAGTTTCCCAGACTACATTTGATTGCTCTGTTCTAAATACAGGACTCTGCTCTGCTCCTCTTCGTATGTCTCTTTGCATTTCTTGTGAAATTCAGTCCTTATTGAATTTCATTCATTTAATTTTGAACCACTGCTCCAGTTTATCAACATACTTTTTGAATCGTGACCTATTCTCCAAAGAGTCTGCATCTTCATCCATCTTACTGTTATCTGCAAATTTGCTAACTGCAGTCCCATTCCCCAAATCATTAATGAAGATATCTGACAATACCAAAGCTAGGACAGAACTCTAGAATCCTACTGGACACCTACTCTCAACTTTGAGCTATTGATAACTACGTGAGCATGATGATCCAACCAGTTTTGTATCCACCTCACAGTATTTGCATCTAGACTGTATTTTCTTAGCTTGTTAATTAGTGTCCTGAGAGAAAATGTTAAAAACCTTGCAAAAAGCTTGGTTGCCTTGTTATCCTCCAGGTGCTTAGAAATAGATTCTTTAATGACGTGCTCCATAATCTTTGCAAGTATTGAGGTTAGAGTGACTGGTCTGTAATTTCCTGGTTCTTCCTCCCACCCCCTTTTTTCCTTTAAAAAAAAAAAAAAAAGAAAAAAAAGAAAGAAAAAGTTATGTCTACACTTGCACAGGGTCTCACCTGACTTCCATGAGTTCTCAAAGAGAATAGCCTGTGGCTCTGCAAAAACATCAGCCAATTTTGTTTGCTTCTGCTGACTTAAACATCCAGCTTCTATGCATTTTCTAACTTGTTTTTTCCCTATCCTATGCTGATGATCCCCTCTCCTATTCTTGCTTCCCCCTATGTTTAGTCATCTGATAGGTGACCTTATTTGTTAAGACTGAATTAAAAAATGCATTAAATGATATGGAGAAGAACCTTTTCTACAGCATTCATGATTAGATTGCCCTTTTCATCCAGGAAGGGGTATTCCTAGCACTTTCCTTGATTTTTGTTACTTCTAATATACTTGTAGAATGATTTCTTTTTTGGTAGTCTTTTACATTCCTTACTACCCAAATTTCATTTTGTGCCTTGCCCTTCCTGACCTTCTTGCATGCTCTTATTCAGTGGTGTAACTAAGCAGGAGGAGTGACTGGGGCACCAGCCTTGGTGCAAATTTAGTGGGGGTGCAAAAAATAGCACTTCTGCTGCTGTTTCACCAATTGGCAGCCTAATTCACTGTCCCATTTGGCACACCACCCAGGGTGCAAAATTGCCGAGTTATGCCTCTGCTTCTATTCATCCCTTGTAGTCTGGTCAAGTTTCTGCTTTTCAGTAAGGTTCTTTTTTAAGTTTTAACTCACTGAAATTTCCTGTTTAGCCAAGCCAGTCCCTTGCTGCACTTCCTGTTCTTTGTATTGATAGCTTGCTTTTGCATCCTTTAAGAGCAGTTCTCTTGGACTCCTTTTCCTGTTTCACTTGACACTCAGAGGTTCCTACCTGCCAGTTTCCCAAGTCTGTTAAAGTCTGCCTTTTCTGGAATCTGGTCATCTTATTTTGCTGCTCTCCTGCCTTCCTTAGCTTACCATACTGAAATCTGTCACTTGGTAGTCACTGTCACCTACCTTGTCTTATACCTTCAGATTCTCAGTCAGTTCCTCCCTATTTGTGAGCAGCAGATTGAGAAGAGCTCCCTCCCCACCCCTCCTTAGTTGACTTCTCCATCAATACCAAAAAGTTTTCTGACACACTCCTTAACTAAACTTGCTAGACTGCATGTATGCTGCTTTGTTGCCGTCCTAGCAAACGTCAGAGTAATTAAAATCCCCCATTAGCATCAGGTCCTGCAGTTTGTGTCTTAAAATATTAACTGAAAAAAAACCTTCCTCTTGTTGGGTGGTTTATAGCAGACCCCTACCATGACATCACCCTTGCTATTCTCACCTCTTACTTTACCCATAGATTTCAGGAGACTTACCTCCCATTTTTTGCTGTACTTCAGAACAAGTGTTTGTCTCCTATATAAAAGCAACCACTCCCTCCTTTCCTCTGCCTATCCCTCCTGAACAAGCTGTAACTGTCCATGATGGTATTGCAGTCATAGGAACCACCCTACCAAGTGTGTTCTACCAAATGGCATCATACTTCTGTGATTATACTAGGATTTCTGGTCCTTGCAATTCCCCTTCTCACAATTGTATGTGAATGTTGAAGAGGACTAGCCAGTTCCCTTGTTGCTTTTCTTCTGACGTTTAAGTCACTCCAAGTCGTGCAATTTCAAATGAAATCTCTAATCTTTATTTTTACTAGTCTACTAACCTGGGGAAAAGATACAGTTACTATATTAAAATGAGTTATAAGATTCTCTATTATAATCTTATAGGCTTGTTTCACTTTTATGCAGACTTCCTGTGGTTGGTTGGGTTTATTTTTTGGATTTATTTTGCTATATGGACATAACACTGAACATGTGGAAAGAAGCTCATCTACCTAATTAAGTATCCAGTCTCTAACAGTGATCAGTATCAGGAAGTTGTAAGAATTTTGGAGTTGGCAGATTACTTCTAGTAACTGGAGACTTGGTTTGAATATTGAAGCATAATATTTAATATATTTCCCCAAGATTTATTGTTAATAAGGGTTTTTGGTTGTAGCTGTGTTGGCCTAAGGGCATAGGCAGGCAAGGTTCTTTGGGTAAATGTGATATCTTTTATTAGACCAACTGAGTAGTTGGAAAAAGCTGAAAAGTTGGTCTAAAAAAAGATATTGCATCTACCCAAAGAACCTTGCCTGCCTGTTGTTTATTAAAACAGTTTTGGATATTTTTCATAGGAGCATATATGCCCAGTGACCTTTATTCCTCCCCTTCGCTACTTTCTTGTTTTCACAGACTTACTGCATACTCTGTGAACAGTTATTTCCTTTTATTTATTTTTGAATTCGTCACTTTTTTGTTTCATCAAATGTTTCCTTACTTCCCTGTTATGAGTAGTTTGAGGAGAGAAAGAAAGAGAGCAGAAGCCCTAATCTACCCTCTTTGTCTTTTTTTACCTTTTTTTCTCCTTCCTACCTATTTATATTTTCACTACATCCTCATACACTTTGAGCTTCTCTCATTCCTGTTTCCTGATCTCCAGCTGTTTCCTTTTTCACTGACACCCTCTTTTCTACCTTGTATTCTATCACTGTAATGTCCCCCTGTAGCCTTCCCCCCCCTGTTCTCTCCCCCCCGCTTTACCTTTTTTCTTTGTAATTTCTACCTATTTCCAATTTCACTGTCATCCTGCCACACTTAGCTAGTCACAGAACAGCAGAGACTCCCTATTCCTGAAGAGGGCCAACTGTGCCCAAAAGCTTGTTAAGAACTTTTTTGCAACTATTCAATTGGTCTAATAAAAGATACCACATCTGCTCAAAGGACGTTGCTTTAAAAAACAAAAACAACCAAAAACATTTATATAACTTTGTCTCTACTACGTCACTTCTTTTTTTTATTGTAAACAATCCTGGTAGCTTTAATTTGTCTGCATATGAGAATTATCCATGTCTTCCCTCATTCACGTTGCCTTTTTTCTGAATCTGCCCTACTTTGCACTGTTTTTTAAGATAGTGACCAGTGTTGCTTAGGGCATTTCACTCAAGTCAGCACCACAGTATGAAAAGTCAGTATAATTAGCATTTATTTCCATAAGGATTAGAAAAAAATCTGATTTGTAAATAGAAAGTATTGCTTTTTTTTTTTTCCACTGGAGGATTTTGTCAAAATGGTATTCAGACTGTTCTTCCTACAGTTGTAGGAAAGTAGGGCTGGAAGGGAACTCATGAGCTCATCTAGTCTAACCCCATACTCAGAGAGGATGATCCCCCGACTAAGACAATTGCAGCCAAGCAACTGTCTAACCTGCTCTTCAAAATTGACAAGGATGGAGATTCCACAGTTTCTCTAGGTAACCACCCACATGGTTAGAAGTTCTTTTTAAACTCCAACCTAAATTTCCGCTGCTGCAGTTTGAGGTCATTGCTCTTAGTCCTGTCTCTTTCAACCACAGAAAGTCTATATCTGTCTCTTATTATCACCCTTCAGATATTTATTAACCTATTTTACCCAGAGAAATTATAGTGGAGTATGGTAGAACTTCACTCTATAAACTCAATGCTTTTTTTTTTTTTATATTAAAATTTTGATATCATGGAACAAGTCATAGGTTACATTTAGATTTGATATGTAAAACCGTGTAATTTGCACCACAATTCCAGAATTCTAGTTTACCAGAGGATGCAAAACTGGGCTCCTGACCTATTGGGTATAACTCTCTGTGCTTCACCAGAAGTAGCAAGGTTACCACTGGAGGCCTATGTAGCCTAGCATAGCATAGTCGCGTTGCTGCCATATTTCATCTCAGTGTTGAGTGAGTTTCAGTAGACTATGAAATGTTTTAAATGTCATCTGCCTACACTTTGCTTATTGATTTATCCTTCCTAAAACTACTTTTGACAAAGTGTGTTTCCAAATATCTTCCATTTTTAATCACTTAAAAAAACCCCCAAAAAAGCGCCCCACTGCCAAATAATGTTTTTTCTGCATCTCAGTTAATAGTATTATAAGGGGCAAGATATAGAATAGTTAATCCTAGACTTGTTTCACATATTTTAAATATTTGCCATGGTCAGAAGAGGAAGCAGTACTATTAGAAGGTCAGAAATTCCTTTTCTCCAGTGAATTTGAGCCCCATGTGTCAAAAGATCATGAACATTTATAGTATATATGGAATAGGATAACTGTATATGTTTCTAAAAACTTACTACCTATAATGTTGATTTTCCTGAGGCCTGCATGATTTGTCTTACGTACCAAGGAACTATGGTTTTACAAGCAGAAAGATGTGAAGAAAAATTAATTCAAATATTGAAAACACTTCCGGGGGGGTTTTTTGGTAAAATGTGTGGCAGGCAAGTGTGCCTGTTAATGTGTGTTACAGTACAAACATTTTATTCCCTTACATTTGGGATAATCAACATAATTTACCTCGTGACTTTCCTGTTCTTAAGTTATTCTGCTATTCAAAACTGTTCCTGTAAAACTTGCATACAGTAGCATGTGTGTACACTTGCTTAATTATAGAATATGTGTGTGGCCTAAATTTTCAAAAGGGATTAATGGTTTAGGGTTCTTAATGTGGGATATTGCCTTAATTTTTCAGAGGATGGATTTTCAACTTTCTGAAAACAAGCGTCTCCTAAGATGGTGTCTCAAATTTTTGGCATCCAAATCTCTAGCCATTTTTGAAAATGTGGGCTTCACTTTATCTACATGCATAGGTCATACAATATATAAATGAACATGTGGGCAAGTATTCATGTAAGGCAGTGTATATCTAACTTGCAAAGTACTTGCCTCTCTCATCCTAATGATTCTTAATACAAATGTAATTATGAGTTGAGAGGCTGTCCCTTTATAGAAGTGGGAGATTTAACTTCTGCATAGAACTAACTAAACTTTTTAGTAGAATTTCAAAGGAGTTAATGACCTGTATATGTTTACCATGCATTTTTTTTAAATTAGCAGCTAATTCTTCCTGCCAGATAAACAGAGTCATCAGCCATCCAACTCTTCCTATCAGTATCACTGCCCATGAAGACCGGCACATCAAATTCTATGACAACAATACGGGTGTGTATCTTTCTCCAGCTACTAGCTCTAGTGGTTACATAAACCAAAGATTAAACAAAAATTCATTCTAACTGGTGCCTTTCATCTTCTCTGGAGGAGGCATCAAGGACTTAATGACTTCTGCCACAGGACTGTCTCACTTTTGGAGCCCATAGATAGGCTATCCACTTGGAACATTCAGAGGAAGTGTTAGAAAACTTTTAACTGCTGTTTTGTACCTTCTTGGTTTTAAATGGCTCAAACAATAGTGATTTTCCCTCCCCCCTCCCTGAAACTCCCTATTTCATTTGTGGCACTGTTAGTCTGGTGCTCCATTCTTGGGAAACATTACCTCACACTTCTCTAAAATGTTCACTTGCTTGTTTTATCTACCTTCTAGCTGCACATCATTGAATCATTGTAGGCAGTGACTGGCAGTCTGGGCACCTCTTTAGTACTGCTGGGCTGTTAGTGGAAGCACAGCTCTCTTGTGAAGTACCATTAATATTGCTTCTGACTTGATGCATTTCTTCAGCAGTGTTTGTGACAAAGGGAAACTACCCATCTTTTTTTCCAAGAGCAACTGCACTGATTTTTATTTTAACTGGGAACTATATAGAGATTTATTATAACATGTATAGAGTGCAATATTTATGGTGATGATTTAAAACATTATAACCTAGAATTTTAATGAGGTGCTGTCTAGTGGAATGGCAGAGTTGCATGAGCCTGGCTGCCATTACACAACAATCCATAGCTGAAGAGCTGAGTTGCAAACTATTTGGTATGCCCACTGCAGATTTTACAGTAAAACAACCATCACCTGTGCCCATGTAGGGGGAGAAAGAGGGATCTGAGGAGCAAAGCTGGCCAAAAAGAGGAAAACAAAACCTGTTTCATAAAGTATATTTGGATATTAGAGTTAGTGTTTTACCCCCTACTCTTCCTGTTTTCTTTTATTACTTCTGTTATTTTTCTAATAGAAGAACATGTTCTTTAGGAAAAGATACGATGTTGCTGCTGCAATAGCAATAAGCAATAAAGGCAATACAGTAGCAGAGCTGGCTGAGTTTTGGGGCAACATGGATTGCCTGAAACACACACCCTGTCATGACTTATTGTTGTGTAACTGGCCTCTGAATCTGTTAGAAAGTAGAAATATATACATCCTGTATGGCTACAGCATAAGCTGTCTTACAGCAAGTAGTATTTTGCAACAGTGGGCTAACACAGTTCTTGACATCAGTATTGTTGACCTCCTAGGAAGGTCAGCAATATAAAATGACTTTTTATATAAACAAATTCAGCCAGGCACAGACAGGATTTTATTTTAATAGCTTATGTGACAGGACTTAGAATAAGTAAGAGATCATAATCAAAACGTTCTTTTTCTTTAGATTCAGTGGAGTCATACAAAATATTAAATTGCCAAGTTTAATTGAATTATGAAAATAGGAAAAATAACATGGACTCTTTTTTCATTCAAAGGAAAACTGATCCATTCTATGGTAGCCCACCTAGATGCAGTCACAAGTTTAGCTGTTGATCCAAATGGCTTGTATTTGATGTCTGGCAGTAAGTATCTCACGTGTCAGTTTCTTCCTTTTATCATAATAACTTTGATGTTCAGTTCAATTACAAAAAAAATTTTCCCCTCTCTGTAGGTCATGACTGTTCTATTCGCTTATGGAATCTCGAAAGCAAGACCTGCATTCAAGAATTTACTGCTCATCGTAAAAAGTTTGATGAGTCCATTCATGACGTGGCATTCCACCCATCCAAATGTTATATTGCCAGTGCAGGAGCTGATGCCCTAGCTAAGGTCTTTGTATGACATAGTGCTTATCCTCCAGCGCTAGCTTGTATATATCTAACCAGCTGCACAATAGAGAAGAAAGGGGGCAAACATGTCCTACAATTCAGAGAATGTTTGTAATGGTCTAGTTTCTGCAGGGTGCTCTTTTTTTCTAAATTAAGGTATGTTCCAGTTTCTGTGAGCTCAGCTGGTGCTTTGAGCTTGGAAACTCTCTGTTTCAAATACTCCACAAAAGAACAGCTTTTATTTCTGAGGGTGTGAATATTTTCATCCAGGCAGGTCTTGGGTGAAACTCAGTCTATATATTCTCTGTTAATACTGTAGGTTACTGTGGAGGGATGGGCAAGTAAGTAGTAATAGTCTGATAGCCGCACAGAGTAGAGGTGGGGTGGGGGGGGCAGAGTGGGACAAGGGAGGAAGGAAATCCCAGTGTAGTTCTCATTAAGGTCTATACCACATAATGCATCTTGAAAAAATGACCTTTCAAGTTCCCTTTGAAGTACCACAAGAACTTCACTTGTTCATCCCTTCAGCATTAGAGACTAGGTAAAGTTTAGAGAGAATAGCAGATAATTAATCTCAGCCACTGGGCTGCTAGCATAAGGTAAATCTGGTTTAAAAGAAAATTACTAACTTTTAAAAATATTAATGCAGTAATGTTTTGTTAAATCTATTGTTATACATACAGTGGATATTTAGTTTGCAGAAGATTTATACAATTTATTTTTTGAAAGAAAGTGTTAGCAAGTGGCTAGAAGCTTAGCCCTTAGACTAGTCACATTTAACGAGACAGACTAAAACAGTCTGTATACACTGTAATAGTGAATTAACTTATTCAGATTTATAATACTATTTGTTGTTGGAGGTCAGGCACAAGAAATATTCTCATTTTGTTGGGGTTTTTTGCCCATGTTTCAAATCCTTGGCCCTTATTTTTGTTCCTTGTCATGTGCAAGAAATAACAAACTCCCCAAGCCATCTCTAGTACTGTTTAATAAATAAGTGTTTATCGTTTCCCTTCCTGATACTTTAATGACCAGAGTGGCAAGTTATGACTGAAATTTATTACTTCATCTTAAGGATAAAGCATTATATGTGGTGTTCCGCCTGAGCCTCTCTCATAGGTTGATGCAATAGGGTGCCCTTACCTTTTTGAAAGATTCTACTATTTCTAGAAATACTCCCTAACTTGGAAACCTGTGGAGTTTTTTTTAACATGTCCACTGTACTGGGCATGTTGTGCCAGTGATCTTTAAAGTATGATTATTGAATGAAAAAATTATTCCATATAAAAGGGCACAGATTTTCTCCCTAGATGTATCCAGAGCTTCCTGTAGACTTGAGTGACAGAAGTAAATTTTTTTAACCAGTTTTACTGTTTATTCCTTCAAAGTCTCAGAGCTGAGAGAGCCAAGTGGGTTCTGTTCTACTGAGCATCATCAGTGAGATTTCATGTTACTAGTCTATCAATTCTGTGAAGGCAGGCATAGCCCTCAAGTGGCATGGAAGGCAAAATGTGTGCTGTATATTCTGTATTGCTCGTGTTGATACGAGGAAAAAAAAGAACCCTTAAATTGAAGGTTGAATTTGTAAGACTGGAAGTTAGTTAATAAATCTTTTATCTTTTAAACTGACACAATTAAAATAGGAATCATTGAAAGAGACAAAGAAACTATTCCATTTTTAGAGAGACTTTTCAACATGAAACCACAGTCTGCCCAAGTCCCAGAATTTAGATTAACCTCATTGCTTTATGCAGGGTTGATGTAGGCTATTTGGGTTTGCAGGATATTATATTTTATTGCAAAAATACCTGGGGATACCTTTCACTTCTCAGAATACTCAGACATTTGTTTGTGACAGTGTTGTACAATATTTCCATTAAATAAATTTAGAATTTTTAGCACTAAACAGATGACAATGACAATGGTAACTCAGATAATTTAGTTTTTATAATATGTTTTGATTATGGTGAAAAGGGGAAAAGCTGGCTGAAAACTGAGCATTCAATTTTGTGAAAATTCTTCTGTGTACTTGACTCTTGTTTTTTGTGTCATTATTTTATTTCTTTTTGAAAAGAAAATTACAAAAGTTTATTTGAAAAATTCTAAAAGTTATGTATATTATATATGTGTATATATATATTGTAAACATGTATTAAATGTGTCTAGTAAGAGAAGACTACTTGGGATGCATTTTAATGTTTTAATATTAAGAGTTCTCTTGAGTTCGTGTATAAAAAGGATAATGGTATGACTACGAAATGAATGTTGTGCTGTTTGCTTACACAATATAATATGTAGTTAAAGTTGTTTAAAATGCTGTACATAATTAATTGGCCAGCATGCTTGATTTTAAAGACTGTTGTTCTGATTACAATTGGAATGTAAGAAATGGCTGTTAAAATGTGAATTGAAAGATGTTCCATTCTCACTATTGAGCTGTTGCTCAAACTGAAATGAATCTTGAAAAGCTGGCAATAGCTAGAGGATGAGGTGCCTTTTAAAAAAACAAAACAAAACAAAAAAAACAAATGTAGCCTTACAAAGAGGTTGTGAAGTATATATTTTTGTGCTGGTGTAACTGATGTCAGTGTCTCTTTGCTGTACTTGCTCAAGTACTTGTAGAATTGCAGGGTACTGTGCATGAGCCTGTCAGCTCTTCTGAACACCATCATAGAAGTTAAGGATGGAAAAGATGTCTTGGGTTTAGTCATCTGCTTACCAAAGTGGGGTTATAACCGTGTGCGTTTTTAGTAATGTTTTGACCAGTGAGGTTTTACACATGTCCTGCATTATTAGGCTTTTGTGAATTCCTTTGGAAGGTTCCCAGTGCTCAAAACAGCAGATACCCATAGACTCTTAAGATATTGCTTCCTTAGTTGTCTTTTAGCCGAGTTACAATAGCTTTTTCCTTCTTCTGTCACATGCAAAATCTCTCCAGCCTCTGATCATTTTTATAACTTTTAATGCTGTTTCGGGTGGGAGGAAGGAAGGAAGGGATGTTGCATAATTTTTGTCCTGCCATGATCATAGCATTCCAGGTGTGAGAGCTAGAGCCAGTACCAGAAGAGGCTCTGTTAACTTTCCTTTTTTCTTTGTGGTTCTTTTGCTTAGGCAGACTAAAACAGTTGGCCTTCTTGCCAGTGTAGCCAGTTTAATTTACCATTTGCTGTCTGTGTTCAGCGTTGCTGCCTCCTAGGTTTCTTTTTCATTTTCCATGTATGTTTTGCAGTTCTCCCCCTCCCCCCCTCAATGGATCCACCTTCAGAGTTTTGATATTAATCTAATGTTGTTGTTTTTATTTTGATCCATGTTTATAGTCCTTCTGGGCCACTTAATATTTTTCTCTGTACCCTAATATGTGCAGCTTTTCTCAATTAAATACAGTTGATAAAATTAATGTTCTAGAATATCTAATGTGAATATTGGACCCAAAACATATCCTTGTGCTCAAAATTTGCATACAGTTTGTTATATTACTTTTTACCATTACTTTGTTTGATTCACATGACACATTTTTTAAGGTTAATTCTTAGAAATTCTGTGGATAATAACGTGTGCTACTTATTTTAGTAAAGTCCAATTGAAAAGAAAAAAATTTAGTTCCTTTACCAAATGTAAATAATCCATTAGGTTTAAACATTGTCCTACTTCACTTCCCGTTTACAAGGGTAACTCGTGCTTTTCTGTGTGTTTGATTTGCCTAAAAATCCTTTCTTTCACAAAATGTGATGGACTCATTTGACGTATACCCTGAATTAAATATTGTGGAAAATCTTCCATTCACTTCTAAAGTACCAGAGTCTATTTTATGTTTTGTGCCAGAGACAAACCTCTGTGACATACCAAGTAAAATCCTAAATAGTATTAAAAATATCTCTAGTCTTTTTATAGTAAAAGGTTGCCTTTGATTTTATTTTTAGATAAAAATGGGGAGTTTAATTTAATAAGAATACACATTAGGAAGAGCTCTTCTAAATTTTAATTCCTCTTACTGTAGCTGTCCTTAGGGTACAGTATGTGACATTATTTTAGTCACAAGAAAAGTATTCCCTAGCATAATATATTTGACTCTAAGCATGTAATGTTCAGTATTGAGCTTTGCAGTCAAACCATAAGCCTGATTTTCAGGGCTGTAAATTCCAAATAAATAGAAACTTGTCTTTTTCAATTAAAAAAAGAGAAAGTAATTCCACACTACCTCTACTATTACCACTGTATAGTCAGCATATGTTTTTTCACACTTTTTCCACAGTTCTCAGGAGTTTTTGCCACCGGGGAAAAAGCAGGAATTTAGTAGGAATCAGGAATTTGAATATTGTGTATTTATTTTACAGTAATTATGTCATTTTTTGTTAGGCATGTTGGATCACAGATGAGTTTTAGCTCAACCCAAAGAAAAACAAAAAATTCTTAATTGGCATAAACATCATTTTGCACACTTCTTTTCATGCACTTTCAAAAAAAAAAAAAAAGGGGGGGGGTTTGGAAATAATGCCAGTCAGTGCTTGGTGATGTGTGTTGGACGCCGGTTTGAAGCGTTTGCTGATACATTTTGTTTTGCCGCAACAGGTAAATCCCAGGAGATCAAATTTTCAAACTTTTTGTGGCCAGTATTAGACTGGAAGATGGGGCATTGTTTAGGTGCCTAAATACAAATTTTTAGAGAGAGATTTGAAAATGGTCCCAGAATAGTGTGTGAATGTGGACCCTAAATGAACATGGCAATGCCCTTCTTGGACTCTGATGTCCAAGGGTCAAGATTTGAACTGGACGCCAATAAGTAATGTGGCGTTATTGGAGAAGATGCTTTCTAAATGCACCTTTTTGTTTCAAGGCATATTGTTGTTGGTCATTTGGCTTGACCGGACATAATTGACCAAATTATTCATTGGACTATGATAATAGAGAAGATTAGATCAAGAGGTGAAATTTTAGCATTGACTTGCTGTGTGTCACTTTGGGTTAGATGGAATTATGAAGGCTTGAAGCCAATTCCAAATTTGACCTGAAGACACTGGAAACAATAGCTAGAAAGAACTTGTTAATGTTAGAACTTTGAGATTCTCTGTGATTCAATTACCCATATTTTATGATGCTTCCTGCTTTAAATTCCAAAATTATCAAAGTAAAATTATATTTGTTCAGATTTGAAACTATACCATTAAACAGAGGTAGCAAGAAATCTTATGTATGTTTGTAATTTAAATTTTAAAAATAAAACTTGATATTGTTCCTTTTTTTTATGTTGGAAAGCCCAATGCTGCGGTGGCTGACACACATCAGACACTTCAGCAGGACTGCTTATGCTTTCAGTCTAACGCATATAAAACTTTTCAGGATCAAATCAGGCCTTAAACTTTTGTTTTGTTAGAATTGGATCTTAATCTGAAGGAGGCAGTGCAAGGCAGGCTTTCAACCATCGTTCTGAATTTCCATTGTTTTCTGCATTTTTATCAAAATCTGTGTTACATAAAAGATTATGGTATTTTCCATTTATTTCCCATTCCATAAAAATATATGCAGAGTCAAACATGTAAGGCTAGCTTTAAAATATAGCTGGTCTATTTCCTAGTGCAGCTCATGTGTAATATACAAATATTTTACTCATTTTACTACGTTTCTATTTCATGAAATGTGAATGAGAATTCCAAGTAATTTCATTAATCAATTACAGACATATATATTCCAGTTTTTTGATCTGTGACGTGAAATTGTTCATTAAAATGATGAAAATAAGGAATTTATGGAAATAACTGTAAAAGCACTCACCTGTCTATAATGCAGCATTTAAAAATGCATTCTAAAACTTGGGGGTGCTAATTAGAAAATAAATTAGACCACAACTACCAAAAATGGAGAAATTGAATGATGAAATGAAAACACCCACATGCGTATACACTGTACCAACTATGGAAAGTATATGTGACATGGCTAGTTCACTTTCTCTCTCAAACCTGTAGGCATGGTAAACTTCAAAGTTTATAGCTCTTATAGCTCCCTGTGTTGATTTTCAGGGAATAGCTTTGTAATGAGACTTCTGAGAACCTGTTAATAGATTTCATCTTGCAGAGGAGCACTATTAGTGATTAAAAAATCACCTGCAATCTCGTAGTCTTAACCCTTAACTAGTAAGCTACTATTCAGTGGGTGTGTCTACAGATGTAACTAATTTAAAGCAATCCATTCCAGAGCAGTTTGAGCTGGAGTAAATTACTCCTGGGCACAGCATTCACACGTGCACCCAGGACCGCTGCAATTTGAGCCAGGGCAGAGCAGGTTATGCCATGGCCACTTCTTCCCTGCTCTGCCCTGGGCTCTGAGTGGTGGCACTGGGGATGAAGGGGCTGGTTGAGGCATGAGGATGCTGAAAGTGTGGAGTCGTGTGGCTTGGTGGCAAGGACGAGTCCGCTGGCTGGGCTAACCAAGCACAGTTTACACCCATGGCCAGCATCTACACATGCATTTAATTGCAATTAACTACTCTGTCATAAGATAGTACTGTCCCCAACCATCCCCGACAGTACTATCTTATGGCAGTGTTAATTACTTTACTGCAGCCTAACTAACTGTGACACATGTAGACAGTGACATTTTACTCGGCAACTGGTAAGTCTACTCCACAGAGAAGCGCGTGTGTAGATGCAGCCAGTGAGATTGACTGATTGTGGAAAGGGAGCAAACAACATTTTACCATCAGGCTACATGTGGGAACTAGAAAAATAGTTGCTAGAGTAGAACAACATTTTGAAGGGTGATCTTATGTGAAATAGAACAAAGAAGTGAAATTTAGGATGGTATAAGGGAAAAAACAGGACATGAGTCAGCTCTCTAGTGCTTGTATAATGGTCCATACTCAGACAGCTACTCCTATTTCACCAGTGGGACTGTTCCTGTGAAATCAATCCCTCTGTTTGCCCATGATGACTTTCCCCTGTTAACTAACATATCTATCATCCTGAGTATTCACCTTTCTGTATTCTTGGGTTAGCCTCCCCTCCCCTTTATAAAATACATGTTTATGGACTGATGACATCTCTTCAATGTCAGATGTCCTGTTTTGAAGGTTGAATTGCGTTGGATAATAATGGCAGCCTGATTTTGTTTGGTCTGTCTGTCTGGAACTTATGAAATACTATACCATGTAAGACCTCACTTTGAGCATCTTATTTCAGTTGCAGTGATGCAAATGATGTAAATTGGGTTTATGTAGCTCATGATTAACATAGCTATTTGGTAAAAGAGATGTAGATCTCTAATTGAGCTAGTGTGTGTTTTTTGGTTTTTAAACTAGTTTGCCTTTGTCTCCACTGCCAAGCCATGTACTGCCCCAGTAAGAACAAGAAAATGTGGTTTTTTTAATATGTTCAGTGCCCTGTGTTGACAAGGCATGAAAGTCCTGTTTGCTTTCATTCAGTTTGAATCACAGACTCCCAAAATTACTTGCACTCTGTTTTGAAAAGGCTGTGGTCCTAGCACCAAAGTATTAAGCTGGAAAGCTAAGAGGTACACAGCTGGATTTATACTTTTCTAGAACGGACAGGAGAAGTTTTGCCAAACCAAATACCTTCATTACTTTCATGGATTACTTATGAAAAGCAGCCAAAAATATTGTATAAGTGATAACTGATGGACTTTTGGCTATCTTATCATTTTTTTCTTTATTGTAACTATGATTTAAATCATGGCAATTGAATGTAGCTTGTTTTCAGATTGACTCCCAAAATTGTTGTTTTGGGCATTTACAAGAAAAGCAAGCACATTTCAGAGGCCATCACATTTGCGCTAATAGTCTGGGGCAACTTTCATTTGAAAATGTAAAATGAGCATGTTGGCAAATAATACCTTGTAGCTTTGGAGACCAAGTGAACTGAAAAGGAGTCCTATATTATTTTCAATGGCTTCCTTAAAACTGGCATTTAAGCAAGCTGTAGGAGATAGACGGCATAATATAGCCATTGTTCATGTGGCACCATATTTTTTATTAACCACTGGTGAAATCCAGACTGTTGTCAGCATATACAGCACCCACAATGCATTTTATGTAAGTACATTCACTTGACTTTGAGAGAGATTGTCAGATTAAAAAAACTTTCAGACATATATTTCTTTGCCTATGGAACTAATGAGTCTCATAACTTAAAAAACAAGCAATTTTAAGGCTGTGATTTGCTTGTAAACATGAATGTAGCAGCCTCTTATTTTGATTTGTTTACTTTTTAGTTTTCTCCTAAAATAAAGTTAAGTTCAAGACCAACACTTCCTCACAGTGCCCTTTTAGGTTATTGTTGGTAAACGTAATATACAGGCCACCAAAACCACACTTTTAGTGATGAAATTTTGGGTCGCTTCCCCCAACAAATATATTAGAAATAAATGGGTACCTATCATCAAGAGTGACATGCTAACTCATCCCTGAAAACAAAGGGAATTTAGGTTGAGTTCACATGAATTTGTGTATTTTATGTTGCAACTGGTTTTGAGTGACTACTTTTGAAACAGTGTCTGACTTCAAGTGTTTTGCAAAGTAATGGCTCAGGTGGAAAATACCTGCTTACTGAGTAATATTGCCTGCTTGCCAGTTTGTGTCTGTGGTTCAGTATGAGATTGTTGTAAAAATTTTCTAAGCATAGTAATTTGATTGTGTTACAAGCTACTGTTTCACAAAAGTTAATGTTATTTTAAGTCGCACATTCCTTTCTTTTCTTTTCTTTTTAAATAAATGCAAAGGAACTATTTCTCCCAGGAACAAGACTGATGCAGATGTTTTAATTTCAGGAAGGTTCGTTTGCATTCATAAAGTTGGGTTGGGAAAACTAATGACTCGTTTTAATCTTTAAACTGTTGAGAAGATTTTATCATGTAGTAAATTCAAAATCATTGTTAGAATGAAAGTATTCTATTATCAGGGTAAAATTTTAATATTTGTTTAGTAATTCAGTATTTATGAATATTAGATTTAGATGTATAAAACTGCAAAGTTAGAAATTGGGGTAATGGTCATTTAAAGAAATGCTGGTATTCTTTTGGGGCTCTTCTGAATTTTCCCCTTTTATGAATTGCAGTGAAACTGCTGTTTGTGGAACTTCTTGGGTAGATTGTATTTAAAGTCACATTCACTTGCCTGATAAGCCAAATAAATATTTTGTCATTAAAATTTATATAAAACTGCGTATATTAGTGTGTAATTTTAAAATGAGACAACACTGAGGTAACTGTGCAGGTACTTATATTGCTCTGGCAGTAGTGAAGTGGAATCTCTGTATGCTGTACCCACATTCTGTGCTGAGCAAAATCACTTGGACTTCCAGAATTAAACAATGGTTTTTAAGAGCAGCTTTATTTAATGTTACAGCAGCAAGTAAATTTCATTTGTATCATATAATTATGTAAATTGGGTGCTAATAAATACTATTTTTCAACGTTTGGTACTGTGTCTATAATTCTGCTTTATTACTTTAAAAAACATGCAGGTATGTTGTTGTCAGTGAGCCAGACTGGAGGGCCACACTGGAAGAGCAAGTACATGCATAGGTTTAGTCTACAATGGCATGTGCTGCTTTAAAGGAAAATGTAGATTACATTTTCCTTTCCTGGCTAGCATATAATCAACCTTTAATATTTATGCTTAATACTTTGTGTACATTCTTCCCTTGCTATGTGCTTTCTTACATATATTCCATCTTAATACCTGTGGCATCTTGCATTATACTGTGTAGTTTTTACTCACACTTCGCCCACTGTATTCAATGGGAATTACGCAAATATGTATTCAAGCACGGTAAGTTGCCTTTGTGGGACACATGCCATGGATGGTTGGCACATCTAAATGAGCATGAATATGGCTTTTCTAATGCACATTAAATTTAGTACCTCAAATATGAGATATTAAATTAATGCACATTAGGTTGCACGTTAGCATAATATGGGTTTTTTAGGTGATACTTTAATGTGCAGTAGAATAGGTGACTGCACATTAAAGCGCATGTGTAAATGTGCCCAGTAATTGCAACAAACAATGCATTTGACCTTGCCATCTCTAATGAACATAGCAGCTTGTCTGAAGCTGGAAAAGCTGATAGAGAATGACAGACAGTAGTCATAGGGCGTGTCTACATGTCACCCTGTCTCTAGCGACATACTAGAGATGTACAACATGCTACGGCAATGCAAGTATCATGTGAGTCTACATGTGACCAGCAGCTACTTCGCTGTAGCAGTATGCTCCCCAATTTTAACGCATGCTTCAATGAAGTAGCAGATAAAACTAACCATGCACCATGCCAAAACCTTAAAACTAACCGTTCCAAAAGCAAGTACTAGAGCACAGTGCAGTAACAATGTTGCCATAGGGTGATATTAGACATACCCATGCTGCTGTTGTAGACTGCTAGAAAAAGAAGTGGGCAGTTCTCTGTTAGCTGTGCTTCACAACTTTCTGTGAAGTCTATAATTTTTATGTTCAGTAAAGTCTATCTTCTGAAGGTATTGTGTATGTTTCCTTTGAGGATAAGGATTGGGTGGTCAGAGATGATGGAATGGTGATATAGAAAAATGGTTCTCTCTGGTGACAAGGTTTTTCTGTTAATCTTTTTTTAGGTGCAACATTCTGTTAGACTCATTCTGTAGCATAATGGGCGCATCTACACACACTTTACTGTGGAGTAGGCTAAATAGCTCTGCAGTAAAGCGTCATTGTCTACACGTGCACTTGTGTTAGGGTGCAGTAAATTAACTCAGCTGTAAGAGAGTACTGTTAGGGACAGTATTATGGTGGAGCAAGTAACCACTGAAATGCACATGTAGACAGTGACGGGCTGACTGGGGCATGAGGGTGCTAAAGTGTAGGGCTGCCTGTTGCCTAGTCCACACTAGCACCCTTGTGCCCCAACCAGTTCCTCTGACACCTGGTGCCACTGTCCAGAGCCTAGGGCTGACTTCCCATGCCCCCTACCAGCTCGAGGCTCCTCTGCCCCAACTCAAATTGCTGCTATCCCAGGCACACGTGCAGACATTGCACCTGGGAGCAGTTTATTCTGACTCAAAGTGCTCCAGAGCTTATTTCTTTGCATTAATTGCACATGTAGATGCACCCAATACTACTTTGGTTTCACCTACTTTAGTTACTGTAAAGCTGTCTGGCAGGACCCATGCTGTATTGGGATGGGCCTCAGTAGGTTTTCATGGTTTTGTGGTGGTGTTGATCATGGTGGCAATAGAAGTATCAACAGTTTTTGTATTTGGCATTCTGGAAAGATCTGAATCTGTTTGGTGTGTGTTGGTTTGCAGGGACGGTGTTTTTAATGACCTTGGTGCAATCTGTTGGGGTGCAGATGTTTGAACACTGGGTGTGGGGACTGGGGAAAATGGCAGTCATCTCATTTAACATACGACTTCATGGAAGACGCTCAAAACAATGGTGCATAAAGACAGAACAGGAACCTACATAAAACTGGAAACCATTAATTTGTTATTGAGTCCATCCAGCTTTCCCTGTGCTTAGAGCTGGTTGTCTCTGTTCTGTGGGTGAGAGAAAAGGTCCTGTTAACCAATCCCCGCCCTCCTCATCCCCTGTCTTGCAGGAACATGGGAATTATCAGCTCAGAACAAAAGCAAGTCCTGCCCAATATCCTTTTTTCCAATGGTGACCTGCTATTGGACCCTGCAAAGAAAAGTGTAAAATATTTAGTAATAACTTGTCCACACAGGCAAGTTTCTCCTAAATGTTCTGAAGAGTTAGCTTATGAACTGACCTTGAAGTTTATACTGCTTATAAGCTGCTAAAATGAAGATGGTCTTACCGGCAATAATGGCCAAACCTAAAGGTGCACTGAACATTTTATTCTATTCAAATATTATGAAATAAAAGGTATGGAAATTAACAAAAAATCATCTTGAGACCTCTTGGATGATAAAAATTAACCCTGAGTTTATTAGAACTCAGAAATGTGAACATACATTCGTACCTAAGTGACCTGTCAAAGAAAGTTAGTCCTCTACAGTCTGGGAGTTTTAAGAATGGAGATGAGAATAGTTGATTCATTTTGTTCAGAAATGAGATAATGCTCATAGGTCTTTTAATAGCTTTTCTTTGCCTACCAGTAATAGTGAACTTGTTCTTGCAGAGAGAGTGCATCATATAGTTTAAGATAATACACAACATGAAATCTGCTTTTCCTATTCAGGATGTCAAGATAACATTTCTGATTTTTTTTTTCTTCAGTTTAGATTGGCCAATAGATTGTCTGAATGTGGTGATCCATGTATTAGTGGTGTCAAGAAGGACTGGTGTAACTTATTTCAAAGCCTTCTCTAAATATAAAGAATATGCAATAGGAACTGAAGCTGGAAAGGGGAAAAAGGAGAAAATAATTGGCCTGCCTGTCAGGAGAATAAGAGTAGCAGGAGTTTGAAGAAGCCTCTTCTGTGGATTCCTGAAATGAAACATGGAAGAGAACTGGGGAGCTGGAAAGCCTCCATCTTGAAGTCATGCAGTCACTTACGGCAACTGCACTCACACAAAACAGCAGGTGCAGCTTGACTGCAGCCAGGGAACAAGTGGTGCCTGCTGGTTGAAGAGGGAACCTCTGACCAACCAGTGGGGCTTGCAGTTGAAGAACAGCTCCCTAGTTGCTTTTGGACCCATGCAAAAAATCACACAAAACCCAAAAGAGATCATGAAGACTTGGACCCCAGGCTACCCAAAGTAGATGATGCATCAGTTGTTCTCAACCTGGCACACAAAGATCTCTTCCCTCTACGTGATATCCCTGTGCCAGGTATGTATCTTCTCACTGTAATGAGGGGCATCCTGCAGGGCCAACTTCAGTGCAACAGTCTGTTCTCTGTTGTCTGAGCTGTAAGTGGTTAACATGGGCACAGGCCTGCAGGCTTTGTGGCTAAATCAGCCTTCCTGTCTAGACCCAGCATGGCACCCACCACACTTTCTGGTCTTAAAATTAAAACATGTTGTCCAGTTAGTGTCATTCTCAGGGATTCTTTACCTGGACTAAAGGATTTCAACCCATTCTACTTGATCCCTTCTTGGAAGTGGTGGCTTTTTAAATAAGGTTTCCGTGTTTGAATTCTGCTCTGTAGCGTTTCTATCAAGTGTTCTCTCAAGTCCAGGAAAGAAGACAGATATCAGGTAAGCATAACTGGACTTGACACCTCTGTGTAGTATGTATGAAGAGTGTACTCTCTTCTTAGAACAAAGCGCACATGCCTCAAGGACTTGCAGCAGTGGGTTTATAGCTAGGCCTCACGTGTCTCTGTACAGTTAGTAAAATTCAGTTTGGGATCTGCTTGTTATCCATGTCGTTTCTAAATATTCTGGAAATGGCTGTGAATGGCTGCTCTGGGAATTGTTCCAGCCTTTAACATCTACTCTGAGTCGACTCAGAGAAAGCAAATGTGACATCACATTTATATGCATAAGGGATGTTTTCTATTACAAGGAAGAGCTGTGCAGCTCATGGCTCAGGAAGTTCTCCCTTCAGTTCAGCTTGTTTTTTTGGAGCTGAAAGATGAGCTAAATCCACAAAACATAGTTAACATTTAGGCAGTTAGGTCTAAAATTGCAAACATCCAAAGCCACTTTCCACTACAGCTCATTATTTAGAGCACTGACCCACAATGTGGAGTTCAAACCCACTTTTGTCCTCTCCCAGAAGGGTGTCCATATTACCAGTCTCCAGGCTATTCTGCATTGCAGGCACTTTCCTCCTCCTCCTCCTCCTCCTGCACTGTTCTGTGTGGAGTCGTTCACTAGGCAAGAGCGTAAGTCAAAGTATCCCACCTTTATGTAAGACATCCCCTTCCCCCCCCCCCTCCCTTTTCCTAGTCCCACTTTTGTGATGACCGGGTATCCTAGTTTCTCTGTTTAAAAATCCCAAGTTCTCCTGATTTTTAAAGCCCCCCAAGATCCACATTTTTCTGTGATTAAAGTGAAACACCACTATATATGTATATGTATATGTATATATGTATATGTATATATATGTATCAGTTGAACACAATGTTTTATTGATACATTTACTATTTTAAAGCAATTTGGAAGTCTACCACTGCCTCAGTTGTAATAAAATACGTTCTATATACCTATATATTTTGGTGTTTGATTTGGGTGGGTTTTTTCATAGGAAATCGGAGCTCCCTCTACCCCCCTTCACTCACTAAGATGTGGGTCTAGCTGCAGCTCTCCTCCCTGCTGCTTTGTGGTGCTGAACAGCCCTAAAATGCCGGTGCCCTGTCTCTGTCCATGCCAGTGCTCCTCCCTTCCAGCCCACAGTCCTCCACCCCCCCAGCCCTGCTGGTGCCTCTCACTCCCAATCTGCTGCCTCCAGGCCCCCAGTGTGTGGGGAACAGGGTGTGCAGGCACAAATGACAAGTTGGGTGGTGGGGTGGGGAGATGAGTGCCACCACAGATATCTGCTCCCACAATGGGGTGCAGGCAGTGCTGCAGTCTGACCAGACCAGCTCTGGGAGGAGCCACCTCCGAGCCCAGCAGGACCTGGCATGGGAGGGAGCAGTGTACCACCATGGCTGCCAAGGTGAGGTGCCTCCTGCCTGCCCAGCAGCAGTGGGGAGCACAACTGCACTACCATCACACCTCACCATGGCAGCCATGGCAGTGTGGTGCTCCTTCCTGCACCAGGTCTTACCCGCTGTGCTGCAGAGCTGGTTTAGTCAGGCTCCAGCCCTGTACCCCTGTAGTACAGAAATCTGGGGGGCATGTCCCCCCCCATGTGTTGCCTGTGCCCCCTGCCTCCCAGTGTTGCCTGTGGGTGCTGCCTCCACCCATAGACTTGCCTGCTGGGAGCTGCAGAAGCTGCTGTCCTCCACACTGCCTGGCTGCCACGCATGTGCCACTGCCTGACTGTGGCACCTTTGCAGTGTCCTGCTCCCCCGCAGCCTGAAGCAGCCCCTTGCAGGCTGGAACTCTGCCAGCCTGCTAGGGGCAACTTGCAGCTTCCTGCGTTTTTCTCCTTTAGAGGAGAAAATCCATGCTTTTCTGTGGCAAAGAGGAAACCCAGATCCCCCTCACTCTCCCTCTCTAGCAGGGAGGAGGATGGTGCCCCCATGTGACTTAGGGTGTGGCATGGAAAATGAACTCCTGATCTCTTGCCTAGCCCATGTATTGAAACCACAGATGCAATGAAGGAGCTGCAGCAGCTCCATAACCACCATTTTTAACAGAAAGGGCTTATGCACGTAGCTGCAGGGAAGAGAGAGTTCAGACCTAGGGGTGTTAGAGGGCAGCTCCAAGCCCGGGGCAGCTCTCACACATGGGGCTGCGCTATTTGCCATGCAGGTAGCAGCAGTACAGTCAGCCCCCAGCAAAGTCTGAGAGAGACTTTGAATCTAACTCAAGCTGTGGCTCCTGCTACAGGAGCAAGGTGCCTAAAACAAAAATGCTACAATGCTGAAGGATGACTTCCAAATCCTTGAATGGGTTTAGCCCTAAATCTCTAATCCCACCACCTACACAGGTTCAAAATGTATCTGGTAATTATCAGCATACACGGCATATTGATTTCATTCCTAAAAGGGGTCAAATATGCCAGAGCTGTCTGTCTGCCTGGTTTAACAATAGGGAGGGTGTTTGGCTGACTAGCACAGAAGTGTTTCTACTCAAGGTCTGCTTAATCCTGAGCCTTCACAGGATGTTTCTCTGATTCTTTGGCATCATGTAAAAATGTCTTATTGTTGTCCTTTGCTGCTGCTTAAATTATTGCTCTGCTAGTTTATACTGTTGGGTGCACAGTTTTCAGCATTTGATGTAATTTATCTGAGTACATTAAACATGAAAGTTCAAAAATCTTTTGATGATAATACCTTGGCTCCTACTGAACTTCACAGATTAGATATAGGAAAGACCTGTTTCCATTTTAAAAACTAAATTGCAACAGCAATGTTTGGTTATCCATTTTCTGGAGAAAATGTAAATCTCAAATGTATGAGACAACATGAACTGCACGTCTTTTGGGGTTTCTTTATTGCAAAAGGTTTAGCAACTTGTATTATGAAAAGCTCTTTAGATAGCCCCTGTGTTACAAAAGGAGCTCTGCTTCCTTCTCTAACAAATATACAAGGACAAAAACTTAAGATGTACATGTTATCCCATATTTTACCAAAATATTCTTTCCAAGGCTTTTTAGTACATAAACTATCTATTTTGGATGCTGTCAACAGGTAAAATAGAAAATACAATAGTACATTTGGCATTGGGTCCATGCATTATATTTCCCCTGGTGGTTAGCAGTAGTGTTAATCCTTGTAGAATATGCCCTTTAAACCCTTTACATTTGCCATATTTATTAAAAGGATATCAACATTGAGGTATTCTTAATATTCAAATCCTTTTCACTTTTCTGGATCTGGCAACCTAACAAACCATATGCCAAAATCCATATGTCATTCAGTCATCATAGAGAATAATTGTTCAACAGAGCTAAGCCACCAAAAATTCCAACCCAACCCAACCCAATCCAAACCCTTAAGTTCCTTTTAAGATCAACTTTGCATGTTTGAAAAGAGGATGGCATGGCCACAACTGCTACTTGTAAGAACACATTTTAAAACTCTTGTGATAAATGCTTAAGAGGTTGCTATTCTTAAGATTAAAATGTGCAAAGGAATGAGTATATCTCCTAAGCATGCAAACAGACCTAATTATTATGCCCTAACTTCTCTGGTATTTGTGCTGTTAACAGAGAAGAAGTGCTCAACTTGGAAGTATCTTAGTATCTACTCTGTTGATAGAGTACATTCTGTTTTGAACTAAATATGCAGTGACATTTTGCTGCATTGAAACATAACCTGTAATATGAAGAGTAGCTGAGAAGCTAAAACACAAAGCTAAATATGTCCTTTCCTTAGTCATTTAGGATTCTCAGCCAGCCTTTAAGAAGGGAAAAGAGCTTTTCAACAAGTAAAACTGGTAACTGGTCCACACTTCTCTTACTCAGTTTTGAGTCTTGAGTTTTGTCTAGCCATATAAGCTTCTTTAGTGTGTCAGCAGCAACACTGAAGATTTGAAGAAGGGGGGTGGGATTCTGCTGCTCTGATTTAAGATTTTGCCTTATCACTAATTTTTTATTGTTACTTTTAAGGCAGGAGGAAGACACTGCAAGACTCAAACCTTTTACCACTAACTTCCACATCTTTTATCCATCTGCAGTGACCCTTATGCCTTCTATCTGTGATACTGAATTAAATGAATTGGAATGAATTAAATGAGTAGAATGAAATACATTTCTGCCAGAAGAGAGAGGGATTTGACTATTCCCAAAGTAATACAACTGTTCCTCCTAATAAGACTACCAGTTATAAAATTAAACAGATTTGTAGCAGTTGTACTACCCAGATTGATTTTTGTATCGCTCATTGTGGGATTTTTTTAACTGTAGCCCAATTCTTTAATTGTAGCCCAACATTTTCAAACCTGGATTTCTCCTTAGCTATTCATTTACTTTAATTAACATGTTTGCACAAGGAGGTTTTTAAGATAGCAGATAATTTATTTATGCACAGGACAGGGACTGTAAAAGTTGTGATGTGCAAATACACTCAGAATTGATATTTCAATTTCTATTTTAGTGTGCTGCAATGCCTAGAGATATTTGCCTCCCACAAGCTTCTGCAGTGCACGAAGCTAGACACTATTGCTTGCTCTCAGCCCACGTTTACTTCTTTCTGTCCATAAATTGTGAATAATGAACTTGTTCTCTCAAGTTCTACTGAGTGGAAAAACAGATAACAACTGCACTTCCTAATTAAAGCATAATTCTTCCAAACCTCTCCCTAATGTGTCACCCCAGCGTTGTTTCTTGGTGATGATTTATCATGCCTTTTTCAATAAGGAGCTGGCCACCTATAGCTGGTATGGTCAAAAGCAGTGCAATACATATGCTATGAGCCAGAGAATATATAGTACTCAACCTTAAGTACTATGTATACAGAATGGCTCCAACACTGGAACTCTTGTTTCTGCCAGTATTTACAAAAAAACAATAACCCACTAAAATAACATCCCTCAAATCCTTAGCAAAAGCATCCCTTGCTCTTGTTTACTATCCATTCTGCAGATGGAACCAAAATGAAGCAAGCCCGGGTCGTGGTGCAGTGGTCCTCATACTCCCCCTAACCCCCATTTGTGGACTATTTTATAATCAAAACCCTTTCCCTAAAATCTTTTTTCCCAGCCCTTGTTGAAAATACAGAGCTCAGACACCTGGCAAATTACATTAACGTTAGAATAGTGCTGAGACAATGTTAAAAGCAAATGCTATTAGAGAGAAAGTGTGTGTGGTGGGGGGGAGGGGGAGAAGTGGGGGATTTTGTTTACATTTCCAGTGTTTGGTATGTTCATGGTTTGCTCCTTCTCCAACAGTGCTACAGCTTCTGTATGATCAGGAGATATTTAGAGCTGCCATTGTTCTCAGCTGCTCTGATCCATTGTAGTCTGGTTCTTCCCTCCTAACTGATTTGCAAACCTGGTCACTGTGGAATATATATACTTTTTTGAATCTGTCAAATTTCATTAAAAACCCCAAAAACCTGTGTAGAGCTTAAGAGACAGGTGTTCAGGATTTGCTTCTGGAAGTTCAAAGATCTGGACTGGCCAACTAGCAGAAAGCATCAGTGAGAACATTATATGTTTCCCCACTGAAAACCAGTATGTTGGGCAATCCCTGGAAGTGCTCTGCAGACCCACAGTAGTTCACACTTCACCACTTGAGAACCACTGGGGAGGGGTAGAGCACTTCTTTAAGGGGGTTCTCCAGCACACAATGGCATGAATCAAATGAGGTTGGGGCTTTGTATTGACAACTGCTATGCAAACCCTTGTTTTGGAAACACATTTCAAAACCACAAATCTGAATCATGTCCTTTCTTTTCTCAAGGATCCTAACTGTACCTTGCATTTCTCCAGTCAGAACAGAGTTTTGAAGCCCGCAAAAAGGAAAAACATATCAGTCTAGCAGAGCATTACCATGCATAGGGAATAGAGCTGAGATCAACCTTGTTAACACAAAAATGCCAGGGAACTACTCTGCTGGTATATCTTGGACTCATAGCTGGCATTACTTGTATAGCATTCTGTGCATCTTTTGTGAGACACCCAGTGATCCAGCGTTAGTATGATACTGTGCCTGATCTGATCAGTTCCGAGGCTGAGAATTGAACTCTGTACAAATGTTCTGGATGATCTTGGAAACAAATTTGTAGAGGTTGTCAAACTCATCCACAAAGAAGGAGTGCTCTTTATCCGGGTCTGTTGCAATGGCTTCCAATTCATCCTGGGCTGCCCATGCAATTCCTATGGAGTATGCTATGACTCCTGTAAAGAAAGTCAGAGCTTGAGGATAATGTATTTCAAAATAACCTTTGCATTGAAACTAGACAGGTATTGCAAACTGTAATGATAAGGACATAAAAAGGAAGGGCAAGATTCTCTGCTGTCTCTCTTGAAAAACACTAGCCAAAGGTACAACGGAGACTATTTTTATTCCCTCCATCTAAAGTTAATGACTATTTTGCCCCTACTCTCACTCTGTTGCCTAGAATGGAAAATTTGAAAGGGACACCAGAAAGCCATCTATATTGGATTTAATCTGTTCCTGTGACGGAATTGCTCTGTAATTCTTTGGAAACCTACAGCACAGGGATAGAAGAGTGTATTCAGGGTAGAGAGGGAGAAGGAACAAATTGGTCTAAAAAAGTCTTGCACATGGCAAAAAATATTTTAAAATAGCAGACTTTTATAGGTAGTTGGTATAGTTCTATGCAAAGTGTGCATTTACTGTAAACTGAAATCAAAAGTAAGCTTATAAACAACACAGCAGCTGGACCTGCCTATGATGTTTTCTTAGAGGTTTCCCCTCCATTTTCTTACCAGGCCCTAGTCTTGATCAGATTTCAGTGGGCCATACTGCAAAGTATGGTGGGCGTTGCAAATCTCCTGATAGTATGTTGTAATAGAAAACTAAGAGCAGAACACTGTTGCCTTTCAGGCACCCAGAGGGCAGTTTTCCAGTTGTGAAGGTGTCACTTAAACACAATTTACAATTCTAATACCAGTGCCATGTGGGCATGTAAGCTTCTAACATGTGTGAGAGCATAAGTCCTGAGAAACCAGGATAAAGGTCCTCCCGTGTTCTAGTTCCAATGCCTGAGTAGTTATGGTGTTTGCCCAGGAAGCAGGAGACCAAGTTGTTAAGCCCTCCTCTTCATAGGGGAGAGGGTTTGAGCCTGCATCCAAGAACAGTGCTCTAAAGACTATGCCACAGGCCAAGAATTAGCTAGTCCCCTATCTAGCCCTGCTCTTTGAGCCGGAATTACTGCAATTCTCATCTGATAAAATGGATGAGAAATTTCTATTTAATAGAGAACAAGGAGCCAAGCTAGAACCTGATCTGCTACTTTCCAGAGTAGTTGCCATCTCACTGGCCCACATATGCGCTAGCTTGCTCTCTTTCTCTTGGCCCTGCACCTTTTTCTTGGCTGTTCTGGGTGGCAGCTTCAAAAGGAGTGCTAGAGAGAGTTCTGGATAATGGTTAACCTGTGGCCTTGTGGTTACAGCACCAATATAGGAAGTTAGAGATATGTATGTTCAAATTCCCTCTGGGTAAAGTGGAAAGGGCCATAACCACTTACATATTGGGGCTAAAATATGGGAGCTGTTTCCCACTCCTCCCATCTAACACCTTCTACTCACAGGTTTCTGCTAGGTAGTTTTGTGATTTACGCATCATCCGTGTATGCACATACATACATAGCTGCGTAGCTGCATGCCCAGTGCACAGCCAGCTGTTCACTAAGCACACTCACATATCCATTCAACTGGAGTAATAGAATCATAAGCAATGTGTAATCACCAAAGATAGCACTTATGCAGCTGGACAACTGTTATTTGGGTCCATAAAGTGAAACAGAATTGTGCCTGATGGGTCTTTTCTTGATAAATGTTAAGGTACTATACCAAGGTGGAGTCAATAACCCTGAAGGAAGAGCACTATTTTACCATTTTGATGAGCTGTCATGGCTGGCACCCGGACATCATCATAAGACCTGCCATCGGTAATGAGAATCATTATCTTCCTTTTATTGGGCTTGGATTTGCTGAACAGGTGCTCAGAGGCATAGTTGATGGCTTCTCCAGTGCTGGTCCCGCCACTCCAGTAGTTGATTCTCTTAATGGCATTCAGTACATCTTGCTTAGTGCTGTACTTATCAAAACCAAACTCCAGCCTCTGCTCATATGTGTACTGCACAGCTCCAATCCGGGTGTCGGTGTCTGAAATCTCAAATTCCTTGCTTATGTTGGCCACAAATTGGAGAAGAGTGCGAAAGTTGCCAGTGCCAACACTGCTGGACCCATCTATTACAAATCCAATGTCAGCTGAATTTAGACAGGTCTTACTGCAAGCCAGTCGATCAGTGTCACAGACCCGCTTCACCAAGAGCTGGACTACCTTATGTAGGCTAAACCAACTTGGTACATTAATGGAATAGAAGCCATTTGTTCTACATACAGCCTGGAGAGAGAGGCAAAAGTAACAGAGCATTCATCAACCATTATAAGGATTTAGTTTAATTTCACTATGTTTCTTGGGAGGGGGTGTCAAAATAATCATTTACATTCAGCTAAAGCATTAGCTTTCCTACCCCTTTTAGTTACAGAGCATGTGATGGAACTATCAAAATTATCTCAACTGGATAAATTCAGTCTGAAATGTTACCACCCACTGCATATGGTGGGGAGGAGTTATGAACAGGTTCTGGAGTACTTAGTCTAAATCTTGCACACAATGCCAAAACTACAGATTTCTTTCAGACAGATGTCTTCACTTAATTGCTGCCGCTTCACTATGGGAATGTGTCTTTGTTGGATTTCTGTATTTGTCTGGCAATGACTCTCTACATCCTTTCTTCTCTGTTTCAACATAAATGGAGGCTCCGTTACATTTCAACCCTGCAAACAGCCTGGTTCCTCCGAGTCAAGCTGCAGTGCTTTGGGTTCATGTCATCTCAACCACAAGAGAGGATTACACAACTGAAATGTTGTAAACAAGTGTGTTGATGATGTGGAAGTTTAAGGATAGGCCTTCATCATTTTGCTGGCTCCAGAATTAAAATTTAATTTAATCTTTTTTAGCCAAGAGCCATAAGTGCTTATTTTAGCTAATGTGCATGGGGAGCAAGTCTGAAGAGGGTCTTCCAGAGCTGACCGGAGCAGGATCAAAAGAGGTAGAACAGGGGTGGTTGGATGGAGGGAGGGGATGCAGGTTATGGTAGAGGCAAGATTAGATGCATTTAAGGTTTAGGTTAGGGTGCTAATGTTTCAACCATTGTGATGAGAGCATTTGACAACTCCAGTTGTATTTCTGCACCTGAGCCTCCACAGAGGACAAGGCAGCTGCCTCTGCCCTCAGCAAACCTATATTACAACAGCTGTGAGTGAGTCACTGCATGTGCTGGTTTAGGCTTCACTGCATATCCTGCCCATGTTTATCCTCTTTGGTTTTTGCCCCTCTTTTTAAAATTTACCTTGACACTCTGCCCCAGCCAATCACAAGATACCATCTTTTCCCTTCCTGTTTGAGTCCCCTGCTTTCCTTCTTTCTCTTTGTCTCTGGCAGTTTCACAGAGACTGGCTGAAGCTTTGCCTTTTAAAAATGAAATGAAAATGAGATTAAAGGCCAATTTAAGTGCTGACTGGGGACAGCCCAGTGCACGGCATTGCATGATTTGAAATGTAGAGGAAATATGTTCCATGGCAGACTGACAGTAGAAATTGCACAAAATCATCTTTAGTGTTGCTCCAAGAAAGGCAGCTTTCTGAAAATACCTACTGACTTCCTCTCTGCTTCCTGAACCCTGCCTGCTCTAGCATTTTCCACCTCCGGCTCCACCCTGCAGTGTTGTTTAAATAGGCATCCAGTACTGGGGCCAATCCGCAATGGCAGAGGACGCATGTTCTCCCTATCCACACTGTAAAATGTGTTGGGATTTATTTTTACTCAAAGTGTAACAAGACATCTCTTTATTTATGAGAAAAAGATTGAGATGACAAACAAGTTTATTAAACTGTTATCTTTAGTAGTTAATATGTCTGCACTCTGTGATTTCTTATGGAGACTGGGTTTGGTTTCATTAAAGAACTCTCATAAAAGGAAGTTGAACACCAGTTTGATTTCAGGCTAGCATGTGCATGTGAATCCTTCCATATCACTGAAGTCCTAACTAAACCTGCCTTGTAGTGGCCATTTCAAGATACCATCACTGTACAAAAAGGTCTGGTCACTTTTACATTCTTATTCAAAAAATGAAAAAAAAAATAATTGGATACATGGCCATTGGATGATGTGCCTTAACCATTAATATATCAGACGTGTGTAATTTCAGAATACCTACAGATTTAGTCTTCATCAAACTGTATTAGTAACTGTCTATAAAGTCTTGTGTTTTAATATAAAGTTGCTCTTGGCTAGAATGTGAAAAAATATCTGAACGGTTTTAAAATATCTTTTGTACAATTCCAGAGTGCCATGACAGATATATAGCATCCATGGTAAACAGAGAATCCCAAACTGGCTACTAACTTACATGTCACAACAAGTTTCAGCCCAAGGAAGCTGGAAATTTTAGGTTTATGCCTTGTATTACCTCAGCCCCAGTTAGGGATTTAATGAAAATTCAAAATAAAGATACTGAAACTAAACAACTGAAATTTTATGCCAGGGTCAAAAGTTTTGTTTTCTGATTAATAGTCTGAAATCTTGCTTTATTGATGTACAAATCCACAGATGCGTTTATAGACTGACAAGTCTTCTCCTATTTTACTAAATGGGAGAAATTCTATAGGGCACAAATAACTTTGGGATAAAATCTTACTTCCATTTATGGGACTGTATATTCACAGTAACTCCTTTGTCTTCAATACAGTTACTTCAGGTTTCCATCTGTTGGGTTTAACTTTATAACACACACACAAAATCCCCAAGTTGGGAATAGCAATCATGAATAAATCATTTCATACGCTTCTTCGTATTACAGTTTACAACTCTAGTTTCTACTGAAGCTTCCTACCTGCTCAATCATTTAAGAATTCAAAAGAAGGGGAGGATGGTAATCGGAGCGCTGGGAATTTTTATGGCTGATATTTCTGTTGCCTCATTATTTTGTGTTCTCTTCATTCTATAGTGCTGGCCTATAGGCAAAAGCTACACACAGCCATAGTGGTATGTGTGCTTAGTTGAGATGGTTCATCGAATACAACACTGTAGGAATTAAGAGATGGAAAAGACTTCCAGTGTTCACTTATCTATGCCTACTCGCTTGCTGGGGCAGTGTTATTCCTCACAAGGCCTGTTTTATGGCATTTTCTAGAGTCCACGTGCTATGGTTTTCCCCTTTAGGGGAATCTCCTATTGCCAGAGAGGCATCTAGCTGTGTTACCAAGCAGGCAGGGTGGCACCTTTGAAATTAACTGATTTAGAGAGGCATGAGCTTTTGTAAGCGTCAAGCTACTTCATCAAATACTCTGATTCTTGTGTTAAGAAAGGATCCTTCTCAGTTCAGCAACCATTACGAAAAATGGACTTTGCTAGCAAGGGCAGCATGTAATAGACCTGAGACTGATATAATTTCAAATTCTGAACTGTAGCTTTGCTAATCTTTTTTAACACATGTATGTTGCATGGATATCTGGTCAACATAAACAGGGAAGCCATAATCTTTAAGAAGAAGCAACCAGGGGAGATGGTGCCTCCTACAAGTTGGCTGTAATTAGACTCTTAGAAACTAAACACCCTGAGAACTTTGGAAGACTTTGCAACCTAACCCACATGTATCCTGCTTGCTACTACCTTGTCCACAAAGTTGGGTTCAATAACATTCTGCTTTTCATTTTCATCAGCTGCTTCAATGGTGACAAAGAAAATGTTGATTCCAGATTCTCTGGCTAGTCTGGAGGCCTCCTCCACCTTGTCAGTAGGCCACCCATCCACCATCACGATGGCCACATTGGGTGCTCCGCCTCTGTTCCCATTGGCATCCGAAAAGAAGTTTTTGTTAACAAACGAAAGTGCCCTCCCTGGAAGAGAAGTACAGTATACAGTTGGGGATTTATCCTGTGCACAGTGTTTTGTCTGTCCGTAAATATATGGGAATATTAAACTCTTGTAGCTAATGTTATTCATTGATCTTTAGGCAGAGGTTGAATTCAAGACTTAGAGCATTGCTGAGATGTGCTTTTGCAGGCAGAGCTGAAACAGCTACAGAGATGGGGAAATACCTCTGATGCTGTAAACATCTGCTCTACCCTACTACTAGAGTAACAAATATCATAAGCCTTCTCTGCCCTTCATACAATCTCTGATGGGTTGCCAAAGATAGCAAGTATCTTAGATATGCCAGTGGCTGCTGCTGATAAGGATAATGGAGAAATGTGTCACCATCCAACCTTCTCGGTATTCCACAACCTTCCACGAGGTAAGAAAGATAGAACTAGGATTTTTTTAAAAATAGAATAACTTTTCTTTTTCATTTGTGGGTTTAACATTCCCCTTGCTAGCACCGAAGTCATCAGCATTAAAATCCATCTGACCACCAAGGAGTTCTAGTGGAATGACAGAGCAGCTGCAATGTTCCTCTCAATATTATAGCAGTATATGCACCACAGGGTGTTAGGGGCATATTTTGGAGCATTGGATCCCAAGGCTAATCTCATGGCACTGCAAGGGGATTCTGGCTAGGGACAGACATTACAGATAAACTGGCTTAAGTGATCAGAAACTGGTTTAAACCTGTAATAAAACAGATGTTCAGTGCACATAAACAGGTTTGAAAATGGCTGAAACCAGTTTGAGATAAATCTGGTGGAATGTAGTATGAAACTTAACTGATCTGAGTCAAATCAATTTAGGCAATATCTGTCCCAGTCCCCTTGCTGGTTTAAATTAAATCAGTCACCCAGCATCCCAGCAAGCTCTCTGGGCTGGGCAGAACTCTGTGCTCCACAGCAGAGCTGGCCTCTCCCCTCTGCTCCTTGGCCGACTTGCAGGCACAGCAGGGTCTGCTGGCTTTCCCGTGCCTCCCCCTCCCCCTTGCTGCTTAAGCAGAGATCCCTTCCTCCTCTCTGCCACGTCACGGACTATAGCCAGCATATGGTATGCTAGCTAACGCTGTGTAAGGCTCCAGCAGAGATTGCAGACACAGCAGGGTTTACCTGGCTTCCTCCTGCCCTAATCCCTTCCCCACTTGCTACTCAAGCAGGAAATCCCCTTCCTCCCATCTCCCACAGCATAGACCCCAGCCCCATGGACCCTAGGCATGTGGTATGCTAGCTAATGCCAGGAGATGTCTGTGTGTCCCTCTCTCTCCAGTTTCACTGGGACAGGCAGACAAAACAGTGACTGCTTAGGGCTGTTTGGAGCTAATCAACAGGTCTGCTGGTAAGCTGTTTAAGAAGTTTGAAGTAATGGAGAGGGGCCATTGTTTTGCTAATTGGGTGATGAAGAATGTTATTGTTATCAGCCCTCAGCTGGCTTGCTTGCCTGTCATATTGTTGCAGAAAGTATGATGACAAGGAGGGAGATTAAAAAGCTGTGTATCATCAACAGATGCATGCACTGCATCTCCCTCTCCCCCCTTGCCTGGTGAGGCTACACTCCCACCCCTTGAGCAGCCAGCAGGAAAAAACCTGGGACCATGCAGGCAGACCTCCCCAATGAGAGAGTCCTGCTGGGGTCTTGCCATGCCCCGCTCATCTCAGCTTCTTGCAGAAGGGAAGGGAGGGCTGCTCTACCACCTCTCAGCTTCTGCCCTGAGTCACTGCAGGCATGTGCCTGAATTTGCTCAGTCCAGAGAGAATGTCTGTCTGTTTTTAAAACAGTTCAGCCTAGCCAGGTTAGACTAACCTGCAGAGATTGAATCAGTTCAGGCTCAGGCTTTTTGAATGTCTGCCCCTAGCCTGTATGTCTACCAAAAGTGGGATTCCATATCCTTTTGTTCTTCCTTGTGGTAAATAGCATCAAAGCAGCTAAGCCCAGGTTACATACCGACATTGGAAAGCCCTCCTTTCTGTGAAATTTTCTCAATGGCATTTCTCAGATCTCTGGAGTTTGCATAAGTTTTGAGGTTAAATTCTGTTGAAGGGTCATCACTAATGGGTCAAAAGGAAGAAAGAAGCTGTTAATTTTTGTTTCACACGCAGCATGTTCCCATTTACAATAGATTTAGTAATGTTCTTGGGCAAAGGGAACCCGTGGGCCAGATCCAGTGAGTCAGTGGCTGTCCACCTGTGGACTGGATCAAATCTGTTGGCAGGATGGATCTGGCCCAAGGGCCATATTTTGTCCACCCTGATCTACTCCAACCTACAGCAACTTTTTTACATACATTCAAGCCTTAAAGGTAATCAAGTAGATTTTTCCTAATTGAATAAAACTATCTGTTTTCCCCTACATTTCATGGGTTGAATTTTAGACTATTTAGGTCATTTCTGTCATTGAAAGTAAACTCTAATAAGAAGAAAGACTATGACATACTAAAAGCAGAAAGACGTAGAACACTTATGCAGGCTGAGGTAGAGGCAGATCTAGCCAGCAGACTACCAAATATAAGTCACTCTTACCCATATTGGATGATGCCCATGAGAGGACCAGCTATACCAATATCAAGAGCCTGAGACACATCACTTAGGAACTGTTTTTGGATCTGAAAGCGGCGTTTACCAATGCTCCAGCTCCCATCAATCAAGAAGGACAAATCAACTTTGCAGTCTAAGATGAGACATAGAGGGGAAAAGAAGAATCAAGCATTGCTGGGTACTTTTATTCTTTAATGGATGCTTTTTATCTCACATCAAAGTGTCTCATCTGTACCTGGCAACATATCCCACAATGGAAACACCTTACATCAAATCAGTCTATCCTTGTTTACAGAAGCAACTTTGTCATCTAGCCTGACCTCTTATATAACACAGGCCATCAGATTTCACCCAATTATGCTAATATTTGGCCTAAACACTGTAACGGATATAGCACAAATGATTTATCACCTACAACATTAATCCTAATCAGCAGGCTGGGGACAATCCATTCACTCCAACAACAGTTTGAAGCTGAATTCTGGGCTCTACTGAAATAAAGGGCAAAACTCCCGGAGTTTCCCTCAAAGTAGGCTGGGCAGATGAAGCACAGACCCGATTCCTCAACCCTGGGCCACTTAGGCTGCTGTGCATTCCTGTTCATGGCTGCTATACCTTTGCCTGGGATAGCCCTGCAGTTTTCTTGTGCCACTGGCATTGTCCTGGGAGTATGTTAATGTGCATCTTATGCCCTTCAGTTTCCCAAACCTGTTGTATTGTGAATAGGCGTTACTGAGGATTTTACCTTCCTCTGTGCAGCTATTTTTTTGCACTTTCTGTAAGTCACTGATAAAAGCAATTCCAGAAATGTGGCTTGTGGTATCACTGAAGGCTTCAGCGACTGTGGTCTGAGGTAGAATTATCCCAAGGATGACAACCTTGTGTTTTTTTCACATCTAGTATAGGCTCTTTTTTACTTTAATTTCAAACCCTTAAATACATATATGCAATATATACTATTGGCCTTACCATATTGGCTCATTCTACTGAAAACTGCACTCTAAAAAGCCGTGCTTAGTCTAACCGAACTCTTCCCTCTTACAGTAGATATATCCATATTCCTTTGCAAATGGTATATACAGCCATTAACCAACTGATTTTTACCTGTATACCAGTCAATGGACAAAGAAACATCATTGACTGGAATGGGACTAAAACTGGCTCAACTACAAGTGCTAAATACCATTTTTTCCTCAGTATAAGCCACAAGTTATTCTTTAATGTCACTTCCTACCAATCAGATTAACAAGAATGAGTACCTTTTAATTATAAATTAACCCAAATGGTACACAGTACTGATTGTTGCTACCAGATTATGTAACTGACTTCCCATCTAATGACTTTGTTTGCTCAGTAGCTTGGCTGTTGTTTTTCTAATTTCACAAATCCTAAGTGCTGGAAGCATGACAAGGAACTGTGGTCATTCATAACTGAGCATGGGGCAAGGATAGGCTCCTACAACAATACAGCCTTCATCAAGGACCAAATTATCCTGAGGTTTCAGCTCCTTAAAATGAAATCCTATCCTGTGATCTGATTATGTGAAAAAAGGCCTTTTTTTTTAAGGGGTTCTGATCATGTGCATGTTTTGCCTTGTGTAGAAATTAGGAAAGGCCATTGACTGCTGTGAGACTTCTCTCTGTGACAAATAAGATGTTATGAGGCCCTCACCTGACAAATACTTCAGTATGTTCCCAACATTTTCAGATTTGCAAGAAAAGCTAACAGGAATTCAGCAACACAGGCTCTGTGGCCCGATCAGGGGAAAGGAGCCAGGCCATACCAGAAGTGACTTATCAATACAGGAAGGACAGGAATTCTGATTCTGTTACACCTGCTAATTTCATTTTACATTGTAATTGTTGGTTGTGAAACTGTGGTCCTTTGCACTCTGTACGTCTCAGAGCCAAGGGCAACAGAGTGAACCTAAACAGACTCTGTACTAAGGACCCTTAATTACTGTGACAGTATAAGATACAGCTGGCATTCACAGACAAGCCATTAAAACATTTAAGTAATAGAAATAAACATAGGGATTATGTCAATATCCACTTAAATATTTATTTTAAAATCCCCTTTAAATGTAGTTTGTGTTGCTGTAACGTGTCCCTGTGCTACAGAATTTTGGTACTTGCCATCCACATCTGCTCCATAGCAGCTGCCGGCAGTGTAAGTGGAGAGCTGAGGGCTTTAGCAACTCAGAGAAGGGTTTCTGTCAGTGGTGAAACCGAGTCTGTCTTCTCTTTAACTGAATTTCCTTCAGTCTCACTGCTTCCTCTAGGCTTGATGCAAAGATTGTTGAACTCAATGGGAAATTCTCCCATTGACCACAGAGGTCTCTGGGCCATGCCTTTGTAGAGAGAAGAGTGAGGGTTTTTTTTCTGCATGACTCCTTACTTACTCCAATAAATTGTTGCAAAAGAAATGAAGTCCCAATTTCAGGAGCCCAGCCTGCTCCATCAAACAGGTCAGATGAAAGGAATCCTATTACTAGAGCTCAGTCGCCTGTGCATGATCCCAGAGCCTCAGTTAGCATCTTCCTCCTGTCAGATCAAAACTCTTCTGTGCCTGACGTATTTCCAAGCCCGATGTTCTTGGATGGTGGAATTCATCTGCCTCTCACAGCAGATCTTGAACCGCTAGTATCTTATTTAACATTAGGTAAATCAAGACTCTGTTGCTCCACAAAGTTAGAAGTTTTACATCAGAAGAGAAACATGGACCATGGCAAACCAGAAACCTTAAAAGCACGTCCAGTATTCTGTTACAAAGGCTTGTGTGTTCTGCAGTAAGTTTTTCTAGTAGCTAACATTTAAATTATTTTACTGTATTCCATCAAAAGCACGTAAAATGTAACAGCAAAAAGCCCCCCATCACTGAACTATATAATTAATTCTGATTTACATACTTGGATTTCCCTGGGAAACAGGCTCTAAAGGTTTTGGATTCAATTCTTCCTTGGAACTGAAGCCTGAAGAGAACAATAAAATGATTAGTCGACAAATGCACAAGAACTGTTCTGAGTCTGACCTCACTGACGGGAAGGAGGAGGGGCAGGGTGGCATCTTAGGTAGAGACTAACTGGTGAAGTAGGAGGTTGTTTGTGAAAGCATATGCCTCTCTGAATGAGTTAGTCACTAACATGGTGCTTTTAAACAGGATGCTGAGGCATCCTGGGGTGCCCTGAGATCCTTTCTAGGGTGCTGTGGGGTGCCATGTCGTGTTAGCATTGTCAGGTGTGCAAACATGATTCAGGAAATAAACCCAGAGATTTCAAATAAGAATCCATAGTGTCCAAAACATTTTGCCCTTGTGTGGTCTTTCTGAGCTCTTTGCAGTAGAATTGCTCTAGTATTTTTATGTACCCCAAAATGAGGAAAAAATAAGAGATCACATTTTCCAAAGGATGCTTTGAGCCTATTGAGATGTGCCTTGAGATTATTCAGAGATGCCTTGAGTCTGAAAAGCTTGAAAACTACTGCTCCAAGATGCCATCCTGCCCTGTGTTCAGCCTGATTTCAGACTAATGTGGCTACCCAGCGCCATACTCACTGAAGGGAAGAAGGTAACAAATACCTCATAACTCCTTACGCTTTTGTGGATAAGGACAAAAATGGAAAATTGTGGATCTGGAAAATATTTGTGCTACTTCTGGTTAGCATAGGTAAAATGTAAAATAACAAAATGAGCACTAGAAGTAGTTTTTGTGACTTGTGCCTCTTGATTTTTTTCCCTGCAAAATGGGGTACTTTCAGAACCACAAACAAAATGCACCAGGGAAGCAGTAGGCCATCGTGAACAATAACTCTACAAACAGTTTACTTTTGCTGCAAAACTCAGGGTTTGATTCTTCAGTGAGGTAGAGGGAGAGGTAAAATGTAGGATTCCCTGGAGATAGCAAAACCAGTTTTCTGTCTCCACTTCCCTAACTAACTGGAAAAGAAAAGAATTGGGATCAGGTTATTTTGTTTCTTTATATTGGCTTCGAACTGCGCCTTTGATCTCTTGCCTACTATTAGAGATATCCATCTACTAATCCAGAAATCATATGGTCAGAGAAGAGCTATTAAAACAGAACATCACATTCAGTCTCTAAAATGGGTGGGAAGAAGGCTTCTTGATCAGATGCACAAGTTATTTCCAGTCTTCTCTGAACTGCTGGATTTGCCCAAAGTGACATTTTCAACTCTCTTGTAATTTTTAGTGACAGGGATTAAGTGCGAGAAGTGTTTTTTAGTAAGCTTCCAAAACGACTGGAGAGAAAGTGTTACCTTTATATCCTGTCCTCCTAACTCCAGATTCTCCAAAGCAATAACTCACCTGACCAACAATGAAATAAAAACCCAGTCTGGTAGTACAAATTGTACTGGGGTCCTCTTTGAAGCACAGTTTTATTTTGTGTCCATGACACTGGTAATTAATTTTACTTTTCTAGGGGTGACAACCACCACCTCAGTGAAATAAACTACAGTGGTAGATGTAGGAAAGAAACATTTCTGGAATCTCTCTCTCAGAGAAGCTCATTCTTACTACAGTTACAATTTGTTGCAAAAATTGTACATTTTACATTTCACTTTCCATGCTTTGCTCAAAATAGCAGCAACTGAAGGGAGGGGGAGAGATTATTATACCAATTTTAGATGTTATAAAGGGAAATTGTAGGAGAAATCAGAGTCTGATTGTCTACTGCCTCCTACCTTGTGCAATCATTTACATCCGTGAAAAGTGAATGAAAAGGGGGTATAAAAATCTACCCCCACATTTTAAAATGGCCTGGGGGTGCTTAAACTACAGCTTATTTGACAACTTTAAAGTGCCCTTGCAGCCATTATAAAACATGGGGGGAGGGGTACTTAATACACATGACGGTGAGCCATGTTGCAGCATTCTAATTAGAATGCAGAGCAGACTTGATTAATTTTACACCTTCAAGTCAGCCAGCCTTGATAATTTACACCCCAGAGTACTCAAGGAGCTGGCCTGCATCATAGCCCAGGCTCTGGCATGGATCTTCGAGAGCTCCTGGTGCTCTGGTGAAGTGCCTGACGATTGGAAGAAGGCCAATGTGGTGCCTATCTTCAAGAAAGGGAGGAGAGTGGATCTGGCAAACTACAGGTCCATCAGCCTGACCTCTATCCCAGGGAAGGTCTTAAAAAAAATCATCAAGGAGGTCATCCTTAATGGACTGGCCAATGCCAACATCCTGAGGGTTAGCCAGCATGGGTTTGTTGCAGGTAGATCTTGCTTGACCAATCCCATTTTCTTTTACAACCAGGTGACCTATCACCTGGACAAGGGAGAGGAGATTGATGTCATATATCTTGACTTTAAAAAAGCCTTTGATCTGGTTTCCCATGATCACCTCTTGGCAAAACTGGCTAATTGTGGCCTCGGGTCCACCACGATCCGCTGGCTGGGGAACTGGCTCCGTGGTCGGACCCAGAGGGTGGTGGTTGACAGAAGTCAATAGTCGTGGTGCCCTGTGACCAGTGGGGTCCCCCAAGGCTCTGTCCTTGGACCCATATTGTTCAACGTCTTCGTTAATGATGTGGACGCTGGAGTCAGAAGTGGACTGGCCAAGTTTGCTGATGATACCAAACTTTGTGGTAAAGCATCCACACGTGAGGACAGGGGGGTAATTCAGGCTGACCTCGACAGGCTCAGGAAATGGGCAGATGAGAACCTGATGATGTTTAACACTGAAAAATGCAAGGTTCTCCTCCTTGGGAGGAAAAACCTGCAGCATCCTTATAGGCTTGGCAGTGTTATGCTGGCTAGCACTATGGACGAGAGTGACTTGGGGGTCAGGACTGACCACAAGATGAACATGAGCCTGCAATGCGATGTTGCAGCCAGTAAAGTGAGCAAAACACTGGCTTGCATCCATAGATGCTTCTCAAGCAAATCCCGCGATGTCATTCTCCTGTTGTACTCAGCCTTGGTAAGGCCACAGCTGGAGTACCGTGTCCAGTTTTGGACTCCACAATTCAAAAAGGATGTGGAGAAGCTTGAGAGAGTCCAGAGGAGAGCCACGTGCATGATCAGGGGTCAGGAAAACAGACCTTATGACGAGAGGCTGAGAGCCATGGGGCTCTTTAGCCTGGAAAAGCACAGGCTCAGGGTGACCTGAGGGCCACCTATAAGTTTATCAGGGGTGACCACCAGGGCCTGGGGGAACGTTTGTTCACCAGAGCACCCCATTACAAGGTTGAACGGTTATAAACTCCTGCCAAACCGTTTCAGGTTGGACATAAGGAAGAACTTCTCTACTGTCCAAGCCCCCAAGGTCTGGAATGGTCTGCTGCTGGAGGTGGTTCAAGCACCTACACTGAATGTATTCAAGAGAAACCTGAATGTTTTTCTTGCTGGGATCCTATGACCCCTGCTGACTTTCTGCCCCTGGGGAAGGGGCTGGACGTGATGATCTTCCGAGGTCCCTTCCAGCCCTAATGTCTATGACATCTATGAAATCTATGAGCCTGCTCTGACATGTTCTAATTAGAACAGAAACCAGCATGTCTACAGGTAGCCAAAATGACCAATTCCAATGTAAGAAGTATTTTAGACTCTTACAGACCTACACCTACACATACATGGAGGAAACATGACAGACTTCAAAAGGGAAATGTCAAGTGGGTAACATAAAGAGGGTGAATTAATTACAAACAAGAGTTCAGAAACTATGGGAATGACAGAGTTTCTCTGTCCAGTAAAGCAAATCAAATTGTCAATAGAAAGACAGGTTATCCACATAACTAATATTACAGGAAGTTACCTCTGAACTCTGAAGAGAGCTGCAATAGCTTTGACTTTAATGGGGCATCTAACATGAATGAAGATACCAAGGAGTTTAGAAACTGGATGGGGACACAGGAAAATGCTTGCTGTTAAATGGGAGATGAGTCAGCAGCTATAGTATACACTCTTCAGGAGCCCTAGCACAGATTCTGTCTGACCATTTCTTATTGCAACATTTTTCATTTCCACACTTCTGAGACAAAGTACTAGCTTAGGGATAGAAAAAAGGAAGCTTACTTTCCCCCACCTTAGGTGGCTGCCATGAGTGTCTCAGACTCTCAGCACTAGTTAAGACAGGACCGAGGTGGTCCCACTCTAGGCACACAGAGTGCCTTACCACCTTTGTTGGGGAGCACCCTCCTGCAGATGCAGTTTCATCTCCTGGCCTTTAACTGTCTCATCTCTTGAGCAAAAGCTTCCCTGACATGGGTACGCTAACCCAGAAAAACATGTGACATAGTGAAAAGTGTTGCAGCTAAGCACAGCCCGCCTTTTCCATCCAGAAGAGGGAGGGCTGTGTTTAGACTGTCGTGTGCTGTACCGTGACTGGCTCTGCCCCTTTCTGCTGCAGTTTCTCTGAAGCATGTCACTGAGAGGGTTTCTTACCTTGCCTCCCTTGTACGCTTCTGTGTCTAATCCTAACTGATGAACCAAACACCAAAAAACACAGGGAGGAAAAGGCTTTTGCTGCATCATGAAGATGCTCCACTTGCAAGAGATGTTAAACATTTAATAGAAATGTGGTTATTGAGACATAACGTGTAGCTTGGCCTGTTTCCTGCCTTAGCCCGCTGTGACTAACCACAAAGGCAACAAGTGCTCTAACAGACTAAATAGGGACAGAGACAGGAAGGACTCAGGGGCCGCGTCTACATGAGATGTTGATTGCGCAGTTGTTACTGTGCAGTTATTTAGTTCTTACGTACACAAGTACTAAATGACTGTGCAGCAACCGGAGTTACTGCACAGTAGTGTCCCTGAACAGCTTTTTGGTGATACTGACTACATGGTAGCTCATTACTACTGCGGAGTAGCGTCTCGTCCCATTTCATACCATGTGATGCTACTGCGCAGTCAGCAGCTCATGTAGATGCAGGCAGTGAAATCAGGTTCTGAAAGAGAAACAAACGCCAAAATGCTCCAAGCCCCAGTTCTGGTTTTCACAGAAGTTGTCTCTAGCTCCCTGCTCCTCTTACATCAAACTCTAGCTGCTCTTTTTCTGAGCTAATGCTAGTAGGCATGCATGCCATTTTAAACAAGAAGGAACAATCAGGTATAATACAGTGTTACAACAGAATAAATAAATCCCGTCATATTATGTTACAGGTTTTTCACTGCTTTTTGAACCTTTGCTGCTAAAATACTTCTTTAAGAGAAACCCCCCCACCTGCAGCTGCACATGACAGCAAAATCTCTCATCAGCTTTTGCTTGTTGCTGCTTACGGTAAATGAATAAAATACACATTTAATCGGGTTTTATCTATCAGTTATTACAACAGAGAAGTCTCAATAGATACCATCTTTGACCAGGAATTTTCACTGATACAGAGTCTGAATATATTCTAAATTTAACTTGCGTTATTTGCTTACGTACGTAATCATAGCAAGAAATCCCTTCCTTCAGAAATCTCAGTCTAGCAGTTGCTAGGGCACAACACAGTCTCAAAAACTGACTCCAACCAGAGACCAAGACTCAGGATCTGGTCAGTGCCTTGCATAGCCAAATATACTGAGAACAACATGACATCTTCCCCAGACTGAACATTTGCTCTTAATTTGCGTTTAGGAAGCTATACCTCACAGTGCCACCTGGTGACATTTTACTGCAACAACAATTGATGTATCTCAATCCTGAGGGTGTGGACACAGGAACACTAGCAGCCTTTTCAAAAGGGGAATGTCTCAAAAGAGCAGCAACTGCTATCTTCTAACTGTTATGTGCAAAGAAGCTGAGAGCAATCCAAATGTAGCAAAACTGGCTCCAGCGTTAATGCTCTGTCATCCAAGGTCAGAGTTGGAGTGGTTTTGCTGCATTTGAATTGTTCTCTGTTTACTCACACAGAACAGTTAGAAGGTGCAAACTGCTGCCCTTTTAAAACAGTTTCCCTTGTGATAGGGCTCCAAGTGTTGGTGTGTCCATACCCTACATATCCAATTTATCAGGAATGGTAGACCAGCAATTCTCAACCAGGGTGCCAGGGCACTGTAGGGTGCCTTGAAATCCTCTCAAGGGTGCCACTCAGTGTTAGCACTGTTAGGTGGTAAACATGATTCACAGGATAAGTCCAGAGATTTCAAATAGGAACTCACAGGCTGCATCCCCATAAGCTGGGGTGTGCGGTTCCCATGGGGAAAAAAGCAGCAGCACAAATCTGTGGGGTAGGAGAGGCTGGGGCCAGTACCTGGGCTGGCCCAAGCAGCGTTACCTGGAGTACTGGGGGTCTTCTGGGACTGCAGCAGCAGTGATCTGGGTGCACAGCGCCTGGCCGGCAGCTTGAGCATGACTTTGGCTACCCAGGCCCGGTTACGGGCAGCACATGCTGCCCCTATGTATGCCATCCTGCTTTTTTCTGGTGTGGATTTTTTTCCCAAAACCCCCACTGTGCTGCAAATTAGCAGTGCAGCGAACCCCTGAATGTGTGGCACATGTGGTTTGCAGCACTGCAGATGGGTTTGTGGTGCCACAAACTGCAAATGAGTGCTTGTCTGGATGCACCCATAGTGCTCAATCCATTCTGACTCGTGTTCTTTCTGAGTGCTTTGCATCAGAAAAACCCATCTGCAGGTCTATGAGGAAATACAAGACAAAAAATCTTGTGGGAATGGAGAAACTGGTTCCAAAAAGAAACAATCACTATCTTCTTGGAAAGACTAAAGTATGTATGGGACTTGATCTCCTTCTAGACAAAAGACCTATTTCAGACCCCATACAGTATATCTTCCCACTGTTTTTTATTTCCCTTGACCAGCCAGGGGTGGAGTCACCTGTGAGAAGGACAGAGACAGATTATGGGAAATGATGCCAAGGTAAGAGAAAGGCATGAGGAAATACCATTATTACCTAGTAAAGGAGCTAGCCTTATAAGCAGAGTCTATCAGTGGTTGACAGATATCAGACCTGATCCCAGGTTAGAGGACTATCATGTTCCCAGTGCCCTTGGGAAGGGGCATTAGCATGTGTGTGTGTGTATGCATGTGTGCCCACCATAGAGACGTCCCACAATAATGCACAATTATTCTCAGCCCACGCATTGTCATGGATATCTTTGGGTTTCTAATAACTCATTTTCCTGTCAGTCATAGGGTCCTTTTTGGATCCTGCTTTCTAGAAGTACATGGAGCTCAGTTCTCAATCTACGGTAAAATGTCATCATTCTTGTGCCTCTCCATACGGCACTGGCTCAGGAGCGGAAGCAGTAGGGAGAGTGCTGTCATTTGCGGTTGCGGTGTCCCAAGGTAGAAACCTGCCTGTCCAGTCTGCTTGGCTTTGCCCTTCAAGTCAACAAGTGGAGGAGGAGGCTGGAGTGTAGGCGGCTGGAACAGTACATGAAAGGGCGTTTGTCTTTTTAAAGTGTTTGGCGAAAGAGCACTTTTCACACAGTGTCACAAATTGCACGTGGGCTTGGTGAGCAGACCCGAATTGCCTTTGTGGGAGCAAGCCCAGGAAATGCCCAATTGTGTTTAAAGATGGTTATCTTCTAAATACAATGGATAGGTATGACAAGCAATGTGTTCAGCCATGAAACTCTCTAAATAATAAACACGCTAGAATTTGTATCACTTTGCTTCAAAAACAAAAGCAAGAGAAGATGGCAGAAATGTTCCAGAAGGGGGAACATGCTTGGGATTTTAGAAGTAACAACAAAGTCTGTACTTATACTGGTGACAGACTGTAAATAAGAATGGCTTATACAAGTTTCTGTGTGGTTCTTTGTTTGACAGCTCTGTAGGGGATGAGGGGGCTAACAGGGCTTAGAGCCAATGATGGCAATGATGCTGAGGCAGGCATAGAAAACCCTATGAGTCAGCAAGCAGGCAAAAAGACCAAATGGTTGTTACGAGGGAATTCCTAAAAGGACAGGGCATCAATGCTCAGAGTTCAGAAAGAAAGCAACACAATGCCAATGAAAAGGGGTTTGGATCAGGAAAGACAATCTGCAGAGAAATCACAAGCCAGGGAAATTAACTACCAACGGAGCAGTGTTAGCTGTTCTGTGGAAGGTCCCTGGAAAGTTTCCAGTCTCATCCCCTGTTTTTACTAGTTCAGTAATTTTGGAAAAATTCAGCTTCAGGGTTCAGATTTTCCAGTTTTGATGTCTTCCTAAAAATGAGCATTTTTTTGGACATCTTGAGTAAAATGTGGTGCTCCTGCTTTCCTTCATATGGCAAATGGTAAAACACCTTATCCTATCAGAAAGCAAACATGATGACAAGCTCATTTTTAAAAGCCCATTCCCCTGAAGCAGCTGGGAGTAGAAAGCTGATTTTTGGAAGAGGAAGCAGTACTGAGAGGTAAAGTGCCACTCCAGGTTTCCCTGAAAATTAGCTTTGATCCAACCTCACTCAGAACGGGGGTGTAAATAGTACACTGCCCACCCACTTTGCATTTCTCTCAGGAAAGCCCAATTCCTTGTTGCTTTGCCCCTTGCGTAGTCATGCACACTTGTGCTTGGTGAGACTAAAGTGCCCTAGTTTGTTCTGGAAGGAACTGACTTCATACTTGCTTTCCCTATGTGTAGTAATGATAACTAACACAAGGAGAAGGAAGTGAAGGCTTGGTCCCACAGGACATGACCCTACAAAGAAATATATACTTGGATGTCTGCAGGACAAGGGGCTTATACGCACATTGTGCTTAACAATCAGGAAACAACAGCGTCAAATTTCACACACACAAACTTCAGCTTGTCCCCTTCTGCATAGACAAGCTAATGCAGCCTTTTATTACAGCTACTCCTCACTTAGCATCATAGTTATGCTCTTGAAAAATGTGACTTTAAGTGAAACAATGTTAAGCGAATCCAATTACGTCACCTTAGTTACCTACTAGCAGGTGGCATCCAAGCTACATTATAACCAAACATTGTGTGACTTTAAATGAGTATGTTCTCTAATAGATCAGCGATGTATAACAAAACAACGTTAACCAGGATGACATTAAGTGAGGAATACTTGTGCAGTCACATAATACTTCTTAAATAATACATGATCATCACACTTCTTTTCCACAGCCTTGTACTTGCTAGCATCATGCACTTAATATGCACTCTGTATCATATATCTGAAATCCTTCAGTACTCCTTATTTGCATGGCTTGAGATAAAGCATCTTGAGACTAACACACAAAGTAATATTAGACTCAAAATCTGAGTCTTTGGATGCAGAAATATTTGTTTGTTGAGGGGGATGGCTCTGCTTTACATGGCTTTTCTAGTTCACTTTTAAATTATTTTGTTCTTTTGTCACGTTCCTGTTTTATAAATTATTTCTGTGAGCCACCCTGAGCCTTTGTTGGGAAGCGCAGCATATAAATCAAATAAATAATACTAATTCTAATACTAATTCATTACAGTCATTTCCCTTCCTCCTTAAGCCACCAAACAATGCAGTTAAGTTAGCTTCAGAGGTAACTGCCTCATCCCCTGATCTGCATCTAAGAAAGGCTGGTTTCCATTGCTGAACACAACAGAAGTAGCTTTGTAGCTGCCTAAAATGCAGCCTTAGACAAGGCAGCCAAGTTCATTTTTATTTGCATGTGAACGTAACATTTCCAGAAGGCTTTGGGTCAGCCCACTGATTTATTTTTCATGTAACAATAAGTTCACCAAGCAAATGCATCTCTGTGCTAATTGGGGAAGTGGTCAGTCTGTATGAGCCTCCCTGTTCTGCCAGTGCAGCTTAATGTCATTACTGCCATGGGAATATCAGCCTAGGATTCAGGCAGCTCACTCCATGCTAATTAAACTTTCCTTCCCTGGTTGTCATAGCTGTCCATGCCCATTAAACTTCCATTCATTTAAGTAAGACAGCAGTTGATACATGCAAGCCAAAAACACTTCTTTTGAAGAGACAACCTGAATGCATCAAGCACATTTGGGTTAGAGAAAATGCTAACAAGAACTCAGTTACCCCTAACTCATGCCCCAAGTGTTTCATCAAGTTTAAAAGAACCCATCTTTTCTTTTCTTTTTTCCTCCAAATTTATATACACTACACTGGGCTCACTGCTGCAGCTCATTCCAGAGAGACTGAGAGCTTACCTACGAGGAGCAGTCAAACTTCCTCTTTCTGATTTGGCCTGCCACCTCTGCGGCAGGGAAGCCTGTTCACATAAAGGATGATGCAGAGTTTGGGATATAGAATCAGCTCTCCTATCTCAAGTATTGTGTTTTCAATCAAATGTACATGGGTTATGTCACTCATTGCAACTAATAGAAATTTTCTTCATCTTTCAGCTTTGAAGTAAGAGTTTTCAAATAAAAAAATGCTTGAAATTGGACTTACCTTGGCTTCCACCAACAAGCACAGCTTCACAAATGGGATACCAACAAATCAAAGATATTAGAGTACATGATACAACTTCATTGTAGTGTGGGACCATTCCCTCTAATGCGCATTTGTGTTTTCTACAGTCCACTTTCAAATGCCTCAGGGATAGGGCTTTCATAAGTTCTAGTCAAGCAGGGGAGTCCAAAGGTGGTTGAATGATGCCAGCCCCATCAGTCCCTTGAGTGCCTCTAGAAGCTGGTGTGCCTTCATCATACTATCCCACTGGGCCAACTAAGCTTGGGTGGGCTTTGGAACTTGAACTTTTCCTATCGTGTCCATGATTAATAGCTCAGGATGTAGAGCCCCTTTCCTCAGTGCAGTTTGCCCCTCTTCCCAGATTTCATCAGTTCTGTTTCTAAATGGGACTAATTTGATACTGATTCAAGTACAGGGTCCACAGGGCAATTGCCACCCTGTATCCTTTTCTTTAATTATTCCCATGAAATGAGATTATTACTATTACTGTCATGGGCCTAATTAATAGTGAGTTTCCTTAGGGATGTGGAAAGATGACAGGTCTGATGTGTTTTATTGTTTTAAATATTTACCTGCTTCAAAAAGGCTCAATCCAGGTTTCCACAAGTCTGTTTCCAATGCTTTCACACACAAAAGAGAAGAAAAATGATTACTTCCAAGGAGAAAAAGATTTAAAGTTACAAAGCACCGTGCACAAGTTAGAGAAGTAAATGAGTCAGGAAACCTGAGAGAAACTAGTCAGATTTTTTGTATCAGTAAAACTAGAAACCTTTATGAATACACGTCCACCCCTATTTAGTAGCTTCATGTCGTCTCTGCTTCTATGTAAGAAATCTTTATCTTGACATTAAATGAGCCTCTTTAGATCAGTTCTGTCCTGCCCATTTTCTTTAACACTGGAACAAGGCTGGGCTGGGCTGTGCCAAAAAATCTTTCAGAGAACCCCCTAGTATGCACTGACTCCTGCATTGATCTCATGGGGCAGTTGTGAGTGGGGATGATAGTGGAAATTCCTTTGTTAGTGAAGGAGGGAATGAAGCAGCTATCAGACTAATAACTGGTTATTAAAGGCTACCCTTCCCAGACCAAAGGAATTAGGTAACTTCTGCCCACCATCCTTTATGTATGAATGTTAACAAACACCAAAATCTGTAGCTCTGAAGTCTAAACATTCAGAGTCTCCAAGGCAGCCACCTTTGTGAAAGCACTGATTTTGCCATTGAGCTTGGCATCTTTATGAGGGCCACTCACTTCATTTTGCACATGGGGGGATCCAGTTGCAGAAGTGAGATGACTAAAAGGCAATGTGCGGCACTGGTTTGCTGGAGTGAGAACCTCAGTGGCCTCCTAACCCTGGCACAGCTCTTCAAGCCCTCATGGCCACAAACCCAGGGAGACGGTCTTTGTTGTATAGAGCTGAGGATGCAAAGGATATAAAAGCAGGCAAAAGGCTGCTATAACAGGGCTGGATATAACAAGGAAGCAGGGGAGGCTGGTTTTGTTGCACTGTGTTTTTAATATGGTGGCACAGATAGGGTGAGATGGAGTGGCGGGAATGGGGGAGTGAGCAAGAGGGAAGGAAATAGAAAAAGAAGAACAGTCAGAGGTTTTTTTTCTGCCTTGGCCCCCTCAGCTACTTGAGTGTTGTGCAGGTATCACAACAAAGGCAAGTCTTGGTGCATGTGAGTGGATGGTGAATAAGGATTTGTGGATAGTTCAGTCCCGTAGTGTTTGGTCCTTGGACCTGTACTCTTCAATATCTTCATCAGTGACTTGGATGTGCGTGTGAAGTGTAGTCTGTCCAAGTTTGTGGATGATACTAAATTGTGGGGTGAAGTGCACACTTTAGAAGGTAGGGAACAATTGCAGGCAGACCTGGACAGGTTGGAAAAGTGGGCAGTACACAATAGGATGCAGTACAACAAGGACAAGTGCAGAGTGCTGCACCTAGGGTGCAAAATATCCAGCGCACCTACTGGCTGGGCAGTCACCCTCTCAGCAGCACGGAAGGGGAAAGAGGTCTCGGAGTCATAGTGGACTCCAAGATGAACATGAGTCGTCAGTGTGATGAAATCATCAGCAAAACTAACCGCACTTTATCATACATCAGCAGATGCACGACAGAGAGATCGAAGGAGGTAATACTTCCCCTCTATGCAGCATTGGTCAGACCACAGTTGGCGTACTGCGTTCAGTTTTGGGTGCCGTATTTCAAGGAGGTTGTTGATAGACTCGACAGGGTCCAGAGGAGGGCCACTTATATGGTTAGGCGCTTACAGGACAAGCCCTATGAGGAGAGATGGAGGGACCCAGACCGCTTCAGCCTCTGCAAGAGAAGGCTGAGAGGTAATTTTGTGGCTGCCTGCAAATTCATTAGGGGGAATGCAGCAAAGGATTGGAGATGCTCTGTTCACCAGGACGCCCCTTGGGGTAACAAGGAACAATGGTCACAAACTGACAGAGAGCAGATTTAGGCTAGATATCAGGAAAAACTTCTTCACGGTAAGGATGGCCAACATTTGGAATGGGTTTCCAAGGGAGGTGGTGCTCTCCCCTACCTTGGGGGTCTTTAAGAGAAGGCTGGATAGGCACCTAGCTGGGGTCATCTTTCCTGTCTAGACAGGGGGTCGGACTTGATGATCTGTTGAGGTCCCTTCTGACCCTAGCATCTATGAATCTATGATTTAGACTGTAAAAGGATTGAAAGGGATGACTGACATCTTAAGCAACAGATGGTGAAATGGGCTGCAGTCATTTTTTGTTGTTGTTGAACATTAATTATTGGAGTGCTAAACTTAACTTTCATTGCTCCTAAAACCAATGGCTTCAAATGAAACAAACTTGGATGTGGAAGATCCATAACCATAAGCTTCACATTGGAGGCAACAGAATATTTATGGAGTTTATATAATTAAAAGGTAAGATAAAATTGCAGCATGCGATAGGACACATGCTTCATATGCATACCTCACAATCATCAGGTGACACCAGCTGAAGTAAAGATGTCAGTACAAGGGCATGTACCTGTCTCTCAGACAAAAAACCTAGTTTCCATAACCACCTTATATTTGTGTTCAGCCCATGAATTTATGTATGAATTGAGCACTGGCGCTCCTTGAAATTTCCCTGGAATATTTAATCCCAAGAATGAAAAATGGATTCTCTTCCACCTATGACTTAAATGATTATGACATGGAAAAGACCAACCAACTATGTTTTGGTCAGGTGCACTGGTGAGGTTTCTTTGGACGCATGCTTTTTAAGAGCTACTTCTGCTCATTCTGGTCAGATGACAGCTAACTACATAAAAGTGCCTCAGGTCATTCCAAATGTATACTGAGATTTGCATACTGCTCTGTTAGGCAATCTCATAATTGTTTACAGCCTTTAACATTTTTCTGCCAATGAGCAAACCCTGCCTTTTCCTTCTAAACAAACAAACAAACAAATGACAAATGACAAAATTTGAGCTGGCCAATTGTAAATGGGTTAGTCTAGTAACTGAGAGTATTCAGCTCTCAGGGAGAACAGTATGGTGACAATAAACAGTCCTATTCTTTGGGATTATTACCAGACAGCCGATAAGGAAAGTTCTGTGCCAAATTTACAATGCAGTGATATATTAGCATTCTAGAAAGCAGCCAGGATTTTTCACACAATGACAGATCAAGGTGGCGTGAATCCTAAACCTGTTGACCTTTGGAACCAAGTAAGACTATAGTTTTCAAGTCCTGAACAGTTTTCAAACTATTTTTGCAGGGGAAATCCCTGAGAGTGTGAAGACTGTCAAGAGGGGTTTGATCCTTGTCAGGGGAAATGCAATTCCTCCAGGAGCATAGGACAATGCTTGGAGGAAAATGAATTTTTCAGAGTGTATATTGTTAAGTGACTGCTCCCCCCATTGCATCTGCCTCAGACCAATGACCAAAAGCTCCTTGAGAACCCGGCCAAGACTGTAGAACTGGCCCTTGCTTCACAAGAAACATGCAGTCAAGATAAACAAAACGCTATTCCAAGAAAGCACAGGGTTGTTCAGTGATTTCTCTTTGATCATGTGGTGAAGTTGGCTAGAAGTGACATCTTTGACCTGCCAAAAATTAGTGCTAAAGATGAAGATGAGGATGGCAAAAGTCACTCTGAGCCCAATATTTTTGCCTGCGATTAGAAAAACAGAATCATTCACAGTGTGGGACTTCTGCTGTATGATTGCCTTGAGGAAACATTAGGATGTTTAAACAAAAATATTAGCAGAATTAAAATACTGACTACTGACTTCAGTTTAAGCAAATGTCAGCATCCTGCCCACTGCTCTTTAGGAACATTTTGTCACAGATTAAAAACTACTTTGACCTCCTTTAGTCTACAGCCAGGCTCCTTTCCTTTTCTAAGTCCATCTCCAGGTAGATGTGCTTTCTTGAGCTATCCCTCATCTGCCTTCGAGATCGGAAGCTCTCCTGCCCTAACATGACAGGTAGACAGGTACAGAGACAGGTTGGTGCCCATGGTTCTGCTCACATCTCTTGCACCACAAATGGACACTGAGTTTGGGAAGAACCAAGAAAGAATAAAAAAAATGGTGAGCAGAGAAATAAAAGGTTAAAAGTTTTTTGGATGGAGAGAATGAATAAGTATGACAGACAGTGTCAAAGAGACAGGAGGCTGAAGGCTAAAGAAGAGGAAATGGAGGAGCAAGGGGAGTAGCAGTGAAGTAAAAAGGAAAAATAGCTGCCATCTTAGATATGCTCTAGCTCAACGGTAAGACCTAGGCATTATCCAGAATTGGTTTGGTGAGGTTCTTTGACCTGAATTAGGCAAGAGGTCAGATTAGGTCACCCAAATGGCCTCTTCTATCCTTTAAATCTACAAACCTTCTCTCTCCTTTGCCATAAAACCCACCAGTGTGCACCTCCCTTCCCCTCATTAAAACCCTGTCCTCAGACTAATGACATAGGTCCCATCTCTCTTGATCAATAGTGTACCTAGGGCAGGACAAGGGGATCACCAGTGCTGGGTGCCAAAGTACAGGGGATGCTGGTATGGCCCCTGTGCCTCCAGGAGTCTTTTCCATGGCAGAGATAGCCACAGGAAGATAGGCAAGGGCATCCCCATGCTATATCTGTGGAGGACGAGTGAGAGAAGCAAGGGGAATGTGGGTCCCCCGACATGGGGGAGTGTAATCCTGTGCCCAGAAGCATATCTGGGGCTGTAGCAGCTGCTACCTGAGATCAGAGAGCAGGGGCAGATAAGATTCCCTGCCTCTCCCCCTGGCCTCCTTCCTACTCTCAGTGTCCAGTGTATTCCACCCCCTCTCACCTCACCACCTCTGCCCCAGGTGCTGAAATATCTTGCTATGCCTCTGCTCTTGACTGAGTTATAACCAAACATCCAGGGCTTTCCAGATATGGAATATTCCAGCCATCATCAGAAAAGCAGTCCCAAGGGTTGGATTGCTTCCTAGACAGAATCACAGAATCCATGCACAGCTAAGAGGTAGGCAAAACCAAGGGAGATAATTATTCTTCAGTATCAGGAACAGCCTTTGAGGTTATAGACAGTTTGCAGAAGTTTCTAGTACCAACAGATACAGAAGAGGCTTTGGCTAGACCAGTGGAGGGTCAACCTTTTGACACAAATAAACCCTGTACTGGCCCAAGTGCTACCCCAGTCCCTTCCCCTGCCCAATCTGCTTCTTTGCTTTTGGCTTCCTGTCTTATTTGCTGCCTGTTCTCACGCCCCCAGTCTGCTGCACGCCACTTGGGACACCCATGCTGCAGGCTCGCCACCCCTGAGCTAGCCAGTCTTGTTCTCTTTGACATTCATTTTGGAGAAATACAAAGGAAACTGTGGCCATTGCAGCAGAACTTCATTCCTACAATTGTAAACTAGAGCACAAGAGTTATTGATTCACACGTGGTCACTACTGTTCTGCTGACATGATGCTTTTGTGAGATGCGTGAGAAACGTTGCTCATGAAGTTACCCTGGATAGCAACATTTTAAATGGAAGAGAACGAATGGGTGGATGGCAAATTCTAAAAGTAACACTTGCCCAGATTGAGTGGGGGCCCAGCAGGTTTACGGAAGGCTGCAACAGGCTCTTGGCGCTGAAGACCTGTGTAATTTAACAAAAGGATTAACTTTAATTGATGAGTAGAGAAAAATGTAATTACATGGTACACAATGGCCCTGAAACCACTATTCTATGTGCTCTTTTAAAGACCAGTGGAAAAGGTAGAGGAAAAAGCATAAATACAGAAGTCCATTTAAAGACAAAGGGACAAGTTAAGATGTAGTGGATGTGGGAGTTGTTCAGGGTAGTCAGAGGCACTTAAACAAGGCCTGCTGTTAGGATGCAGAATAGTTTCTACAAGATGGTGAACTCTCTTGACTCCTGGGAAGAGAAGGTAGTCAGTGCTTGTCAGGACCAGGCCTATGGGCCCAAGAATAAGAGGGAACTGAGGCCTGGTCCAGAACAAGCCTCTTAGCATTGCAAGTGTCACTGAGAACACTTATGGAATAGTTTACAGTGACAGAGAAGAGTTACAAGTTTATTTTCTTTTTTTGTGGCTTATCTTAAAATGTCCTAATTGAACATATTGCAGGGCAATAATCAATGTAACATTTGATAACAATGCAGGATGCTGGAAAAGTAGTAAGCATCTGTCTGTCTCTTGCAACAACGGAATTATGCCAAGTAAGACATTAGCTCTCTGAATGTAATCGTTCCTTGAAAATAACGTGAAGCTGGAGTGACCTCTCCAGGGTGCAAAGTCCTGGTAGTGTATATGGAGAATCTGGGCTGCCCATACACCAGTGTCCCCCTCTCAGTCTCGCTGGTTTAATCCGAGGGAAAGGTAGGTGGCAGTATGTTTGGAACCAGCCTGGCTGCAAGAGCTGCTAAAGCAAAGTCTGCTTCATGGTAGGGTAGACTGGGCTCTTTAACATGGTTGGCAACCAGTCTAGGACTGAAGCCCTGAGAGATGGACAAAGGGAAGATCTCCTTTGCTCTGGAAGCTTCCTCTGGAAAAATACTTAGGAGATAAATCAACACTCATTAGATGTGTGCAGTATGTTAAGGTACAAAGGAATATTTGAACAATGACTGAAAGGTTTTACCTGTAGTGGCCCGAGGAACGTTTCTGTTACTTGCATAGGTGGAAGTGCCCCTGAGTGCTTTGAAAACATTTTACTGGTCAGTATAGAGAACTTCAATGTAAAGATTTGCATTATTTTATTTATTTAACATGATTATGTGTGTAGTAATTTAAGACATACCTTGATTCTGCCCTCTTCCTTGCACAGCCTGGATTTGCCCTAGGTAGGCATTAAAATGGAAAATGTCATTTATATTCTGCTTAGTTCAAGACTGTCACTTTCTTGGATTTCCATTTAATTTCCCTTTACAGCTCTCAGAGTTAATGACTGGTCTATGGAGTTTTTTCATACTGCAGTAGAGTATTTTCAGTCTAAGGCAGTGCTTCCCCAACTTTTCCTCAGCATGACCCTATTTCTGACCCCATTTCCTCAGCCTGGTCCCTTACTCCAAACCCACAGCCCCCTACAACCCCAAGTGCTCCTCACTCCCCACCCACAGCCCCCTGGTCCTGCCGGTGCCCCTCACTCCACACCCATAGCCCGCCTGAGTGCCCCAGGGCCAGGGCCAACAGCCCCCTGCCCCCCACTTCCCCACCCCAGTGCCCAAGTCCTGGCTGCCACCGGTGGGAGGCAGTGGCTGCTGCAGCCAGAGGGAAATGCAGAGCCTGGCTTCCCACCCCTGCCCTGTCCATACCTTGCAGGCAGCACTGCCAGAGCAAAGCCCTCGGGGAGGGAGCACACGGGCTGACTGCTGTAGGCTTGGGTCTCACCTCCCCACTGCCCTTCCCCCAGGGGCTCCACAGCCCAGTGGGCAGGACCCAGCATGGTGGGGAGGGAACGTGGTGAGTGGAAGCACTCCCTGCTCACCCGGCAGCAGCATGGGCACAATGTCATGCTGCCACCGCTGCTGTGCTTCACCTTGGTGGCCATGGTGGTGCAGCGCTTCCTCCCACAATGGGTCCCACCAGCTGGGCCGCAGAGGTGGCTCCTGCCCAGAGCTGGTCCAGCCTGGCTGAAGCCCTACAGCCGACTGTGGGTGCAGAAATCTCAGGGGCACATTTATTGAGACCCCATCCACTAATGTTGCGACCTCCTTTGGGGTCACCACCCACAGTTTGAGAACTGTTGGTCTAAGCCAAAAGGCAGCAGGTGGCCACAGATAAGTGGGGAACAACGAAATGACTGAGACAACAAACACCTTCCTGGGGAGAGCTGATTTCTGCCTGAAATAGCTTATTCAGAGCCCCCACAAGAGTTTAACAAGGAAAGGGCACTTTTCGAGTAGGGGATTGAACATGAAGTGTGACAGACCTCATGAACAAGAACACAGTTTTAATTATGTCCCTGGAAAAGGCCGGCTCCAAAGCCCACTGAAGTCAACAAAAATTGTTCAGTTGATGTCGACGGACTTTGGATCAAGCCCCAAGAGAAAGTTTGAACAACAGCCATAGATACCCTGCATGGAAAAAGCCTGAGCGATATGTTCCGAAAATCTGATTGCTCCATAAATTCTTAGTGTTTCAAAACCTAGGGAAGGCAAACAGCTCCAGCCCAAAACAAACGGGAACCGTCATGACCCACCTACCAGGGCTTATACATTCCCTGGCACAAATAGCTCCCTTTCCAGGTATCCCTAGGAACTCTCCAGACAGCATGTGAGCTCCAGGAGACCGATAGATCCTGTTTAAGGAACTGACAAGCTTAACTGGCAAAATTGGCAGAGCTTTTAAACTCTGTCAGCATGTAACTTTGGCTCAAGGAGTGGCAAAGATCCGCAGTCACACCTAGCAAATCAGGCTGAGTTTTTGAGGGCTACAATACCCATTTCTGCAGCAGGGTCTCTACAAAACATTTGTGACGACTCTTTCCAATGTAGAGATTTTGTGCATGTGCCAAAGAGACTGAATGGAATTAACCCAGGGAGAGCTGAAGAACTCCCCCCGTGGCAGGGCTGCCACAATTGAACCCATGATGTTTACTTAACACTATTTATGAGGCCAATAGAAACACGGTAAAAGAGTCATTTGTCAAACAGAAAAAGCCCCCTATTAAATCAGTATCAAACGAAGTCTAACCCAGCAAACTGGCATCACCCTCCCCGACCCTCGCACCCCCTGCCTGGGATCAGACACAGCCTGGCCCTCTATCTTCCGTTCAACAACACTGGGCTTTCAGGCAGTTCAGTCCTGCGGTGCCTCCCGAAGGCATGTTACCAATGTCCCCATATTAGTTCTGTTAGCCTTCGTTAGCCAGGACAAACAGGGGGGTTTGAATCGTAGCTCCAGTGCTTACAAGGGTTGTCCTTGTTTTACATATAAGACAGGCCCGTGTGTCTGCAGCCCTGTGGTGAGTGGATGTGGGCGGGTGTTCATTAAACCTGAGCGCTGAACAAGTAGGAGGCTGAGGAAGGCGACGCTTGTGACTGACCACGTGGAGGCTGCCGGTCGGTCAGAGCGAGTCCCAAGAAGAATGTCAAATGTGAACGTGGCGCAGAAGGACCTTTTAATTGTCCAAGTTAGAAAGATTTTGCTTTGGATCAGTGCCATGGCTGTAAACTGTAGAGAGCCCAGCAAAGCCCAGAGAGTGGAGCTGGGAGATGTCAGGAATGAATGTTAACTGTGCAACGAAAGCCCAGCTCTGTGAGGTTTCGATTAGACATGACCAGGCTGAACATGTCACTAGTGTGCTGCTCCCCAGGTCTGGAGTCAGTGAAATGCTTCCAAGCCAGGGAGCTGGGCAGGGCCTGCAGCTGGAACCAGATCCCAGCCTGTGGTTGGGAGCCAGGCCTGCAGCAAGGTGAAGATGCGGGGGCCAATGTAGCCAGACAGCCAAGCAACAGGGAGCTGTGACTGGGACCAGGAAAGAGGCAGAAGCATACAAAGCAATGGAAGCTGGAGGGAGAAAGAGCATCCCTGTGAGAGTGTGAGGGGGGCTGGTATGCCTGAGCTGTGGCAGCTGTGCCAACAGGCAGTCTCTGGAGGGGCAAGTTGTTCATGTTAACTCAGGGAAGGAGCCAAGGTCCAAAAATAAACTCCAGGTGTTTCCCTCAGTGCCAGGCTGGAGACCTTCCCCACTCCTTCCTGCATATATTAGCATGAGTGTGAAGGTGCTGTTGGGCAGGCAGCACAGTCTGTTCTTCTTGCTCTGTTCCATATGGGAAGGCTTACACACGCACGCGTGCAGTGCAATAGAGCACAATCAGTAAGCACAGGCTTACCGGAAAGTTTGGCATGCAGACATCCCACCTAATTTAGGAAGCTGCTTATAGGGCCTGCATTATTTTGATAATACCTAGAGACAGGGAAGTCCATTTGCTGAGCACAGTGCAGGCCCAGGCTGGGAGGCAGCCTCTTCCCTGAAAAGTTATAGTCAGATGAGACACAGGCAAAAATTTGAAAGGAGACAGGGAAGCGTAATGACTTGCCCAAGGACACGTCGGAAGCTATTGGCAATGCCTTACCTATGTGACCATGCCCCCTCTTACTGGTACGATAGGCTGGTATTTGAAAAGGGTATAAACCTAGTAGGTGCCTACAAGGACTTAAGTATCTAAGTGTGAGCCTGCTCTATCCTGCTTGAGTCCTGGAAAAACCGTTAGCATGTTTACTTTTATAATATGGCTATATCTTAGCCCTAAGACCAAGTCACAAAAATCAGTGAGGAGAATGGCCCCTTCCCCTTTTGCATTAATGTTTTCTCAGCAACTCAGGTGTGATAGCACTGAAATGCCTGCCAGGTGGAAGAGGGGTTGGTTCCCAACATCATATTTAATATACAAATTTATACCCGGTTCTTCACCTAGCGGGTCTCATGAATTTCCCAAAAAAGGACTGTTCCACATATGTCAGTCTTTGAAATCAGCCACAGATTATTTTAATGCTTTTCCGAAGAGCTTCAGCACTAGGAGGAGCAGGAATCTGTCTGGATGGCTCCTCCTAGGGTCTGTTGTGAAGTTGGGGCATTAATAAAAAAGAGCAGAGGGCATTTCCCCTACTCATGATATCTGGTGACTTCACCATGTCCTGAAGGCATAAGAAAAAAGCAGCAGAAGCAATAATCTGGTCAGAAAATTGTTACTTATTTAGCAGGACCTGGATCCACTCTTTAGACTTGCTGCTACAAACATTTACAACTGTGGATAAAATCCCACGGGCATCATAAAAACTATGGGTAGCAGCGAGCACTGCAGCACTCCTCTAGAAAACCAAACATGCCAGGGGTCATATGCTTTACACAGAGAATCATGTATGGGGCCTGTCATGCCATAAATATATGAGAGATCAATCCTGCAGCCCATGAGGGTCCGCATCATTGTTTTTTGCTCCACTCCATATCATTATCTGGAGCAGTTTAATTTTAGATACAAAATTTGGGGGCATTTATTATGATTTATTTTTTTCTTTTAAATTCATGTTCTTTTGATGAAGAAGATGGTGAAAATAAATACAGAAGACCATAAGGAAAGAAGCGCAAATACAAGGATAGTCAGAGGTAACAAGGGGCCTTCTTTTTTTTTTCCTTTGGGAGACTTTAGGCTATAAATCACTTTTTGATGTAAGTACTATAAAATCTTGCTAATGCCAGTGGCTAGAAATGGCAGAATATCTTTCCCAGTAGATGCAGCTGTAGCCGCAGCTATGCTACTTGGACTACACTGTTTCATGGGCATTCAGTCCTGATGTGCCTTTTGAAGACAAGCTCCCAAAGCCCACTGGTATTTGGATATGAAAAAATCTCATCAGCCAAGAAACAGGAGGGCATTTGATTCCTCCTGCTGTGTCTATATGAACCCTTTGCTTTTAAAATCCGGGTAAGTCAAACTGTGGTGTAAACCCGATCAACCTCAGAACCTCTAGTCTGAACCACAGGAGTGAGTAAAGAACACATGTAGGACCGTGGCCTTTGAGAGCCAAGTCTGATGGTCCTGCATAAGACATTGTTTAACATAAAGACTGTTTAAAATAAAAATTCTTGGCAATTGCTAGACTTTTCAAAAAGCAATTAAGCATTTAGGCTCTATATGGAATCCCTCATTAGATCAGGAAAATGATGTAGAAGGTCACATTTTGTGACTTACTGTACTGGACAACTTCCTAAAACTGATTTTAATGTTCTTGTTCCTATTCCTGTTGACATCTGTAAGAGCAGGACTAAGCTGCTTGTGGGTGCCCCATCACCCTCTGCACCGATGCATGATATACTGCAGACTACTTTGGTCTCTTACAGTCTTTCCTCAGGTCTGGCCTTTGCACTGGTAATGTCTCTCAAGAAATATAAAAATGCAACAAAACGAGAGTGTAGCTGTGATTTTTCTTTTCTACATCTTACAATTGAAATTCAATCAGTAACCAAAAAAAAATCTTATGAATCAAATCCCATGATATATCACCCTTAGCAAAGAAGCCAATATGTCTTGGATTGGGTCCTGGATACAAGATCACAATTTCCATTGTTCTCAGTGACACTCATAGCTTGAATCTGAGAGCTGGACTGAGCTTGCTCTATTCAGAAAGGGTGAGAGAATGAGACAACTGTCCAAGACCCATATACTCAGTAGTGACCAGATTTCAGTGACCTGAAACTGAATTTGAAAATATTATTTGAAAATATTTGAAATTAGCATTTGAAAATATTCTTTTTTTTTTTACTCCCCAGCTGAGTAATTATACACTGTATGGGTAGCTGCTCCAAATATTTGTATTACAGCTTGTGGGTTTGAAAGGAAGCAGGTTTCTGGATCAAGATGAAGAAGAAACTTTGACCAGCCATGATGCTGTTGTCAACAACACAAATGCAAAGCCAGGAATAACACTATATTTTTACCAGATCCTGAGGCACAGTCTGAGGTTTTCAGAAGAGCATTGGCCTGACTCAAGTCAGCATTTCAAAGCTCTCATCCCTCTTTGAGCATTTTTAAATAGCTGTTCTGCTGTTTGACGTATAACATGTAAGAGCAGAATTTAAGTTTTAGTCTGAGGGCGGCAAAGTGGAGGAGATCAAACATGGTTAAGTATCTCAG